>NC_138301.1:103308012-103908012 GCF_965601325.2 Salmo salar
TTTTCTTCTGTGCCATATGAACAATTCATCCAGGCTAGCCATCTATTCTGAATGTTTGACTCACAAAGATAAAAGCTCAGTCTAGGGCTCTCATCTGATGTGTTACACACTTCTCTGTCCCCCTCTGCTGGTGATTTAAGGACAACACTAATATCCCTTGCAATCAGTTATATTTCTCTGATACAGTATTATGTTGAGTACATCATTGTTTCATACAATATTTAGCAGTCATTAACTGATTATGTTTTTACCCTGCCTTAAAATAGGGAACTTGAAAATGGGTGTAAAATATGTGGTTGACGTTACATTAAATTCTCACAGGTCAGAGTAATCCCAAGTGAATTTGTAAAAATATTTTAATATATTACAAGTATACTAACGTATACTTAAATGTACAAACATTTCAAACAATATACTTCAAATACAAGATGTCATTTTCTAGTATATCTTAATGTATACTATAAATATACTATCATTACACTTCATCACACTTATTAAAAGTGTACTTTATATTTGTTGTTTTTCAGTCTTTAAGTATACTATATGTTCTCTATCATTAAACTTAAACACACTAATTGAAACTGTATTTTAATTTAAAACGCTTTAATTCTAATTTAGTATAAATCATTCAAAATGCACTTCTAAAGTATTGATTTTTCTTAATGAAACTCTGCTTGTGAGTGACCAAGTACACTATGCAAGAATTCATACCCCTTTTATTTCTTCACATTTTATTGTGTTACAAAGTGGGTTTAACATTTATTTAAATGTCATTTGTTGTCATCAATGAACTCAAAACACTCTGTAATGTCAAAGTAATAAAAAAAAGTAAAATTAAGGATCTGCCCCTCTTAAGGATCCGCCCCTTTTCCCAATTTTCTCATAAAATGACATTCCCTAATCTAACTGCCTGTAACTCAGGCCCTGAAGCAAGGATATGCATATTCTTGGTACCATTTGAAAGGAAACACTGACATTTGTGGAAATGTAAAAGGAATGTAGGAGAATATAACACAATAGCAAGCAGTGTATGTGCAAAGTCTTAGACTGATCCAATTAACCATTGCATTTCTGTTCAAAACGTTGTATCAAGACTGCCCAAATGTGCCTAATTTGTTTATTGATAACGTTTCATGTTCAAAACTATGCACTCTCCTCAAACAATAGCATGGTATTCTTTCACTGTAATAGCTACTGTAAATTGGACGGTGCAGTTAGACTAACAAGAATTTAAGCTTTCTGCCAATATCAGATATGTCTATGTCCTGGGAAATGTTCTTGTTACTTACAACCTCATGCTAATCGTATTAGCCTACGTTAGCTCAACCATCTCGTGGACGGGACACCGATCCCGAAGAATTAATCAAAATTTGATAACTAAAATATAGCCACCTTATTTTCAAGCATGGTCGTGCCTGCATCATAGTATGGTTCAGTCTACTTTTCAACAGACACTGGGAGAGGAATTCACCTTTCAGCAGGAAAATAACATAAAACACTGCAGTTGCTTACCAAGAAGACAGTGAATGTTCCTGATTGGCCAAGTTAAAGTCTTGACTTAAGTCTGCTTGAAAATCTAGGGCAAGACTTGAAAATTGCTGTCTAGCCATGATCCTCAATATCTTGACTGAGCTTGAAGAATTATGAAAAGAACAAGGGCTGATATTGTACAATCCAGGTGTCTAATGCTCTTAGAGACATATCCAAGAAGGCTCACCACTGTAATTGATGCCAAAGGTAACATGTATAACATGTATTGACTTAAGGAGATGTATACGTATGCATCGACAATTTTACTTATTCAATTTCTATCAATCAAAAATATATATATAATTACAGCGTATTTTGTGTAGATTGTTGACCTTTTTTTTCATAAAATCAATTTTAATTCCACTTTGTAACAATAAATGTGAATACATCCAAGGGGTATGAATACTTTTGCAAGGCACTGTAGTTTCAGTGGCAATAATGAGTTTTAAAGTACTTTCTGAAATCCTGTTCAGAAGAGTGTAGAGAAAGTTGACAATGATAATGATTGTTTATTTCACATAAGGAAACATGCACAGCTGAGGAACTCTTCCTGAGTACACTTTTTCATAGCTCAAAAAATATATACTTAAATATACACTGCTCAAAAAAATAAAGGGAACACTTAAACAACACAATGCAACTCCAAGTCAATCACACTTCTGTGAAATCAAACTGTCCACTTAGGAAGCAGCACTGATTGACAATACATTTCACATGCTGTTGTGCAAATGGAATAGACAACAGGTGGAAATTATAGGCAATTAGCAAGACACCCCCAATAAAGGAGTGGTTCTGCAGGTGGTGACCACAGACCACTTCTCAGTTCCTATGCTTCCTGGCTGATGTTTTGGTCACTTTTGATGCTGGCGGTGCTTTCACTCTAGTGGTAGCATGAGACGGAGTCTACAACCCACACAAGTGGCTCAGGTAGTGCAGCTCATCCAGGATGGCACATCAATGCGAGCTGTGGCAAGAAGGTTTGCTGTGTCTGTCAGCGTAGTGTCCAGAGCATTGAGGCACTACCAGAAGACAGGCCAGTACATCAGGAGACGTGGAGGAGGCCGTAGGAGGGCAACAACCCAGCAGCAGGACCGCTACCTCCGCCTTTGTGCAAGGCGGAGCAGGAGGAGCGCTGCCAGAGCCCTGCAAAATGACCTCCAGCAGGCCACAAATGTGCATGTGTCTGCTCAAACGGTCAGAAACAGACTCCATGAGTGTGGTATGAGGGCCCGACGTCCACAGGTGGGGGTTGTGATTACAGCCCAACACCGTGCAGGACGTTTGGCATTTGCCAGAGAACACCAAGATTGGCAAATTCGCCACTGGCGCCCTGTGCTCTTCACAGATGAAGCAGGTTCACACTGAGCACATGTGACAGACGTGACAGAGTCTGGAGACGCCGTGGAGAACTTTCTGCTGCCTGCAACATCCTCCAGCATGACCGGTTTGGCGGTGGGTCAGTCATGGTGTGGGGTGGCATTTCTTTGGGGGGCCGCACAGCCCTCCATGTGCTCGCCAGAGGTAGCCTGACTGCCATTAGGTACCGAGATGAGGTCCTCAGACCCCTTGTGAGACCATATGCTGGTGCGGTTGGCCCTGGGTTCCTCCTAATGCAAGACAATGCTAGACCTCATGTGGCTGGAGTGTGTCAGCAGTTCCTGCAAGAGGAAGGCATTGATGCTATGGACTGGCCCGCCCGTTCCCCAGACCTGAATCCAATTGAGCACATCTGGGACATCATGTCTCGCTCCATCCACCAACGCCACGTTGCACCACAGACTGTCCAGGAGTTGGCGGATGCTTTAGTCCAGGTCTGGGAGGAGATCCCTCAGGAGACCATCCGCCACCTCATCAGGAGCATGCCCAGGCGTTGTAGGGAGGTCATACAGGCACGTGGAGGCCACACACACTACTGAGCCTCATTTTGACTTGTTCTAAGGACATTACATCAAAGTTGGATCAGCCTGTAGTGTGGTTTTCCACTTTAATTTTGAGTGTGACTCCAAATCCAGACCTCCATGGGTTGATAAATTGGATTTCCATAGATTCTTTTTGTGTGATTTTGTTGTCAGCACATTCAACTATGTAAAGAAAAAAGTATTTAATAAGATTATTTCATTCATTCAGATCTAGGATGTGTTATTTTAGTGTTCCCTTTATTTTTTTGAGCAGTGTACTTTAAAAAAGTATATTTAACATGAATGTCCACAAAATACATTGAAAGTATACTTTCAAAAAAATTTTGCAACTCTTTTGCATATAACCCAGCATCCTTTTCTGCAGTTTTGATTTATAATATGATATTGTTCCTTATATTTAGCTAATTCAAATGTTTTGATATTCACTTTCCCAAATGGAATAATGTTCTCTCTTTACTTACACAGTACACATTTTATTGAAATGTTAATTTATCACCGTAATGTGAACAGCTAAAGTGTGAAATCCCACTAGAGAACAGTTATGCACAGTTTTCAAAAGCTTTACTTGTAATTTGAGGCTCAAACCACAACTGCTTTGAAAATAGCATGTTTACATTGGTTGAGAATATGCCTTGGTCAATCAAGGTAGCATTAATATGGGTAATTAAAGTAGTTAATGTGGTTACTGAGTAGAAGTGTATTTGTGAAAGTATACTTGAAACATTAAAAATACACTGTTATTGTAAAGAAAATACAAAATAAATTTGACTCATATTGTTACATTCGTCTGAAGAACTGGACCAAGGTGCAGTGTGGTTTGGGTACATTTTACTTTCAATAAAAATGACACCGGAATTTTTTTTTTTACAAAAAATGAACGTAAAGCTATATGCAATGCAGAAAGCAACTACACACAAACATGATCCCACAATCACAGGTTGGAAAAAGGGCTGCCTAACTATGATCCCCAATCAGAGACAACGATAAACAGCTGCCTCTGATTAGGAACCATACAAGGCCAACAAAGAAATAGAAACCTAGATATGCCCACCCAAGTCACACCCTGACCTAACAAAATAGAGAATAAAAAAGGGCGTGACATATACCATTTTAGTATATTTCTAATTTATGAAAAATGTGCAAAAAATGTACTTAAAGGTGTATTCAAAGTATATTTGTTTTGCTCTTTATCTAGTATGCTAAGAATATATTTAAGTACAAAAAAGCTCATGTGCAATTTTCAAATTTTACCATAACAGATTTAAGTCAAAACTGTAACTTGGCCACTCAGGAACATTCACTGTCTACTTGGTAAGCAACTCCAGTTTATATTTGACCGTGTGTTGTAGGTTAGCTTCAAGTTTTAATGTCAAATGCACAAGTACAGTGAAATGCCTTTCTTTCTAACTCAAAACATAACAAAATGCAATAAATAATAGCAATGTATTTACTAGAAAAAAAACACAAGAAATAAGAATAAGATAAATGAAATACACAATAAAGTAAGTAAGTATGAAGGTAAGCATACTATATACTGGAAATATTTTTTTAAAGTCAGATACAATACCATATTTACAATGTACAGGGATACTGGAGTGATGGAGGTACAGTTGAAGTCGGAAGTTTACATACACTTAGGTTGGAGTCATTAAAACTCGTTTTTCAACCACTCCACAAATGTATTGTTAACAAACTATAGTTTTGGCAAGTCGGTTAGGACATCCACTTGGTGCATGACACAAGTAATTTTTTCCAACAATTGTTTACAGACAGATTATTTTACTTATCATTCACTCTATCACAATTCCAGTAGGTCAGAAGTTTACATACACTCAGTTGACAGTGCCTTTAAACAGCTTGGAAAATTACAGAAAATGTTGTCATGGCTTTAGAAGCTTCTGATAGGCTAATTGACATCATTTAAGTCAATTGGAGGTGTACCTGTGGATGTATTTCAAGGCCTACCTTCTAACTCAGTGCCTTTTTGCTTGACATCATGGGATAATCAAAGAAAATCTGCCAAGACCTCAGAAAGTAAATTGCAGACCTCCACAAATCTGGTTCATCCTTGGGAGCAGTTTCCAAACACCTGAAGGTACCACGTTCATCTGTACAAACAATAGTACGCAAGTATAAACACCATGGGACCACGCAGCCATGATACCGCTCAGGAAGGAGACACGTTCTGTCTCCTAGAGATTAATGTATTTGGTGCGAAAAGTGCAAATCAATCCCAGAACAACAGCAAAGGACCTTGTGAAGATGCTGGAGGAAACAGGTACAAAAGTATCTATATCCACAGTAAAACAAGTCCTATATCGACATAACCTGAAAGCTTACTTAGCAAGGAAGAAGCCACTGCTCCATAACCGCCATTAAAAAAGCCAGACTACGGTTTGCAACTGCACATGTGGACAAAGATCATACTATTTGGAGAAATGTCCTCTCGTCTGATAAAACAAAAATAGAACTGTTTAGCCATAATGACCATTGTTATGTTTGGAGGAAATAGGGTGATGCTTGCAAGCCGAAGAACACCATCCAACCGTGAAGCACGGGGGTGGCAGCATCATGTTGTGGGGGAGCTTTGCTGCAGGAGGGACTGGTGCACTTCACAAAATAGATGGCATCATGAAGTAGGAAAACTATGTGGATATATTGAAACAACATCTCAAGACATCAGTCAGAAAGTTAAAGCTTGGTTGCAAATGGGTCTTCCAAATGGACAATGACCCAAGCACACTTCCAAAGTTGTGGAAAAATAACCTCTTACATCTAGACGTTCCGCTAGCGGAACACCGCTCCAATATCCAATGATAGGGCGTGGCGCAAAATACAAACTCCTCGAAAATCCGAAAACTTCAATTTTTCAAACATATGACTATTTTACAGCATTTTAAAGACAAGACTCTCCTTTATCTAACCACACTGTCCGATTTCAAAAAGGCTTTACAACGAAAGCGAAACATTAGATTATGTCAGGAGAGTACCCAGCCAGAAATAATCAGACACCCATTTTTCAAGCTAGCATATAATGTCACAAAAACCAAAACCACAGCTAAATGCAGCACTAACCTTTGATGATCTTCATCAGATGACACTCCTAGGACATTATGTTATACAATACATGCATGTTTTGTTCAATCAAGTACATATTTATATCAAAAACCAGCTTTTACATTAGCATGTGACGTTCAGAACTAGCATTTCCACCGAACACTTCCGGTGAATTTACTAAATTACTCACGATAAACGTTCACAAAAAACATAATTATTTTAAGAATTATAGATACAGAACTCCTTTATGCAATCGCGGTGTCCGATTTTAAAATTGCTTTTCGGTGAAAGCACATTTTGCAATATTCTGAGTAGATAGCCCGGCCATCACAGGCTAGCTATTTTGACACCCACCAAGTTTGGTACTCACCAAACTCAGATTTACTATAAGAAAAATTGGATTACCTTTGCTGTTCTTCGTCAGAATGCACTCCCAGGACTTCTACTTCAACAACAAATGTTGGTTTGGTTCCAAATAATCCATAGTTATATCAAAATAGCGGCGTTTTGTTCGTGCGTTCAAGACACTATCCGAAGGGTAACGATGGGTGACGCGCGGACGCGTATCGTGACAAAAAAATTCAAAATATTCCATTACCGTACTTCGAAGCATGTCAAACGCTGTTTAAAATCAATTTTTATGCGATTTTTCTCGTAAAATAGCGATAATATTCCGACCGGGAGTCGTTTTCGTTCAAAGACTGAAAATGTAAAATGGCCTCTTCACGTGCATGCGTGCGCCCGTCTCATTGTTCTCAGATCGACCACTATCCAAATGCGCTACTGTTTTTCAGCCAGAGACTGCAGAGTCATCATTCAGCGTTCTGGCGCCTTCTGAGAGCCTATGGGAGCCTTAGAAAGTGTCACGTTACAGCAGAGATCCTCTGTTTTGGATAGAGATGACAAATAAGGCCAAGAAATGGTCAGACAGGGTACTTCCTGTACAGAATCTTCTCAGGTTTTGGCCTGCCATTTGAGTTCTGTTATACTCACAGACACCATTCAAACAGTTTTAGAAACTTTGGAGTGTTTTCTATCCAAAGCTACTAATTATATGCATATTCTAGTTTCTGGGCAGGTGTAATAACCAGATTAAATCGGGTACGTTTTTTATCCGGCCGTGAAAATACTGCCCCCTATCCATAACAGGACAATGAAGTCAAGCTATTGAAGTGGCCA
Organism: Salmo salar; assembly: GCF_965601325.2. Classification (NCBI taxonomy): domain Eukaryota; kingdom Metazoa; phylum Chordata; class Actinopteri; order Salmoniformes; family Salmonidae; genus Salmo; species Salmo salar. The sequence continues at coordinate 103,315,698 of NC_138301.1, forward strand.
TCACAAAGCCCTGACCTCAATCCCATAGAGAATGTGTGGGCAGAACTGAAAAAGTGTGTGTGAGCAAGGATGCCTACAAACCTGACTCAGTTACACCAGCTCTGTCAGGAGGAATGGGCCAAAATTCACCCAACTTATTGTGGGAAGCTTGTGGAAGGCTACCCGAAATGTTTGACCCAAGTTAAACAATTTAAAAGGTACCAAATACTAATTGAGTGTATGTAAACTTCTGACCCACTGGGAATGTGATGAAAGCAATATAAGCTGAAATAAATCAGTCTTTACTATTAGTCTGACATTTCACATTCTTAAAATAAAGTGGTGATCCTAACTGACCTAAGATAGGGAATTTTTACTAGGATTAAATATCAGGAATTGTGAAAAACTGAGTTTAAATATATTTGGCTAAGGTGTATGTAAACTTCCGACTTCAAATGTATGGCAGCCAAACTTGGAGACGCAGCAGTAGAGCTGGCAACAAAGGAAGTTGAGTGTGAAGTGTTCCTGGAGGAAAATAAACAAAAGGAAAGGATACAACACTTCAAAGAGCAGCAAAGTTCAGAAAGGTGAACTGGAACGACTACAGGCAGAGAGAGACGTAAGGGCAGCTCGGGCCAGGTTGGAGGCCTACAACCAGGAGGTTGTATGGGAAACTAGCTTCAAAACTGCCAACAACATTACTCCAACTACCAACCAACAATCCTCCAATGCCCCAGCATCATCATCTCATGTGAATGTGACTTCTCTGGCTCAAGCCTTACAAGATAGCCCTTAATCGACTTCCAATGCCAGAGCCATTTGTATTCAATGGGGATCAAATTCAATTCCTTGAGTGGAAAGCCTAATTTGTGTCACTTATCTATCAAAGAAGCATCTCGTCAGCTGACAAGCTTTATTATCTTAAGAAGTACGTGGGTAGACCTGCTCGTAAGACCCTGGATGGTACTTTCTACAGAAATTATGATTGAGCCTACAAAGACGCATGGCACAAACTCAACCATAGATATGGCCAGCCATAAATGATAAGACAGGTGGAACTACGTGGCTAATAACTGTTGTAACGGGGATCATTATCGTAGCAACACATCTTTGGGGGTGAAGGCTTTCCCGCGCGATGTTAGCTAAGTTTTCATGTTACCGGGTGTAGTTCGTAAAGGTTGATATGTGTATGTTAGGATGAAGCGTGAATTCATGCCAGGAATAATAAGTGTGAAGTTTGATTTCCTCCCTTCTGTAATAAGCAGCCAATGAGGTATTTTTTCCTTTATTCGTGTGTTCAATCTGATACTGTTATAGCTCCGGCTAAACTGTTTATGTATGTAATTACTTCAGTGTTATACCAAGCTAATAAGTCACTCATAAGACAAGAAGGTGTAAGAGTGTGCTTAAACTGTATTTTCATTTACTTTATAGTTCTCACGGAAGGTGATAATTCTGACTAAACTACAGAATAAAGCCGGCAGTTAAAATCAAGGAACGGTTGTGCTCGTGGTTACTGGAGGGAGTTACAGTGAGAACTCAATGCTCTTCACGAGCAAGAGAGAAAGAAGAATCTCATCCAGCTGTAAACGTCTACAAGATGCCCAAATCCTGGTAGGCCCTGTCATCTGCCAGATAAGAGTTTTGCACCTACCTGCAACCTAAGAAGAAAATCTCCACATAAGGAAGCATCGTGAGGCAACATAAGGTCAAGGCTAACAGGAAAGTCAGACACGTATGTACAAGTCAAGGTGTTTGAAGGTGGCCCTAGCCTTGTGAACTGCTAATAAGAGACTAAGATTACAATTCGTGAGGACTGGAGATAGTTGTGTATTTCATCAAGACGCTGGTATTATGCATTTGTTCTTTCTATCTTAATGTATCGCTGTTATGTGTATTACTGGAAAAATATGATTTGATACTTACTAAAACAATATATATATTGCGACAAAACATTAAGGGTCAGCGTACACCTATTCATTATATTTTCACCTGTAAGTTAATAGTGTAATTGTTTGGTAAGGTGTTTGTTCAAGCCTTTGTTACAAGCATTATACATGTTTATACCACGTACTAAGGTTTAAATTACCTACTCACTTATCCAAACCTTACCTAGAATTGATTTGATTTGATTTAGAATGTCAGAAAAGGGTAGTTTCACTAAAGGTGATAGAGATGGGGTGGGTCAAGTTGAGCAGCTGCAGCAACACCTCGCAAACTTCAAGCCTTCATCAGAACAAACAGAGCAGCAGGAAGAGACCCAGACTGGTGTGGAGTCACGGCTGCCAGAGAATGATGATACAGAAGCTGCTAATGAGACATCACAACTAGAGCCACGAAAAGGTGAGAGGGTCCGCAGGTTAACTGAAAAGGGCAGAGAACTGCGCGACGAAAGGTGGAGACAGCTCGAACATCGTTTCAGAGTCAGCTATGAGAAGTGGAAGGCTCTGGTAAAGGAAGCAAAACTGTCACTGACAGGCTGTTGCTCTGAAGACCTACTAGAAGACCTCTTAAACAAGATCAGCCATACCTCTACAGAGCTAAACCTTGTTTATGTAAATTTGCGTCAAATTGACATTCCCGACAACGATATACGCCACAGAGTTGATACGTGTGAAGCAGTTACAATGTCTATTATCAAGACTGTAAGGTGTCATCTAAAGGCCAGGGAAGAAGGTCAAAGTAACCAGATAGAGCTGCACTGGAAGGACAGCAATTCCTTGTGCATGTCTGAACTCTCACATAAGTCAAGTCTCAACTATCAGCCCTCAAGCATTTCCTCCCAGTCTCAAAGCAACTCAAAGGTCAACTCCAGACACTCAAGCGTGTCATCTGTCAAGAGACAAGAGGCTGCGGCGGAAGTTGCTGCTAACCAAGCAGCTTTAGAAGTAATGGTTGAGCAAGAACGCCAACTAGAAGAGCTTCAGAGACTCGAAGATGAAGATAAGAAGAGGACAGCGGAGCAAGAAGCTGAGGCTGTGAAACGCAGCTTAGAAGAAGCTAGGCTGCGAGTCAAGTTAGAGGTAGAAAATGCTGCCAGACGAAGGACGCTAGAAGACAAGCGTAGAGAGTTAGAGCGCCTAGAAGTGCTCAAGAAACTAAATACTGCCAAGGCAAGGATGCAAGTGTATGAGCAAGATGAAAACTCAGAGAGTAGTTCTCTCTTCTCGTCCTCTAACTGCAAATCTGTGAAAGAAGTCATGCACAGAAGTGGCTCATCTCACAGTCTCTCACCACAACATGTTGTGACAAGCACACAACATGAAGATAGCACCAAGACCATGTTCAGGTTACTAGCGGAATCAATCAGTGAAAGCCGCCTCCCCATACCAGAACCAGTAACATTCAATGGAGAACCACTCACGTTCACTGACTGGAAGGTCTCTTTTCAGACTCTGATAGACAGGAAGAACATACCAGCAACTGAGAAGATATATTACTTAAGAAAATATGTCGGTGGGCCTGCCAAGAAAGCCATCGAAAGTTACTTTATGTTAGGAACAGAGTCAGCCTACCATGCTGCGTGGACCATTCTTGAAGAAAGGTACGGAAACAAATTCCTCGTCGCCAAGTCCTTCAGAGATAAGCTCAATGCATGGCCTAAGATAGGATCCAAGGACAGTCTTGAACTTAGAGACCTTGTAGATTTTCTTCGCAGCTGTGAGGCTGCTATGTCTCAGAATAAGGGCCTGGAGGTGCTTAATGACTGTAATGAAAACCAAAAGATCCTCGCTAAACTTCCAGATTGGCTAACTTCAAGATGGAATAGAAAGGTCATAGACATCTTAGAAGAAACTGAGACCTTTCCCAGCTTCAGTCAGTTTGTGAAGTTTCTCACTAGAGAAGCCAAGATCGCTTGCAATCCTGTAACATCCCTTCACGCTTTGAAACCAAGCGAAGATGGAAAACCTTAGACGCCAAGGATTCAAAGCCCTGGAGCAAGGGTATTGGCAACTAACTCTGATGAGAAAGATACTGTCACTAGTTGTGTCTTCTGTGAGAAGTCAGGTCATAGTCTCCACAAATGTTGGAACTTCATGGATAAGCCCACCGCAGAGCGACAGAAGTTTGTTCAAGAGAATAAATTGTGCTTCGGCTGTTTAAGGCCTGGGCATCGTTCAAAAGATTGTGATAACAGGAACACCTGTGACACGTGTCAGAGGAGGCATCCATCCTGCCTGCACGAAGATCGTACTAAAGAAAGGTCAAGGGATAGGAAGACAGAGCCACCACAAGATAAGGGGACAAGTGCGTCAAGTGAGGCCATATCTAACAGAGTCGTAAGGGACATTAACAACACTCACACCTCCACAATCATTCCAGTATGGGTGTCAACCACAAGCGAGCCCGATCGTGAAGTTCTCGTGTATGCACTTCTTGACACCCAGAGCGACACCACCTTTATCCTTGAAGAGACAACAAAAGCTCTCAATACAAGGAAGGAGCCAGTACATCTGAAAATCTCTACAATGGCTTCAAGGAATACCATCGTGCCCAGCCAGAAGCTGTCTGGTTTGCAGGTTAGAGGGTTTTACTTGGAGAAGAAAATCCCTCTGCCAACGACCTACTCGAGAGAGTTTATTCCTGCAAACAGAGATCATATTCCTACTCCAGAGACGGCAAGAGCATGGTCTCATCTTGAACACATTGCAGAGGAGATTGCTCCTCAACAGAGCTGTGATGTCGGTCTCTTAATTGGCTACAACTGCTCCCAGGCTCTCCTTCCAAGAGAAATTGTGTCTGGTAAGGGAAATCAGCCTTTTGCTCAGAGAACAGACCTTGGCTGGAGCATAGTCGGCTATGGAAACCCATGTATCGACTATGGCGACGCTATTGGAGTGAGTCATCAGGTGATCGTTAGACAGGTGATGCCAAGTCTTCAATCTTCTTCCAACCTCACAAATCAAGTACACTATGTTTGTAGAACACGCGTAAGAGAGGTAATCACAGCACTGGACGTTATCAAGATGCTTGAATCCGACTTCAATGAGAGAGCTACAGAAGAGGACCTCATATCTCAAGAGGATATCCGGTTCCTGACAAAATGAAAGCGGGCATCAAACGCAAGGACAATGGACATTACGAGATGCCGCTGCCGTTTAAGGAAGAAAGACCCAACCTGCCGAACAATAAAACATGTGCAGTTCACCGCCTCAAGTGCCTGGAAAGGAGGCTAAGGAGAGACAAGCAGTACTACAAGGACTACACAGCATTTATGGAAGAGACCATAGCTTGTGGAGATGCTGAGAAGGTCTCCAAGGAAGAAATGAACAAACATCCAGCATGGTACATCCCACATCATGGGGTTTACCACCCACAAAAACCTGGGAAGATACGAGTCGTCTTTGACTGCTCAGCTAAGTTTCGAGAGACGTCCTTGAATGACCATCTCCTCACCGGTCCAGAGTTGACAAACACATTGCTGGGTGTCCTTTGTCGTTTTCGTAAGGGTCCAGTTGCAATCATGTGTGATGTAGAGCGCATGTTCCACCAGTTTCATGTGAAAGCAGAAGACCAAGATTATCTGCGGTTCCTTTGGTGGGAGAACGGAGATCTAGAGTCTCAACCCTCAGTGTATCGTATGAAGGTCCACTTGTTCGTTGCAGCTTCATCTCCTGGTTGTGCCAACTATGGTCTCAAACATCTCACTGCCGAAGGACGAGGAAGCTTCAGCGAGAAGTCTATCCAGTTCATAGAAAGGAACTTTTATGTTGATGATGGGGTTGACGAGCGTATCGTCTGAAGCTGAAGCGGCCCAGCTGGTGAAAGAAGCAAGAGAGCTTCCAAGATTACGACCATACCACGACTGGAACTTTCAGCAGCGGTGGTAGCTGTTCGAACAAGTGACATGCTCAAAAGGAAGCTAGAGATACAAGGTCTACAGGAATACTTCTGGACAGACTCGAAGGTAGTTCTTGGCTACATCAACAATGAAGCCAGAAGATTCCATGTCTTTGTAGCTAACTGTATCCAACGCATTAAGCAAAGCACAGATCCCGAACAATGGAGAAATGTGACCTCTGAAGAGAATCCTGCGGATCATGCTTCCAGAGGTCTCACATCAGAACAGCTCATGGCTTCCAACTGGTTCACAGGTCCAGACTTTCGTTGGCAAGAAGAACTTCCCAAAGGACAAGTCAAGGGGGGAGAGTTCTCAGACAATGACCCAGAGCTGCAGAAATCCCTGGTCCATGATACCCAGGCAAAGGAAGAAAGATCGTTACTAGATCACCTTCACAAGTTCTCAGACTGGACAAGAGTGGTAAAAGCTATTGCCAGGCTCAAACGACGTGTCAAGGAAGCCATAGGCTTAAAATTGAGGTCCAGTGAAGCTACAAGCATAGAAGAAAGGAGAGAGGCAGAGCTCACCATTATAAGGATGGTTCAAGAAGCAGCCTTCTCCCATGAGATACACAACCTTAGGCACCAGAAAGACATCAAGACCAAAGATAAAGCAAGCAAGTTGCATAAATTGAGTCCATTCCTGGATGAGAGAGGTAAACGCATCACCAAACCCACCTATCTGGAGAGGCCCATCCATAAGACAGTCACCCTCCTGGAAGCTGATCAAAAAACCCTGCAGACCCCTTTCACAGAAATCACAGGTGATTGGTGGGAGTGTAACTGACAGTTAATCTGTAAGTCTATGTCGTTGTTTTTTTGTTTGAATTGTTTACGTGTTCGCTATGCGGAGTAAATGATAAGACAGGTGGAACTACGTGGCTAATAACTGTTGTAACGGGGATCATTATCGTAGCAACACATCTTTGGGGGTGAAGGCTTTCCCGCGCGATGTTAGCTAAGTTTTCATGTTACCGGGTGTAGTTCGTAAAGGTTGATATGTGTATGTTAGGATGAAGCGTGAATTCATGCCAGGAATAATAAGTGTGAAGTTTGATTTCCTCCCTTCTGTAATAAGCAGCCAATGAGGTATTTTTTCCTTTATTCGTGTGTTCAATCTGATACTGTTATAGCTCCGGCTAAACTGTTTATGTATGTAATTACTTCAGAGTTATACCAAGCTAATAAGTCACTCATAAGACAAGAAGGTGTACGAGTGTGCTTAAACTGTATTTTCATTTACTTTATAGTTCTCACGGAAGGTGATAATTCTGACTAAACTACAGAATAAAGCCGCCAGTTATAATCAAGGAACGGTTGTGCTCGTGGTTACTGGAGGGAGTTACATTGTTCAATGCCTGTCAAGATGCTATACCTCATGTTATAGGTTTTCCGATATTAAATGGCTGTGAAGAGAATCAGAAGCTAGTTCAAAAACTGCCTGACTGGGCAGCTTCTTGCTGAAACAAACAAGTTACACAAGCCTTGAACAATAGTCAAGAATTCCCTAGTTTCCAGGACTTTGCTACTTTGTAACAATGGAAGCAGAGATTGCCTGCAATCCGATAACTTCTTTCTATGTTCTCCATTCATCCAAATGTACCACTGAGAAAAGATACGTCAGGGAGACCAAGAGGAACAAGGCTAGTGTTCTCAGCACTCAAACAATCACAGATAGTGAGATTCAAAAGTCAGCCAAAGGAAGTGCAAGCCTTCGTGTATGTTTTGCCAGGACAACAAGCAACAGCTCCATGGCTGTTCTAAATTCATGACTAAGTCTTTGGAGGAGAGACTGAAAATACCAAAGTGAATGCTGTGGTGGCTTAAATTTACAACACCAGTCTAGACATGCTGACACGATGACTGTGGTGGCTTAAATTTACAACACCAGTCTAGACATGCTGACACGATGACTGTGGTGGTTTAAATTTACAACACCAGTCTAGACATGCTGACATGATGACTGTGGTGGTGTAAATTTACAACACCAGTCTAGACATGCTGACCCTATGACTGTGGTGGTTTAAATTTTCAACACCAGTCTAGACATGCTGAGAGGATGACTGTTTGTTTTGCCATAAAACGTTACACCTAAATGAGAGGGAAAGACATTAAGTACATTTGAACAGAATTTATGTAGTAAATAATCACTTCAGACATTTTTTTTCTTTATTTTTAATTAATAGATGAATTGTTAATCCATCACCAACTGACTTAAAACACTTAAATCCCATTATGATTTTTCATATTTCATACACTCAAAAATCAAATGTCAATCATTTGAATTTTGTTTTTAGATTTGTTTTAGAATATTGACAAAATAATACTAGACAATTTCATTTTCAGCATGTTTCATGCTGCTCCATACTTTTTAGACATGTATTTCATCACTAGCGAAGTAAGCTTTCTTTCAGCAAACATATATGTGACAGCAAACAAATGTATGTGACAGAAAACACATGTATAGGACAATGTACTAAACAACCTGTATTATGTACCAGTATTGTTTACCATTTGCATATGATCCACACCAAATTGTGAGTAAGAAATACAGTACAACTTATTCTGTTTGGACCAGCAGGTCTCCCGGTTTATTTACCTTTGCTCTTCACTCTGGGTTTTCTCTGTTTTCTTCTTATCTGCATGGGACATTTTCTCTGTTTTCTTTTTATCTAGTTGAGGTATGTTTTCCACGCTTTTTGAGTCTGGTTTAGCGCTGTTCTCTATCTTCGTGTTCCCTAGATGTGGCATTGTTTTCTTGGACCTTCGTTTGAGTAGCACTCTGACAAAGGAGAACAGAGCACCTACAGAGCCCAGTGGGATGGTCAGTAGTAAGGCCACCACATCCAGGCTGTAGTAGGAGTACCAGGGCATGCTGTAGGCCTCAGTACGGAGGTGGGATGCTCCTTTGTTCCTGATCACATACTCAACCCAGAAGACTGCACGATCCAGTGGATGCAGAGGCTGGTCTCTGTGTAGGCTGGAAAGTCTCTTCATGCTGCGCTGGTAAGAAGGGTTCTTCAGGATGTCCTGCAACGCCTCCAGGAACTCCCATTCCGTGAGTGTGGCTGCATCCAGCACCTGGGCCGCTCCCTTGGCTTGCAGACGCACCAGGTTGTCCTGCTGGTCAAACAGCAGAGGCAGGCCCAGCACAGGGACACCATGGTAGATGGCCTCATAGACACCATTGGTGCCTCCATGGGCCACGAAGGCGCGGGTCTTTGGGTGGCCCAGGAGGTCGTTCTGGGGAAGCCAGTCCAGCAGCAGGGTGTTGTTCCCTAGAGATGATGGTCTTTTTCCCATTAATCTCCATACAACCTTCTGTGGCAGTTGGGCAAAGGCGGCAGCGACAGCCTCAGTCACCTCCTTAGGCAGAACAGAGATTAGGGTGCCCAGGGACATCACCACCACCCCCTGCTCCCCAGAGCTCTGCATGAAGGCCTCCAGCTCCCCAGGCAGTGGCTTGGCCGGTCGGCACTGGAACCCCCCTATGTAGACCACATTAGGCATAGTGGGCCGCGGGAACTCAAATACAAAGTCCACCCTCATCAGCCACATGTCAGCTGACTGCTGCAAGGATAGCAGGTCAGTCCCTGGGGGGAAATGCTGATCCAGTATGTCACTGTAAATGGGTAGCACCAACAGGCGCTCCTGGAGGAGGTTGATGATGTAATGCATGAGGTTTTGTGTCCTCTGGAGGAGACCCATGTTGTCAGTGAGCCCAGAGCCTGGTACAGGCACATACGAGATAGGAGAGGGGGCTATGGAGAAATGGCCCTCTCCAAAGCTCATCCAGCGCACATTGTAGACCATGGTCAGGTTGAGGTAATGTGCTAAAATGATACCAGCAGGCATGCCGGGGTCCGTGAGCATGAGATCAAAGCTTGAGTCCTTGAGCTGTGTCATCAGGGCCCAGTCCTCCAGCATAATGGAGAGCATGGTGCGGGTGGCGCTGTGGGCAGCTCTCAGAATGGACACCAACTCTCTGATCTGGACCAGGCTGCCCATCACCAGGCCTTTCCTGCGTCCCTCCAGGACATTACGCACTGCCTGCTCAAAAAAGCTCAGGTTGAACTTTGTAACCCCCAGCTTTACCGTGACTGAGGTGTAGTGTGGTGAACGCTCCCTGACGAACCAGCTTTCAGCCTGTCGTATCACAGTCATCTGGTGACTACGCCCATGGAGCTCCTTCACCAGCACCTCCATGTTGACCCAGTGGCTGCCGTCTATAGGGAACACCAGGATCCTGCTGCCATGGCAACCAAGGGGCAGTGTGAGGAGGAGCATCAATGGGAGGAGGAGCCAGACAAAGGTGGGCAGAACCAGAGATCTCTGCACACGCTCAGACATTTCTCTCACCTTCACAGAAACAAGAGCATAGTCATGGGAAACGGAAATGTCAAAAATATATACAAAATGGTATCCATTTTTATAATAGCAACAAAAAAACTAAAATTAATATAAGAAATAATGTAATGCATAGAGTTTATATTCTTGTACAGTACAATTACAGTAAGCTTGGAATTATATATTTTCCACAAATGAGAACTTACTATATTTTGAATTTGAATTTTGTGGTGATTCGATTTTTATTCCTGTTCTGTGTGATACTGTCTGATTGAGGCCGGTGATTATTTAGTATTCGCCACTACGAGCTCAAAATCATTTTATTTTTAATCTCAATGATCTTAATGTCTGACATTAATTTTACTCTGCGTATCAAGACCTCTTTAAAATGAGAAAGAGTATTAATCCGACAGGGATTAAAATAGTAGCTTGATAATATAAGACTATGCAATTTGAATAGTCTATCAAAATGTATATTATTGGACTCCATAAAGATAAATAGCAATGTGCCAGTAAGTATTAGGTTATGAGTTGACTAGCAAGAAGAGTGTCGTTAAGAGTGATTTTGGGGTCTGAGCAGGCCTACAAGCTAAAGACCTGAGCCATCGAGAATACACTGAGTGATATCTTTGATTAACAGAGTATAAAATCTGTGCTTTCGTACCTTGATGAAGGGTGATGCAAGGTATTATGGTCGTGCAACCTCCCTCTCTCTCCCGATATCTCCTCTTGTAGCCGAGGTCCTCTGGTCAAAATGCCCCTTCAGTCCAAACTGCAGCTAGAACGATAAAGAAGTAGTGTCCACATAAGCACAAACTCACATAATGGAGATCAGGTGTTCCACAGCTCCGGTGGGAGAGCAAATGGAGGAGAGGGAGTTTGCACAGCTATTGTTCTCCATTTAGATCTACACTCTAATCCCTCATTGGGAAATAGCCCTTATAAACTGGTGAAACCCTAGATCCTAGAATGTGAGCCCTTTCTCCCCAGCATATGACATGAAAATAGGAATTCTTTCACAAACATAAGGTTTTGCGTTTGAAATCCAATGCATCCCAAACATGCCCAATGGATGACATGTCTGGTGAGTATGCAGACCATGGAAGAACTGGGACATTTTCAGCTTCCAGGAATTGTGTAGAGATTCTTGTGATATAGAGTTGTGCAATATCCAGCTGAAACATTAGGTGATGGCGGCGGACAAATGGCATGACAATGGTCCTCAGGATCAAGTCGCGGTGTCTCTGTGCATTCAAATTGCCGCCGAGAAAATGCAATTGTGTTCATTGTCCATAGATTATGCCTTCCCACACCATAACCCCACCACCACCATGGGGCACTCTGTTCACAACTTTGACATCAGCAAATCGCTAACCTAAACGACTACACGACGCCATACACGTTGTCTGCCATCTGCCTGGTACAGGTGAAACCGTGATTAATCCGTGAAGAGCATACTTCTCGAGCATACCAGTGGTCGTGTAGGTTAGCATTTGGTTAGCATTTGCCTACTGAAGTCAGTTGTGAAGCAGAACTGAAGTCAGGTCAAGACCCTGCTGAGGACAACAAGTACACAAATGAGCTTCCCTGAGACAGTTTTTGACAGTTTCTGCAGAAATTATTCAGTTGTGCAAATCCACAGTTTCGTCAGCTGTCTGGGTGTCTGGGTCTCAGACAATCCCGCAGGTGACAAAGACAGATGTAGAGGTGCTGGGCCAGCGGGGTTTCATGTGGTCTTCAGTTGTGTGGCCGGTTGGACGTACTGCTAAATTCTCTAAAACGACGTTGGAGGTGACTTATGGTAGAGAAAATAACATTAAAGTATCTGGCAACAGCTCTGATGGACATCCCTGCAGTCAGCATGCCAGTTGTGTTGTTACAAAACTGCACATTTTAGTGGCCTTTTATTGTCCCCAGCAAAAGCTGCATCTTTGTGATGATCATGCTGTTTAATCAGCTTCTTGATATGCCACACCTGTCAGGTGGATGGATTATCTTGGGATAGGAGAAATGCTCAGTAACAGGGATGTAAATACATTTGTGTAAAACATTTGAGAGAAATAAGCTTTTTGTGCGTATGGACAACTTCTGGGATATTTTATCTCAGCTCATGAAACATGGGACTTTACAGCCTGCCTTTACATTTTTGTTCAGTATAAGATAGAAGGTTACTTAAGGCAAAAACGAAAGGAGTGTTGTTGTTTACGGTGGATGGGTTAGCATATAACAATAATGTCTAGCAACCCAAATGGACAACTTCAGCATTTCACCTTATTAGCAACTTTTTAGCTACTTTGCAACTACTTAGCATGTTAGCCAATCCTTCCCTTAACACTAACTCTAACCTGAACCAATTAAGCTAACCCTAACCTTAACCCTAACCATAACTAACCCTAGTGTTTGCCACATACCTAATGTTAGCCACAATACATTGGTATTCGTAACAGGTTTTGGAAATTCGTAGCATATTGTACATTTTGCAGATTCTTAACATATTGTACGAATTGCAATTCGTAACATATTTTAAAATTGCAATTCTTAATGTATCACATTAATAACATATCACACGAAATGGATGATGGACATCCACAAATGAGCACAAGCGATATGAAACGTAACATATCATACAACATTTAGTGTCTCAGGTTTACATACAGAATAATATGAAATGCTCTGAGACCACGTTGAGTTACTAAATCTTTTTGAGTTGGGCCCCCTCTGATTTATTACAGACCTATGCCTGCATTCAGTTCCAGCACTAACCTCGTGATAACTGACAACTGAATAGAAGTTTCATTGTTTTTGTTTCGGCGATGTTGGAGGTGTGGCTGCGTTGGAGCAGTCAAATCGGTGAGCGGCTTCTCTTGTTGTCATTGTCACGAAAAGAAATAAGGACTCATATCAGCCTAATTAATGAGTAGATTTTAACACACATTCCAGTGTTCGAACTTGTATTATGGCTGCTTCCTGATTTGACAGCTCCAAATAAAAACTATGACACTGCTATGCAGTTGTTGGTGATCGCAGGTTTGGGCAGAACTGATTGAATCTAGCCATTAAACTCACAAAATGCTGCCAGGAAAGTACAGCGTAACACAATTGTGGCCTACTGTTGTTTCCTCATTCACATTCCGCCTTTAACCCTGTAAAGATATTACCAAATGTTCTGTAAAATAACTACATCCATTTTACCCATGTCACACAATTATCTATTCTCTATTTATAGTACTTGTATTATTGTGAAATAATATTTTAATGAAAAAATATAGGCTAAACCTGTTTCAGTGCCTTGCAAAAGTATTCACCCTCTTGGCGTTTTTCCTATTTTGTTGCATACAACCTGTCATTTAAATTGATTTTTATTTGGATTTCATGTAATGGACGTACACAAAATAGTCCAAATTGGTGAAGTGAAATGAAAAAAATACCTTGTTTAAAAAAATACTAAATAATAAAAAAACTGAAAAGTGGTGCGTGCATATGTATTCACCCCTTTGCTATGAAGCCCCTAAACAAGATCTGGTGCAACCAATTACCTTCAGAAGTCACATAATTAGTTAAATAGATTGCACACAGGTGAACTTTAAGTGTCACATGATATGTCACATGATCTCAGTGTATATATACACACCTGTTCTGAAAGGCCCCAGAGTCTGCAACACCACTAAGCAAGTGGCACCATGAAGACCAAGGAGTGCTCCAAACAGGTCAGGGACAAAGTTCTGGAGAAGTATAGATCAGGGTTGGGTTATGAAAAATATCTGAAACTTTGAACATCCCACAGAGCACAGTTAAGTCCATTATTAAAAAGTGGAAAGAATATGGCACCACAACAAACCTGCCAAGAGAGGGCAGCTCACCAAAACTCACGGACCAGGCAAGGAGGGCATTAACCAGAGAGGCAACAAAGAGACCAAAGATAACCCTGAAGGCGCTGCAAAGCTCCACAACGGAGATTGGAGTATCTGTCCATAGGACCACTTTAAGCCGTACACTCCACAGAGCTGGGCTTTACGGAAGAGTGGCCAGAAAAAAGCCATTGCTTCAAGAAAAAAATAAGCAAACACGTTTGGTGTTTGCCAAAAGGCATGTGGGAGACTCCCCAAACATATGGAAGAATGTACTCTGGTCAGATGAGACTAAAATTGAGCTTTTTGACCATCAAGGAAAACGCTATGTCTGGCACAAACCCAACACCTCTCATCACCTTGAGAACACCATCCCCACAGTGAAGCATGGTGGTGGCAGCATCATGCTGTGGGGATGTTTTTCATCAGCAGGGACTGGGAAACTGGTCAGAATTGAAGGAATGATGGATGGCGCTAAATACAGGGAAATTCTTGAGGGAAACCTGTTTCAGTCTTCCAGAGAATTGAGACTGGCATGGAGGTTCACCTTCCAGCAGGACAATGACCCGAAGCATATTGCTAAAGCAACACTCGAGTGGTTTAAGGGGAAACTTTTAAACGTCTTGGAATGGCCTAGTCAAAGCCCAGACCTCAATCCAATTGAGAATCTGTGGTATGACTTAAAGATTGTTGTACACCAGCGGAACCCATACAACTTAAAGGAGCTGAAGCAGTTTTGCCTTGAAGAATGGGCAAAAATCCCAGTGGCTAGATGTGCCAAGCTTATAGAGACATACCCCAAGAGACTTGTAGCTGTAATTGCTGCAAAAAGTGGCTCTACAAAGTATTGACTTTGGGGGGGTGAATAGTTATGCATGCTCAAGTTCTCTTTTTTTTGTCTTGTTTGTTTCACAATAAAAAATATTTTGCATCTTCAAAGTGGTTGGCATGTTGTGTAAATCAAATTATACAAAAAAATCTATTTTAATTCCAGTTTGTAAGGCAACAAAATAGGAAAAATGCCAAGGGGGGTGAATACTTACGCAAGCCACTGTAGATCCAAACCTGATCTCTTTGTATTATTTTTAACCATTTCTTATTTTACAATGACGGCCTACCACGACCAAACCCTTCCCTAATGAGGCTGGGCCAATTGTGTGCCACCCTATAGGACTCCCTATCACGGCCGGTTGTGATATAGCCCAGGATCGAACCAGGGTCTGTAGTGACACCTCTAGCACTGAGATGCAGTGCTTTAAACCGCTGCGCCACTCGGGAGCCCACATTTTACCTGTCCACCCTTTTCGAATGCTGAGAGTGATTGACAGAAGGGGACGTGCCTTAATCATGAAGCACAATAAACATGTCTGGAATGTCTGCAGGTATGCTGGCTACTTAAAGTGAAACTGACAGCGTTTTAGCAACATTAACTCTTATTAAAATCTGTTCATATACACCCCCAGGAAGAATATGACACCTTTTTTTACATTTTATGACAAGCAGCACTTACATATGATAATTTTCATAGAATGTTTGGGAATGACGTATAGTAAGGCATTAGTGAAAATTCTATAGCAATCTAGAGTGGGAAAGCAGCCGTGCATTTAGGCAATTAATAGACACTGCAGTAAATAAAATCTCTGTCTTGTCCAGGATCGGAGTCTACGCAGACCAGTGCGCCATAGCCAATCAGAGCTAAAATAGGCCTATATGCAAATAAGCCATTTTCCACAATGACCTGCCATCGTTCAATTTGAACTGGACTGTGTGTTTACTGGCAGTATCAACAGCATGAATTTAGATCATTAGAACGCATTTGCCAAAAGCCACAAAATACATGAATGGATTTCTGCAAATATGTGACAGACTGGCTCAATTCGGTCTTGTGTAGCAAAATTTGAAATGGTGTTTTTTACAGTGGATAAAAATAGAGACTCAGCTAGACAATTGTATATTATACACTACACTTGAGGACCAATGGGAAATTAATTATACTTTGAAAGTTGATAAACTTCTAACCCCACTTTTGAGAAAATGGCCCTTGAATGTTTTGGTACACCTATGGGAGAGCTCTTGTTTGTCTTCACCCATTCAGCATTGTTCGCACCCTCTTAAACCAGCCTCACCCATCTCTATAGGGATTCACATGTGACACCATGTGCTAAACAGTGAGTACGGTAGTGTACTAAACATCCAAAGATTATAAGACTAAAGGGTAATTTATACTACGTCTATCGACATGGTCTGTATACAGTTGTCTCAGTGACATCATGAACATTATATTGTCGTCCCGTGACACCAGCCTTCGCTTTGGCTCCCCCTTCTGTCCAGCTCAGGCGTTTGGCGTCGCTGGCCTTCTAGCTGCTGCCAAACCTACTGCTGGCAAATTCCCTTCACTCATCAACCCCGGACTTGTCTCGTCATCATTACACACACCTGGTTCCAATCCCCACTCTATCACTGTATACTCCCTCTGCCATTTGTCTTTGTCGGTCATTGTAAATGTTATTTGTTTTCCTGAGAGGAATCTCTCCTACTATTTCCTGAGTACTTTATATTTTGCACTTTGGGTTTGCCCTGTGCCTTTTTGTTTATGAAGATATATTTTGAGCACAATAGCGTTTGGTTTTCTATGGTTCTTAAATAAATTCTGTAGTTGTAAACCTGCGACTGCCTCCTCCTCTCTACACCAGTGACACGTCCGACATTAAACTTGTTATGAAAAGTTATAAACACAAAAACATGCATTACATCAGCAGCCTGGTGGTCCAAAATAACTGGTGTATTATAACACCAGTGAACCCATCTGTTTAGAATGTCATTGCAGCAAACCAGGCAACTAAAAGAAAATTCTAAACAATGTTTTGGTTCGTTTCTAGCTTGTTAGCTAGCTAGCAACTTTACATTAGTTTACTAGCCAGTTCAAGTAAAGACCATATCATATAGCTGACAACATCTTAACTTTAGCTAATTTGTATTCATTATTACAGCAAAATAAACTCACAACAAGATCATTATTTACAAGTTAATGGCAAGCTAATTACAGAAAATAGCTTATGGTTGTAAGTTTGACGAAATAAAAGCAGGGCATTCTACCAGAGAACTTTAGAACTTGGACACTTGGTCTAAAGTTATATCCTAATTTGACTTTGGTGCAGGTCAAGTGATTCTTCACATTACCGTCTCTGGTAAACACACTATATCAAATAAAATCAACATTTATTTGTCACATGCACAGGATACAGAAGGTGTAAACGGTACAGTGAAATGGTTACTTGCATAGTGGAGTCTTTTGTTTAGACATGTAGCTAGCTAGCTAAACAATGAACCATAATCCCAACTTGTAACATTACTTCCCTGCATGAGTCTACAGGTAGCCAACTAGGTTCAATGTTAGCTAGCTAGCTAGCTAGCTAGCTAAACAATGAACCATAATCCCAACTTGTAACATTACTTCCCTGCATGAGTCTACAGGTAGCCAACTAGGTTCAATGTTAGCTAGCTAGCTAACATTAGGCTAGCAATACAAAAAGCTCTGAGATATGAATAATATTACTACACAGATCATACACGTAACGTTAGCTAACGAGCCAGCCAGTCAGCTAACGTTAGCTAGCTAACAGTATGCTTTAACTTGCAATGAAAACAACTTTCTGGCCAAATTAAAAACATATATCTGAAAATATAGCTAGCTAGACTCTCTTACCCATATATATGGATGAATGCTTCTCCCTCTCTGTCATGGATACCATGTTTACCCTTAGTTTGAAGATGTAATTCTGTGATCTCTTTTCGACTCCCTCCGCATTTGCAATCAAACACTGTGCGCTGAAAATGGAACACATGAAAGCAGTGCAATTGAAGTTGAATTCACCAAGGCAAGCACATCAGGCTGTAATTTCATATAGTAGATGACTAAACTGTTGACTCATTTATATTCGCTTGTGGGTCTTATTCGGCCCGCGGGCCTTGTGTTTGATACGTGTGCTATACTGTTATCCACGTTGTGACTAACTTGTGATCCTTGCCCTTGCTATGTATTGACATACCCATCCTTAGTTACAGTCGTCCGTTTTTGTTCAAAATATTTTGTCTTTGAAACAGTGCATCCTGAATGGGTGGAGGCAGCAAACAATGTACCAGGCCAGCTGTTAATTAACAATCCTAAAATGTCACACCCTGATCTGTTTCACCTGTCTTGTGCTTGTCTCTACCCCCCACCAGGTGTCTCCCATTTGTCCCCATTATCTCCTCTGTATTTATACCAGTTTGTCTGTTGCCAGTCTGTCTTGTCCCTTCAAGTCCTATCAGTGTGTTTTTCCCTGTTTTCGTGTGTCTATAGTTGCAGTTTAGTCCTCTGTCATAATTGTTGAAGCCGTGTTGAATGGACCAAACTGCAGGCGGAATGTGGATACTCATCTTTTAATGTAAAGAATAATAAATTAAAGCAAAGTATACACAGGAACACAATAAACACGAAACTCACGACATGCTTACTACAAACAAAAGGACTAGCAGTGTTAGCACAACCACCCACAAACCCAAGTGACAAACATACTCCTAAATATATGACTCCCAATCAGGAACAACGATCCCCAGCTGTTCCTGATCAGGAGTCACAAGACTAACACAGAAACAGACATACTAGACAACACGTACAGACTTCTTCTGCCACGTCCTGACCAAAATACTACACCACTACTCCCTCTGCTGGTCAGGACGTGACATCCTCACGGTTCTGACTATTCTGCCTGCCTGCCGTTCTGTACCTTAATGACAGTGCCCTGGATTACTGACCTCTGCCTGCCCTTTAAACAATGCCACTTTTATATGTTTACATATCCTACATTACTCATCTCATATGTATATACTGTACTCTATACCATCCACTGCATCTTGCCTATGCCGTTCTATACATCACTCATTCATATATATTTTTTAAATGTACATATTCTTATTCATTCCTTTACACTTGTGTGTGTATAAGGTAATTGTTGTGAAATTGTTAGGTTAGATTACTCGTTGGATATTACTGCATTGTCGGAACTAGAAGCACAAGCATTTCGCTACACTCGCATTAACATCTGCTAACCATGTGTATGTGACAAATAAAATTGGATTTGATTTGACCTGTCCTTTGCCTGCCCCCTGTTTTGTAATAAACATCTGTGATTCGAACTGTCTGCATCTGGATCTCATCCTGAGTCCTGATATACCAGCAATATATTTTGGACTACCAAGAAATGTATTGCTAAATTAAATTAATCATGCATTGAACTGAATCTATATATTCTACCAACAATGTACCACACTACACATATTTAAAACCTTATAAAATTGGTTTTGATGCAAAAACTGGGAATTTTATATTTTCCTCTGATACTATGATTGTCTGTTTGTTTAATATTTGCAACGTAGTTAAAGTGCTGTCAATTCCACTTTCATAGAAGCACACAAAACCTGCAAAACCTGAATGCACATTGGCTGAGGGATTTTTTCCAGGAAAGAGAAAGCAATCTGGTGGCAAAAAGGGGGCGGTGTGAAAAGGAGCAACAATGGGAGGAGGAGTCAGATAAAGGTGGGCAGGAGCTCTCTGCACAAGCTCAGACATTTCTCACCACACAAGCAAGAGCATTGTCATGGGAAACGGAAATGGCAATCATCTACACAAAATGGAATCTATTTTTATAATAGCAACAACAACAAAAATTATGAATATAAGAAATGCATGTAATGCATAGAGTTTAGATTCATATACAGTACAATGACAGTATGGTAGATTCAAAATATACATTTGAAAGGTTGGAATGAGTTGTAACCAAACTTTCAACTTTTTATATAATTCCCACAAATGAGAACATACTTTCTGTATTTTTTTTGCTGAGCTGTGTAATAGTCTTTTACTATCTAGCTTCTACTTTGCTCTCTGTCTGATTTGTACTCTTTCTTATTTTAAAGAGGGCATGATACGCAGAGTAAAATGAATGTCAGACAGATATTAATATAGAGATTATATTGGATAAAAAATATGAGAATTTGTCTTCTCTGAGTTTGTAATGGCCTCAATCAAAGTATGTCATTCGTATAGTCTATCAAAATGTACATTATCAGACTACATAAAGATAAATAGCAATATGCAAGTCAGCATTAGGTTATGAGTTGACTAGCAAGAAGATCGTCGTTAACATTCATTTTGGGGGCTGGGCAGGCCTACAAGCTGAAGAGTTGAGCCATCCAGAATACACTGAATAATATATTTGATTAACAGAGTATAAAATCAGTGATTTCGTATCTTGATGAAGGGTGATACAAGGTATTATGGTCATCCTCTCTTCTCTCTCTCTCTCTCACTCTCACTAACTCCCTCTATCTCATCTGATACCTGCTCTTGTAGACAAGGTCTTCTGGTCAAAGAGCCGCTTCATTCCAAACTGAGTGAGAAAGAAGTGGTATCCACATAAATACAAAATCACATAATGGAGATCAGGAGAAAATACCATAACATGTCAAAAAGTAATCCTAGTGTGTTCCACAGCTCTGGTGGGAGAGCAAATGGAGGAGAGGGAATTTGACTTTCCACAGCTATTGTTCTCCACTTACAACTATGGTCTAATAATCCCTCAATGGGAAATAGCCCCTATAAACTGGCAAAACCATAGATCCCTCTCTGAGTGTGTGAGCAATTTCTCGCCAGCTAATTAGATGAAAATAGGAACAGTTTCACCAACGTGAGATTTTGCAAAGTACTTAACAATTCCTGCCTCGAAATGTTTATATAAACATATTTCTCACTGTTTCTCATTGACAACTTTTTCATGCAAATTGATCCTGTAGACAGTCTTTTCTAATAGACCAAGATGTTTTATTATATATGAAGTAACATTCCAATAGAAGAGAAACACAATATAAATGACTTTATTGCATGTCAAGACAATGAGCAGTGGACATTACTGTCAAATAGACCTCATATAAAAACAGATTTTCATCAATCTAATCAATTCATTGTCTGTGAACATTACAGCAAGGTCAGCTATCAGAAAGTGATTAGATGAAGCAGCAGAGCTCAGCATTTGGATGGTTGGGTGGAGACAGTGGTGTTCACCATATGGTTATACATGTCAGGGGGCATCATAACAGCAGGGTTATAGGCAGGTTGATTAGAAGTTGTCATTTGTGAATGGCCTGCAATGGCATGTTGGTCAGTTGCCATCTTAATTTGAGCCCCTCCGGCAATGCCAGGGGGCCCTGCCATCATACCAGGGTGCATCTCAACCATGACGTAGCTCTGTTGGTTGGGGGACTGTGGGCCGGTCATGATGTAGCCCTGTTGGTTGGGGGACTGTGGGCTGGTCATGATGTAGCTCTGTTGATTGGTTGTGTAGGATACATTTGAGTTGGTCATGGCTGGAGGCTGCACTTGGATGGCCACAGGCTGGGTGGTTCTGAAAGTGCAGCCCTTCTTGTGGTCTTTGATCTCCCTGGCCATCTGACACCATGAGCACCAGACACAGCAGCAGGACACCATGATATCCTCACAGAGGCTTTGCTATGGACCCACACAGACACACTTGTTTAACACTATCACACACACACACAAGTTAACAGAACACACATAATACCCCTGTCACAACATACACTACTGTTAAACAATTTGAGTTCATGCAGAAATGTCTTTGTTTTTGAAAGAAAAGCTATTTTTGTCCATTAAAATAACATCAAATTGATCAGAAATCCAACATTGTATTATGACTATTGTAGCTGGAAACAGCTGATTTTTAATGGAATATCTACATAGGCGTACAGAGGCCCATTATCAGCAACCATCACTCCTGTGTTCCAATGGCACATTGTCTTAGCTAATCCAAGTTTATCATTTTAAAAGGCTAATTGATCAGAAAACTATTTTGCAATTATGTTAGCACAGCTGAAACCTGTTGTTCTGATTAAAGAAGCAATAAAACTGGCCTTCTTTAGACTAGTTGAGTATCTGGAGAATTAGCATTTGTGGGTTCGATTACAGGCTCAAAATGGCCAGAAACAAATAACTTTCTTCTGAATCTTGTCAGTCTATTCTTGTTTTGAGAAATAAAGGCTATTCCATGTGAGAAATTGTCAAGAAACTGAAGATCTCGTACAACGCTGTGTACTACTCCCTTTACAGAACAGCGCAAACTGCGTTGTACGAGAACTTCAGTTTCTTGGCAATTTCGCGTATGGAAGAGCCTTCATTTCTCAGAACAAAAATAGAGTAGTTTCCGGCCATTTTGAGCCTGTAATCGTAACCACAAATGCTTACACTCCAGATACTCAACTAGTCTAAAGAAGGACAGTTTTATTGCTTCTAAGCACAACAGTTTTCAGCTGTGCTAACATAATTGCAAAAGGGTTTTCTCATGATCAATTAGCCTTTTAAAATGATAAACTTGGATTAGCTAACACAACGTGCCATTGGAACACAGGAGCGATGGTTGCTGATAATGGGCCTCTGTACACCTATGTAGATATTTTATAAAAAAAATCTGTTGTTTCCAGCTACAATAGTCATTTACAACATTAACAATGTCTACACGGTATTTCTGATCAATTTTATGTTATTTTAATGGCCCAAAAAATCTGCTTTTCTTTCAAAAACAAGGACATTCTTAAGTGACCCCAAACTTTTGAACGGTAGTGTATGTATCTGCAAAAACAACAACATTTATGCAATGTTTGTACGTAATGGGAAACATCACACCTGAATGCCATATTTGTGGCGTACAGCAACCCGCATGGATAGACTTGCGGGTGGCACAATGATGGGCACCCCAAAGCCAACCATGCAAGCAGGGCCAATGATGTCCACTAATGGCAGACAGGTACACTCTCCAAACTCTCCCGTGGTGGAGCAGGCTAAGCAAGGACAGCACCAGAAACCATAACAACCTGCACACACAGAGACATACATACCTTATCAACAGAAAGAGCAACAACAATACAACTCTTAAAGGTGGTGGCGATATTTTAAGACAGAATACCCTGAGATAGGGGTAGATGGGATAAGATGTCCCATGGATACTCACAGGAATTCATGTCTTGACAGCAGTCAAAAAGGCCAGTGTTCCAGCCCTTAATAGCAGGTGCTGCCACCTGTTGGTGGACTATTATGTTTGCTTGCATGGTGATCAGACCTGCCTGCAGACACAATGAAAAGGAATACGTAGCACTCACAATCATAATTTATTTGTGGGGGAAAATTTATCAGCAGTATGCTTCTAAGATATAGCTGAACAACATACTTGTCATCAAGCTTATGCCTATAATTGTTGGCTACACTGTAGAAACAAATAGTTCTTGACTTCACCCAACTCATTGCTTTTGTTTAGGAGATGTTGGAGGTGTAACTGCATTGGAGCTGGCAAATCAGTGAGCTGCCACACCCGTCCTTAAATTCCACCCACGTTAGAAGTTCAGGACGAGAAAGTGTAGGCTATATTGACATAATGACACTAATACTGAAAATCATTAATTGAAATAATAAGGATTCATGTCAGGCTAATCGAGGTGTAGATTACAACACACATTCTAGTGTTCGTACTTGTAACAAGGCTTCTTGCTGATTTGACAGCTCCAACGTAGTTACACCTCCGACATTGGCTAAATAAAAACAATGAAATTGTTCTGCAGTTGTTGATTATCGTTGGTTAAGACAGAAAGATTCAATCTAGCCATTAAACTCATCAAAATCATGCCACGAATGTACAGTGTGACAAAATAGTGATTTACTGATGGTTCCTCATTCACATTGTGACTGTAACCCTGTAAAGATATTATTGACTGTTCTTTTTACCAATTTCACACTATTATCTATTATTATCAACATCTATTATCTATTAAGGTTTTCATCAGAGAAAAATACATTTTCATTAAAAAAATATGGATGTATATAGCCTTTCTTACCTTTCCACCCTTCTCAAATGCTTAGAGAGAATGACAGGAGCTGACGTGGACCTAATCATGAAGCACAATAAACATGTCTGGAATGTCTGCGGGTATGCAGGTTACTTAAAGTGAAACTGGCAGCATTTTAGCAACATTAACTCTTATTAAAATATTTTTCCTGGTGGTGTATATGAACATATGACACCTTTTTTTTATTTCACATTTTCTGACAAGCAGCTTTTGGAAATAGTCATTTTCAGGTTTTCATAAATTCATAGAATGTTTGGAATGACGTTTATGTCATGACTGTCCTGTGAGGATCACAATGGGTCAGATCAGCTTGGCAATGATTGACAATACCCAGATATTCTCTCACCCACAGAAAAGGGGAGGAGGGAACTGGGACGGTTTAACAGTTCACACCCTGTTGTAAATTACAGGAGAAGGGGGCTCCCCCTCCAGTAAAATCCACAAAGGAATGTGCTTTGTTAACAGACTTTTTGCCGCTGAAACTCTAACACATTCAAAAAGTGAAAACTGGAACAATATTTCTAACATAAGAACGTGGGGAATGGTCGGAGATGATCTATAGAAAATGAATGTAAACTTATCCAGCATGCTGTAGCCCACCTCGTTTTCAACCTTTCCAAGTTCTCCCATGTCACCCCGATCCTCCGCAAACTCCACTAGCTTCCAGTCGAAGCTCGCATCCACTACAAGATCATGGTGCTTGCATACGGAGCAGCAAGAGGAACTGCCGTCCCTTATCTTCAGGCTATTCTCAAACTCTACACCCAACCTGAGCACTGCATTCTGCCTCCTCTGTTATCTTGGCCATCCCACCCCTGCGGGTGGAGAGCTCCTGCTCAGCTCATTCTAAGCTCCTGGCACTCCAATGGTGGAACCAACTTTCCCTTGAAGCTACGACAGCAGTCCCTTCCCACCTGAAACCCAACCACTTCAAAGAGTATCTTGAATAATCCCCCTCTTAACCAAGACACCCCCCCCACACACACAATTTAGTTTTTACTTTAATGAACCAACACTTGCACTTGAGGTTTTGCAAAGTGCTTAACAATTCCTGCCTCTAAATGTTTATTTAAACATGTTTCTCATTGACAACTTTTTCATGTAAATTGATTCTCCTGTAGGCAGTCTTTTCTATTAGACCAAGATGTTTGATTATAAAATAAGTAACAATCCAATAGAAGAGAAACACAATATAAATGACTTTATTACATGTCAAGACAATGAGCAGTGGACATTACCATCAATTAAACCTCAGACTATAAATCATATAAAAACAGATTTTCATCAATCTAATTAATTCATTGACTGTGAACATTACAGCAAGGTCAGCTATCAGAAAGTGATTAGATGAAGCAGCAGAGCTCAGCATTTGGATGGTTGGGTGGAGACAGTGGTGTTCACCATATGGTTATACATGTCAGGGGGCATCATAACAGCAGGGTTATAGGCAGGTGGATCAGAAGTTGTCATTTGTGAATGGCCTGCAATGGCATGTTGGTCTGATGCCATCTTAATTTGACCCCCTCTGGCCATGTTAGGGGGCCCTCCCATCATACCAGGGGACATCTCAGCCATGCTGGAGGACTGTGGGCCGGTCATGACGTAGCTCTGTTGGTTGGGGGACTGTGGGCCGGTTATGACGTAGCTCTGTTGGTTGGGGGACTGTGGGCCGGTTATGACGTAGCTCTGTTGGTTGGGGGACTGTGGGCCGGTTATGACGTAGCCCTGTTGGTTGGTCATGTAAGATACATTTGAAGTGGTCATGGTAGGAGGCTGCACTTGGATGGACACAGGCTGGGTGGTTATGAAAGTGCAGCCCTTCTTGTGCTCTTTGATCTCCCTAGCCATCTGACACCACGAGCAACAGGCACAGAAGCAGGACACCAAGATGTCCTCAAAGAGGCTTCCCTGTGGACCCACACAGACACACTTGTTTAACACTATCCACACACACACACACACACACACACACACACACACACACACACACACACACACACACACACACACACACACACACACACACACACACACACACACACACACACACACACGTAAACAGAACACACATAATAACCTTATCACAACATATCTATCTGCAACATCAACATTGATGTAATGTCTATATGTAATGGGAAACATTACACCTGAATGCCATATTTGTGTCGTACAGCAACCCGCATGGACAGACTTGCGGGTGGCACAATGACAGGCACCCCAATAGCAGCCATGAAAGCAGGGCCTATGATGTCCATTAAGGGCAGATAGGTACTCTCTCCAAACTCTCCTGTGGTGGAGCTGGCATAGCAAGGACAGCATCAGAATTCATTGCAACCTGCACACACACAAACAGACACACCTCATCAACAGAGAGAGCAACAACAAGACAACTCTTATAAGTGGTGCCGATATTTTAAGACAGAATATCTTGAGCTTAGCAGCAGATGGGATATGATGTCCCATGGATACTCACAGATACTCATGTCCTGAAAGGAGTCAAAGAGGCCCGTCTTCCAGCCTTTCATAGAAGGTGCTGCCACCTGCTGATGGACTGTCATGTTAGCTGCCATGGTGATCAAACCTGCCTGCAGACACAACGAAAAGGAAGACGAGGCACTCACAATTTGTTTGTGGGCAAAAATTCCTCAGCAGTATGATACTGAGATCTAGCTGAACAACATGCCTGGAATCAAGTTGATTACTATAGTTGTTGGTTACACAATAAAAACATTCAAGGTGGCCGCACAAAAAAATATTTGGAAACTAGTTCCACAACTTTTTTGACTTCACCAACTTTTTGGACAAAGTGTTGCATGCAATTCACATTTTGAGTTGAGACAAGTGGGGAAATATTGAGTGATATTGACTGATGGCTGTAAATTAGGGTTGTCTTTTTAGTTTCAGGCATGGTCCAATTTCTGGACCAGAAAGTGGGTTCTTTCAAATCTATCTTGACTAACCAATCTCACTAATAATGAAAACAAATCCACATGTTTTGCAGTATCTGGTTAAACACATCATATTATAACCTCTTAAATATATATTTGTATTGTAAAAAAGTCCTTGACAAGTGTTTTCTGAATGGCACACTGGGAAACATGTTCATGAAAAAACATCTATCTTCAGCCAACACAGTATTTCAAGTTGCGGGTCTCAGGAAACTGAACTTGTTGTGTGATCAACTCAAATATTTGTTTTGCAAAGGCAAACTTAACTATTTAATAAGTTCACACAAATCAAAACGGCTGTGGAACTAGTTAGGCAGATTGGTCTCATAGACTAGACATAACATAGTTAATGTAAATCAGGGACACTCATTAGTATGATGTGTTACATTTGGTATGGTTACACAAGATTGAAGGTGACTTAAGGCAACAATTAAAAGAGGGTGTTTGGTTGATCATATAATGAGAACGTCTGGCAACCCAAAGGTTGTGTGTTTGAATCTCGTCATGGACAACTTTAGCATTTTAGCGAATTAGCAACTTTTCAGCTACTTGCTACTTTTTAGCAACTTAGCAACTACTTAAACCTTTAAGCTAACCCTTCCCCTAACACTAACCCTTAGAGTTAGCTAACGTCAGTGTTAGCCACCTAGCCACCGTGCTAATGTTAGCCACAACAAATTGGAATTCGTAACATATCATACGTTTTGCAAGTTCATAGCATATTGTACTTTAGCAAATTCATAACATATTGTACTAATTTAAATTCGTAACATATTACACGAATTGTAATTCATAACATATCAAACGAAAAGAGTGATGGACATCCACAAATTAATACACACAGTGCATTCGGAAAGTATTAAGACCCCTTGACCTTTTCCACATTTGTTACATTACAGCCTTATTCTAAAATGGATTAAATAAAAACACAAATCCTCAACCTACACACAATACCCCATAAAGACAAATAAACAAATATATATTAAAAAATACATCTTATTTACATAAGTATACACACCTTTTGCAATGAGACTTGAAATTGAGCTCAGATGCATCCTGTTTCCAAAGATCATCATTTAAATGTTTCTACAATTTCATTGGAGTCCACCTGTGTTAAATTGAATTGATAGGACATGATTTGGAAAAGCACACACCTGTCTATATAAGGTCCCACACTTGACAGTGCATGTCAGAGCAAAAACCAAGCCATGAGGTCGAAGGAATTGTCCGTAGAGCTCCAAGACAAGATCATGTCGAGGCACTGATCTGGAGTTGGATATGGAAACATTTCTGCAGCATTGAAGGTCCCCAGGAACACAGTGGCCTCCATCATTCTTAAAAATGTTAGAAGTTTGGAACCACCAAGACTCTGCTTAGAGCTGGCTGCCCTACCAAACTGAGCAATCGGGGGAGAAGGGCCTTGGTCAAGTAAGTGACCAGAACCCGATGGTCACTGTGACAGAGCTCTAGAGTTCCTCTGTGGATATGGGAGAACCTTCCAGAAGAACAACCATCTCTGCAGCATTCCACCAATCAGGCCTTTATGGTGGAGTGGCCAGACGGAAGCCACTCCTCAGTAAAAGGCACATGACAGCCCGCTTGGAGTTTTCCAAAAGGCACCTAAAGGACTCTCAGACCATGAGAAACAAGATTCTCTGGTTTGATGAAACCAATATTGAACTCTTTGGCCTGAATGCCAAGCTTCATGTCTGGAGGGAACCTAGCACCATCCCTACGGTGAAGCATTGTGGTGGCAGCATCATGTTGTGGGGATGTTTTTCAGCGGCAGGGACTAGTCAGGATCGAGGGAAAGATGAACAGAGCAAAGTACAGAAAGATCCTTGAGAAAAACCTGCTCCAGAGCGCTCAGGACCTCAGACTGGGCTGAAGGTTCACCTTCCAACAGGACAACGACCTGAAGCACACAGCCAAAACAACGCAGGAGTGGCTTCGGGACAGGTCTCTGAATGTCATTGAGTGGCCCAGCCAGAGAACGGACTTGAATCCGATCGAACGCTCCCCTTCCAACCTGACAGAGCTTGAGGATCTGCAGGGAAGAATGTGAGAAACTACCCAAATACAGGTGCGTCAACCGTGTAACGTCATACCCAAGAAGACTCGAGGATATCATTGCTGCCAAAGGTGCTTCAACAAAGTAATGAGTAAAGCATCTGAATACTTATTTAAATGCCTTTTTTTTATTATTGCAACCTGTTTTTGCGTAGTCATTATGGGGTATTGTGTTTAGATTGATGAGGGGAAAAATACAATTTAATCAATTTTAGAATGAGGCTGTAATGTAGCAAAATGTGGAAAAAGTCAAGGGGTCTGACTACTTTCTGAATGCACTGTACCATAAGAAACGTAATATATCATACAAAATGGAGTGTCTCAGGTTTACATACAGAATAATACGAAATGCTCTGAGACCACGTTGAGTTACTAAATCTTTTTGAGTTCGGCCCCCTCTGATATATTTTTATTTTTACAGAGTACAGACCTAGGCCTAGATTCAATCAGTTCCAGCAATAACCAACAACTGAATAGCAGTTTTATAGTTTTTTGTTGTTGTTGATGTCGGAGGTATAACTGTCAAATCGGTGAGCGGCCGCTTCTGTAGTCATTGTTATTTTGGGTTAGGGCAGAACTGATGGAATCTAGCCCTTAAACTCCTCAAAATGCTGCCAGGAAAGTACAGCATGACACAATAGTGGCCTACTGTTCATTACTCATTCACATTCCGCCTGTAACCCTGTAAAGATATGACCATCTGTTCTGTATAATAACTACACTCTTTATTCACACTATTATCCACTATTATCAACATCTATCATCTATTATTAATAGATTTTTATTATTAAAAAACATTAGGCATGGATCTATATAGCATATCTTACCTGTTCACCCTTCTTGAATGCTGTGAGAGAATGACCTGGACTTAATCATGAAACACAATAAACATGTCTGGAATGTCTGCAGGTATCCAGGCTACCTGATAGAAAACGCACACAAAACCTGCAAAACCTGAATGCACTTTGTTTGAGGGATTTTTTACAGGAAAGAGAAAGTGTTACAAGTGGCTTTAGGTTGGTGATTTGAGCATAATGTATGAAAGAGCTTTTTTCAAGTAATTATGAATTAATCTTTTGGATCAGGTTGCATTGGGATAAACTCAAATGTAGTTTGTGGTGGTGGAGATTGACAGCAAACTTAGCCAATTGCAGATTTCTACTGTACGCAGCATTCACACTATGTCCATGTGCCATTCATCTGAGGGGCCAGGGCTGCTACAGTTGTTTCATAGGGATGTCAGCTGTAGTAAGCCACCTGTAGGTTATCAGCTATCCTAAATGTCTGGATGACAGATTCAAAATCATCACTGTAGCAGTACATTTGGAAAAACTTTATTGAATGTTCTGTCATAATGCCTACATAAGGTTGTCATAAACATAAGGTGTTTGTGCCGACTTACGTCACATCTCTCCCATAAAAATGTTACAATGTTTTATCGTCATTCAAATGATCAAACAGGAAACACAGAAATGTTCCATCCAAGACAAAATCTTACATTTCTATATCATCTTTTCATGGCATGAACATGGTATGCAAATGAGAGGGTTGAGTAACAATGACTAACATATGACATGGTCATTCAAAATTAATGCTAACTCCATGGCAATGGAGAAAAACTTAAGAAACATAGGGAAACAATTTCCTTCTAAGCTTCTAAGGTGTTATGCAATCATAGTCACAGAATGGAACCGTGCTGACCATTGAAGACCATTGTTCCCTCTAAGCTGTGCACGGTTGCGCAGCTCCCCAAGACTGCTGCACAGAAGAAATATCAGCCTGCAAAGAGAAGCAGAGCTTGAACTTCACTCAACTCTCTAGAGTTTTCCCTGTTAGTTAACACTATCAACGTTTGCCTTTACTGTGGGAATGTCACACCCTGACCATAGAGAGCCCTTGGTTCTCTATGGTGTTGTAGGTCAGGGCGTGACTAGGGGGTGTTCTAGTCGATTCATTTTTATGTTTGGGATTGAGTATGGTTCCCAATTAGAGGCAGCTGATTATCGTTGTCTCTAATTGGGATCATACTTAAGGTGTCCCTGTTCCCACCTGCTTTTGTGGGATATTGTTTGTGCTTGTTGCACCACGTAAGTCACGGTTTGTTGCTTGTTTATTGTTTTGTTGAGAAGTTTTCACTTTCACTCAAATCACGCTGCGCCTTGGTCCGTCCATTATCACAAGCGTGACAGGGAATTGTGATCAATCAACACAATATTAGCCATTTTTAATGCAACATACTGAAACATCTTTTTGTGTTTTGTTGGTATTTAGTCATTTTCAGCTCTTCAGGTCCTACTCACTGGATGAGCAGATCAAAGAACTGATAGGACAGAATTAAGAACTTGGTTCTTAGTCTGTGAGGGCACGCTTAAGAGGAGAGGGTCAGACAGTCTGATCCTTGTCAACCCCCAGGGAGCTTCGAGGAGAGCCATGCAGTAGCGGCTACACCGGACGCAGTTGCATGGCACAAATTCTTTGTGGCACATCGATGGCAACCATAAGCTGATCCGGTGAGTAAACGCTTAGGCCTCCTGAACACATTTTTACAATCTTAACATCGTATTCCTGGGTATCCCTTTACACCTCTTGACTTTTTCCACATTTTGTTTTGGTACAACCTGAATTTAAAATGAATTAAATTGAGACTTTGTCACTGGCCTACACACAATACCCCCATAATGTCAAAGTGGAATTATGTTCAGAATGTTTTAATAATTAATTTTAAAAATGAAAACCTGATATCTTAAGTCTATAAGTGTCACAAATAATGTTGTTGTGTTGAAGGGAGGACCAATACGCAGCGGGAATGTGGATACTCATCTTTTTAATAAAACACGAGCAAAGCATCCACAGGAAAAAACAATAAACAATACTCACGACAAGAACAGTGTGGCAGGCTAAACAAAAGTAGTGCTCACAAACAACTACCCACAACCACAAAGAAAAACACACCTGTTTATAGGACTCCCAATCAGAGGCAACTAGAAACACCTGCCTCCAATTGAGAGTCCAGCACCCAACCTACACATAGAAAACCTACCTAGAACCTACACACAACACAAACCCTCTGCCACGTCCTGACCAAAACTAATACAATTACTCCCTCTGCTGGTCAGGACGTGACAATAAGTATTCAACCCCTTTGTTATGGCAAGCCTGAATAAGTTCAGGAGTAAAAATGTATCACATAATAAGTTGCATGGACTGTGTGCAACAAATGTTTAATATGTAATAATGTTAACAATAATAAAAACAGAATGGTGTCACTATAAGAGGAAAAACCTTTTTTTTTATTATTTCTGAAGGCCTCTGACAACAACAAGAGTGCCACAGTTACGGAGTCATTCCAAGCAGCCATCACCAGCTACAGAGTACCATCCTGGGTGAGAAGTATCTGTGCCTTCATGGAGCAGTTCAGGGGTGGTGAGAGGGGAAATGCCCTCTCACTGCCCCAGCTTCAACCACCATCACCTCTCAAGCCACCTCCACCTCAGCAATGCCCCTGTGACAATAATTTTGGACCCCCTTTTGGCCCCCCTAAATGTGGAGTATGAAACACATTTTTGCTATCGTTCTTTTTTACATCCGTTATTAGACAGTGGCAACGATGATGATTATGAACATGGTTTTTTGCCTGCTAATGCCTGCAACGCGGTGAAGAAAGCGATATGACAACAATAACGTCTAATGTAACTGGCCCCACAGTACAACTGTTAGAGGGATTCTCTGCCTCTAACCCTATTACAGGGGCTGAGTCACTGGCTTACTGGTGTTCTTCCATGCCGTCCCTAGGAGGGGTGCGTCACTTGAGTGGGTTGAGTCACTGACGTAGTCTTCCTGTCTGGGTTGGCGCCCCCCCTTGGGTTGTGCCGTGGCGGAGATCTTTGTGGGCTATACTCGGCATTGTCTCAGAATGGTAAGTTGGTGGTTGGAGATATCCCTCCAGTGGTGTGGGGGCTGTGCTTTGGCAAAGTGGGTGGGGTTATATCCTGCCTGTTTGGCCCTGTCCGGGGGTTTCATCGGATGGGGCCATAGTGTCTCCTGACCCCTCCTGTCTCAGCCTCCAGTATTTATGCTGCAGTAGTTTATGTCTCGGGGGGGCTAGGGTCAGTCTGTTACATCTGGAGTATTTCTCTTGTCTTATCCGGTGTCCTGTGTGAATTTAAATATGCTCTCTCTAATTCTCTTTCTCTCTTTCTCTCTCTCGGAGGACCTGAGCCCTAAAACCATGCCTCAGGACTACCTGGCATGATGACTCCTTGCTGTCCCCAGTCCACCTGGCCGTGCTGCTGCTCCAGTTTCAACTGTTCTGCCTGCGGCGATGGAACCCTGACCTGTTCACCGGACGTGCTACCTGTCCCAGACCTGCTGTTTTCAACTCTCTAGAGACAGCAGGAGCGGTAGAGATACTCTCAAAGATCGGCTATGAACAAGCCAACTTACTCTTGAGTTGCTGACTTGTTGCACCCTCAACAACTACTGTGATTATTATTATTTGACCATGCTGGTCATTTATGAACATTTGAACATCTTGGCCATGTTCTGTTATAATCAGCACCCCGGCACAGCCAGAAGAGGACTGGCCACCCCTCATAGCCTAGTTCCTCTCTAGGTTTCTTCCTAGGTTTTGGCCTTTCTAGGGAGTTTTTCCTAGCCACCTACTTCTACACCTGCATTGCTTGCTGTTTGGTGTTTTAGGCTGGGTTTCTGTACAGCACTTTGAGATATCAGCTGATGTAAGAAGGGCTATATAAATAAATTTGATTTGAACTGGCCCCAGTTGAAATGGTCTAGAACCGCCACTGCTCATTCCTACTCCAACCTGACTTACTACACCCCTGATATTCCCCTACAGGGACAAGGGATCGGACACTATATCGTAAGTGCCACTCGTTCCTACTCCAACCTGACTTACTACACCCCTGAAACTCCCCTACTGGGACGAGGGATTGGACGCTATATCTTCAGCGCCACCCGTTCCTTCGAGTCAGTTAATTTTTATAATACTATTTGAAATGGTAACGACTCATATTTTTTTCAGTCCTTGAATCAGTTAATTTTTATAACACCAATAATAACACCACCAATTAGGATGCCACCATTAGTGAACTCTTCTTCAACCAGAGCTTTGGAAAACCCTCTCCTCCTTGCACAGAAACTGTTCCCGAGGAAACACTCCCCCGCATTCACACACTGTATGATTTGGTCTCTAGAAAGGTACTACAGACATGTTCAACCCTTAACAAAGAGTGTTAAGGTGTATGGCCCCTCGGTGGGTTCAATACAGTACCAGTCAAAAGTTTGTACACACCTGTACATTAGACCGGTGGAAATCTGTCCAAATTTGAGATTTTTGGTTCCAACTGCTGTGTCTTTGTTAGACGCAGAGTAGGT
The DNA here is from genome assembly GCF_965601325.2 of Salmo salar. Classification (NCBI taxonomy): domain Eukaryota; kingdom Metazoa; phylum Chordata; class Actinopteri; order Salmoniformes; family Salmonidae; genus Salmo; species Salmo salar. Next base: position 103,350,073 of record NC_138301.1, read on the forward strand.
GAACGGAAGATCTCTGCATGTGTGGTTCCCACCGTGAAGCATGGAGGAGGAGGTGTGGGGGTGCTTTGCTGGTGACACTCAGTGATTTATTTAGAATTCAAGCAAAACTTAACCAGAATGGCTACCGCAGCATTCTGCAGCGATACTCCATCCCATCTGGTTTGTGCTTAGCGAGACTCTAATTAGTTTTTCAACAGGACAATGACCCAACACACCTCCAGGCTGTGTAAGGGCCATTTGAGTGCTGCATCAGATGACCTGGCCTACACAATCACCTAACCTGGTTTGGAATGAGTTGGACTGCAGAGTGAAGGAAAAGCCGCCCACAAGTGTGTTGAGGTTGGGGGGTTGTGGAGGCCAGGTCATCTGATGCAGCGCTCCATCACTCTCCTTCTTGGCCAAATAGCCAAATAATTAGGTATGTTGGGTCATTGTCCTGTTGAAAAACAAATTAGAGTCCCACTAAGACTTTTTGAAGGTTATTTTACTGATTTAATGATCATGGACTGTTTCCCTGTGTATATTAGGATACATTTTATTACATTTAAATAATGTTTCAGTATCTTTAGTGTCACGTCCTGACCATAGTAAGTTGTTATTTTCTATGGTAGAGTGGTCAGGGCGTGACAGGGGGTGTTTATCTGTTTTTGTATGTCTATGTTCAGTTCTAGATTTTGTATTTCTATGTTGGTCGTTGTTTGGCATGACCTCCAATTAGAGGCAGCTGGTTGTTGTTGTCTCTAATTGGAGGCCATATTTAAGTTGATGTTTGTCCCACCTGTCCTTGTGCGTGATTATATATTTTGAGTAGTGTGTTTTTTTCCTCTCTGCGTCACGGTTTGTTGTTTTTTTGTTAGTTAAAGTATTTATGTATTGTTTCACGGTTATAATAAATATGTGGAACGAAAACGCTGCATCTTGGTCCGCTCCTTATCACAGCTGTGACATTTAGAGTATCCTGTGAGGCAGATCAAAGTGCTCTATAGTCAGGAGGAGAGCAGCTTCTTGAAGATTTTGGGGGAAACATTCCCCCAGATGAATCCAAATGTAGAGGCCTTTAAGACAAGACAGGAGGAGGCTTGTTCCAGCTGCAATCAAATCAGCTGGGCTAGGGAGGTCTGCCCTGTACTTAAGATTGAAGGTATTTGATATCTTATGTGTCAGGAAGGGAGGTAGATTGAGCTTTATTATGTCACGTGATAAATGCCAGAGGTAATGGAATTCATTTGGAGAAGAAAAAAACTGGATTTACCTCTGTATACAAAAGTTATAAAGTAATTGAGTAAATGGTGATTTCTTATATTTTTTTGAAAAAGGAAACAAAGGGAGGAGACAACCTCGGAGGCAGAGACTCTGCCTATGGCGTTAGGCCTCCCTGTTGACTCTCGACAAGCTTCAGTGACACTAGAGGTTTGGAATGTTACATGACCTTTTCCACTTTTATCATCAAAGTATAGTATTAGTTATATGATTCTCCTTGTAATTTAACAATCCCAATGGCTTTGTTTACATTGCTGTCCCTGTATTGATTTCAGTCTCTAGAGGAAACATTGGAGATACGGCGTCTTAGTCTTCAAGACCATCTCTCTCTGGCTGCAGAACAGGAGAAAGTATGTATTTAATGCAGCTTAGTAAATCTGTTCAAATCACACATTGGCACTCCAACAGGAATCACTTATTTTTTTCATACACAAAACAGATTAATTCAATACTTATTTTTGCCACAGGAGATGGAACGTTGTCGTTTTGAGAAGTGGGAGAGCAGGCGGGGGAAGGTAAGGGATTTCACCAAGTTGATAACATCTGTTTACTATGTAAGGGATAAACGCAGACATTCTGTACATTACCTTGGAAATAATCGACGATGCAGCGGGACTAGGCCAAGGTAACGTACAGAAAGGAAGCATTTATCCCACTTATAATACTAAAGCACACATTTATCGGCAGAAATCCTGCTGCTTCTTGCTGCTACTGCTACTATGCGCTGGCTTCTTGCGCCCACCACCACCCCAGCCTCCACCTGTTAGGTTCTGTATTCCTGCTGAGGGCATTGGTATAGCTTACCGCACTCACTGCCTGTAGGCTATTTTATATTGATGCTTTGCTTAAGGAGCAGAGACAATATCGCCAAGACTTGCATTATTCATTGCTTAATAAATGGTTAAACATATTTCTAAGTGCCATTTTTTTTTTACTGGTTTTAATGGCCTTTCTAGAATTCAACAATACTCTGGTATAAATATACACTGCTCAAAAAAATAAAGGGAACACTTAAACAACACATCCTAGATCTGAATGAAAGAAATAATCTTATTAAATACTTTTTTCTTTACTTAGTTGAATGTGCTGACAACAAAATCACACAAAAAGAATCAATGGAAATCCAATTTATCAACCCATGGAGGTCTGGATTTGGAGTCACACTCAAAATGAAAGTGGAAAACCACACTACAGGCTGATCCAACTTTGATGTAATGTCCTTAAAACAAGTCAAAATGAGGCTCAGTAGTGTGTGTGGCCTCCACGTGCCTGTATGACCTCCCTACAACGCCTGGGCATGCTCCTGATGAGGTGGCGGATGGTCTCCTGAGGGATCTCCTCCCAGACCTGGACTAAAGCATCCGCCAACTCCTGGACAGTCTGTGGTGCAACGTGGCGTTGGTGGATGGAGCGAGACATAATGTCCCAGATGTGCTCAATTGGATTCAGGTCTGGGGAACGGGCGGGCCAGTCCATAGCATCAATGCCTTTGCTTGCAGGAACTGCTGACACACTCCAGCATATGGTCACACCGCACCAGCATATGGTCTCACAAGGGTTCTGAGGATCTCATCTCGGTGCCTAATGGCAGTCAGGCTACATCTGGCGAGCACATGGAGGGCTGTGCGGCCCCCCAAAGAAATGCCACCCCACACCATGACTGACCCACCGCCAAACCGGTCATGCGGGAGGATGTTGCAGGCAGCAGAACGTTCTCCACGGCGTCTCCAGACTCTGTCACGTCTGTCACATGTGCTCAGTGTGAACCTGCTTTCATCTGTGAAGAGCACAGGGCGCCAGTGGCGAATTTGCCAATCTTGGTGTTCTCTGGCAAATGCCAAACGTCCTGCACGGTGTTGGGCTGTAAGCACAACCCCCACCTGTGGACGTCGGGCCCTCATACCACCCTCATGGAGTCTGTTTCTGACCGTTTGAGCAGACACATGGACATTTGTGGCCTGCTGGAGGTCATTTTTCAGGGCTCTGGCAGTGCTCCTCCTGCTCCTCCTTGCACAAAGGCGGAGGTAGCGGTCCTGCGGCTGGGTTGTTGCCCTCCTACGGCCTCCTCCACGTCTCCTGATGTACTGGCCTGTCTCCTGGTAGCGCCTCCATGCTCTGGACACTACGCTGACAGACACAGCAAACCTTCTTGCCACAGCTCGCATTGATGTGCCATCCTGGATGAGCTGCACTACCTGAGCCACTTGTGTGGGTTGTAGACTCCGTCTCATGCTACCACCAGAGTGAAAGCACCGCCAGCATTCAAAAGTGACCAAAACATCAGCCAGGAAGCATAGGAACTGATAAGTGGTCTGCGGTTACCACCTGCAGAACCACTCCTTTATTGGGGGTGTCTTGCTAATTGTCTATAATTTCCACCTGTTGTCTATTCCATTTGCACAACAGCATGTGAAATTTATTGTCAATCAGTGTTGCTTCCTAAGTGGACAGTTTGATTTCACAGAAGTGTGATTGACTTTGAGTTACATTGTGTTGTTTAAGTGTTCCCTTTATTTTTTTGAGCAGTGTATTTATGACTTAACACTAATAGTAATGCATATTGTAGTTGATAGAGGAGACAAGACCGCAGGTTGTCTCTCATCCAGAGCTGCCCTTTAAGATCAAATACCCGGATGGGAGGAAGCGGATTAGGAGATTTCAGCTCTCTGAATCCATTCAGGTAAATCATTCACTTGTTGTTAAACACAGTAATTTAAATGTACATTTCAGGCTGAATTACAATTGTTAATATAGGTCTTTTGTGATATAATGTTTGATTTTGTGGGGGATGATGATGCATCGAGTGAGGTTTTTAGCCTCCAGGCAGCAGTGGGATTCGCAACCCTGAAGAGCACGATTAACGGGTCATTGGAGGAACATGACATTCGGGAGTCCACAACACTGTATGTGTTCTGGTTGTCTGTGGAGGATGTGCAGGTGACTAGCATGACACTACTTAATAATAATATATTTGATGTTCGTTTCGGACTACAGTTGAACTACTTGATAGTTAAAACATTTGTGAGTGGTGGTTTCTGTCCATTTACAGGCAATCCTATCGCCTTCTCTCACCTGCCCCCTCTCAACAAATCTCACCTATCCTCTCTTCTCACCTGTCCCCCCCTCACCTCTTGCCAGCCTCTTCTCCTCTCCACCTTCATCAAACTTTCCTTCTTATCACCCCTCACCCTTAACGTCCTCACTCTTTTCTTCTTATCACCCCTCACCTACTTTCTCCCTCACCTTCACCTCCCTCATCTCCATCATCAGATTCAGAGACTAAGTGAGTTTTTTTTAAGAGCATTTGTTTATAAAACAAAATGTAGTATTTAAAACCTCAATGTCAGAGTATTTTCCGTTAGGATCAATTCTTATAAAGGATGAATCAACATCTCAAGATAAGTCAGGAAGTTAAAGCTAGAACGCATATGGGTCTTCCAAATGGACAATGACACCAAGCATACTTCCAAAGTTGTGGCAAAATGGCTTAAGGACAACAAAGTCAAGGTATTGGAGAGGCCATCACAAAACCCTGACCTCAAAATTTGTGGGCAGAACTGAAAGTGTGTGCGAGCAAGGAGGCCTACAAACCTGACTCACTTACACCAGCTCTGTCAGGAGGAAGGGGCCAAAATTCACCCAACTTATTGTGGGAAGCTTGTGGAAGACTACCCGAAACGTTTGACCCAAGTTAAACAATTTAAAGGCAATGCTACCAAATACTAATTGAGTGTATGTAAACTTCTGACCCACTGGAAAAGTGAATAATTCTCTCTACTATTATTCTGACATTTCATATTCTTAAAATAAAGTGGTGATCCTAACTGACCTAAGACAGGGATTTTTTACTAATATTAAATGTCAGGAATTGTGAAAAACTGAGTTTCAATGTATTTGGCTAAAGTGTATGTAAACTTCCGACTTCAACTGTACGTGCCATTTTACGTACACTCTGGAGCTGAATGGACCAGGACAACTGCCCCATTGCCAACTGATAAATGTCCACAGGGGCAACGTCCTAAACAGCAGTCTGCATGCGTTTCAGCGCAAAAACTTTAATGTAGGGGCTAAGATGGACATTGCCTTTGTGGATGTTGAGTCTAAGGTGGAGGGGGCAGTTGACCAATGGTACAATATGATATTACAGGCACTTCATGAGGGACATCAGGGACTCGGCCATCTTCGAGGGTCCGGAAGGAGTGAAACGACTGTCCCTTGATGTCATGGTAAGCCTTCTCTTTTCTTTTTGCCCATATTAAGGTCTGATTTTCATGTAAAATACAGAATTTAAGCAAAAACAATGAGTGAAGAGGCTTTTTACTTTGTTGAAGCACCTTTGGCGGTGATTACAGCCTCAAGTCTTCTTAGGTATGATGCTACATTTGTATTCATTTAATCAATTTTAGAATAAGGCTGTAACGTAACAAAGTCTATATACAGTGTGTGCAAATGAGGTAGGATAAGGGAGGTAAGGCAATAAATAGGCCAAAGTGGCGAAATAATTACAATATAGCAATTAAACACTGGAGTGATAGAGTGCAGAAGATGAGTGTGCAAGTAGAGATACTGAGGTGCAAAGGAGCTAAATAAAATAAATAACAGTATGGGGATGAGGTAGTCGGATGGGCTATTTACAGATGGGTTATGTACAGGTGCACTGATCTGTGAGTTCCTCTGACAGCTGGTGCTTAAAGTTAGTGAGGGAGATACGAGTCTCCAGCTTCAGTGATTTTTGCAGTTTGTTCCAGTCATTGGCAGCAGAGAACTGGAAGAAAAGGCAGCCAAAGGAGGAATTGGCTTTGGGGGTGACCAGTAAAATACCTGCTGGAGCGCGTGCTATGGGTGGGTGCTGCAATGGTGACCAGTGAGCTGAGATAAGGCGGGGCTTTACCTAGTAAAGACTTATAGATGACGTGGAGCCAGTGGGTTTGGCAACGAATATGAAGCGAGGGCCAGCCAACGAGAGCATACAGGTTGCAGTGGTGGGTAGTGTCATGACTGTCCTGATCAGGTCAGGTTACAGGAGACCACAACCCTACAGATTATCTCTCACCCCAACAGAGGAGGAGAGATCTAGGGGTCTGAAGATGTGGGGGTTTTATGACCCCCTCACGCCCATGATAAATCTTAGGCCACAGACGAAATTCCTTTGTCCTCACTATGGAGAACTGGCCTCAGAACATTAAACATGCAATAAAGGGACTGGTCATGGTGGTCATGACGATAGATGGAATATGAAAATGTATGTAATTTTTGTCTTGTTATTAAAGGTTAATAGATGACGTTATTACGAAAACATTGTACCTTTAAGAGTTTTCCCAGTATATGCCTGATGTTTTTACATTGTACGTTGTGTGGAAAATGTCCAAATCAAAGAGAATGTTTTGGTAAAGATGAAATGTGAAGTTAGTTGTCTAAAATTGGATTTGAGTCAAATCTAGGCCTTGCCTCTTAACTTGGTACTCCCAGAGAATTGCCCTAAAGGCGGTTACGCCCACTTCTGACCCGAAGGTATAAGACAGGGGAGTGAAGAATGAACAGATAAGACTAAGTGACCCCAGGCTGCAGCCAAGGTCTAAAAGTTCAACGAAATCCAAAACGCAACACAAGGTTGAAGACAAAGAAATATTTTTCTACCCAAGCTACGGATGAGTAGCTGCGTCTAAGCGGGTGAACTCAAGCCGAACCACCTAGCCTCCACTCTCCTTTGAATCGTGGTATGTACACTGTTTCATTCCCACGCTGTGAGCTCTGAGCTACAGAGCTGTCTGTCCTCAGAAGCCCCTTCCAAAGCAAGGATGAGGAATCAGACCACTAAGCCAAAAGGGACACTGACATCGTGAGGACAACCAGAGAGTTGCGTCGGAGAAGTGCGTCCTTGAGAAGCCTAAACAACCCACGCGGAGCTTCCCATCTGAGACCTCCAACACGTAATTACATCATTATATTCTGACCCATAAGAGCGGCAGTTTGGGGCAAGGGTTAAAATAAGCATAGCTGACAAATGCACCCAAATGTATATTTCTCTCGTGTACTTTCTTTGTTTCTCTCTCTTTTAAATCCCCATTTTGGGTAACACGCGCCATAGTGTCTTGGCCCGTTATACTAAGTCCTAATCAATAGCCTAGACTGTGTTTTGTGCATCTTTTATCATCATTTTAGCTTTCTAGTAAATAAATAATCAACTAAGATTGGTGTGGTACAAACTCATTGGTGAGACCCGGGTCCGTGCAGATTCCCGGATTATGCGACATTCAGAATGAGACTATAGAGGAAATTGATTAATTAGCGACTGTTGTAAAATCGATATTCTGATATTCTTTGAGTTAATTTGGGAAATAGAAACTCAATAAAACTAATTTTCTCATGGTGCCCCAGGTTAATGAGTTAATAATTGCTTGATTCATTGTTTGATTCATTTAATCACGCAATTATAACCCATTAATCATTCGATGAGCAACAGTCGGCACATTAACTAATACAACGTCACGACAGTAGTATATGGGGCTTTGGTGACAAAACGGATGGCACTGTGATAGACTGCATCCAATTTGCTGAGTAGAGTGAAGGCTATTTTGTAAATGACATCGCCGAAGTCAAGGATCGGTAGGATAGTCAGTTTTACGAGGGTATGTTTGGCAGCATGAGTGAAGGATGCTTTGTTGCGAAATAGGAAGCCGATTCTAGATTTAATTTTGGATTGGAGATGCTTAATGTGAGTCTGGAAGGAGAGTTTAGTCTAACCAGACACCTAGGTATTTGTAGTTGTCCACATATTCTAAGTCAGAACCATCCAGAATAGTGATGCTGGATGGGCGGACAGGTGTGGGCAGCGATCGGTTGAAGAACATGCATTTAGTTTTACTTGCTTTTAAGAGCAGTTGGAGGCCACGGAAGGAGAGTTGTATGGCATTGAAGCTCAGTTAACAGTGTCCAAAGAAGGGCCAGAAGTATACAGAATGGTGTCATCTGCGAAGTGGTGGATCAGAGACTCACCAGCAGCAAGAGCGACATCATTGATGTATACAGAGAAAAGAGTCAGCCCGAGAATTGAACCCTGTGGCACCCCCATGGAGACTGCCAGAGGTCCGGACAAGAGGCCCTCCGATTTGACACACTGAACTCTGTCAGAGAAGTAGTTGGTGAACCAGGCGAGGCAGTCATTTGAGAAACCAAGGCTGTTGAGTCTGCCGATAAGAATGTGGTGCTTGACAGAGTCGAAAGCCTTGGCCAGGCTTCGACTGACACCCATTTTTCAAGCTAGCATATAATGTCACAAAAACCCAGAAGACAGCTAAATGCAGCAATAACCTTTGATGATCTTCATCAGATGACACACCTAGGACATTATGTTATACAATACATGCATGTTTTGTTCAATCAAGTTCATATTTATATCAAAAACCAGCTTTTTACATTAGCATGTGACGTTCAGAACTAGCATACCCCCCGCAAACTTCCGGTGAATTTACTAAAAATTTACTAAATTACTCATGATAAACGTTCACAAAAAGCATTACAATTATTTTAAGAATTATAGATACAGAACTCCTCTATGCACTCGATATGTCCGATTTTAAAATAGCTTTTCGGTGAAAGCACATTTTGCAATATTCTCAGTAGATAGCCCGGCTAGCTATTTAGACACCCAGCAAGTTTAGCACTCACCAAAGTCAGATTTACTATAAGAAAAATGTTATTACCTTTGGTGTTCTTCGTCAAAATGCACTACCAGGACTTCTACTTCAATAACAAATGTTGGTTTGGTCCCAAATAATCCATAGTTATATCCAAACAGCGGCGTTTTGTTCGTGCGTTCAAGACACTATCCGAAAGGGTAAAGAAGGGTGACGAGCAAGACGCATTTCGTGACAAAAAATGTCTAAATATTCCATTACCGTACTTCGAAGCATGTCAACCGCTGTTTAAAATCAATTTTTATGCCATTTTTCTCGTAAAATAGCGATAATATTCCGACCGGGAATCTGCGTTTAGGTAAAAAGATGAAAGAAAATAAAGCATGGGGTCGACTCGTGCACGCGCCTAAGCCCATTGTCCTCTGATAGAGCACTTGCCAAAAGCGTAAATGCGTTTCAGCCTGGGGCTGCCTCGATATCATTCAGCTTTTTCCCGGGCTCTGAGAGCCTATGGGAGCCGTAGGAAGTGTCACGTTACAGCAAAGATCCTCAGTCTTCAATAAACAGAGACAAGAAGAACAAGATCTTGTCAGAGAGGGCACTTCCTGTAAGGAATCTTCTCAGGTTTTTGCCTGCCATATGAGTTCTGTTATACTCACAGACACCATTCAAACAGTTTTAGAAACTTTAGGGTGTTTTCTATCCAAAGCCAATAATTATATGCATATTCTAGTTACTGGGCAGGAGTAGTAACCAGATTAAATCGGGTACGTTTTTTATCCGGCCGTGTCAATACTGCCCCCTACCCCCAACAGGTTAAGCATGTCCCAGTTTAGGTCACCTAACAGCACGAGCTCTGAAGATAGATGGGGGGCAATCAATTCACATATGGTGTCCAGGGCTTAGCTGGGGGCAGAAGGTGGTCTATAGCAAGCGGCAACGGTGAGACTAGTTTCTGGAAAGGTGTATTTTTAACAGTAGAAGCTGAAATTGTTTGGGCACAGACCTGGATAGTAGGACAGAACTCTGCAGGCTATCTCTGCAGTAGATTGCAACTCCGCCCCCTTTGGCAGTTCTATCTTGTCGGGAAATGTTAGTTAGGGATGGAATTTCAGGGTTTTTGGTGGTCTTCCTAAGCCAGGATTCAGACACGGCTAGGACATCCGGATTGGCAGAGTGTGCTAAAGCAGTGAATAAAACAAACGTAGGGAGGAGGCTTCTAATGTTAACATGCATGAAACCAAGGCTTTTACGGTTACAGACGTCAACAAATGAGAGCGCCTGGGGAATGGGAGTGGAGCTAGGCACTGCAGGGCCTGGATTAACCTCTACGTCACCAGAGGAGGAGTAGGATAAGCTTCCGGCTAAAGGCTATAAGAACTGGTCGTCTACTGCGTTCGGAACAGAGAGTAAAAGGAGCAGGTTTCTGGGCACGGTAGAATAGATTCAACCATAATATGTTAACCATATGTGTAACCATAGTATGTCCAATGTTAATAATCGAAGCCCTAGATTACTCTATATTTGCAACACTATTGCAGTGTACACCCGTTCATCACCCAAATAGTTGAATTAGCTGGCCAGTGTGATAGCACCACTAAACACGAAGGATATGTCATACATTGAAAGTGATTATAATCCATCCACTGTCTCATGTTGCACAGACGATGAGCATTAAGGAGACAAGTATTCCTGAGGGGAGGATATGGGATCAGACTGTAACAGTATTGCTTCCGTCCCTCTCCTCGCCCCAACATGGGCTTGAACCAGGGATCCTCTGCACACAACGACATCAGTTACCCAAAAGCTGCGGCCCTTGGAGAGCAAGGGAAACAACTACATCAAGGTCTCAGAGCGAGTGAAGTCACTGATTGAAACGCTATTAGTGCGCACCGCTAACTAGCTAGCCATTTCACTCCAGTTACACCCACCCCCTTTAATAACCTCCTCCTTTTCCGCAGCAACCAGTGATCTGGGTCAACAGAATCAATGGGATCAACTTTTATGGGATCAACTTTTTTTCTACGACTACAAATCGCTTTCTACGCGTGAGAACTTTTTGTCTTCATGGGCAGCATTTTACTTAAGGCCCTTGCAATATATCGATTTACAAATCAAAAGGTGTTTGTTTGTGGATAGTGTTTTACATTTGTGGATAGCGATTTACATTTGTGGATCAGTACTTATCTGTACAGATCATGATATACAAAATGCATGCTGTGAGTTCACAATACATTTGGCATGATATTGATCCCATAGATAAGTCTTCCCATCCATTGCATTAGGTGATGGCTCCACTTCTGGGAACTGCACTTTTGTAGTGACTTATCAAATTCCAAATGCATTGATCTAAGAACTAGATCCATTAGTCCAAGGCTCTCCAACCCTGTTCTTGGAGAGCTACCCTCCTGTAGGTTTTCAACCTCAGTTGTAACTAACCTGATTAATTTATTAACCAGGTAATTATTAAAATCAGGTGCGCTAGATTAGGGTTGGAGTGAAGCTCTACAGGAACATGGTTGGAGAGCCCTGCACTAGTCTTCACCCACATTATTCGAGTTGTCACAATGTGTCAACAATGTTATGTTGCTAATTGTAATAGGCTGCTATTAATCACAATTATATAAACAAACAGAATTCAGTATTCTTCATGCTGATGATTTGTACAATTTGAGACAGCAATATAGTAAGACATAATATGAAATGTAACAGATACAGATGATGTGCATGTGGTGGTTTCAAAATTATACAATTACTACAGATGGCTAGTTCTATCCATGCTTTACCTGAACGTGATTATCTGATATAGCTAGCAGGTTGATGTTGTTCTAGCTAGCACACCCAAAGCAGGCTTTTCTCCTCCTCACTGGTCTACAGACGACATGATCTTGATGTTGTGGCTGTAACATTTAATGGACAATATAACAACAACAAGCTAGATACAGTATGAGACATTTTCAGAAAAAGCAGCTCATATACCAAGCCAAAAAAATGTATTTGCAGGAACAAAAGGGAAGCGCTACTTAGGTACACAATAGTAGGTTTTGGTAGACAGAAGGTGCTCTTTGGTAAAATAAATATCATTGCATTGGTTCGACATTGACATCTTGCTAGCACATCTCGCCTGGGCACTGCAGATGAAGAAACGTAATTTAATCATCTTCCCCACCCCCTCATGTCTTGATTGTGCAGGGAGCTAGCCTGTTCTCCTCAAAATATTATTAACTAGCAAGCTAGATAACTTTAATAAATTTGTGCAGAGATCTCAGCTTGATAACTAGGACAAGCCAACCAACTACACACCAAATATACACAGAACAAATAATTATTTTCTAGTAATTTGGTTGAGACTAACATTTGTCAAGTACATAGCTAGACATTTTGCTCTGATACACAACACAAGATGGCTATAGTGCTAGCTAGCTAGATAACCAGCCATGTAATGCCAATAGAAAAGAGGCTAGCTAGCATCAGCTTTGTAGCAGTTATGCTATGTGGAAACCCTCCTTTAATTCTTCCTCACCAACGCCTTGTTGTAGTTTTCAAATTCTGTGAATATCATTTAGCTAGCTAGCTATTCATTTTAACACATTTCCTTCCAGACCAGAACTCTGTAAAATGTGAAAGCGCGTTCAAGAATGACAACACTTCACCTGATTGGTTGGAAGAACAAGCCCTGACCACCAGAGCTTGTGTTTTTCTGTGCTGCTTGCTTATAGCATTTTTTTTTTACAACTGCAAAACTTTTGGCACAGGTTAGTTGCAAAATGAGTGTCAAAACTCTCGACAAAGATTCGACATTGGCAAATGTAGTTTTGATTCACAGAAGAAGATTCACCAGTCGCACATGTATTAAATATTTATTTATTTGTATTTTATTTGTTTTATTTAACTGAGTATTTAATGAGTTGTATTAATTCTCAAATGGAGTTGCATGCTTACAAATGTTATTGAATTTATTCACATATCAATTTACCTGTTTGCAAATGTTGCATTTATTCTCAAAATAAGTTCCGTTTGCAAATATTTTTTTGCAACTACAAAACTCAATATACAGGTGCAACTCATATTTTACATGTGCAAATCATAATTCATATGTGCAAATCATACTTTACATATTTGTATAATTAAGTCATTATTTTACCTCCATAACCTGGAGACACAGTCAGCAATGTTTCATCAATGTTCATACAAGCAGTCACTGGAATGCCCAACACAAGACAGTTATAAATTCCTAGAGAAGGGGAAAATGTTCACTAACAATTAAACCTATGAATTGCAGAGTACACCAGGTGTGGTTAGATGACAAAATATGTATCATAATATGCTTTAGCTGAGTTAGGTAAACGTAAGCTTTTTTTATCCAAAAGAAGCTAACTCTAAATGTCCTTACTTTGTTGCCGTTGAGCTGGCGCATGCACACCCTCATTGACATTGTGATGGGTGGGATGATGCCAAAGATGTCCAGCAGAGGGAGACAAAGACACTATCTGCACTGCCTTGCATGTTTACAGGAATGGAAGGGACAACACCAGCATCCAAAACAGCCTGGTCAAAGTGATTAAAGCACCAATCAATAATACAGACTTATAAACTATGAATCTTAAAATTGCACACACAAACACATTATCATACTAACATATACAAACAAATGTGATCGTACATAAAAGATATGACGCACATATCACACACACACACACACACACACACACACACACACACACACACACACACACACACACACACACACACACACGCACACACACAGTCTGCCATGTCATCAGTGCAGTCACAGATTCCAGAACTCCACTGGTCAGACTTCATGACAGGCATAGAATGCTTGATGACGAATTAATTCATGGTGACTTCTTATCTACAAAGACATAGAGAGGAATAGAAAATACATCTTCATAAACTACGCTTTGGTTTGCCTTGAGAGACATTTCTTAAGCTGATCTCATCATTAGTACAGAACAAACGGCAGTAATCAGACAATTCCCAAAAGGATAACACATTCATTGGTCATTCCATCAAACTTCAACCCCCCCAAATATTTAAAATGTGAATTAGTCTTCTGTTATTACAGAGTGATTACAACAACCTTTTCCATCAGGAAAATATAATCAAAGTAGAATTAAACATAACCATAACTGATTAAAATATAACTTAGGTCAGAGAGTAAACTATGGAGCCAAAATAATGATCTGAAACAATTATGATTCCTCTCCATACAACCTTATCGAATCTCACAGTGCATTTATTCTTAAAACGTTTCTTGATAAAATATAATGAAAGTCAACAATACATGTCCATTGACGGTCTTAGTCTGAGCATCTGAAAAGGTGGGCATCTCTTACCTGTGAGAAACAGAGTTTTGAGACTGAACTGTTGATGGGAACAACAGAACAGACGTCTGACAGGATTGCCTTACTGTCTTATTAAGAACTGGAGAGTGGAAGAATGTTTGTCATGAAGTTGTCTCATCATCAAAGACATATATGTTCCTAAAAACTGTCCCCAGCCTGTCAACCCTGAACACTCAATGTCAGGGTTAGGCCTTGTTTCTCAACTCTAGAACACAGGGTCAAAAAGCGGGTGAGGCAATAACTTAATGTCAAACTAGTCACACTGATACTCCGAAACTTACATCATGTGGAAAATATTACTCAATTAAGTGTACACAAGGGTGCACGAATAAAACAAAAGACCTTCAGTGTTGCTTTTTTAAAACGTATTATTAGACCTACCCTACTGTATCCATCTCTCTTGTCAGATATTTTTTCTAAATCATGATAAAATTCTAAAGCCCTATAACTCTTGTGCACATAACACTATATTATTATATTACACAACAAGATAGTACTGTCTCTCAACACCAAAACCCTTAGTTGCCCTCTTATGCAGCTCTCATTTCCAGGAACTGAGGATGGTCAGGAAGAAAATTAATAATGAAGACCTACTGTATGTGAGAATCAAACAGAACTATCCTACATTCACTCACTATTCCACACTTGGGCTGTTACTGCAACACGGGAGTGAATGGTCAGACATATTGGACATTATTGTATTGTTTTGTAATACAGACCCAGCCTGTCATGAACAACACCAAGTCCTTTTCACATTCTCTCACCATGAGAAGCAGGATGTAAAGCTAAATACCATTGCAGGTTCTCAATAACACCTCACTCTGATCAGTTAGATGACTCATAGAACAGAAAGACCAATTTAACACTTCACCTAAATGAATCCGGACGGATGTCTGAAACATGTATTCACTGACCATGTCTGTTCAATCTCCACTCATAAAGCTAGTAGCGGCACTTGTTAGCATATGTTTGATGCAGTGACCATGATCAGTTTTACAACCTCGGTGTAAGGTGTCCTATTAATACCGCATGATGATTATAGTGATGATATAATATATGATGATATAATCATCATGATGATTATATCCATAGTCTGTTAGCCTATGGATGCTCATATCTACCTGTTAGTAATGGAATGTCATATAATATGATGATCTTATCGTCAGACTTTGATTCCTATATTTGTTTTGACATAATTGCCAAAACTGTGTGCGTCATGATGCAATCAGATGTTTGGGAAATCCCGGATTGTAATAACGCATTTATCGTTGACGGTCGTCTAGCCTCTACACCTTTAAGACGTCGAAACTGTGCGAATTGGGAGTGGGCATATGTTCGACTGTAAAATCACAACACTTCGCAATGGGAAAACTGTGAAGAGGACCATCTGCGCTGACCACTAGTTATAGAAAAGGTTTGAAATAATGTGCACCAATAGGCTATTTTGCCATAATAACTATGTCTGAAAAGTGATACGGAAACCATTAAATGCATGTGGGATGAGGTTTGCGCAATGGACGCACAAGGGTCTTGGTCTGCATACGTCAACACATTTTGTGACAGTTTCCAGGGCTGACATGTTTACGTTTTGATTTGCCTCTAGAATGTTGTATTTTAATCGTCTCTGACATTTGACAGAAATGTATTGCCGATCAGCAGGGAAATTGTGCTGCTAAAGTGTGAAATATGTTTCCAGTTGATTTTCTTGAGTTTTGTTATCTACCACATTCTCCATTTTAACTCCGTATTTAGCCAGCGACAACGATATTTATCACATCGACACAAAAATATCTGCCGGTATCCTGCATGTTGTACTGTTGTGGAAGCAAGGACAAGGAGAAGCAGCGCCCGGGCGCTGCAGAGGTGTCGAGAGTTCTAGAGACAGAGACAGAGAAAAACCGAAAGAGCCAAGAAAGTGCACCTCAACCACTGGACATGTACGGAATAGCGACGATGCCCGAGCTTCTACCACCCTCTGGCGTACTCCAGCCCAGCTCAGTAATCCCACGCGAGTCGGGTGAGGTGCCTGGTTTGTGGAATGGATTCAACAGGGGTGTGCTGAGTTTTGACTCCCCCCAGCGGAGACGAGGCCAACGGGCCCCGAAGTTAGGGCAAATAGGACGGTCGAAGAGAGGTGAGTGTCGGAGATGATGGGGCAAGCAAGCAAAAGACAAGGAACTAGAATTGCGCTGAAAGAAACTGAACTGCACGTGACTAAATGATCTACCTGGTTTCAGAGCATTTCGTATTCTGTACATAAATCCGAGATACTCATTTAGTATGATATGTTACGTTTCGTATGGTATGTATTAATATGTGGATGTCCATCCCTCATTTTGTATGATATGGTACGAATTACAATTCGTATTATATGTTACGAATTTGCTAAATGTACAATTTGTTACGAATTTGCCAAGAGTATGATATGTTACGAATTCTAGCTAGGTGGTTAATGTCAGCTAGCTGGCTAACATTAGCTAGGCTAGGGGTTAGGGTTAAGTTTATGAGTTAGTTTATAGGGGAAGGGTTGGCTAAAATGGTTACGGTTAGAGGAATGGTTAGCAAGTTTGCTAGGTAGTTGCAAAGTAGCTAAAAAGTAGTAAGTAGTTGAAAAGTGGCTAATTAGCTAAAATTGTCCACGAAGAGATTTGAAGTTGCAACCTTTGAGTTGCTAGACGTTTGAGTTCTACGACCACCTACTTACTATCTGTTATAATCATACCAAACGTAACATATCAGAATCAGACTGGCTTTTGTAGACGTTATGTAGAATGTTGTTCATTAATCTGTCAATATATTGATATTCATAGTCTTTCCCCCCTTTCGTTTACAGTGGTTATAGAGGATGACGACTTGGATGATGTCATGAAACACAATGGCCTCCCCATATCAATCAATATCTCTCCTGTTGCCTGAACAACTCTGATAGTGTCCAGACCTCAAGAGGCTATTGTGCTCATTTGTGAAATTCTGAAGTGTATACCACTTGTTCTGGACAATGTCCAATTCAGGTGCCCATTGCAAAGTTTACAATAGTAGCATGCGCATCACATGTAG
The DNA here is from genome assembly GCF_965601325.2 of Salmo salar. Classification (NCBI taxonomy): domain Eukaryota; kingdom Metazoa; phylum Chordata; class Actinopteri; order Salmoniformes; family Salmonidae; genus Salmo; species Salmo salar. The sequence continues at coordinate 103,367,393 of NC_138301.1, forward strand.
TTTAGCTTTTCCTGGACACAGGAAGGTCGGTGTCCCAAGGAAATTGAAGTAAAAAACAGTGCATCTTTGCTTCAGCTGCTGTTCTGGTGTTGAAGGGGGGACTTTGTGTCCTGAGGAGAGGGGAGTAATTAGGATAGATTTGGGTCCGGACAGGCTGAAACATAAGCACACAAGAGAAGGCCCTACCCATCAAGACCTGCCCCTTCAAAATGAGTGGACCTGTTTGTTTGTTGTTCAGTCTTTAGTGTCTGTATTTTAAACACTCCATCCAAGATGTTATTTTAATTTATGTGTCAATCCAACCCATATCTAATTGAGAAAACAGCTACTCATAGTGCTGGGCAGTGTTTTCACAATATTATTTATTTTACATTATGTACGCTTTTTCAGTGTTTCACATATTATGTTGACAACACTTATTTTAGTTTTTGACGGATGACAACACTGTCTCATTTTGGTGCAAACTAATTATCTGTAAAATCTGTTGTAAAACGTGTTAGATACACTGAAGGCTTTAATTTGCTGTTGTAACATGTCATAATCATTGTCTTAGTATAACTGTATGTTACTTTTACCCCTGAGTTGCTAGACAAAAAGAGTTCCCACTGTGAACTATTTATGGAACTTCTATGTATCCCTTTGAGGTGTAATATACACATTTTTTACAACCAGCTTCCTGTTATATTCTTCACCATAATGCCACATCTGTTAGAAAAGTCATGTGACATTCAGATAAGTAGCCTAACTGATGTTAAACCCAGCTATGAAGCAGAACACTACATGGAGGAGCAACTCACAAGGAATTTGGTGTAAGACTCACCGAGCTTTGAGGAATACATTGTTTTGATGTAATCATTGTTCAGTTTGGCTGTCATCTCTTTGTCAAGATTAATAGATGTAAAGTTATAAAATGTACCCCTCACTAGAGAGATACAAGCAGGGTTTAGTTTAAATCAATTCACTTTACAAGTGTTTTCTAAATGGCATGTATTATTGTAAATCCTCCTTGAATCTACCTGTTAGTGTTTTCCAACCCTTTTCAGTTATCAAATTTTGTCACATGCACCGAATACAACAGGTGTAGACCTTACCGTGAAATGCTTACTTACAAGCCCTTAACAATGCAGTTAAGAAAATATTTAAGCAAATTGTACCAAGAGAATTTTGCTCTACCCAGAGTACCCCTGACATACCCCCTCATGTGCATTATACCAGTATTATCTCACGAGTCTTCTCAAGTACCCCCCGTCAAGTACCCCCAGGGGTCCTAGTAACCCGGTTTGGGAACCACTGTGTTAGTGTGATCCGCTGTTGTGTAATGGTAGTATGCACCATCAGATGGCGATAAAGTCAAAGGAACAGTCGTCAGCCCAAAATCTCTTACTCAACCCCTCAATCTGTTATTCATTTGTAATAAAACCTGTTTGTCTTTGGAAAGTCACAAGCTCACAGTTGAAGACATTGAAAACATTTCTGGTAGTTTATTTTGCCCAGTCCAAAAATAGTCCCTACCTCATTGATCTGAGAGAACTTCATAATGTACATTGTTAGATTCCCCTACCTGTGAGCTTTTTGCAGCTCATTCCACCCATCCCCCAAACATGCCAGAGAGACTAGGGGAAAAAAGGGATACATAGCTGTACAACTGAATGCATCTTCCACATTTAACTCAACCCCTCTGAATCAGAGGTGCAGAAGGCTGCCTTGCTCAGGAGCCAAACAGATTTTTACCTTGTCAGCTCGGGGATTTGATCCAGCAACCTTCTGGTTACTGGCCCAACTCTCCTACCCGCCAGGCTACCAGACCATGCTCGAGGGGATCAAAACCGGTTTGCCTAGTTACATTATTTATCACAAGTAAATTGTGACTGACTGATCTACAAATAAGTCATTTATGACGCAAGGTGATTTGTAGATCAGTCAGTTGGCAATTGCCTGCACTGTTGGCGGCAATGTGAAACAAGCCCGATGGGGATCATAAAGACTGGGTTCCAGAGCTTAGACGTTGAAGACCTGTCAGGCGCAGCAACTCATGGTTAGGTATTTTAAGTATCAGCTAACCACATCCTCGGCGTGTTCTCTGCCCAGCCGTTGCCTGCTAGGTCTTAAAACGCCTGGATAGCAATCTCAGTCGATGACGTGGCACGCAACCATTGGTTGATGCATGCAACATCTGGGCAGTGGAACACTACACCTATGTTATTGCCGCGTTCAAAACTGGGAACTCAGAACTGACTTCAGTGCATTCAAGAGTACTGCAACTTATGTATAAACACGATTTCTTGCAACATCTCTGCATATCTGGCATGGAATCCCACAGACACAGTAAACCAGAACCCACCACTTGTGACCATTTTATTTATTTACAGAAGACAATCTCAAAAGTTAAATATTAAAAATGTGGCAGTATTACAAAACTACTCTTGGGAAAAGGAGAATACATTATCCTTTTGAAGCATACATATACTGTAGGTTACTAGCCAACTCAAAAAAGTGTTACCAAAATGAGTACACCTTTACCACTGACAATGGCAATAAGTGAGTCACAGCAAATCGTCTGGCAATCTTAAAGTTGTGGGAGAACAGTCTTGGGCCTTCAGAAATTACAAAGTCTTGACAGATTCATTTGTGTAGTACAATTCAAAATTCTGTATGCAGCATAATCATTATAAATCTAGATATAAGCTTCCATTTCCTGATTGGCTCCTAAAACAGGTTGTGGGATGGTTGGCTGTTGTAATGATGGCCCCATCATTACATAGTCATCTGGCCTGTCCATGTAGGCTATAGTAATAGACATGGGATAAGTGTAGGGATGTTAAAAGGTCTGAGGCCGACACACATCTGCTCTCCCTTACAAGTAAACATAATAAGCAGTCCTCTCGAACCATTCTTAATTACATCCTTACAATAAATCAGTAACTGAGGGTATACCCTGGGAAAAAAAATAACAGTTAAAAAAGAAAAATATATATCTAAAGTAGACTGACAGACCAAAATGTCATGTTGAGTTGGACTGATGCGCTGTAGATTCCTAAGTTTTCCTTCAGCCTCCATGAAACTCAAACGTACTCCTTGCTGCTGCTGGGGGGACGAGTGGAGGCGATGGGGTATTTGGCCTTAGGTTTGCCCTTGGGGCAGGTTGCTGCGAGCATTGCACCGCCAATTATGTCCAGGAATGCTCCAGCCCAGGCAATGAAGATGGCTGAACCAAACTCATACCTAGAAGATGAGGGTTTGTGTTGGCAACAGTATCTGTGCAGTGACATGCATAACAGAAAAATGGAAAGCAACTTCCAGCATTCAACCACACCATCAAGACAGTGAATTGAAGATTCCAGGTGATAAGAGGGGCACTAAAGGGAAAGTGGCCAAAGAGAGATTCAGTAGTACTTACTTGGAGTTGACGGGGGCGAATGGGTTGTAGAACTCCTTGATGATGTTGTTAGCATACCACGAGCAGGCAATAGTTGCACACAGAGCTATGGAGAGGAACGAAATGTTAGCGGTTAACCTCTTACATCTAGACGTTCCGCTTGCGGAACACCAGCTCCAATATCCAATGATAGGCATGGCGCGAATTACAAATTCCTCAAAAGTACAAAAACTTCCATTTTTCAAACATATGACTATTGTACAGCATTTTAAAGACAAGACTCTCCTTTATCTAACCACACTGTCCGATTTCAAAACAGCTTTACAGCGAAAACAAAACATTAGATTATGTCAGCAGAGTACCCAGCCAGAAATAATCAGACACCCATTTTTCAAGCTAGCATATAATGTCACAAAAACAAAACCACAGCTAAATGCAGCACTAACCTTTGATGATCTTCATCAGATGACACGCCTAGGACATTATGTTATACAATACATGCATGTTTTGTTCAATCAAGTTCATATTTATATCAAAAACCAGCTTTTTACATTAGAATGTGACGTTCAGAACTAGCATACCCCCCCCGCAAACTTCCAGTGAATTTACTAAATTACTCACGATAAACGTTCACAAAAAACATTACAATTGTTTTAAGAATTATAGATACATAGCTCCTCTATGCACTCGCCATGTCCGATTTTAACCTGTTAGGGCTAGGGGGCAGTATTTGCACGTCTGGATAAAAAAAATGTACCCGATTTAATCTGGTTACTAATCCTACCCAGTAACTAGAATATGCATATACTTATTATATATGGATAGAAAATACTCTAAAGTTTCTAAAACTGTTTGAATGGTGTCTGTGAGTATAACAGAACTCATTTGGCAGGCAAAACCCTGAGACATTTTCTGACAGGAAGTGGATACCTGATGTGTTGTATTACCTTTAAACCTATGCCATTGAAAAACACAGGGGCTGAGGAATATTTTGGCACTTCCTATTGCTTCCACTAGATGTCACCAGCCTTTACAAAGTGTTTTGAGTCTTCTGGAGGGAGATCTGACCGAACAAGAGCCATGGAACGATGATGGCCCATTAGACACCTGGCGCGCGAGTTCATGTTGGGTACCCTCGTTCCAATACGTTATAAAAGAGTATGCATTCGTCCACCTTGAATATTATTCATGTTCTGGTTAAAAAAGGCCCTAATGATTTATGCTATACAACGTTTGACATGTTTGAACGAACGTAAATATATTTTTTCCCCTCGTTCATGAAGTGAAGTCCGGCGGGCTTAGATCACGTGCTAACAAGACGGAGATTTTTGGACATAAATGAGCTTTTTTGAACAAAACTACATTCGTTATGGACCTGTGATACCTGGAAGTGACATCTGATGAAGAGAATCAAAGGTAATGGATTATTTACATAGTATTTTCGATTTTAGATCTCCCCAACATGACGACTAGTCTGTATCGCAACGCGTATTTTTCTGGGCGCAGTGCTCAGATTATTGCAAAGTGTGATTTCCCAGTAAGGTTATTTTTAAATCTGGCAAGTTGATTGCGTTCAAGAGATGTAAATCTATAATTCTTTAAATGACAATATAATATTTTACCAATGTTTTCTAATTTTAATTATTTAATTTGTGACGCTGACTTGACTGCCGGTTATTGGAGGGAAACGATTTCCTCAACATCAATGCCATAGTAAAACGCTGTTTTTGGATATAAATATGAACTTGATAGAACTAAAAATGCATGCATTGTCTAACATAATGTCCTAGGAGTGTCATCTGATGGAGATTGTAAAAGGTTAGTGCATCATTTTAGCTGGTTTTATGGTTTTGGTGACCCTGTCTTTGAATTGACAAAACATTACACACAACTCTTGTAAATGTACTGTCCTAACATACTCTAAATTTATGCTTTCGCCGTAAAACCTTTTTGAAATCGTAAAACGTGGTTAGATTAAGGAGATGTTTATCTTTCAAAGGGTGTAAAATAGTTGTATGTTTGAAAAATTTGAATTTTGACATTTATTTGGATTCAAATTTGCCGCTCTTGAAATGCACCTGCTGTTGATGGAGTGCACCACGGGGGGGACGCCTGCGTCCCACCTAGCCCATAGAGGTTAAAATAGCTTTTCGGTGAAAGCACATTTTGCAATATTCTAAGTAGATAGCCCGGCATCACAGGGCTAGCCATTTAGACACCCACCAAAGTCCGATTTACTATAAGAATAATGTTATTACCTTTGCTGTTCTTTGTCAGAATGCACTCCCAGGACTTCTACTTCAATAACAAATGTTGGTTTGGTTCAAAATAATCCATAGTTATATCCAAATAGCGGCGTTTTGTTCGTGCGTTCAAGACACTATCCGAAAGGGTAAATAAGGGTTACGCGCCCGACGCGTTTCGTGACAAAAAAAATTCTAAATATTCCATTACCGTACTTCGAAGCATGTCAACCGCTGTTTAAAATCAATTTTTATGCCATTTTTCTCGTAAAAAAAGCGATAATATTCCGACCGGGAAATCGTGTTTTAGTACAAAGAGAGAGAAAATTTAAAAAATGGTGTCCCCTCGTGCACAAGCCTCAGTCTCAGTACTCTGACCGGCCACTATCCAAACGCGCTAATGTTTTTCAGCCAGGGCCTGCAAAGCAACCATTCAGCTTTTTGCCGCCTTCTGAGAGCCCATGGGAGCTGTAGGAAGTGTCACGTAACAGCAGAGATCCCCTGTTTTGGATAGAGATGATCAAGGAGGGCAAGAAATGGTCAGACAGGGTACTTCCTGTTTGGAATCTTCTCAGGTTTTGGCCTGCCAAATGAGTTCTGTTATACTCAGACACCATTCAAACAGTTTTAGAAACTTTGGAGTGTTTTCTATCCATATATAATAAGTATATGCATATTCTAGTTTCTGGGCAGGAGTAATAATCAGATTTAAAATCGGGTACGTTTTTTTATCCGGCCGTGAAAATACTGCCCCCTATACATAACAGGTTAAACCATCAGAGCATACAGAGAAACAAGAGCCAGTGACATGTGCCAATTTCAAGGTAACTCACATCCAATCAGCAGGACGATGCCGCCGGTCATGGCGATGCGAGACTTCTTGTTTTTGTCATCTCCTCCACAGTTGGTGCACTTCATTCCCATGGTGGCCACACCCAGTCCAGCCACAGTCACAATGATGCCCACGATCATCAGGGCACGTGTTGCCTGGAGTGCACCTGGAGAGTTGGGGGAGGACAGGGTTAATACACCAGGATATCCCTTTAGGGTGGCAAACAAATCATTTATGGGGCATTACAAAAGGACATGGCCCTCCTTTTCTGTTTTTCTCCAACTGAGATAACTTAGTTTGATAGGGGAAGTCAATGTGGATGGTTGAGTGAATAAATAACCATGTTAATTAACAAATGTTTGGTTTATCCAACCAAATAATTTGAACTTCACCACAAGTTTCAGTTATAGGAATAAAATGTTTTTAACTCAGTTATAGGTGTATTAAGCTTTCATAGCCAGGTTATTGAAACCTGAGAGCAATGTAGCCACAAACAATACATGCAAATTAAACACTGATATTTTCCATCTTTCCCTGAACCACTCCCTCTCCCAATGCACCTCTAGTCAGGTGCAACAGAAACCGGCTTCAACCGGAAACCCCCATGAGGGTGAAGTGTGCGCCACCCCTCCCCCTCTGGCTCAGTTGGCAAGTCAGGAACCAGTCGGACCAGTCATGAGACAGACGGGGAGTTGGGTTTCACTATGAGGGACACTTCCTCTCCACACCACTCAAAACATTCCCTTCCTCTCCATTGGCTAGCTAGACCCTCCCACTGCAGGTAGAGCTCGCTTTAGGTTACAAGTGACATTCAAAAGATCCCAAATCAAAATGGTCTTGACAAGCAAAGTTATTTAATATGGCCTCACAACACCCACAAACAAGTCAGGAAGCATTTAGACAACATACCAACGTCTGAAACTATGCATTCCTGAAAAGCTCCAGTTCCACAGATCACAATTTGCACGAGAAAAACAGTACGCCGCAATCCTTGCTTACCAGGAACGCATGAGGAACTTTAAATAAGCAGTTGGCACAACCTAATGAATTTCTACAGTTCCTCATATCTGGTAATTCGCCACCTTCCTGCTATCAGTGCAATGAAATTGACATTAAGCTATTATTTATTTACATTGACCACTGGTTGGATTACAATGCGTTTATCAGACCTGGCTTGTGTTCATGTTTGCAGATATGATAAAGCATACAAGCAAAAGAGTAAGAGATAAAGCTATATCGTTTTATAGACTCCTTATCAAAAGAGTTGATACACAAGTCAAACAGTGGTTTTACAGCCACTAAAACTACCATACAATCAAGGAGCTCAAGCAGCTCAGTCAAGTCTATGCTCTCAATGTCTGAGAGCATAGTCTTTACAGGTGAATTTTTGCCAAAGTGTGAAAATATGAATGGAAGGCAAGCTACACTTAACTCTAAATCTAGACACCGCAGTGTGTCTGCTGATTAAGACCAGAGTTTTAGACCCCATGCTTCTACATCTGCATTTGGGGTTTTAGGCTGGCTTTCTGTATAAGCACTTTGTGACAACAGCTGATCTAAAAAGGGCTTTATAAAATAAATTTCACAGAGTAGGATGTAGTGGACAGAAATCACTACTTAAACTACTTGATGAGATACAGGATCAAGCAATTTAAATCAGGGGGCAGTTGGCAGGGAGTGAAGTCAGAGGCTAACGTTTGGGCCATGCCTACATTTATGCAATGTCATGATTTAGTGATTTGTTGATTTAGGCTAATATTGTACTCTAATAACACCTTCAAACATTTATCTGAGATACCATTAAAAATAGGGCACAGGAAAGGCTGAAGGTGAGCAGCCTATATGGTCTAATCGGCCTTCAATTGGCCCTGGAACCTGAGTAGTCTTATACTCTTTATAGTTAATACAACAGGTCATTTTCAGACCAATCTTTGTTTTCAGTGGGGTAGGAAGCTAAACAGGAGAACATCGCTGCCAATTTTATTCAGTAATAGGCTAGATTAGGAATGCATCTGTGCCTTTTGCTGACTGTGCTCGGTGCACGCACAGTGTCACCATCTGAGTCCATTCATTGGCGTGTTGACTAAACAGCAGAGATAAAGGCTTTATTTACCCCCATGCCAGAAACTCGTCCCCCCTCGATACTGCCTGCAGCTAGCTAATTAGGGTTTTTCCAACAGGCGGATGAGGGCATGACACGGTCACGGTACAGGACAATGGCTGTCTGGATAACCATTACCCTATTGGTAACAGCGCAACACAGCCATGTCCACGAACCAACGTGAATACAAAGCATTCCTCCAGTAGCCTGTTTGGTTATATCCCCTGATACCGTGAACCGATGGAGAGATATGAAACAGGAGTAACCTCATATGGGGCAAATACAAAATGTAGGGGCTAAGTTAATGAATATCAAATGGATAACAAAGCAATAAAAAATGTACATAGAAGATGGACACTAAGTATGAGTCGTAAATCGCACACAAGGTAGGTGTGGCAGTTCCATAGAAAATTACCAGGTTTCCAATAATACCCGGCGCATGCGTCATCTATAGCAGGGGCGCGCGTTAATTCCCTCGCCTAGCAAATTCAAACAATATGTTCTCAACATAACTTTTGACATTGTATTCATGACACTAATCATTTCATACTGGAAAATGAAACTCATTTTATATATAAAAAAATGCATTAGCCTACTTACTGTCTAGTTGCAGAATTGAGTCGTAGACTTTGCATTGGATCTGGCCGGTGCTCTGAAATGCACAAGACATCCATAATCCCTGGTACATAGACACCGCTGTGATGATGTTGTCCCCGACATAGGCGGACATTTTCCACTGGGGAAGGATTGTGCCGACAATTAACCCGATCAGACCCAGTAGCGACAGGGCAAACCCCAAAATCTGGAGTCCCGAGTTGGCCATTTTCAACTCCTTGAATCAAACTGAGTTTTAGGAATGTCACTGACCTTGAAAAATCTTTGTAGTAGAATAAAGGCAACAAATAGTTTAATTGGCACGAAGAGGAAATTACTGTCCACCTGGTTGAGAAAAGTAGCCCTTCACGCGTTCACACAATGAATGTCTTCAAAAAGAGCTCTCTTTTGTCAAATTGTTTTAGAAAGTAGCGGCTGCTTTCTGCAAACTATAAAAACAACTTGGCAGCTTCACCTCTAAAATGCAAACGGTAGAATTTCTCAGCACCTGTTGCCAAGCCGCACCTTGATTATTATAATGAGGGTCGGTCGGGGACGAGCGTTTTTAAGGTCTCTTCCTCACAAGGGGCGGGAACGCGCACAGTTTCGAGTCATTCACGTTCGATAGACCTGAGGTTTCATGATGTCACCGTTTCTGCCGCAGTATAATGGAACCAAACCGTTCAACTTCAATAAAATCCCGAATGTGATGCTGTGACTAATCGTTCACAAATCATTTGGTGAAGTTTAAAATTGTTTAAAAAAAATCTCCCTAAATCAATGGCGGATCTCTTGTGCTCAGGCATAGGGGCCTATCCCAGGTGTTCCGTTTATTTTTCTAGGGGATAGATCAGCTATGGCGTTAGCAGATATAATTAAGTCTATCAAATAACATTACTTGCATCATGTATAATCAACTTTTTTATTTATATTTTGAATAATGTTTTATTATGCTCCTACCCCACTTTCCACATCCGCCTTCTTCACCTGCCCGGTCATGTGAAATCCATAGATCAAGGCCTAACACGTTTATTTAAATTGACTGATTTCCTTATATGAACTGTAACTCAGTAAAATATTTTAAATTGTTGTATGTTACGTTTATATTTTTGTTCAGTATATATATTTCATTTTTATGTTTCCACCAAGTACTCTGACCAGGGGAATGGAGGATAGGGGCAGAATAAATATATATATATTTAAAAAATGGATTAAAAAGAGATCGGCTATTGATGTAGGGAGAAAATATACAAACAAGTGTATTTCCTAATTGCGCTGAACTCCAAGTGTATTTGCCAATCAACCAATCACTCCAATCTTAGTTCCAACCCTCAAATGTCCTCAGACTATCCCAGGTTTACTGTGAATTATCATATCATCCCAGGCTTACTTTGAAAAATCAAATCAAAGTTTACAGGATACAAGGATACAACAGGTGTAAAACCATCCAGCGAAATTATTACTTACGATCTCTTTTTCAACAATGCAATGTTCAATAACTAGGTCAAATATCTTTCTTTTTTTTAACGAATTTCCAACAAATCTAAGAATAAAAAAACATAAGAAGGTAGGCTTACTACCATCATATCAAGATCACTACCATCATATCAATGTGCAGGGATACAGTCAGGGGTACAGTAGTGGAAAGTAAATGGTAAATGCAACCCAGTGAGCACCGTCCCACACCGATGTCCATGGATGTTGAAATGATGTTGAAATTTGGTCCATCCATAGACGTCTATGACTGGTTCAAATTTGATCCGTCCGGACTGGCCTTGATTTCGCCCAAACATAAACATCTATGATCGGTTCAGATTTTGTCCGGTCTGGACCGTCTTTGATTTCAACATCCACAGATGTCTTGTCTGACCGGTTTCGATTTGGCCCAACATAGACATCTTTGATTGGTTTAGACTTGGTCCGGTCTGGAAAGGCCTCGATTTGGCCCAGTCATAGATGTCTATGTTTCACATGTTTGGATAGCATAGTAGAGCACAGCAGAGTAAAGTACAGTGTAATGTACTATATTGTACTGTACTGTACCCTACTGTGCTTTACTGTACTTTAATGTACATTACTGTACTGTTATCTAGTGTACTGAACTCTACTCCACCCTACTGACCTAAACTCTACTCTAATCTACTGTCCTGAACTAACTCTACTGTGCTCTACTGTACTGTACCATGCTGTACTGTGCTGTCCAAACTTGTAAACCATAGATGTCTATGATTGGTTCAGATTTGGTTCGGTCCGGACCGACAAAATTTGGTCTTGTTTGGGGGGCGGAGCTCATTCAAATAATACCTAGCATGCTTTACAAGTGTTCCTTTTTACATTTATATTTTGGGCTTTTAGCACACACTCTTATCCAGAGCGACTTACAGTCAGTGCATTCAACTAAGGTAGATAACCACATATCACAGTCATAGCAATAAATCATTTTCTGTAACTGTTACTGTACTTTACTATACGTTACTGTACTGTTCTGTATTCTACTCCACTCTACTGAACTAAACTCTACTGTACTGTACTGTATTGTACTCTACTCCACTGTATGAACTAACTCTACTGTGTTCTAATGTACTTATCCAGATTAATTTACAGTCAGTGCATTCAACTAAGGTAGATAACCACATATCACAGTCACAGCAATAAATACTTTTCTGTAACCGTTACAGTACTGTACACTGCTGTACTATACTGTACTTTACTCTACTTTTCTGTATTCCACTCCACTGAACTAAACTCTACTTCATTCTACTCCACTCTACTGAACTAAACTGTACTGTACTGTACTGTACTGTACTGTACTGTACTGTATGAACTAACTCTACTGTTTTCTACTGTACTGTGCTGTACTATACTGTGCTGTCCAAACTTGTAAAACATCGATGTCTATGATTGGTTTAGATTTGGTCCTGTCGGGACCGACCAAATGTGGGCTTGTTTGGGGGGCAGAGCTCATTAGAGTAATACAGGGGCATGCTTTCTATTTACATTTACATTTTGGCCTTTTAGCAGAGGCTCTTATCCAGAGCAACTTAAGGTGGCTGCTGTAAACTAGATAAACAACCACATATTGCAGCCATAGCAAGAAAAACTGTTCTGTAACCGTTACTGAGAAGGCAGCAGGTAGCCTATCAAATAGAGCTTTGGCCTTGGTTGCTGGTTTCGAATACCTCAGCTGACAAGATGAAAAAGCAGCCGATGTGCTTTTGAGCAAGGCATCTAGTAATGGATTACATTTAACAGGGATTTCTTAATCTGATTACAAATATGAAGTAACTGTAATCAGCCCGGATTACTTAGGAAAAAAATGGCAATCAATTGCAGTTACATTCTTAAAAACAGCTGATTAAATTTGAGATTACTTCATCGAATATCAAGAAGAAAAACTTATAAAACTTTGTCTGCATTGTTGTCATTTACCAAACCCTCAAGACTTCTCACATGCTCTCAAAGATGCTATTTTTCTGTTGATTGCCCATCAAGGGTGGATGGCTTCTTTTGTATTCAAACTGGTTGAATGAATAGGCAACATTTCCAAATCATTTTCACCTAGCCTTCTGGTCAATCAGACAGTCATCTGTGCTCCACAGAGTTCCTTCTTGCTGCTTTGATGCAGTGCACTTTCTCTCATAGCGGGAGAGAAAAATGCTTTCTGATTGCTCAATAAAAAAACAAATGTAACTGCAGGAAAAACGCTGTCTTGAAAGAAACCACTGTTGTTACTGTAGAAAAGAAGAGAGTCCCAGCTTTCTGTAGGTCTGGATTTTATTTATCAACTCTTAATATTGAACAAAGTGTGACGCATAGAATATCCACTGATTGAACACCTTCCTAATATTGAGTTACACCCTCTTTTGCCCTCATAACAACCACAATTCTTCGGGCATGGACTTTGCATGGTGTCAAAAGTGTTCCACAGGGATGCTGGCCCATGTTGACTCCAATGCTTCCCACAGTTGTGTCAAGTTGGTTGGATGTCCTTTGGGTGGTGGACCATTCTTGATGCAAACGAGAAACTGTTGAGCGTGAAAAACCCAGAAGCGTTGCAGTTCTTGACATACTCAAACCGGTGTACCTGGCACCCACTACCATACCCCATTCAAAGGCACTTAAATATTTTGTCTTGCCCATTCACAAATACACAAGCCACATCTCAATTGTCTCAAGGCTTAAAAATTATTCATTAACCTGTCTCCTCCCCTTCATCTACACTGATTGAAGCGGATTTAACAAGTGACATCAATAAGGGATCAAAGCTTTCACCTGGATTCACCTGGTCAGTCTATGTCATGGAAAGAGCAGGTGTTCCTAATGTTTTGTACACTCAGTGTATATGGCATGTTGACGTTTATTTTCATGAATCTTGACCTGGAGGCAGCACTGAGCGTTTTCCACTAGATGGGCCAGCTGCAAAGTCAAAATTGGCTAGTAAAAATGTATGAAATCAAAAATAAGCTTTTTGGTATTAATTTAAGGTTAGGGCTAGGCATAAGGGTGAGCAGTGTTGTTAAGGTTAAGGTTAGGATTAGGTTTCAAATCAGATTTTATGACTTTGTGAATGTGCCAACCTGCCTATATACACTGAACAAAAATATAAATGCCACATTCAACAATTTCTAAGATTTTACTGAGTTACAGTTCATATAAGGAAATCAGTCAATTGAAAATATTCATTAGCCCCTAATCTATGGATTTCACATGACTGGGAATACAGATATGCATCTGTTGGTCACAGATACCTTAAAAAAAAGGTGTGGCTCAGAAAACCAGTCAGTATCTGGTGTGACCACCTCATGCAGCTCGACACATCCCCTTCACATAGAGTTGATCAGGCTGTTGATTGTGGCCTGTGGAATGTTGTCCCATTCCTCTTCAATGGCTGTGTGAAGTTGCTGGATATTGGCGGGAACTGGAACATGCTGTCCTACACATCGATCCAGAGCATCCCAAACATGTTCAATGGGTGATGTGTGGTGAGTATGCAGGCCATGGAAGGACTGGGACATTTTCAGCTTCAAGGAAATGTGTACAGATCCTTAAAACACGGGGCCGTGCATTATCATGCTGAAACATGAGGTGATGGCAGTGGATGAATGGCACGACAATGGGCCTCAGGATCTCATCCCGGTATCTCTGCATTCAAATCGTCATCAATAAAATGCAGTTGTGTTCATTGTCCATAGCTTATGCCTGCCCATACCATAACCCCAACGCCACCATGGGGCACTCTGTTCACAACATTGACATCAGCAAACCGCTCGCCCACACAACGCCATACACGCTTTCTGCCATCTGCCCGGTACAGTTGAAACCGGGATTCATCCTTGAAGAACACACTTTTCCAGCTTGCCATTGGTCATCGAAGGTGAGTATTTGCCCACTGAAGTCGTTTATGACACCGAACTGCACGCAGATGAGCTTCCCTGAGTCAGAATCTGACAGTTTGTGCAGAATTTCTTGAGTTGTGCAAACCCAGTTTCATCAGCTGGTGCATTGGGGGTGGCTGGTGCATTGGTGCGAGAGGCGCGTGAGAACGAAAAACTTTGCTGACAGGTAGTTCCATGAAGGAGCAGCATTCATAATCAAATATAACGCGTTGTGGCACTGCTTCCCCATAGCTCAGGTGGCTGATGCAAAATGCATCATACCGGCTGTATTTCTGCATCTTGAAAGTTATGTATCTTGAAAACTTGATTGCTGACATGCAAAACATTTAGGGACTACATCAACAATGGACTAATGAAACATACCAAAAGATAGTTTGTGGGTGGAGTTTGCCTTTAATAATCTTCTTGGCCTTTCTTTAACACAGAGTACTGTACATTTCCTGGAGGGCAGGCAGTGTGCCCCCAGTGATGCGTTGGGCTGACTGCACCATCCTCTGGAGAGCCATGCGATTGAGGGTGGTGCAGTTGCCATACAGGCGGTAATGCAGCCCGAAAGAATGCTGTCAATGGTGCATCTGTTGAAGTTATGGATTACAGGCAACATCCGCACTGAGCTAAAGGCTAGAGCTGCAGCTTTCAATGAGCGGGACATTATAAGAAATCCTGCTGTGCCTTCAGGTGTCACGCCCTGACCTGAGAGAGAGGGTTTGTTTCTCTATGTGGTTAGGTCAGGGTGTGGGGTGGGCATTCTATGTTTTGTATTTCTTTGTGTTGGGCCGAGTATGGTTCCTAACCAGAAGCAGCTGTCTATCATTGTCTCTGATTAGGAACCATACTTAGGCAGCCTGTTTTTCCTTTGGGTTTTGTGGGTACCGTAAATTCCGGACTATAAGCCGCAACTTTTTTCCCAGGCTTTGAACCTCGCGGCTTAAACAATGATGCGGCTAATATATGGATTTTTCCCGCTTTCAAATTTTTTTCTCCCCAAAAAACACATTCTGTGACGTGCTCAGTTTTTTGGCGGCATGAAGCTTTCATTAGACCAATGAAATTGCCGAACGGGTTAAGGTCAAACAACTTTTTTGTTTACTGTTTAGATTAAATCGAGCGCTCTCAAACTTCCCATCATTCTGATTACGGTAGTCATTTTGTCACCCTCATCATGGCAAAGACACGGAGAAATGCATATGATGCAGCTTTCAAGTTGAAGGCGATTGATCTGGCTGTTGGAAAAGGAAATAGAGCTGCTGCACGGGAGCTTGGTCTTAATGAGTCGATAAGACGTTGGAAACAGCAGCGTGAGGAATTGACTCAGTGCAAAAAGACAACTAAAGCTTACTGCAAATTTTTTATTTTTTGTTACAAGCCGTGTTTCGTTAAAGCCTATTTATTTTTGTTACAAGCCGTGTTTCGTTAAAGCCTATTTATTTTTGTTACAAGCCGTGTTTCGTTAAAGCCTGTGTAAAGTTCATTTGTTTCAAGGTACCGGTAGGCAACTGCGGCTTATAGACATGTGCGGCTTATTTATGTTCAAAATATATATATTTTTTAAATTCAGTGGGTGCGGCTTATATTCAGGTGTGCTTAATAGTCCGGAAATTACGGTAGTTATTTTCCGTTTAGTTGTAAGTACCTGACGGAACTGTCTGCTGTCGTTTTTTGTTTAATTTGTAAAGTGTTCATTCTTTTGCATTAAACGACAAGATGAACATATTCCACGCTGCACCTTGGTCTACTCACTTTGACGCCTGTGACATCAGGCGAACCATCAAACAGGCAAAGCGTCAATACAGGTGACGTGACTATCATTAATGTGATGACTGCTATATATCGAATAATTATATTTAATTAAATGAATCATGTAACAATTAACTCATTAGGAATTTGGGGCACCATGGGAAAAGTTTGTTTAATGAGTTACCGTTTCCAGAATTAACACAAGAATATATAGATATCATACCAGTCATCAATTAATCATTTCCTCATATCAGTCTCCTTCTGAACGTTGTAGACTCCATAAATCTGCACAAACCTGGGTCTCACTGATCATTCCGTACCACACAAATTGATTTGATTATTTATTTACTAACAAGCTAAATGATAACATAAGATACACATACACACACGGTATAGGTTAGTGATTAGAAACTTAATATGACGACAACAGCTCCCTAGCGGACCAACACAATATGACACGTGTTACACAAGATGGAGATTTAAAGAGAGAGAGAATGAGAGAGAAAGAGAAGCAACACTTGGATACATTTGTAAACTACGCTTAGTTTAGCCCTAATACCCTGCCCCAAACTGCCGCTCTTATGGGTAAGAAGTCATGTATGTATTTACGTGTTGAAGGTCTCCGTCGGGTATCTCTGTTGGGCCCAGGCCTTCGTGGGCCGGGTACCGCTTGATGAGAAGGGTTTGACAGAGGCCTCGTTCTTTGGATGTCCTTCTACTTTTTTCTCAGGTGTAAGTCTCTGATTGTCCACAAGATGTCACACTGTCCTTCTTAGTTGTCTGTTTACTTGCACTCGTTCTGGAAGAGTGGTCTCCCGAGGACGGCTAATCAGCCGCATAGATGATCCCAGAGTGGTGATGAAAGCCGTGTAGACAAACAATGATTTGAAGAGAATAACCGGATGGTCCTGCTTAAATGCGCCTTTCTTAGATACAGTACTTAGAACTGCTACTCAACAGTAGCATTGATTGTTAAGAGGTTCCTTTATCTTCTTGAACCCCGTGTTGCGTTTCAGGGTCGTGACTAATCGTAGGCCTCAGCTGCAGCTTGTGGCCCTTCTAGTCTGATATGTTAATTCTTAACTCAAATTCTTTATACCCTCGGGTAGAAAGGGGACATTTATGTCTTGCTGACACGCTCTCTGGGTTCCCTGGGGCATAGCTAGTTACTAGGCAAGGTATCACAATTTGCTGTGATGTCATTAGAAAACTAAAATCACAATCTTATTGTCACAAAACATTCTCTTTATCCTGGATATTTTCCACACAACACAAAGCATGTAAACATGACATACACCATGTGAAAAATCTTCAAGTTACAATGTTTTCGTTATAACGTCTTCATGCAACTTTACAAAATAGACATTCATTTTCCATATTCCATCTCTCATAATTACCAACATTCGGAGGATGAAATATATTGTCCCGGTATCCATTGTTTGATGTTGTAGTTTTGGGCGGTAAACCCTTCATAAGGCACACAGACATTCCAATCACCAAAACTAGGCCCCAAAAGGAATCGTCGCTGCCTATGGTTTACGATCGAGTGAGGTGTCATAAAACCCCCACATCCATCCATCTCCCCGTCTGCAGAAGAGAGCGAGAGATCTGTAGAGCTGATCAACTGTAACCTGATCCTTTGGATCCTCACAGTCATGACACAGGACTAAGATTGAAACCTACTACACCAGCTCTGATGCTCGTCGGATGTGATAGGGATTGCAAACTATTACGGACTACAAAGGGAAACCCAGCCACGAGCTGCCCAGTGACGTGAGCCAACCAGACAGGCTAAATGCCTTTTATGTTTGCTTTAAGGCAAGCAAGACTGAAGCAAGCATGAGAACACCAGCTGTTCCAGAACGACTGCGTGATCACTCTCTCCGTAGCCGATGTGAGTAAGACCTTTAAACAGATCAACATTCACAAGGCCGCGGGTCCAGGTGGATTACCAGGATGTGTCCTCAGAGCATACGTGGACCAACTGTCAAGTGTCTTCACTGAGATTTTCAACCTTTCACTGACCGAGTCTGTGATACCTACAGTACATGTTTCAAGCAGACCCCCATAGTCCCTGTGCCCAAGAACGCCAAGGTAACCTGCCTAAATGACTACCGCCCTCCTAGCACTCACATGTGCTGGTCATGGCTCACATCAACACCATCATCCCGGAAACGCTAGAACCACTCCAATTTGTATACCGCCCCAAAAGATCCACGATGACGCAATCTCAATTGCACTCTACACTGCCCTTTCCCACCTGGACAAAATGAACACCTATGTGAGAATGTTGTTCATTGACTACAGCTCAGCATTCAACACCGTAGCGCTCACAAAGCGCATCACTAAGCTAAGGATCCTGGGACTCAGCACCTCCCTCTGCAACTGGATCCTGGACTTCCTGACGGGCCGCCCCCAGGTGGTAAGGGTAGGCAACAACACATCTGCCACACTGATCCTCAACAAGGCGGCCCCCCTCTGGGGTGCGTGCTTAGTCCCCTCCTGTTCTCCCTGTTCACCAACGACTGTGTGGCCAAGCACGACTCCAACACCATCATTAAGTTTGCTGACTACACAATGGTGGTAGGCCTGATCACCGAGAATGATGAGACAGCCTATAGGGAGGAGGTCAGAGACCTGGCAGTGTGGTGCCAAGACAACAACCTCTCCCACAACGTGAGCAAGACAAAGGAGCTGATTGTGGACTACAAGAAAAGGAGGGCTGAACATGCCCCCATTCACAACAACAGGGCAGAAGTGGAGCAGGGTGAGAGCTTCAAGTTCCTTGGTGTCCACATCACCAACAAACAATCATGGTCCATACACGCCAAGGCAGTTGTGAAGAGGGCACGACTATGCCTATTCCCCCTAGAGAGACTGAAAAGATTTGGGATTGGTCCCCAGATCCTCAAAAAGTTCTACAGCTGCACCATCGAGAGCATCGTGACTGGTTGCATCACCGCCTGGTATGGCAACTGCTCGGCATCCGACTGTAAGCCGCAACAGAGGGTAGCTTTCTGCCATCCAGGACCTCTATGCTAGGTGGTGACAGAGGAAGGCCCAAAAAGTTGTCAAAGACTCCAGCTATCCAAGTCAGCGACATGCATGGAGATGGTGAATTTACAGTGCCTTGCAAAAGTATTCATCCCCCTTGGCGTTTTTCCTATTTTGTTGTATTACAACCTGTAATTTAGATAGATTTTTATTTGGATTTCATGTAATGGACATACACAAAATAGTCCAAATTGGTGAAGTGAAATGAAAAAAAAAAAAACAGAAAAGTGGTGCGTGCATATGTATTCATCCCCTTTGCTATGAAGCCCCTAAATAAGATCTGGCGTAACCAATTACCTTCAGAAGTCACATAATTAGTTAAATAAAGTCCACATGTGTGCAATCTCACATGATCTGTCACATGATCTCAGTATATATACACCTGTTCTGAAAGGCCCAGAGTCTGCAACACCACTAAGCAAGTGGCACCACCAAGCAAGCGGCACCAATGATCTCTACAAACAGGTCAGGGTTGGGTTATAAAAAAATATCAGAAATTTTGAACATCCCATGGAACACCATTAAAAAATTGAAAGAATATGGCACCACAACAAACCTGCCAAGAGAGGGCTGCCCACCAAAACTCATGGACCAGGCAAGGGGCATTAATCAGAGAGGCAACAAACAGACCAAAGATAACCCTGGAGGAGCTGCAAAGCTCCACAGCGGAGATTGGAGTATCTGTCCATAGGACCACTTTAAGCCGTACACTCCACAGAGCTGGGCTGTACAGAAGAGTGGCCAGAAAAAAGCAATTGCTTCAAGAAAGAAATAAGCAAACACGTTTGGTGTTTGCCAAAAGGCATGTGGGGAGACTCCCCAAACACATGGAAGATGGTGCTCTGGTCAGATGAGACTAAAATTTAGCTTTTTGGCCATCAAGGAAAATGCTATGTCTGGTGCAAACCCAACACCGCTCATCACCCCGAGAACAACATCCCCACAGTGAAGCATGGTGGTGGCAGCATCATGCTGTGGGGATGTTTTTCATCAGCAGGGACTGGGAAACTGGGTTAACAATAAAGGGAAATTCTTGAGGGAAACCTGTTTCAGTCTTCCAGAGATTTGAGACTGGGATGGAGGTTTACCTTACTGCTAAAGCAACACTCGAGTGGTTTAAGGGAAAACATTTAAATGTCTTGGAATGGCCTAGTCAAAGCCTAGACCTCAATCCAATTGAGAATCTATGGTATGTCTTAAAGATTGCTGTACACCAGCGGAACCCATACAACTTGAAGGAGCTGAAGCAGTTTTGCCTTGAAGAATGGGCAAAAATCCCAGTGGCTAGATGTGCCAAGCTTATAGAGACATACCCCAAGAGACTTGCAGCTGTAATTGCGGCAAAAGGTGACTCTACAAAGTATTGACTTTGTGGGGGTGAATAGTTATGCATGCTCAAGTTTTCTGTTGTTTAGTCTTATTTCTTGTTTCACCCCAAAAATATTTTGCATCTTCAACGTGGTAGGCATGTTGTGTAAATCAAATGATACAACCCCCCCACCCCCCCAAAATCCATTTTAATTCCAGGTTGTAAGGCAGCAAAATAGGAAAAATGCCAAGTGGGGTGAATACATTCGCATGCCACTGTATAGGCATATCCTGTTCTCAAGATTGTTGATATGGTCTCTATGGAAATGGTGGACAAGAGTTAAATAGTAGCCTAGCCCTTATTATGTTTGGTTTAGTTTAGTTTGACCATGGTGTGTAATTGGGGTTGTTGTCATTACTGTATGTCTCTCTTTCTCATTAGCATACCACAATCTCCTTTTTTAGTACATGTTAAATCCAATCAAATTACATCAATCTTTATTGGTCGTGTACACAGATTTGCAGATGTTATCGCAGGTGCAGTGAAATGCTTGTGTTTCTAGCTCCAACAGTGTAGTAATAATACCTAGCAAACGCAACATTCAAATGCAATGTGTGTTATTTCAACCTGGTCTCAGAGCATTTCGTATTAGTTCTTATGTAAATGCTAGACACGCAATTTAGTATGATATGTCACGTTTCGTATGGTATGTATTCATTTTTGGCTGTCCGTCATCCATTTCGTATTATAAGTTACGAATAACAATTTGCATGATATGTTACGACTTTTGTAAATGTTACGAATTTGCAAAATGTACGACATCTTATGAAATCGCAAAACGTATGATATGTTACGAATTCCAATTTGTTGTGGCTAACGTTAGCCAGCTGGCTAATGATATCTAGGCTACGGGTGACGGTTAAGTTAGATTAAAGGCTGTAAAAAAACATGGTTAAGGTTAGAGGTAGGGGAAAGGTTAGCTAACATGCTAAGTAGTTGCAAAGTAGCTTACACATTTGTAAGTAGTTGAAAAGTTGCTAATTAGCTAAAATGCTAAAGTTGTCCATGATTAGATTTGAACACACATCTTTGGGTTGCTAGACACTCACATTATCCATCCCGACCAACCACCCTTCTTTTGTTTTTGCCTTAAGTAACCTTCTGTCTTATGTAACCACATATCATACTAATTTAAGTTTCCTGGATTTACATTTAGTATGTTACATCTTGTCTATGAGACTAGGCTGGTTATTTGCATTTAAGATTAGGCAATGCCTACAGTTTACTATTGTCAATTACTTTCTGATGTCACTGGCTGAGCTGTTTTATCATAACAATAGTGTTCTTCACCATAAAGGATGTTCTGGTTCTCCCTGACTCAGTGTGACAAGGTGTTTTGTGTCTTCACATCTTATATACTCATAACATGAGCTTGGTGAAGTCTGAGGCAACAAAGAGCTCTTTGTAAAGGCAGAGACCATGGCAGCGACTGCCATCCAAAGCACAAGAATTTAGCAGGCAAACACACAGGGGGTTACAACACAATAGCCCTAAAAATGTGCTACCCCAAGTCAGGAATCAGGAGTCACAGTTTATGTTTAATTTTTGGAGATTCCCTAGCTTGCAATCACTGCTCTGTGCTCAGCATTGTGTTTGGTGCAGAGGGAGAACAGTGTGGAATAGCAGTGGGAAGTTAGACTCTTTTCTACTTCCTGTTCCTCTTTCTTTTCAAAGTGGTGATGAAGGCATTTGGTCTTCCCTTCCTTTGTCTATGCAGAGATGTTTGTCCTTCTGGAAGTTTCTCCCATCTCCACAGAGGAACTGTCAGAGTGACCATCGGGTTCTTGGTCACCTCCCTGATCAAGGCCCTTCTCCCCCGATTGCTCAGTTTGACCGGGTGGCCAGCTCTAGGAAGAGTCTTGGAGGTTACAAACTTCTTCCATTTAAGGAGGCCACTGTGTTCTTGGGGACCTTCAATGTAGCAGACATTTTTGGTACCCTTCCCCAGATCTGTCTCGACACAATCCTGTCTCGCAGCTCTACGGACAATTCTTTCGACCTCATGGCTTGGTTTTTGCTCTGACATGCACAGTCAACTGTGGGACCTTATATAGACAGGTGTGTGTCAGATGGTTTAGACCCTTTCTTCTTTAAGGTTGCTGCCCCTATCATCGCCATCTCCAACCTTTTTAACCTGTCTCTCCTTTCTGGGGAGGTTCCCACTGCTTGAAAGGCAGCCACGGTCCATCCTTTATTTAAAGGGGGAGATCAAGCTGATCCTAACTGTCATAGGCCTATTTTTATTTTGCCCTGTTTATCAAAAGTGTTGGAAAAACTTGTCAATAATCAACTGACTGGCTTTCTTAATGTCTATAGTATTCTCTTGGGTATGCAATTTGGTGTCCGCTCAGGTTATGTATGTGTCACTGCAACCTTAAAGGTCCTCAATGATGTCACCATTGCCCTGGATTGTAAGCAATATTGTGCTGCTATTTTTATTGACTTGGCCAAAGATTTTGATACGGTAGACCATTACATTCTTGTGGGCCGGCTAAGGAGTATTGGTGTCTCTGAGGGGTCTTTGGCCTGGTTTGCTAACTACCTCTTTCAAAGAGTGCAGTGTATAAAGTCAGAAAATCTGCTGTCTCAGCCACTGCCTGTCACCAAGGGAGTACCCCAAGGCTCGATACTAGGCCCCACGCTCTTCTCAATTTACATCAACCACACAGCTCAGGCAGTAGGAAGCTCTCTCATCCATTTATATGCAGATGACACAGTCTTATATTCAGCTGGACCCTTCCTGGGTTTTGCGTTAAACGCTCTGCAACAAAGCTTTCTTAGTGTCCAACAAGCTTTCTCTACCCTTAACCTTGTTCTGAACACCTCCAAAACAAAGGTAATGTGGTTTGGTAAGAAGAAAGCCCCTCTCCCCACAGGTGTGATTACTACTTCTGAGGGTTTAGAGCTTGAGGTAGTTACCTCATACAAGTACTTGGGAGAATGGCTAGACTGTACACTGTCCTTCTCTCAGCACATATCAAAGCTGCAGGCTAAAGTTAAATCTAGACTTGGTTTCCTGTATCATAATCGCTCCTCTTTCACCCCAGCTGCCAAACTAACCCTGAATTCAGATGACCATCCTACCCATGCTAAATTACGGAGACGTGATTTATAGATCGGCAGGTAAGGGTGCTCTCGAGTGGCTAGATGTTCTTTACCATTCGGCCATCAGATTTGCCACCAATGCTCCTTATAGGACACATCACTGCACTCTATACTCCTCTGTAAACTGGTCATCTCTGTATACCTGTTGCAAGACCCACTGGTTGATGCTTATTTATAAAACCCTCTTAGGCCTCACTCCCCCCTTCAGAGATATCTACTGCAGCCCTCATCCTCCACATACAACACCAGTTCTGCCAGTCACATTCTGTTAAAGGTCCCCAAAGCACACACATCCCTGGGACACTCCTCTTTTCAGTTCGCTGCAGGTAGCGACTGGAACAAGCTGCAATCAAACACTCAAACTGGACAGTTTTATCTCAATCTCTTCATTGAAAGACTCAATCATGGAAACCCTTACTGACAGTTGTGGCTGCTTTGTGTGATGTATTGTTGTCTCTACCTTCTTGCCCTTTGTGCTGTTGTCTGTGCCAAATAATGTTTGTACCATGTTTTGTGCTTCTACCATGTTGTGTTGCTACCATGCTGTGTTGTCATGTGTTGCTGTCTTGCTATGTTGTTGTCTTAGGTCACTATTTATGTAGTGTTCTGTTGTCTCTCTTGTCATGATGTGTGTTTTTTCCTATATTTATATTGTATTTATTTTGTATTTTTAATCCCAGCCCCTGTCCCCGCAGGAGGCCTTTTGCCTTTTGGTAGGCCGTCATTGTAAACAAGAATTTGTTCTTAACTGGCTTGCCTAGTTAATAAAGGTTAAATAAAAAAGATGAATAGGGAAAATGATTCATTCTGTGACATGTTTACATACTCAACTGTGGTTTTATGCACCTGCCATTTCCCCTTTTGCTAGCCTACTCTCTTACGGAGGGAGTGGTGTTACCAGTCAAACAGGTTTATTCAGTCATGTGAGACATTTTGCACTCGAGCTTACACACAACACACACACACACACACACACACACACACACACACACACACACACACACACACACACACACACACACACACACACACACACACACACACACACACACACACACACACACACACTCACACATTTACTCTCGGAGTCACTTTAGAGGTACATCATTTTGAAGAGGGGTGTGTGTGATACAGATGGTCAAAATTGACACACAGCAAAACACATTTTTTATTTAAAAAACATGACATGGCCTATTTTTTAAAAAGATTTTTGCTCAATATCTCTGTTATACTAATCTATATTGAGCCTTTGGCTGATCAGTGCAATAGACCCTTCTTGATCAGTGGGCAACAGCCAAGATCATGGATTGTGAAAAACGAAAAGCGTGCCTATAAACGTAGAAAGACCACATTCTACATTGTCACCTTACTAAAACCATGATTTGGTCAAACAGTAAAGTTCATTATCCTCATGATTCCTGTAATGAAAGTGTCTTCCCTGACCCTTGTGCCTGTTTCCTGTGATGAGCTATCCACTCTTGCACCAGCCATTGGGCAGCAGGTAGCTTAGTGGTTAGAGCGTTGGGCTAGTAACCGAAAGGTTGCTGGATTGAATCTCTGAGCTGACAAGGTAAAACTCTATCATTCTGCCCATTAGCAAGGCAGTTAACCCACTGTTCCCCGGGCGCTAAAGGTGTGGATGTCGATATTGGCAGCCACCTGCACCTCTCTGATTCAGAGGGGTTTGGTTAAATGCAGAAGACACATTTCAGTTGAAGGCATTCAGTTGTACAACTGATTAGGTTGTTGTCAGTTTCCCATTGCGAGGGCATAGGCCTGTAGGTCTCATGGGTAGTAGTAAAACTACAATGTTGTTGATTAGATTTACTGTTGGATGAATTCATGGCTACTAGTAGTGGGTAGCTTATTATACTTAGACTTAGCGATCTAGTTAATGTGTTTTGAGTTTCTACTTTCTCAGGTGTTTAACCCCAAATGAATTCGCCTATGATATTAGTTAGTGCACATAAAGATGTACCGTACCAGTCAAAAGTTTGGACACACCTTCTCATTCCAGAGTTTTTCTTTATTTTTACTATTTTCTACATTGTAGAATAATAGTGAAGACATCATAACTATGAAATAACACATATGGAATCTTTAAACAAATCAAATATATATTTTATATTTGAGATTCTTTATAGTAGCCACCCTTTGCCTTTATGACAGCTTTGCATACTCGTGGAATTCTCTCAACCAGCTTCATGAGGTAGTCACCTGGAATTTACATTTACATTTTAGTCATTTAGCAGACGCTCTTATCCAGAGCGACTTACAGTAGTGAATGCATACATTTCATACATTTTTTTTTATTTTTTCTGTGCTGGCCCCCCGTGGGAATCGAACCCACAACCCTGGTGTTGCAAACACCATGCTCTACCAACTGAGCTACAGGGAAGGCTATTTCAATTAACAGGTGTGCCTTGTTAAAAGTACATTTGTGGAATTTCTTTCCTTCTTAATGCATTTGAGCCAATTAGTAAAAGACCAAGCCATATTATGGCAAGAACAGCTCAAATAAGCAAAGAGAAATGACAGTCCATCATTAATTTAAGACATGAAGGTCAGGAAATCCGGAAAATTTAAAGAACTCCTAAAGTTTCTTCAAGTGCATTTGCAAAATCTATCAAGCGCTATGATGAAACTGGCTCTCATTTTCCACAGGAAAGGAAGACCCAGAGTTAAGTTCATTAGAGTTATCAGCCTCAGAAATTGCAGCCCAAATGAATGCTTCACAGAGTTCAAGTAACAGACACATCTCAACATCAACTGTTCAGTGTAGACTGTGGGAATCAGACATTCATGGTCGAATTGCTGCAAAGAAACCACTACTAAAGGACACCAATAAGAAGACGAGACTTTCTTGGGCCAAGAAACACAAGCAATGAACTTTAGACCGGTGGAAATCTGTCCTTTGGTCTGATGAGTCAAAATTTTAGAATTTTGGTTCCAACCGCCGTGTCTTTGTGAGACACAGAGTACATGAACGGATCTCCGTGTGTGTTCTTCCCACTGTGAAGCATGGAGGAGGTGTGATGGTGTGGGGGTGCTTTGCTGGTGACACTGTCAGTGATTTATTTAGAATTCAAGGCGTACTTAACCAGCATGGCTACCACAGCATTCTGCAGCAATACACCATCCCAGTGGGATAATGACTCAACACACCTCCAGGCTGTGTAAGGGCTATTTGACCAAGAAGGAGAGTGATGGAGTGTTGCATAAGATGACCTGGCCTCCACAAACACCCAACCTCAACCCAATTGAGATGGTTTTGGATGAGTTGGACCGCAGAGTGAAGGAAAAGCAGCCAACAAGTGCTCAACGTATGTGGGAACTCCTTCAAGACTGTTGGAAAAGCCTTCCAGGTGAAGCTGGTTGAGAGAATACCAAGAATGTGCAAAGCTGTAATCAAGGCAAAGGGTGGCTGCTTTGAAAAATCTCAAATATAAAATATATTTTGATTTGTTTAACCTGTTAGGGCTAGGGGGCAGTATTGACACGGCTGGATAAAAAACGTACCCGATTTAATCTGGTTACTACTCCTGCCCAGTAACTAGAATATGCATATAATTATTGGCTTTGGATAGAAAACACCCTAAAGTTTCTAAAACTGTTTGAATGGTGTCTGTGAGTATAACAGAACTCATATGGCAGGCAAAAACCTGAGAAGATTTCATGCAGGAAGTGGCCTGTCTGACAAGGTCTCGTTCTTCTTGCCTCTGTTTATTGAAGACTGAGGATCTCTGCTATAACGTGACACTTCCTACGGCTCCCATAGGCTCTCAGAAGGCGGCAAAAAGCTGAATCGTGGCTTTGCAGGCTCTGGCTGAAAAAAAGTAGCGTGTTTGGGTAGTGGCTGGTTACAGTACTGTGAGACTCAGGTGCATGCCCGCATCGACCGAATGCTTTGTTTTCTTTCCTCTGTTTACCTAAACGCAGATTCCCGGTCGGAATATTATCGCTTTTTTACGAGAAAAATGGCATAAAAATTGATTTTAAACAGCGGTTGACATGCTTTGAAGTACGGTAATGGAATATTTAGAATTTTTTGTCACGAATTGCGCCATGCTCGTGACCCTTATTTACACTTCGGATAGTGTCTTGAACGCACGAACAAAACACCGCTATTTGGATATAACGATGGATTATTTTGGACCAAACCAACATTTGTTATTGAAGTAGCAGTCCTGGGAGTGCATTCTGACGAAGAACATCAAAGGTAATCAAACTTTTGTAATAGTAAATCTGACTTTGGTCAGGGCTAAACTTGGTGGGTGTCTAAATAGCTAGCCGTGATGGCTGGGCTATGTACTCAGAATATTGCAAAATGTGCTTTCACCGAAAAGCTATTTTAAAATCGGACACCTCGATTGCACAAAGGAGTGCTGTATCTATAATTCTTAAAATAATTGTTATGTTTTTTGTGAACGTTTATCGTGAGTAATTTAGTAAATTCACCGGAGGTTTGCGGGGGGTATGCTAGTTCTGAACGTCACATGCTAATGTAAAAAGCTGGTTTTTGATATAAATATGAACTTGATTGAACAAAACATGCATGTATTGTATAACATAATGTCCTAGGTGTGTCATCTGATGAAGATCATCAAAGGTTAGTGCTGCATTTAGCTGTCTTCTGGGTTTTTGTGACATTATATGCTAGCTTGAAAAATGGGTGTCTGATTATTTCTGGCTTGGTACTCTGCTGACATAATCTAATGTTTTGCTTTCGTTGTAAAGCCTTTTTGAAATCGGACAGTGTGGTTAGATTAACGAGAGTCTTGTCTTTAAAATGGTGTAAAATAGTCATATGTTTGAGAAATTGAAGTAATAGCATTTCTAAGGTATTTGAAAATCGCGCCACGGGATTACACTGGCTGTTGCGTAGGTGGGACGATTTTGTCCCGCCTAGCCCAGAGAGGTTAACACTTTTTTGGTTACTCCATGATTCCATGTGTGTTATTTCATAGTGTTGAGGTCTTCACTATTATTCTAAAATGTAGAAAATAGTAAAAATAAAGAAAAACCCTTGAATGAGTAGATGTGTCCAAACTTTTGACTGGTACTGTATGTAATTAATCTCTATAAAATTTAAAATAAAGGACATTTTAGAGTCCTATTTCGACAGTAAAATATAGAAACTATAGTCTTTTTTTTTTTTTGTCAACCCAAAATTCATGTCAGTCACTGGATTAAGTTGCACATCAAAATATATTGTCATACATTCTTACTTGGGACGTGTTAGATGAAACAACATGTTTCTTAAACCTCAGTAGTCTATTTATTAAATTTTTTAATAAAGTGCTATGAATAACTTTAAAAGATGATTACTGACGATATCATCAGCTGGTGCTACCAACTGTAAAAGTTAGCGGCACCAGTGACACCAGGGGAAAATGTTAGTCTGGAGCCCTGTAACAGTAATTAACACTTACTGTTGGGTAGGTGTTGATTCAGGGGAACACATATGACAGGCACTAATTTACAATATAAGTCATTAGATTGGCTATTATAATGTATAAGGATAAAATGCTGAGGTATAGCCACTTTTGAGGACACAAGCTCAAGTACACAGTACAAATATGGTGAAAATATGAAATATTTGATCTGATGTATTTCCTAATCAACAAAACTGGATGAATAAGGTTTGAAATAACTTATATGCTTTTTAAATATAGTATTATGATAAATTATAAAATGACTAAATATAAGATTTCACCTTCCTTATAACTGTAAAATACAGTACATACTTGTATGTTTAGTGTAAGAGAAAATGTGCCTATTTTCAAAAGGTCTCTCTTGATCAAAATGCCTGCCTCCATTGCTGTGAACGTCTCACAGAGCTCTAGATTGGCTTCCTGAACTAGTTATGAACTTGCCTTTCATTTCATTAATATTGTGTGTCTATGACAAACAGAAAAATGTTTATGTTTCAAATCTATTCATTATTTTAGATTAATGGCTATAAATCGATCTCCAAATGTGCTACGGTAGTGAAACCACTCTCTCATGCTGTGCTATGATGTAACGATTGTAAGCAGTGGCTGTGACATAGGGTTCAGCCAGGAGTTGATGGACAGTCGGAAGAGTGAATGAAATGGTAGGAGGGACAACCCAGCTTCAAGGGAGGGAGGGAGGGAGGGAGGGGGGAGGGAGGGAGGGAGGGAGGGAGAGATGCTCCGTCTTTTGTAAAACTGCTGCTGTTATCATGTCTCTGAATGCCGAACATCATTACGGTGTCCATGAGCTGTAACCCCCCCTCTCCCCCTCCCCTTTCTCTCTTCTCCCTCACTCTTTCCCCTCTGTCAGTCACTCTGGGCTCAACAATAAAGCACATTTACATCCTAATGAGAACATGAGCTGAAATAGGGAGAATGAGACTGGAGAGGAGAGCAGAACGGATATGATATGATAGGAGAGGAGAGGAGAGCGATAAAGGGGAAATGAACAGTGACACATTTGTCAGGGAAAAACTGTGTGTGTGTGTGTGTGTGTGTGTGTGTGTGTGTGTGTGTGTGTGTGTGTGTGTGTGTGTGTGTGTGTGTGTGTGTGTGTGTGTGTGTGTGTGTGTGTGTGTGTGACTCTTATCAACTGTATGCAATACGTTTTATTGTCTTCTCAGGAATTGAGCCTTCTCTGTGCTTCTCTCCACGTCCCCCATTCTGTCACACATCTGTGAGGTTCTGTTGTGATAACATCCTGTAGGTCTGATATCTGATTGGAAGTTAACTCAACAGTAATGCTATTGGTCAACAACTCAGATTTTGAATCCAAACAACAGATGTTATATAGGATTCTCAGATTTATTGTCTCTTTGTCTTTGTTGCTGACCTGAGATACAATGTATCTTGCTATCTCCTCCCCATGGACTCTTGGGGCATGGCCTTTCATGCCTCTTAATGCATAAGTTTCCAATTAAGTTCAACATCTTTAAACCTTGACGGCTGTGATTGACCCAAAGTGCTGGTTTCTGAGGAAACGGATGGTGTGTTTATAAATCCAGAAGAGGGCAGCAGAAGACAGCAATATAGAAGGCAATCAATCTCATTAAAAGGATGAGCAACTGCAGTATGGACCTCATGGGATGAGTGCTGCATGCTAACCATGTGTGTGTGTGTGTGTGTGTGTGTGTGTGTGTGTGTGTGTGTGTGTGTGTGTGTGTGTGTGTGTGTGTGTGTGTTAGTGTGTAAGTGTGTGTTACATGGAGTGATAATACCCATCTGAGAAAGAAGGTCTGGGTCTTCAGCCTCAGTGAGTGTTCGTCAAGGTCAAGAGATAAGGACATATGTGAGGGGAGAGGTGGAGATGTGTGTAAACGATTTGAGTGTAAGAATGTGTGTGTGTGTGTGCAGGAATAGGTGTGTGTGTGTGTGTGTGTGTGTGTGTGTGTGTGTGTGTGTGTGTAATGAATGGTTTGTAAGGGAAACCCCAGCTCTGGGTCCAGATGGTTAACGTAATGAGGAAACTCAGCAGCATGCAAGGTGTGTCTCCTGACACCAACGTCCCCCTCCCCCACTCTCCCCTCCTCCAGGGAGGAATTATCAATCATTTATGAATGAATCATTACTTTTAACAGATCGCTTCTCTACAGTGAATACGAAGCCAGCGGTAAGAAAAAAACACTACGTATTTATGTCTCAGCGTGTGCATTTATGAAGATGAAATGTATGACTTAAAGCCTGAATAGCATGTTTGTCATGGCTTTGCTTTGAAGCTTACGTGTTATCTGCAGATTAATATTTCTGGTGATGGGTTACCTCAAATATGACCAATGACCATAGCCTCATATTCATATTGAAATGCTTGAATCCATATTCACTGTATTAATCAACCGTAGCACAGCTTGATTAAACCCGTTGAAACATGGCTACTGCATTGGGGGAAAAAATTATGCCTATGATCTACCCAACAGTCACCTGGGTAGCTGTCACCAGAGGACAGCTGACCTTGACAGAGCTCAAAAGGTCAGAGGCCATTTTCAGTATTTTAGAAAATCATTGACTATTAAAACAAAGAGAGTCACATACTCCATATGTATAACCTCCCAGTAATTTATTGGGTAAAAAAACACCAACATTTTGGCATCAATGTGCCTTCTTCAGGGCATGACTTGAGATAGTCCATCGGAATATTCTGTCTAGATCCCCAACTTGGGGTGCCAGACGTCTAGAAACAGAATTCATGTTTCTCCCACTGCTTCTAATCCGTCATCTGGTTACCACAGTTATAGCTGAGAGACTGGGACGTCTCACCAACCCTGGAGTAGCCAAAGATAAATAATTGCTGCTATTCATCTCTCTAATGTGTTTCTTAATCATCTGCTGGCTTTTGAAATGCAGGCTGATTTATAAAGTTGATCAGACGGAGATGAGTGTGTGTAATCTCAGCCCTGAGGATAATCTCGAACTTTCACAGCTTTTTTTTTTTTACCACAACGGATTACTGCTAATTTACTAATCTCTCATGCATTAAACTCTGAATGATGTTGTGTGTCACAAAACATTCTCACTCTGAATCGTTAACTTAAAAAGTCAGTCACATCCAAAACAAACATGGTTTACCACGCCAATAAGATACCAGACTAGGACTCAGGGATGACTAACCCTGGAGATCCCTTCAATCTCCACCAAGTTAGGTAAACCTGCTTTAATTTTTTTTGCGCCTCACATGTGGAATGTACTCAAAGTCCTTAAAGTTGGTGGAGTTGGTGCCTCTAGGGCAGGTATTCCCAAACGGGGGTACGCCCAAAGCCACAGGGCTTTTTTGATCATTATGTTTGCTCGAAAATGGATAAATGGTTAAAAAAATGAAGGCCCACGTCCATAGAGACACATACCAGCTCTACTGGTAGTACTGCTACTACCAGCAGTAACTACACCTGCACCTGTCGATGACACAAGATGTTCTGCTTCCACAAGCACATCCAATGCTAGCATCAGTAATTCTACATTTGTTGTTAGCCCAGCTAGCATGGACACTGACAGTTGTGAATCTGATGAAGCTAAAGAGCTACTGCCCCCTTACCCGGAAAAGCACCGAACAACAGACAGGGATGTTGTACCATCGAAGATGCGCAAATATGATGAGAACTACATTGATTTGGGGTTCACTTATATTGGGAGTAGTGCCATTCCTCAGCCACATATGTGCAAAAGTACTATCTCACAACTCGATGAAACCTTCACTCATGCACAGACATTTAGAAACAAAACATGCCAATTTGAAAAATAAGCCACAGGACTTTTTGGAGCGAGAATTAAGACAACTTTCGAGTAGTAAGACATGTAAAAAAGCAACAGATACCATTAATAAGAAGGGGCTAGAAGACTCTTATATGGTGAGCTACCGAGTGGCTAGGACAGGCAAGCCCCATACTATTTTGAAGGACTTAATTCTTCCTGCAGCGACGGATATGGCTGGGACAATGCTGGGGGAAAAAGCCCCAAAAACTATAGAGACAATGCCTTCATCAAACAACACTGTTTCACGACGCATCAGTGACATGGCAGAGAATGTTTTGAAACAATTACTGCTTTGCATACAAGCCAGTGAATTCTATGCGTTACAGCTGGATGAGTCAACAGACGTGGCGGGCCTGGCACAGCTCCTGGTATATGTCCTTTATGTTTATGGGGGAAAATATCCTCTTCTGCAAACAGGAGAGGATATAGTTGAAGTCGGAAGTTTACATACACCTTAAGCAAATACATTTAAACTCAGTTTTTCACAATTCCTGACGTTTAATCCAAGAAAAAAATCCCTGTTTTAGGTCAGTTAGGATCAGCACTTTATTTTAAGAATGTGAAATGTCAGAATAACAATAGAGAGAATGATTTATTTCAGCTTTTATATCTTTCATCACATTCCCAGTGGGTCAGAGGTTTACATACACTCAATTATTATTTGGTAGCATTGCCTTTAAATTGTTTAACTTGGGTCAAACATTTCAGGTAGCCTTCCACAAGCTTCCCACAATAAGTTGGGAGAATTTTGGCCCATTCTTCCTGACAGAGCTGGTGTAACTGAGTCAGGTTTGTAGGCCTCCTTGCTCGCACACTCTTTTTCAGTTCCGCCCACAAATTTTCTATGGGATTGAGGTCAGGACGTTGTAATGGCCACTATAATACCTTGTCCTTAAGCCATTTTGCCACAACTTTGGAAGTATGCTTGGGGTCATTGTCCATTTGGAAGACCCATTTGCGACCAAGCTTTAACTTCCTGACTGATGTCTTGACATGTTGCTTCAATATATCCACGTATTTTCCTACCTCATGATGCCATTTATTGTGTGATACTTTTGTACTTGTTTCCTCCAGCATCTTCACAAGGTCCTTTGTTGTTGTTCTGGGATTGATTTGCACTTTTCGCACCAAAGTACGTTCATCTCTAGGAGACAGAATATGTCTCCTTCCTGAGCGGTATGATG
Source organism: Salmo salar (assembly GCF_965601325.2). NCBI lineage: Eukaryota > Metazoa > Chordata > Actinopteri > Salmoniformes > Salmonidae > Salmo > Salmo salar. The sequence goes on from NC_138301.1 coordinate 103,401,623, forward strand.
GCCGCGTGGTCCCATGGTGTTTATACTTGCATACTATTCTTTGTATAGATGAACATGGTACCTTCAGGCATTTGGAAATTGCTCCCAAGAATGAACCAGACTTGTGGAGGTCTACAATTTTTTTTCTGAGGTCTTGGCTGATTTCTTTTGATTTTCCCATGATGTCAAGCAAAGAGGCACTGAGTTTGAAGGTAGGCCTTGAAATACATCCACAGGTACACCTTCAATTGACTCAAATGATGTCAGTTAGCCTATCAGAAGCTTCTAAAGCCATGACATCATTTTCTGGAATTTTCCAAGCTGTTTAAAGGCACAGTCAACTTAGTGTATGTAAACTTCTGGTCCACTGGAATTGTGAAAAAGTGAATTATAAGTGAAATAATCTGTCTGTAAAACAATTGTTGGAAAAATTACTTGTGTCATGCACAAAGTAGATGTCCTTACCAAAAGCCATGACAGTGAGACATAGTGGAGTGGTAACTGGCGTGCAAGCAGTTGCTCCCGACGCCACTTGGGTACACTGCAGCATCCAGCAAGAGGCTCCTGCTGCCACGGGAATGACTGACAGCTTGAAAGACGTTTTGAACACTACAGTGAAAATGTTTAACTTTGTTAACTTTTTAGTGACACGGGGCAGTATTCGGAAATTCAGATGAATGACTTGCCCAAGTTAAACTGCCTGCTACTTGGGCCCAGAAGGTAGGATATGCATATCATTAGTAGATTTGGATAGAAAACACTCTGAAGTTTCTAAAACTGTTTGAATGATGTCTGTGAGTATAACATAACTCATATGGCAGGCAAAAACCTGAGAAAATCCAACCAGGAAGTGTGGAAATCTGAGGTTTGTAGTTTTTCAAGTGATTCCCTATCGAGTATACAGTGTCTGTGGGGTCATTTTGCATTTCCTAAGGCTTCCACTAGATGTCAACAGTCTTTAGAACGTTGTTTCATGCTTCTACTGTGAATGGGAAGAGAATAAGAGGTCCTGGAGTCAGATGACTGAGAAAATGACATGAGCTCAGTGGCGCGCGCTCCCGTGAGAGTTAGCTGTGTTCCTTTTCTTTTTTGAAGCCAAAGGAATCGTCCGGTTGGAATATTATCGAAGATTTATGATAAAAACATCCTAAAGATTGATTCTATACATCGTTTGACATGTTTCTATGAACTGTAATATAACTTTTTTGACTTTTTGTCTGAACTTAACCTGTTGGGGCTAGGGGGCAGTATTTGCACGGCCGGATAAAAAACGTACCCGATTTAATCTGGTTACTACTCCTGCTCAGTAACTAGAATATGCATATAATTATTGGCTTTGGATAGAAAACACCCTAAAGTTTCTAAAACTGTTTGAATGGTGTCTGTGAGTATAACAGAACTCATTTGGCAGGCCAAAACCTGAGAAGGTTCCTTACAGGAAGTGGCCTGTCTGACCATTTCTTGCCCTCCTTGATCATCTCTAACAAATACAGGGGATCTCTGGCATGACGTGACACTTCCTACGGCTCCCATGGGCTCTCAGAAGGCGGGAAAAAGCTGAACGATGTAATTCCATCCCCAGGCTGAAACACATTAGCGCGTTTGGCAAGTGCTCTATCAGAGGGCCATTAGACTGAGGCTCGTGCATGAGGGGATAGCATGCTTTTACTTTCACTCTCTTTGTAATAAAAAACGATTTCCCGGTCGGAATATTATCGCTTTTTTACGAGAAAAATGGCATAAAAATTGATTTTAAACAGCGGTTGACATGCTTCAAAGTACGGTAATGGAATATTTAGAATTTTTTTGTCACGAAATGCGCCATGCTCGTCACCCTTATTTACCCTTTCGGATAGTGTCTTGAACGCACGAACAAAACGCCGCTATTTGGATATAACAATGGATTATTTGGGACCAAACCAACATTTGTTATTGAAGTAGAAGTCCTGGGAGTGCATTCTGACGAAGAACAGCAAAGGTAATAACATTTTTCTTATAGTAAATCTGACTTTGGTGAGTGCTAAACTTGCTGGGTGTCTAAATAGCTAGCCCTGTGATGCCGGGCTATCTACTTAGAATATTGCAAAATGTGCTTTCACCGAAAAGCTATTTTAAAATCGGACATATCGAGTGCATAGAGGAGTTCTGTATCTATAATTCTTAAAATAATTGTTATGTTTTTTGTGAACATTTATCGTGAGTAATTTAGTAAATTCACCGGCAGTGTTCGGTCGGAATGCTAGTCACATGCTAGTCACATGCTAATGTAAAAAGCTGGTTTTTGATATAAATATGAACTTGATTGAACAAAACATGCATGTATTGTATAACATAATGTCCTAGGGTTGTCATCTGATGAAGATCATCAAAGGTTAGTGCTGCATTTAGCTGTGGTTTGGGTTTATGTGACATTATATGCTAGCTTGAAAAATGGGTGTCTGATTATTTCTGGCTGGGTACTCTGCTGACATAATCTAATGTTTTGCTTTCGTTGTAAAGCCTTTTTGAAATTGGACAGTGTGGTTAGATTAACGAGAGTCTTGTCTTTAAAATGGTGTAAAATAGTCATATGTTTGAAAAATTGAAGTTTTTGCATTTTTTAGGTATTTGAATATCGCGCCACGGGATTACACTGGCTGTTGAGTAGGTGGGACGCAAGCGTCCCACCTAGCCCATAGAGGTTAACTGCGCGTGCACAGTGCATTTGGAGTACTCTACCGAACGCGCGAACAAAAAGGAGGTATTTGGACATATATATGGAATTTATCGAAACAAATGAACATTTATTGGGGAACTGGGATTCCTGGGAGTGCATTCCGATGAAGATCATCAAAGGTAAGTGAATATTTATAATGTTATTTCAGAGTTTTGTTGACTCCACAAAATGGCGGGTTTGGTTTCGTCTCAGCGCTGTAGTCAGATTATTGCAAAGTGTGGTTTCGCTGTAAAGTTTTTTTGAAATCTGACACAGCGGTTGCATTAAGGAGAAGTGTATCTATAACTCTTTGAATAACAGTTTAATATTTTATCAACGTTTATGATGAGTATTTCTGTAAATTGATGTGCTCATTCACCGGAAGTTTTGGGAGGCAAAACATTTCTGAACATTACACACCAATGTAAAATGGGGTTTTTGGATATAAATATGAACTTTATCGAGCAAAACATACATGTATTGTGTAACATGAAGTCCTATGAGTGCCATCTGATGAAGATCATCAAAGGTTAGTGATTCATTTTAGCTGTATTTCTGTTTTTTGTGATGCCTCTCCTTGATTGGAAAATGGCTGTGTGGTTTTTCTTGTCTAGGTGCTGTCCTAACATAATCTAATTCTATGCTTTTGCCATAAAGCCTTTTTGAAATCGGACAATGTGGTTGGATTAATGAGAAGTTTATCTTTAAAATGGTGTAAAATAGTTGTATGTTTGAGAAATTTGAATTATGAGATTTTTGTTGTTTTTAATTTGGCGCCCTGCTATTTCACTGGCTGTTCAATAGTTTGTCCTGCGGGTGGGACGCTAGCGTCCCACATTTCCCAGAGAGGTTAAAGCAAGGCCCCTGAACTCTCGTGTATTTTCTGCACTATGCAATGATATGGGCAGCGACCATGTAACGCTTTCACAACATACAGAAGTGCGCTGGTTATCAAGGGGCAAAATATTGACACGTTTTTTTACATTGAGAGATGAGCTTAAATTTTTCTATACTGACCATAATTTTCACTTGTCTGACCTCTTGCATGATGACAAGTTTCTCACACGACTGGTTTATCTGGGTGATGTTTTTTCTCACCTGAATGATCTGAATCTTGGATTACAGGGACTCTCCGCAACAATATTCAATGTGCGGGACAAAATTGAGGCTATGATTAAGAAGTTGGAGCTCTTCTCTGTCTGCATTAACAAGGACAACACACAGGTCTTCCGTCATTGTATGATTTGTTGTGTGCAAATGAACTCAAGCTTACGAACAATGTCAAATGTGATATAGCGAAGCACCTGAGTGAGTTGGGTGAGCAATTACGCAGGTACCTTCCTGAAACGGATGACACAAACAACTGGATTTGTTATTCCCTTTCATGCCCTGCCTCCAGTCCACTTATCGATATCTGAACAAGAGAGCTTCATCGAAATTGCAACAAGCGGTTCTGTGAAAATTGAATTTAATCAGAAGCCATTGCCAGATTTCTGGATTTGGCTGCGCTCAGAGTATCCTGCCTTGGCAAATCGGGCTGTTAAGACACTGATACACTTTGTAACCAGGTACCTATGTGAGAGTGGATACTCAGCCCTCACTAGCATGAAAACTAAACTAAATACAGGCACAGTGTGGGATATGATTTAAGACTGAGACTCTTTCCAATACAACCCAACATTGCAGAGTTATTTGCATCCTTTCTCATTAATCTGTGGTGAGTTATTCACAATTTTACATGAACAAATAAGGTTTTATGTAAGATGGTTAAATTAAGAGCAAAATGATTGATTATTATTATATTATTATTTGTGCCCTGGTTTTACAAGAGCTCTTTGTCAATTCCCACGCGCCGGGTTGTGACAAAAACTCACTCATTCTTATGTTTAATAAATGTATTGTATACTGTGTGTGTGGCAGGCTTACAATGATGGCAAAAAACAACATTTGAGAGTGCTCTGACCCTGGTGCTAGAGGGGGTACGCAGCTGGAGGTTGAATGTTTGAAGGGGTATGGGACTATAAAAAGTTTGGGAACCACCCCTCTAGGGCAACACAGGAGGATGTTTGGCATACTTTTTTCTAAAAAATGTGTTTGTTTCATATGATTTTGTTTTGTGTTTAGTGTTTTGTGTTTGCTTTTCATGTATTGTGTAATTGATGTGTATATACCGTAGATACAGTGCCTTCTGAAAGTATTCAGATCCCTTGACTTTTTCCACATTTAGTTATGTTACAGCCTTATTCTAAAATTGTTTTTTTTTAAATCTGCAATCTACACACAATACCCCATAATGACGAAGCACAAACAGGTTTATTAAAAATAAAAACAGAAATAGCTTATATACATAATGATTCAGACCCTTTGGTATGAGACTCGAAATTGAGCTCAGATGCATCCTGTTTGCATTGATCATCCTTAAGATGTTTCTACAGCTTGATTGGACTCCACCTGTGGTAAATTCAATTGATTGGACATGATTTGGAAAGGCACACACCTGTCTGTATAAGTTGACACTGCATATCAGAGCAAAAACCAAACCATGAGCAATATGACCGTAGAGCTCCGAGACAGGATTGTGTCGAGGCACAGATCTGGGGAAGGGTACCAAAACATTTCTGCAGCGTTGAAGGTCCCTAAGAACACAGTGGTGTAAGGATCGACGCTGGAGACGAGAAGCAAGTACAGGGAGTGAACATTTACAGGAAAACGGACATCAAACCAAAACAAGAACAGTGTCCGGACAGGGGGAACAAAATGACATAATGACAATAATGCTGACACAGGGAACCAACTGAGGAACAGACAGATGAAGAAGGGCAATCACCAAAGTAATGGAGTCCAGGTTAGTCCAATATTGCGCAGCTGCGGAAAATGGTGGTGACAGGTGTGCGTAATGAAGGGCAGCCTGGTGCCCTCGAGCGCCAGAGAGGGAGAGCGGGAGCAGGCATGACAAGTGGCCTCCGTCATTCTTAAATGGAAGAAGTTTGGAACCACCAGGACTCTTCCTAGAGCTGGCCACCTGGCCAAACTGAGCAATCGGGGGAGAAGGGCCTTGGTTAGAGGGGTGACCAATGACCCAATGGTCACTCTGACAGAGCTCCAGAGTTCCTCTGTGGAGATGGGGGAACCTTCCAGAAGGGCAACAATCTCTGCAGCTCTCCACCAATCAGGCCTTTATGGAAGAGTGGCCAGACAGAAGCCACTCCTCAGTAAAAGGCACATAACAGCCTGCTTGGAGATTGCCAAAAAGGCACCTAAGACTCTCAGACCATGATTGTCTGGTCTGATGAAACCAAGATTGAACTCTTTGGCCTGAATTCCATGCGTCACATCTGGAGGAAACCTGGCACAATCCCTACGGTGAAGCATGGTGGTGGCAGCATGCAGCATGCTGTGGGGATGATCTCAGACTGGGGCGAAGGTTCACCTTCCAACAGGAAAACGACCCTGAGCACACAGCCAAGACTAGGCAGGAGTGACATCCGGACAGGTCTATGATTGTCCTTGAGTGGCCCAGCCAGAGCCTGGACTTGAACCCGATCGAACATCTCTGGAGAGACCATGTGCAGCAACGCTCCTCATCCAACCTGACAGAGCTTGAGAGGATTGTTAGAGAAGAATGGGAGAAACTCCTCAAATACAGGTGTGCCAAGCTTGTATCGTCATACCCAAGAAGACTCGATGCTGTAATCGCTGCCAAAGGTGCTTCAACAAAGTACTGAGTAAACGGTCTGAATACTTATGTAAATGTGACATTTCAGTTTTTTATTTTTAATAAATTGGCAAACATTTCTAAAAACCTGTTTTTGCTTTGTAAATATGGGCTATTGTGTGTAGATTGATGAGGGGAAAAAACAATTTCATCAATTTTAGAATAAGGCTGTAACGTAACAAAATGTGAAAAAGTAAAGGGGTCTGAATACTTTCTGAAAGCACTGTATGTATGGTATAATTGTTGTTTATTGATGTGCTCATGCAGAGCTCATCTGATAAAGAGACTGTTGTCTCAGCACAATTCCCTGCTTAAATAAAGGTTAAATAAAGATAATACATAAAAAATACATGAATGAGGCTGTGAGTGTGTGTGTGTGTGTGTGTGTGTGAGAGAGAGACAACATGAGCTGATTGTGCAAATGTATTTATGTTTTCAATAATCATTTGAACACTGAAATGTAGTTTACATGTTGTCAACAGTCTAAGCCAATCCAATCTGTTTTGTCTATAGGGCGTTTAAAGTGTGTGTGTGTGTGTGTGTGTGTGTGTGTGTGTGTGTGTGTGTGTGTGTGTGTGTGTGTGTGTGTGTGTGTGTGTGTGTGTGTGTGTGTGTGTGAAAGAGAGAACGAGACACAGCAGGGTTATGTGGCTGTGATGATGGGCCGCGTAGTTTCCAGGGCTGCCCTGCTCAGTGCTCAGCCAGGAGGAGCTTCTGTCACCTGTCTCTCTCCAATCACCTGCAGCTGTCATTACCATCTGACTCACGCACACACATATATATACATATACACACACACATATATATACATATACACACACACATATATATATACACACACACAGAGAGAGAGACATATTTGTGTTTTCTTCACTTTGAGGTCTTGAAGTCTCACTGGTCAGCAGTCACACAACTAGTACCTGTAATCACTTAGCTTTAAGCTGTAAGTAATGTTGCACGTCACACAACAATAATCTCCAAGGGACAATACGTACAATCATACAAATATTTCTGTTTGTTTTATTGAATAATATTCTATAGTAAGACATCTCCCCTTGAGTCAGGTGTGAGTTACTATAGAAATATACACAGGTCTGATAAGCACCTCTCCTCCAGTCAGGTGTGACATACTATAGAAATGTACACAGGTCTGATGGTAAACTCAGAGAGGGCGAGGAGAGGGGCCTGTGTGTCTCTAGTTACTGAAGAGGATGAGTCATCCCTTATCGTGGGAGTTGATAAATGGTGGTGCATGCATGTTATGAAAAAATGATCATGTCAACCTGGACTTGTTGTCCTTATTGCAGACTTCTGGACTTAGCAGCCTGTTAGTCCTCCTTGCTGGCTGTTAATCCTTGCTGAAGACTGTTTGTCGTCCTTGCAAGTTGGTTGTCCCCATGGCAGATTGTTAGTCCTCGTTGCATTGTTATTACACTCTAGTCTTTTTGTTGTGGCTGTAGAGTTAGTAGATCCATCTCCGCTCTATCGCCATGTAGAGTCGCACCTGTGTTCATTGTCCCCTGGGAACAGTGGGAGGGGTCAAAGGAGTCAGCCCTTCTTTCATTGGCTCCATCTGTGCCAAGGCATCTTATTACGTATGGCTCTTGTTGGAAGACGTCTGTAACTTTTGGAAGACAAGAGGAAAGGATTGAGATCAACCAAGAGCCGAGAGGAGAAAGGAGATGGCGTGGTTCGTTTTTGGAAGACTTGTGTCACCCTAACCCTGAGCCCAGTGGGTGTTGGGACAGTCTGGTCATTGCTGGGAATGGTCATAACTGACTGACAGACCAGTCTCTCCAGGATTTCGCAGGGATGTTTTATGATATTTTTGTGGGGGAAATGTTTTATTTCGCTGTGGCAATTCTGATATTTTGCATGGCAATATGCAGTGATTTTGTCCAATTTGTTGTGAAAATGCGCTAACGAGGGAAAAAGTCTGTTTTATGCGATAATGCAATGATTTGACTCTTTTATGAGGAAATTGTGCTGTGATTGGTCAAATAATATGCAGGGAATTCTTGATTTTGCAAAAAGATTTGCGATCACGGAATCCGGGAGGGACTGACAGACAGGTGCTGGCTTTAGGAGGCCAGATCTATCTGGCCCTTTGCATGTTTCCACGCACTGTTTTGCTCTGACTACATTTACAGTTTAGTGTTAAATCTCTTGCACCCTGTGTAACTCAATCACACTGTAGGATTCAGTGAGTGCATCATTTAGCATTCTGTGGGAATGATGAACCAGTGTCCTTACCACTTCACCCCACCACAAAACTTTTGTTCACCTACAAAACCACACTGAAGGGAGGATTGCAAAAACCTCCCTCCCTTAAGTCTCAATCAGAAAAACATGACAAAGCAGAACAAAAGAAAACACAACAAGAAACATTTTCATCACATTCATTCTTCAAGATATTTTCTGAAAATATATCAACACAAGACCTCACATTTCACAGATATTGTTTTATATACAGACATAGCTATATAGTAATATTTATATGAAACAATGAGCCAGGAGAGCACCATTCAAAGGGTAAGTTTGTTCTAAATCCAATTTGTGTACAGTAGACTGACAGCCCCTATACCTTAAACATCCCTGTTAAATCACAATGGTTAAGCCAGACTTTGGTCTTGGCAGTACAGTCAAGTCCTTCAGAAGAGCCCTATAAGCATTCATTATTATTATAACGTTTAGCCACTCTTTTGTCTTTGTATTATGAGAGTGGTGTTCCCCGTTTGACCCCAGTTTTGATTAGAACCTAAGACCAAGGTCCTTCAAACATCTAGAGTGCACTCTAGTGAAGTTCTATAGCAGTGAACTTTGAAAACATTCCCTGATTTTCCCAACCAGAAACTTGGACCAAAGTGCCTGGAACTTTGCAACCAAAGGCCCCACTGTCTCAGAAAAGGACGGTAAAGTATAGAAAAACCAGGCAGCTCAATGCATGGCCAGATCACACTGGCCAGTGGTAATGGTCCAGTTCTATTGGGCTGTTGGTCTCTAAAGTGTTCCATAAGATGGAAGAATATCTCCCTCCACAGCTGTTGTGAAAGAGGCCACTTTGTCCAGTTTACAGGTTGGAATCGGACAACACTGCTCTGAGTTCATTATCAACAAACATGGTTTGCTCCCCCCTCTGCACCTAAGGGAAATTATTGCTCTCAACGCTAGGCTATTGCTCTCCAGCTTGGCTTTTATTGAGTCTATTGATCGTCACTCTCATGCCCTCTTTTTCTATCTTTTCTTCTCTCTTTCTCTCCTTTTTCTCTCTCACACACTCACACACACATACAGGTAGGTCATTACACTCACTCAGTCACTCTTACACACACCTACATGTACAAACACACACACACACATAGTGTGCTAGAGGGAAGGGTACTGGGCAGTAGACACATAGAACAGAGAGATTGAGCAGGAAATGAAGCGTGACTTCCAAGCACATATGAGAGGGCATGTGTGAACCACATTCTCAATGTCACTACCCCTCCCTTCATGGGACCTGCTCTGTCTTAGGCATACACCTCACCAAATATTGATCTGCCGTTCATTTGCCGGGTTGGTTTTAGGGACCACTTGATGGTGGGCGGCAGTCAGCGATTCTACATGTTTGCACTCTGTTTGAAAATTACAGCTGGCAGTCTGTTCAGAGGTGCTAAGTACTCTAAGCTGGCGAACGCTACCAGTGTTTTTATTTTTGCCTCAACCAGGTAAAGATCTCTCTGGCATACTCTCAATATCAGAACCTAAGAGCCCTGCCTCACATTATATTTCAGAACTATTGAACTTTCTCCATCTCACATTCTATATCAGAACTAGTGACCTTTCTTTGCTTCTTATTCTCAGAACTAGTGGACTTTCTCTGTCTCACATTCTAACTCACAACTTTGTCTTACTTTCTCACTACTTTCTCTGTCTCACATTCTATCTCAGAACAACTGAACTTCCTCTGTCTCACATTCTATCTCAGAACTATTGAACTTTCTCTGTCTCACATTCTATCTCAGAACTATTGAACTTTCTCTGTCTCACATTCTATCTCAGAACTATTGAACTTTCTCTGTCTCACATTCTGTCTCAGAACTATTGAACTTTCACTGTCTCACATTTTATCTCAGAACTATTGAACTTTCTGTCTCACATTCTATCTCAGAACTATTGAACTTTCTGTCTCACATTCTATCTCAGAACTATTGAACTTTCTCTGTCTCACATTTTATCTCAGAACTATTGAACTTTCTCTGTCTCACATTTTATCTCAGAACTATTGAACTTTCTCTGTCTCACATTCTATCTCAGAACTATTGAACTTTCTCTGTCTCACATTACTTTCTCTGTCTCACATTCTATCTCAGAACTATTGAACTTTCTGTCTCACATTCTATCTCCGAACTAATACAGTTTCTTCCTCATACATTATAAATCAGCAAAGAACGCTCAGTCCCTAATATTAAGCCTAACCACAGAACCTTCTCCGATAATGAACATCACGACCAAAACAAGCTTGATATTTTAGAACATGACTATATCTCAACGACTGCCTACATACTCTGATCCTCTTAGAACATTCTCTAGACCAGGTATTCCCAAACTGGGGCAATATATTTATAAATAAATATATATACATATTTTAATAAAAAAATGAAAAGCGAGCTTCACATTTTCAAACAGTCCATTTATATTTTCCAACGGGGCTATACATTTCGGTGGGATTTTTTTCACTGCAAATACAGGTAGCCTAGTCAAATAATTAACATCCAATCACATTAACCGTTACTCTCTCGTGGGAATTCCACTAACGGTCCGTATGTAGCCAAATGTAGCCAAATGTAGCTGCTGCTCATTCCGTTTGAACGAAAATGGATAAATGGTTAAAAAAAAGCTTCCACGAGCACATCCAATGTTAGCATCAGTAATTCTACATTTGTTGTTAGCCCAGCTAGCATGGACACTGACAGTTGTGAATCTGATGTACCCGAAGAGCTACTGCACCCTTACCCGGAAAAGCACCGAACAACAGACAGTGACGTTGGACCATCGAAGAGGCACAAATATGATGAGAACTACATTGATTTGGGGTTCACATATATTGGGTGTAGTGCCATTCCTCAGCCACAGTGTGTTATATGTGCAAAAGTACTATCTCACAACTCGATGAAACCTTCACACTTGCGCAAACATGCCAATTTGAAAAATAAGCCACAAGAGTTTTTTGAGCGAGAATTAAAACAGTGAGCTACCGAGTGGCTAGGACAGGCAAGCCCCATACTATTGTGGAGGACTTAATTCTTCCTGCAGCCACGGATATGGCTGGGACAATGCTGGGGGAAAAGGCAAAAAAAAACTATACAGACAATTACTTCATCAAACAACACTGTTTCATGACGCATCAGTGACATGGCAGGAGATGTTTTGAAACAATTACTGCTTCACATACAAGCCAGTGAAATTCTATGCATTACAGCTGGATGAGTTAACAGATGTGGGTGGGCCTGGCACAGCTCCTGGAATATGTCCTTTATGTTTATGGGGGGTCAATTAAGGAGACATCCTCTTCTGCAAACCACTGGAAAGCAGGACAACAGGAGAGGATATTTTTAAAGTACTGGACAGCTTTGTGACATCAAATGGACTTTGGTGATCAAGATGTGTTGGTATCTGTACTGATGGTGCAAAAGCCATGACAGGGAGACATAGTGGAGTGGTAACGGGCGTGCAATCAGTTGCTCCCGACGCCACTTGGGTACACTGCAGCAACCAGCGAGAGGCTCCAGCTGCCACGGGAATGCCTGACAGCTTGAAAGACGTTTTGGACACTACAGTGAAAATGTTTAACTTTGTTAAAACTTTGTCTTGTGTATTTTCTGCACTATGCAATGATATGGGCAGCGACAATGTAACGCTTTTACAGCATACAGAAGTACACTGGTAATTAAGGGGCAAAGTATTGACACGTTTTTTTTAATTGAGTGACAAGCTTAAAGTTTTCTATACTGACCATAATTTTCACTTGTCTGACCTCGTGCATGATGACGAGTTTCTCACACGACTAGCCTGTCTGGGTGTTGTTTTTTTCTTGTCTGAATGATCTGAATCTAGGATTACAGGGACTCTCCACAACTATATTCATTGTGCAGGACAAAATTGAGACTATGATTAAGAAGTTGGAGCTCTTCTCTGTCTGCAATAACAAGGACAACACACAGATCTTTCCATCATTGTATGATTTGTTGTGTGCAAATGAACTCAAGCTTACGAACAATGTCAAATGTGATATAGCGAAGCACCTGAGTGAGTTGGGTGAGCAATTAAACAGGTACCTTCCTGAAACGAATGACACAAACAACTGGATTCATTATTCCCTTTCATGCCCTGCCTCCAGTCCACTTACTGATATCTGAACAAGAGAGCCTCACCGAAATTGCAACAAGCGGTTCTGTGAAAATTTAATTTAAATCAGAAGCCACTGTCAGATTTCTGGATTTGGCTGCGCTCAGAGTATCCTGCCTTGGCAAATCGCGCTGTTAAGACACTGATGCCCTTTGCAACCATGTACCTAATGTGAGAGTGGATACTCAGCCCTCACTAGCATGAAAACTAAACTAAATACAGGCACAGTGTGGGATATGATTTAAGACTGAGACTCTTTCCAATACAACCCAACATTGCAGAGTTATGTGCATCCTTTCTCATTAACCTGTGGTGAGTTATTCACAATTTTACATTAACAAATAAGGTTTTATGTAAGATGGTTAAATAAAGAGCAAAATGATAGATTATTATTATTTGTGCCCTGGTCCTATAAGAGCTCTTTGTCTCTTCCCACGAGCCGGGTTGTGACAAAAACTCACACTCATTCTTATGTTTAATAAATGTATCGTATAGTTTGTGTGTTTCAGGCTTACAATGATGGCAAAAAACAACATTTGAGAGTGCGCTGACCCTGACGCAGCTGGAGGTTGAATGTTTGAAGGGGTACGGGACTATAAAAGGTTTGGGATCCACTGCTCTTGACCATCTCAGACATACTCTCATCCTTAATAACATGCAGAAAACATCCATCTCACAGTCTGTACATTCTGGAACATTTGTATCTATTCTCCCTCTCTGTGTGCATTCTTCATCTTCTGTAATGTTGGTCAACATATTTAAAGGCAGTCCACTGCGACTGGCTTTTTCTAAGCGGAATTCTCCAAGAGACAGTGGTATAAGTCTCCACGTTGGCTGGATATTAAAGAAGGTCAGTGCAGTGTTGCTCTGTAATATACAATGGCATGCTAGCTCACTCTAACAGCATAGTCGCCATGGCAGGAACATGCTACGCTGCTATGTACAAGGTCAGAAATGCCTTTCGGCATTTTACTGTACATATCCCCATGCCTAGAAAGCAACCTTCTGTGCACTGGGCTGTTCCTGTGTATGTTGTGCTGTGCTGTTGTCCACAATTTGTTTTAGATGTTATTGCCCAGTGATACCTGCAGCACTCTCAGGCCAATAACAATACCGTGACAGTGCTGTGTTTGAAAGGTGGCCATTTGCCCCACAAATGTCACCTCCCCAGAGAAGGACATCACAAAGAGACCCCTCCCAGTGCCCTATGTCCAGGATGAAGTACATTGCAGAAGTCACCTCCCACTCAACACACACACACACACACACACACACACCACACACACACACACACACACACACACACACACACACACACACACACACACACACAAACAAACAAACAAACAAACAAACAAACAAACAAACAAACAAACAAACAAACGCACGCACGCACACAAACCCACACATGCACACAGGCATACACACACAATGCACTCCCAAAATAAACTCACACATTCCCACAAACATCGCTACACTGGGGGAAGAACACAATCACACACAGCCACGCACACAAAGAAATCCATATTTGCGAGTGGATTCCTCTGTGGTGATTTGATAAGGCTGGTGAGTGGATAAGGAGTGAGACGTCTGTAGAATAGTAAGTAGGTGCTCCAGCTCAGAGCCTCCTCAGGCTTTGATGTCAGCTTTAAACTCGGCTTTATGTCGACAACAGTTGCCAAGCAAAGGATACACTGAACAATCACTAGCATTACCTTTCAGGTGACAGAGAATCTAATCAATTTAACACAGTAGCATTCCTTTAAATCCAATCCTTAACATTTCTCTGAAATACTGTATTTTGGTGCATTATGGTCAACAAAAAAGAGCACCACAAGCTGAGTTAGGGAGGCTGGCAAATTGGGAGATTTTTAAGCAGGTGCATTCATAACCACTCACTCAGTAACTATCTCACACACTTGCAAAAAAGCTGACTTTCTCTTTTAACACAGCCCAGCTCTTAAAGAGACTCAAAACTGTACAAATATTGCAGAGACTAGTTAGAACATTTTACATAAATGTAGGTGAATAATTCAAGCAATGATGGATGTATTCCATAAAAACCCCTGGAAAGAACCTTCAAAGAGTTACATCATAATAACATAGCCTCATTTTGGGCCCAGAGGGTATTTAGCTCCATCACTCTCTCACATGCTCAGAGTCAGCCTGCTGCACACAAACTGAAATCATCTCTGTCAGGCTACTGTTATGTGGGCCAGACATGGCAGTCATGTACGAGTCGGGGCTCTCATAGTATTTTGGACATGGTGCTTTCATGGCTCCAGAAGGGCAAATGGCTATTCACTTCAGATAATGGAATACCCTGAAATTTCTGTCTGTGAGATTATTGCAAAGTTATACAGTAGTTGAATCATCATTATCACCATAATCACTGTAACCATTGTAATTTTCATTATTATTATTATCATCATCATCATCCTCATGATTTATTATCATAAACTTCTTCAGTTCCCTCCATCATTACCTTCCTCATTGTGATTGATCGTTAGAGAAATGACCTTTGAAAGAGGGAGATAGAAAAGGTAATCTTGTAGCCTGTAGATATAACTCTGATCCCAAAAGGGCTTGCTTGACTTGTCTCTTTCAACAGATGATTTGGCTTTTTTGAAATTGATTTGCTGACTGCAGTTCAACAGACAGCCCTGCTATCATATAGAAATAGATCCCCCCAATGTTGTCCAATAAAACATCATTTTGATGTCCCGCCTCCAGCTGTGAGGTGTGTGATTTGCAGGTGGGCAGATGGTGGAGGCCTGGCATAGTCACACTTTCATCACGGTGATTGCCATTAATTAGAAGAGTGGACTCGAGAATAGTAATTATGATGACATGAAGTGATTATTGTTACACACCTCTCTCTTACACACAGACACAATCACACTCGCACATGAAAATATAACAATTAGAAATTAAAGTGTGAGCGCGAGTGGAGGGGATTTCTGGACACTAGGACAGGTGATGGGAAGGCAGTAGATGAATGACAGAGAGATTATACAGGCTGTGCCTTTGGTAGTGACTGTGCTAGAGGAGAAGGGGTAAAGGTGATTGACAGGGAGGAAGGGTGGTGGTGCTGACTTGGGCCCTAATCCATCTTCCTCTCTGGTGGCAGGTGAGAGGAATTCCTCCGAGACCCAGACCTGATGGGCTGTTGACCCCTGACACTTCATCATGGTGTAGCCCAGTGCACTTCTAGCGAAAGGGGGCCATTCCTCCAGCCAGCCCAAGTGCATGATGGGCGATTAAGTCCCTATTAAGTTCTCAGTGTCACTGCTGCCCCTCCCCCACCATCAGTCCCCTGTGCTACGAGGCATCAGCCTTGGGGGCTTTTTTTTCTTTCCTGCAGATCTTGATGGAGAAAGTTCTTTCATGACGTTCTTCTGACGTCTTCACTGTCTTCCGGGCAGGGCCTTCTTTCTCTTTCTCTTTTTCTTGCTCTTTCTCTTTCTCTTCGTTGACTAGCTCGTGTAGCGATGGCTCCTTATACATGGCAACTGTGGGGCAGATAAGAGAAACAGTTGAAGTGTCCAATGGTGAACATAAGCATCATGCAACGTCTATAATAACTTTATACGTTTCTGATATATCCCTGTTTAGTAAAACATTCAGCACAGCGTGGACAGGAGGGCATGTGACCAACCTTCTAGAACCTTAGGCAGGAAGTGTGCAGCACCTTTGGTCTTCTTCACCCGATTGCCCTTCATGACTTGTCCGTCGCGGTTGATACCGATATACCAGGAGCGGCCCGACTGGCTCTGTCTGTAGAGCATGGAGGAGTACGTCACGTAGTAGTTCTCAAACACACTCTCTTTGAACTTACACTCTGGAGTGAAGTGTTCCTAAAGAGAAGGATAGAGAGAGAGAAAGAGACTGTCACATTAACAAACAAACAAGCAAACTAAAACAAACATCATGAGAGGAACTGCTGTACACATTCAGCCAACCCTGAAACACAAACAGACGTTTATACAAATGTATGCATAGTATGTGCTCACACATACTGTACGCATGCACGCACAAGCTCAGTGAAAAACAGATGAATTATGAAAGTTGTGTCTAAGGGGAATCGAAGGGAAAGCTGGGATTCTATGTGTATTCATGTTTCTTTGAAAGCAAGAACATCCTGGTCTTTGGGAAGAAGATTGTGGAGTGATTTCACTCATAGTGAGGCATGAAATGATAGCATCAGTGGTACAAACTTAACACAGCCCCCTAAGGTACAGAGGAAGAGAGAAACCACTGGAAAATCCACCTACAAATACAAACACATAGTATGCAAATTAACAAATATACACACATTAAGTTATTTTGGAAGTACATGAAAGTTCAGAGGCAGAAGAAATGGAAGTCACTTTCAACCTTCAAATTCCAAAATTCAACCCAGAGCATTCACACTGTCCTACTAGGTGACAGTGAACACACAGCAGCACCCACGCCCTCCAAAGTTAAATCTTTCCAACAGTTAGAACCCAGTTATTGGCTGTTAGCACATATCTCCAGTACCCACACCAGTGCTTAACCCTCCTACCTCTAGCACTGACATAAGGACCATTAAACCCTGCAGAATGTTGCCTGGTGATTGTAACCACTAGCGACAGGTATACATCTCTCTTAGTCACCATCAGGGTCCTTCCCCTGTCAGAGAGCAAACCCAATCTGCATGATTGATTTAGTGAGAGCAGCAGGGCAGAAACAGCTGACTGGATACTTTCTCTGTGACTTAGGGAGACTGGTGGAGATGGAGGACTCATCAGGGATGAAGGAGCTCCATGGTCACACATACACAGATCATCACCCCTCACCTTCAAGGTGCTGTGGCATGCATGTCTGGGAAAGCCAATCACGTGCTGCGTCTACACATGGTACCATACCCCCCCCCCCCCCCCCCCCACCCTTATTCTCTATCGTACCCCCTGTACCACCTCAGCCCCACCCCTATTCTCTGTCGTACCCCCTGTACCACCCCAGCCCCACCCCTCTTCTCTATCGTACTCCCTGTACCACCTCAGCCCCACCCCTCTTCTCTATCGTACCCCCTGTACCACCCCAGCCCCACCCCTCTTCTCTATCGTACCCCCTGTACCACCCCAGCCCCACCCCTCTTCTCTATCGTACCCCCTGTACCACCCCAGCCCCACCCCTCTTCTCAATCGTACCCCCTGTACCACCCCAGCCCCACCCCTCTTCTCTGTCGTACCCCCTGTACCACCCCAGCCCCACCCCTCTTCTCTGTCGTACCTCCAGACCACCCCAGCCCCACCCCTGTTCTCTATCGTACCCCCTGTACCACCTCAGCCCCACCCCTGTTCTCTATCGTACCTCCAGACCACCCCAGCCCCACCCCTGTTCTCTATCGTACCTCCAGACCACCCCAGCCCCACCCCTGTCCTCTATCGTACCCCGGTACCACCCCAGCCCTCCCCTGTTCTCTATCGTACCTCCAGACCACCCCAGCCCCACCCCTGTTCTCTATCGTACCTCCAGACCACCCCAGCCCCACCCCTGTTCTCTATTGTACCCCGGTACCATCCCAGCCCCACCCTGTTCTCTATCGTATCCTCCAGACCACCCCAGCCCCACCCCTGTTCTCTATCGTACCTCGAGGACCACCCCAGCCCCACCCCTGTTCTCTATCGTACCTCCAGACCACCCCAGCCCCACCCCTGTTCTCTATCGTACCTCCAGACCACCCCAGCCCCACCCCTGTTCTCTATCGTACCTCCAGACCACCCCAGCCCCACCCCTGTTCTCTATCGTACCTCCAGACCACCCCAGCCCCACCCCTGTTCTCTATCGTACCCCGGTACCATCCCAGCCCTGCTTACCTATAGGCACATTCCACCTCTACATCACAGAGTTATTTATAGATCTTCTGACAAGTCTGATATCTTCAGCTGCACTCACACACACCAGAGGAGATCAATACATGATCTGCTTCATTCATTATTAATCAGGCTGGAGGAGAGGGAGAGAGGAAACGAGAGAGGGAGAGGTAGAGAGGTAGGGAGAGAGGAAGAGAGAGTGAGATGTAGGGAGGTAGGGAGAGAGAGGGAGAGATAGGGAGAGAGGGAGAGAGAGAGAGGGATGTAGGGAGGTAGGGAGAGAGAGGGAGAGGTAGGAAGAGAGGGAGAGCGATGTAGGGAGGTAGGGAGAGAGAGCGGGAGAGGTAAGGAGAGAAGGAGAGGTAGGGAGAGAGAATGTCTGGGCAAGAGAGGCCTGCTCCCCTGGACCTGCAGGGGAAAGCAGTGCACGAAGGAATTTTCAATGAGTCTCCAATCACCATAACCCAGGACCCCACCACTGACCTCTGTGTCACCATAACCCAAAACTAAACCTCTGATCATCACCAGGCATTATAACCCATCACGAAGAACTAGATTACTTTCAATTCTGAAATGACCCTCATGGTAACAAACTTCGCTCTCGGAAATTATACCTTCAGAAAAACCCACAAGGCAACTTCTGAACATTACCATGTTGATAATCCTTGATGAATTCTGTGGAATGATCCTTATGATAACCCACTTCCTCATTATAACATCTATCTAACAGCATTCTTTAGCCAGGCGTCTCCTGAGGATTCCTGGCAAGATGTCAGCAGAGAGGAATTACCCTGATCATAACTGACTGCTAAACCCCTGAACTAATCATCCTGATAACCCCCAACTCAGCTACCATGGCTGCTACAGTATATCTAACTCACACAGCCTAGTTTCTGTAATTACCATGCCTTTAATCCATGACTCAGCCTCAAGGTAACCCACTATCTATCTTTGCAGGATGGTAGAGGACTCCCCACGACTTGACCTTCAAACTTCCACTGATTTAGCCTCTACCTTTGAGCCCACCTTAAGAACCAGTTGAGTAAATAACTCCTGGGTGTGTGTGGAACCTGACAGGGAGGGTCACCCTTTTTAAGTGCAGAAGGGGGACATTTTCATTTAAAGATGTGTGCCTGGACTAAAGTATAAAATGAAATAAAAATCTCATCCTTCACTGGTGACTTATTGACTGACTCAGGCGGGTTCCTTTCCCTTCATCACCAGCCAGAATGAATTCTAATGAAAGCCTGCGAGAGAGGTAATATCCAGCGTCCGTGCAGAGAATCCTGAGGATGGGTAGAACCTCTTTATCATGCAAAGCAGTATCCCTACCTTCCCCTCCCCCTCTCTCCTCCTCTACCTCCTTCTCCCTCAGCCAGCCCTTGTGTCTGATTACATCTATTCTACCTGTTCCAGGAAGCTTAACTCCTAACACCAGGGACTCAGACCAGGGGCTAGCACACCAGGTAGCTACTAGCTACACCTAACAATGTTTACACAACCTTTCAGATCAATTGGTGTAACTGGTACCTCTTCTCCAGCCGAGGTCCATTCATGCAGGTTCATAGTGTGAGAGTTCTATCCCGCTTTTAACCTGTTATGGCTAGGGGGCAGTATTTTCACAGCCGGATAAAAAACGTACCCGATTTAATCTGATTATTACTCCTGCCCAGAAACTAGAATATGCATATAATTATTAGCTTTGGATAGAAAACACTCCAAAGTTTCTAAAACTGTTTGAATGGTGTCTGTGAGTATAACAGAACTCATTTGGCAGGCCAAAACCTGAGAAGATTCCTTGCAGGAAGTGCCCTGTCTGACAATTTCTTGCCCTTCTTGATTATCTCTATCCATTACAGAGGATCTCTGCTGTTACGTGACACTTCCTACGGCTCCCATGGGCTCTCAGAAGGCGGCAAAAAGCTGAATCGTGGCTTTGCAGGCTCTGGCTGAAAAAAAAGTAGCGCGTTTGGGTAGTGGCTGGTTACAGTACTGTGAGACTCAGGCTCGTGCCTGCGTCGACCGAATGCTTTGTTTTCTTTCGTCTGTTTACCTAAACGCAGATTCCCGGTCGGAATATTATCGCTTTTTTACGAGAAAAATGCCATAAAAATTGATTTTAAACAGCGGTTGACATGCTTCGAAGTACATTAATGGAATATTTAGAAATCTTTTGTCACGAATTGCGCCATGCTCGTGACCCTTATTTACACTTCGGATAGTGTCTTGAACGCACGAACAAAACGCCGCTGTTTGGATATAACTATGGATTATTTTGAACCAAACCAACATTTGTTATTGAAGTAGCAGTCCTGGGAGTGCATTCTGACGAAGAACACCAAAGGTAATCAAACTTTTGTAATAGTAAATTGGAGTTTGGTCAGGGCTAAACTTGGTCGGTGTCTAAATGGCTAGCCGTGATGGCTGGGCTATCTACTGAGAATATTGCAAAATGTGCTTTCACCGAAAAGCTATTTTAAAATCGGACATATCGAGTGCATAGAGGAGTTCTGTATCTATAATTCTTAAAATAATTGTTATGTTTTTTGTGAACGTTTATCGTGAGTAATTTAGTAAATTCACCGGATGTTTGCGGGGGGTATGCTAGTTCTGAACGTCACATGCTAATGTAAAAAAGCTGGTTTTTGATATAAATATGAACTTGATTGAACAAAACATGCATGCATTGTATAACATAATGTCCTAGGGTTGTCATCTGATGAAGATCATCAAAGGTTAGTGCTGCATTTAGCTGTGGTTTTGTTTTTTGTGACATTATATGCTAGCTTGAAAAATGGGTGTCTGATTATTTCTGGCTGGGTACTCTGCTGACATAATCTAATGTTTTGCTTTCGCTGTAAAGCCTTTTTGAAATCGGACAGTGTGGTTAGATTAACGAGAGTCTTGTCTTTAAAATGCTGTAAAATAGTCATATGTTTGAAAAATGGAAGTTTTCGGATTTTAGAGGAGTTTGCGCCACGCCCATCATTGGATATTGGAGCAGGTGTTCCGCTAGCGGAACGTCTAGATGTAAGAGGTTAATTTGAGGCCTATTTTAACACTGAAAAAGCTGTTTCTAAATTAAGTTAAAATGTCAATGTGACATTATTACATACAAAGATATACCATGACATTTAAAATTATAAATGTAATAAAACAACAAACTTTTCTATGTAGGTTTTATGACATGCGCCCCATTAAAAGACCGGTAGCCGCCCGGTAGCCTTCACATGTGTAGCTTGTTGTTTATGTTTGCCAATCAAAGAGTCAAGACAGGCACTGTTATACTGTATGGGATGATACAAAGTTAGCTAGTCTTGGCTGTAGCCAAGTTGCCTTGGCTACTGCATCTCTCCCTCTGTCTGCTCCTCCCATCTCACACACACCGGCCCCTTCACAGCTGCAGCAATAGAGCGTCAGCCTCTCTCCCTCGCACAGCAGTGCTCAAGTTAAAACCGTACCTAAAAAAACATATGTATTTTGAATATCTAGATATCCAACAAAAATGTATGATACTGTTCGAATAGTGAAATTATTCAAATGCCTGTTCCCTAGCAAATAGTTAGACTGAGGTACTGTTTCCTTGGCGTAGTCCTCTACATTGCCACCAGGGGTCTTGGTGACACATTAGGCAGTCCTGCCTGTGTCTGTTGACCACTCCCAGCAGTCCCTGGGTAATCTAGGGCCTTTTCCCTTTCCCTGTCTCCTCCATCCTCTGCAACCCGGAAATCGATAATTGGTCAAGTGGTCGAGGAGAGTGTCAATTCGTTAGTAGGTGAACGGAAGAGTGTCCTCCTCCATAGCCATCTTTCATCGAGGATAGTCATGTGTATCCTACCTAGGTCCTTCGCGGAAGAGTTTTTAAAATCCCTCTGAATCAGCTTGTGTTTTGTCAGAGGAGAAAAGCATACGTTTAAAAACAATATGCTACTTATAGTTTGATCTAGAAAATGTTTTTGCACAGCTAATTAATTTGCTTTTATCACTTTACACATTTATTTTGGGCTCCACCAATGTAAACTTCAACTGCCTGATTTCATACAAGCACATTTTCGTCCACATTCTCTCTCTCCGTGCCGGCTCTCCTCGATTACCTTTGACATTTTTCAAAAAGAGGAAAGAGAGAGGATGGAGTAGAGGACACAGGAGTTGAGCAAATCCAATTAAGAAAAGGCCTAGGATATGCTGTGAAATCTGCCTATCTGCAGTAATCCCGCCATGTTTCCATGCTGCTGCATTAACGCTGCAGCAGCAACCCCCTTCAGATCGCAACTTTCACTGACTCTCCTAATGGGTCTTTCCTCTGGCTGTGTGTGTGTGTGTGTGTGTGTGTGTGTGTGTGTGTGTGTGTGTGTGTGTGTGTGTGTGTGTGTGTGTGTGTGTGTGTGTGTGTGTGTGTGTGTGTGTGTGTGTGTGTGTGTGTGTGTGTTTCGAAGTGTGCAGAAGCGGGGGACACCTGCACATGTTGTTGATGTTGTTTAGAACCAGGTGCAGATGTTCTGTGACATGGCACATTACATAAGTCAATAAGGCACTTTTAACACCTAGAGTTGTTTGATGCACCCGTGCGTCACACGGTTAAGCCATTTTGAATATTGAATAGCTCCCCGTTCTACACAAGAGGATCTGGACAAGAAAATCGTCACAACAATGTCTGTAAAACCCAAACCATTAGAGCTACAAACGAGTAAGTCACCACCATCGAGAGACTATCAGTTGTTTTGTTCCACGACGCACACAAGTTTCAGGGGAGTCATCTGAAGGTAACCCAGTAACGGGCTGTAAAAATGGCAGAACGTGCATAGGAGGTAAAAAGTTCCACGAATAACGTGACCAAACATCTTCAGTTTTCTTATATCGTTCATATATAGGACAGACACTTCAAAACCTTCTTCCTTTTGGACTGTCTGCTTTGCCATGTACAAATGTGTTATTCAATGCGTTTCTAAGGGCTATAGCAGTAAAGGCCACATTTTTTTATATAAATGCTTTATATACCTACAGGGTCCTAAAATTCCAAATAAAATAGCTAAATGATACATTTTATGACCGTCTTAAAACAATTCCATATGTTAGCTTAGTAGATATTGTGGTCTAAGGGCTTAACCACATGGCCCTTCTCTAATGGTTTATGATGTGTGTGTGACAACTGAGCAGCGTGGGTGGGGTCTAGGGGATGTGTAGTGATGTCTACTGGCTTATCTACTGTACAGCCGTCTCTGGGTTGGTTGACATGTGGAGAATCTGTTGATGTGATTCACGTGGGAGGGGGGTGGCAGCTGTGACCACGCACCGACCTCTCATCCCTTTATTCCTCCATTTGTCATCCCCTGCTCAATGTCCCGTTTATGGGAGAGAGAGAGCGGAGGGAGATTGAGAGCGGGATTAAGATAGAGAGATATTGTAATTGTGACGTTTCTGTGTTTCATAAAAAAGGGTGTACTTCTCTGCATGTGTATTGGGTTTTTAAGTGTATGTGTGTATGTGTGTGTGTGTGCGTGTGTGTTGTGAACAAAGAGCATTGCTGACAAATGTATCAGGGCTGTGGAATTTACCTAAGACTATCACAAAGACTAGAACAATGGCTGTCACTGGTGCTGCAGGCAAGTCTACATCTCTTACTTTGTACTTACTATCTTAGCAGAGAGCCTTGGTGCTGGACTAATGATAAATGACTAGAAAGAAGGAACCCTGCCTGCAGACAGTATTACTTCTAGCAAAGTGCACTTAATTGCCTGGCTGGCAACATGTCTCCCTCTGTATTATTCCCTTCCATTTCTCTCTACCTCATCCCTTCTTTCTCTATCCCTGCAGTTTTGCCCGATTACTCTTCTCTTCTCTCTCCTGTTCTTTCTCCTCCATTGTGATGGAGATGATGCTATCTGGCTGGCTGTGTTGTCCTGCATCTCAATGCAACCCTCACAGGTGACGAATGTACTACACAGCCATTTATCAGGAAAGGTCTCTCTCTCTCTCTCTCTCTCTCCGCCTTTCCTTCTCCCTCCCTCTCTCTCTCTCTCTGTCTCTCTATCACGAACACACACATACAAACAAACGTCCACATGCCCGAACACGAACACCACATAACACAGTGATTTATATTTACAAACACAATAACAATTACTCATACAAGCACAAACACACACACCATACACAAACACTATTAACCCACACACAACAACAACCACTACACAAATACACAAAAGCACTAAATATACACTGAGTGTACAAAACATTAAGAACACTTTAAAAAAATGTTTTTATGGAATATCCAAAACGTGCAATGAAGCCGCTCAACAACTACATCACAGCAATCATCCAACAGACTCTCATTCAGAGCAACACACAGAAGTATCCAGGGTCAACGCACTGCTCATAGGCACATCGAAAGATCTCCCACAAGGCCCCCCCTCAAAAACGAGAACGCGAACCCTCCAAGATCCCCCCCCACAGTTCCTCATAGCTGTCCCTCAACCATCTGAGACCCATCCCACAGTCACCCCCCCAATATTTTTGAAAGAAAATAAAATATTTAAAAAGATAATTAACTCCATTCCCCATACCCAAGAACCCGAAAATGAACCAAGAAAATGAACTCATGACAAAAAAGAAAAAGACAAAAGAAAACAGAAAACAACAATGCAAAAAAAACAAAGACATCAAGGACAACTAAAATCATAACAGCAATGTTTGAGTGTATGTCTGGCACTATTTACATATGTGTGTGTCCGTGTATGTCTGTATTTGAATGAAAGTGTGTGTATATGCATGTGTACAAACACCAGCATCAGCCTCAGGCAAACCGGCATTAGCTGTAAAAACCCTGCCCCTCAGTGTCATTCAAACTTACTTTTTATTCTGTTTTATTTGAATTTATTTTTTATACTTTATCTTTGACCATCATTCTATCTCCTGCCCAGCAACTCCACTCCCACTTGTCTCCAATTCCACATCCCAACCCTCAGCTTCCCTCAGCCCATCCCACCTATCTCTGTAGGCCACCCTCTTCGGATTTCTAAACAACATATATCTTTCAACTATGCTGTGATGTTTAACGTACACTTTCAGTCTATTTAATCGAATAGAATCCATAGATTGCGAGTTGAAGATAATTGACTGACCCAGTCTCTCCAGATCTCCTAACAGTACTATTGCTGGGGTCAATTTTAGATCAATGTTATGCATTTTTAGCCATTGCTGAACCTGAGACCAGAGACAGGAAACCTGAGGGCAATATCAGAATAAATTGTCTATTGATTCTGCATCCTCACATCAAAATCTGTGGCGCTTCGATGATTTTATGCCCCAAATATTCAACATTTTGTTGGTGGCAAGAATTCTACATAATAATTTTAGCTGAAAAGCACAAAGTCTTGAATCTTGTGTCATTTTATACATCAACTCATACACCCTGTACCATGGAATCGGTACATCAAAAATCTCTTCCCAACTATTTTGCAATCTGTATGGCACAGTTGTCAACATACTGGTCCTCAAATGAAACTGGTATACTTTCCAATTTATGCTATTTTTATTCCTCCATCAGTTTTGATCCTTTATATTGGGCAGACAGACCTGTTCCCTACCTCCTCCACTGCCACCTGCTGTAATCAATTGGTTGTACTCTTGGATTGAGCAGACCTTCCTGTACAATTTTGATAAGTCCATAAAAGACTTAACCATTCCAATTTACAATATCATTTAAAAAATGATAAAATACCCTTTTCAAAAATCTTTCCCATAAATGCAGGTATTTTATCAACCAGCACATTTGAGTTCAGCCATAATATTTGTTGTAATATTTGCTCTATCTTTTCAAGGGGATGAAATAGAAATTGTAGCCAGCTCTGCAATGCATGTTTGAAAAAGATAAATACTTTGAAAAAAGTATCATTTTCAATTAATCGAAAATGAGACATGGCAATCTGCACAAAGGCAAAAAGGCAATTTTTGAACAATGGATGAGCTTTTCATAGTAATTCACTTGAGAACCATTTAGGGTTCAAGTAAAACATTTGAATAAGTGAAGCTTTTAGAGAGACGTTAGTGCTTTATTATTTAATCATCTCAACCCACCCAATTCATATTCATTACAGTATATAGATAGGCATGCTTTATTTTGTCTGGTTTAGCGTCCCAGATAAAGATAAATATTTTTTGCTCATATGATTTGAAAAATGAATCATCAGGAGTAGGCAGCACCATAAGTAAGTGAGTAAACTGAGATATGACTAAGGAGTTAATCAGGGCATTTTTTGCCATAAATAGATGACAGGTATTTACCTCTTCATGGTTGCAGGATCTTGTCTATTTTTACAGGTTTTCTATTGAAATTCATTGTGGAGAGCTTATTTATATATTTTGTGATATGAATACCAAGTCAGCCCATTTTATGGGTAAACTGCAGGGTAATGTAAAATGTGTAAATTTTAAACATCCAATACGTAATATTGTAAACTTAATCATAATTAGGTTTTAGTCCAGAGAGTCCATAAAAGTTATCTAGATCTTCAATGAGACATTGCAGGGATCTAGCTTGTGGACTTAATATAAAACTTGAATCATCGGCATATATGGACACCTTTGTTTTTAAGCCTTGGATTTCTAATCCTCTGTTGTTATTGGATCTGATTTTAATAGCAAGCATTTCAATGGGCATAACGAATAGATATGGTGAAAGCGGACACCCTTGTTTAACTCCGCTTGAAAATTCAAAACTCTCTGAGAAGTAGCTGTTATTTACTATTTTACACCTGGGGTTGCTATATATTACTTTTACCCATTTTAAAAGAGAATCACCAAAATTGCCATTTATAAATAAAATCCAGTCTTACTTTATCAAATGCCTTTTCAAAATCCGTAAATGCCAGGCCTGGCTTCTTAGATGTTTCATGTTGTCCTATTATTTCTTGAAGTTGTTGTATTTTATCTCCAATGTATTGTTCATGTAAAAAAAACTGTCTGATCAGGATGAACAATATCTGGTAAAACCCTTATAACCTCTCTGGGCTAGGCGGGACGAATTCGTCCCACCTACGTAACAGCCAGTTGAATCCTGTGGCGTGATTTTCAAAACCTTTGAAATGCTATTACTTCAATTTCTCAAACATATGACTATTTTACAGCTATTTAAAGACAAGACTCTCGTTAATCTAACCACACTGTCCGATTTCAAAAAGGCTTTACAACGAAAGCAAAACATTAGATTATGTCAGCAGAGTACCAAGCCAGAAATAATCAGACACCCATTTTTCAAGCTAGCATATAATGTCACAAAAACCCAGAAGACAGCTAAATGCAGCACTAACCTTTGATGATCTTCATCAGATGACAACCCTAGGACATGATGTTATACAATACATGCATGTTTTGTTCAATCAAGTTCATATTTATATCAAAAACCAGCTTTTTACATTAGCATGTGACGTTCAGAACTAGCATACCCCCCGCAAACTTCCGGGGAATTCGCTAACAATTTACTAAATTACTCACGATAAACGTTCACAAAAAGCATAACAATTATTTTAAGAATTATAGATACAGAACTCCTCTATGCACTCGATATGTCCAGTTTTAAAATAGCTTTTCGGATGAAGCACATTTTGCAATATTCTAAGTACATAGCCCGGCATCACAGGGCTAGCTATTTAGACACCCAGCAAGTTTAGCATTCACCATAATCAGATTTACTATAAGAAAAATGGTCTTACCTTTCCTGTTCTTCGTCAGAATGCACTCCCAGGACTTCTACTTCAATAACAAATGTTGGTTTGGTCCCAAATAATCCATCGTTATATCCGAATAGTGGCGTTTTGTTCGTGCGTTCAAGAAACTATCCGAAATGGTAAATAACGGTCGCACGCATGGCACATTTCGTGACAAAAAAATTCTAAATATTCCTTTACCGTACTTCGAAGCGTGTCAACCGCTGTTTAAAATAAATTTTTATGCCATTTTTCTCGTAGAAAAGCGATAATATTCCGACAGGGAATCTCCTTTTCGGCAAACAGAGGAAAAAATCACAAAGACGGGGGCGGCCAGGTCACGCGCCTAAGCCCACAGTCCCTTGATCGGCCACTTGAGAAAGGCGATAATGTGTTTCAGCCTGGGGCTGGGATGACGACATTATGTTTTTTCCCGGGCTCTGAGCGCCTATGGAAGACGTAGGAAGTGTCACGTTAGAGCAGAGATCCTTTGTAAAAGATAGAGATGGCAAAGAAGTTCCAGAAATGGTCAGACAGGCCACTTCCTGTAAAGGAATCTCTCAGGTTTTGACCTGCCATTTGAGTTCTGTTATACTCACAGACACCATTCAAACAGTTTTAGAAACTTTAGGGTGTTTTCTATCCATATATAATAAGTATATGCATATTCTAGTTACTGGGTAGGATTAGTAACCAGATTAAATCGGGTACGTTTTTTATCCAGCCGTGAAAATACTGCCCCCTAGCCCCAACAGGTTAATTCTGAGTGCTATGCATTTTGCTAGTATTGTTGCATCACAACATTGAAGTGTAAGGGGCCTCCAGTTTTTTAGATAGACTGGATGTTTATATTTTCCATCTTGGTCTTGTTTTAATAATAGTGAAATCAGACCTTCCTGCTGAGTACCTGACAGACTACCATTTCTATAGGAGTAGTTAAAACAATCTAACAATGGAGTTTTTAGTATATCCAAAAATGCTTGATATACCTCTACCGGTAAGCCATCAAGCCCAGGAGTTTTTCCAGACTGAAAGGATTTAATAGCCTCAAAAAGATATTCCTCTGTAATTTGGCCTTCGCACTGATCTTTCTGTACATTTGTTAATTTTCTATTTTTTTATTATTTCGAAAGAATTCCTTACCGTAATCTTCATTCAGTGGGAGAGGATGAGACGGAAAAGGGAACACCTACTTAAAATATTTAGCTTCCTCTTTTAAAATATACTGCTCAAAAAATAAAGGGAACACTTAAACAACACAATGTAAATCCAAGTCAATCACACTTCTGTGAAATCAAACTGTCCACTTAGGAAGCAACACTGATTGACAATAAATTTCACATGCTGTTGTGCAAATGGAATAGACAACAGGTGGAAATTATAGGCAATAAGCAAGATACCCCCAATAAAGGAGTGGTTCTGCAGGTGGAGACCACAGACCACTTCTCAGTTCCTATGCTTCCTGGCTGATGTTTTGGTCACTTTTGAATGCTGAATGGCAGTCAGGCTACCTCTGGCGAGCACATGGAGGGCTGTGCGGCCCCCCAAAGAAATGCCACCCCACACCATGACTGACCCACCGCCAAACCGGTCATGCTGGAGGATGTTGCAGGCAGTGAACCTGCTTTCACCTGTGCTCTTCACAGATGAAAGCAGGTTCACACTGAGCACATGTGACAGACGTGACAGAGTCTGGAGACGCCGTGGAGAACTTTCTGCTGCCTGCAACATCCTCCAGCATGACCGGTTTGGCGGTGGGTCAGTCATGGTGTGGGGTGGAATTTCTTTGGGGGGCCGCACAGCCCTCAATGTACTCGCCAGAGGTAGCCTGACTGCCATTAGGTACCGAGATGAGATCCTCAGACCAATTGTGAGACCATATGCTCGTGCGGTTGGCCCTGGGTTCCTCCTAATGCAAGACAATGCTAGACCTCATGTGGCTGGAGTGTGTCAGCAGTTCCTGCAAGAGGAAGGCATTGATGCTATGGACTGGCCCGCCCGTTCCCCAGACCTGAATCCAATTGAGCACATCTGGGACATCATGTCTCGCTCCATCCACCAACACCACGTTGCACCACAGACTGTCCAGGAGTTGGCGGATGCTTTAGTCCAGGTCTGGGAGGAGATCCCTCAGGAGACCATCTGCCACCTCATGAGGAGCATGCCCAGGCATTGTAGGGAGGTCATACAGGCACGTGGAGGCCACACACACTACCGAGCCTCATTTTGACTTGTTTTAAGGACATTACATCAAAGTTGGATCAGCCTGTAGTGTGGTTTTCCACTTTAATTTTGAGTGTGACTCCAAATCCAGACCTCCATGGGTTGATAAATTGGATTTCCATAGATTATTTTTGTGTGATTTTGTTGTCAGCACATTCAACTATGTAAAGAAAAAAGTATTTAATAAGATTATTTCTTTCATTCAGATCTAGGATGTGTTGTTTAAGTGATCCCTTTATTTTTTTGAGCAGTGTATAATTAGGAGAATCATAGATGACTCCGTCTTCAGTAATGAGTTTTCGCAAATTCTTTTTGTTAGCGTTCCTGTGTTGGAGTTTCAGGAAGAATTTTGTGCATTTTTCTCCATATTCCATCCTGTTTGCTTTATTTTTGTAATAGATTACATTAGATCGTTCTTGAATAAGTTTCTCAAGTTCTTTTTGTTTTTCCACTAACTTATTTTGTATCTCTGTAGTATAGTTTTTATTGCTATCTACCTGTTTTATCATGTATTTCCCTTGTTAGTCCTGTCTCTTTAGCCAGAAACTGCTTTTTTATTATTGATGAATATTGAATTGAATGACCTCTGAAGGTACATTTAAAGGTATGCCAAACAATAACTGGATTTGCTGTTCCTATATTATACTTGAAAAATTCAGTCATAAATTCTTTTGTCTTAGTTAAAAATAAGTTGTCCTCGAGTAAACTTTGATAAAATTTCCAATATCCCCATCCACGTGGAAATTCAATAAGAGTTATGTGAAGGCCAATTAGATGATGATCCGATTACATTCTGTCTCTTATTGAAACTTTTTTAACCATTGACGCAAGAGAGAAAGAGACAAGAAAGTAGTCAAGACGACTAGCTTGATTAAATCTCCTCCATGTATATCTCACTAGGTCGGGATTTTTTAGTCTCCAAATATCCACTAATGTGTCAATAATATTTGTGTGATGATAGTTTGTAGAGTGATTTCCTTTACATTCCATTGAGGTACTTAACACTGTGTTATAGTCTCCTACCATAATGATTTGATCATTTGTTGCCTGTAGGTTCAATAAATTGATATAAATATTTTCAAAGAAGTGTGGATCATCCTGATTTGGACCATAAATATTAATGAGCCAAATCTCTTTCTTGTCCAATTTCATATTCAAAAAGATCCATCTTCCTTGAGAATCATTCCTAACTACTTGCACATTCAGATCGAAATTTTTGTTAATTAATATCATCACACTTTTTGACTTCCTTTGTCGATGACAGAAAATGATTTCACCACCCCATTGCTTTTTCCATGCAACTTCATCTTAGGATGTAGAGTGAGTTTCCTGTAAACAGTATACAGTTGGAAGTTTACATACACCTTAGCCAAAAACATTGAGGTCAGGGCTTTGTGATGGCCACTCCAATACCTTGACTTTATTGTCCTTAAGCCATTTTGCCACAACTTTGGAAGTATGCTTGGGGTCATTGTCCATTTGGAAGACCCATTTGCGACCAAGCTTTAACTTCCTGACTGATGTCTTGAGATGTTGCTTCAATATATCCACATAATTTTCCTACCTCATGATGCTATCTATTTTGTGAAGTGCACCAGTCCCTCCTGCAGCAAAGCACCCCCACAACATGATGCTGCCACCCCCATGCTTCACGGTTGGGATGGTGTTCTTCGGCTTGAAATCCTCCCCATTTGTCCTCCAAATATAATGATGGTCATTATGGCCAAACAGTTCTATTTTTGTTTCATCAGACCAGAGGGCATTTCTCCAAAAGTATGATCTTTGTCCACATGTGCAGTTGCAAACCGTAGTCTGGCTTTTTTTATGACGGTTTTTGGAGCAGTGGCTTCTTCCGTGCTGAGCGGCCTTTCAGGTTATGCCGATATAGGACTTGTTTATACTGTGGATATAGATTATTTTGTACCTGTTTCCTCCTGCATCTTCACAAGGTCATTTGCTGTTGTTCTGGGATTGATTTGCACTTTTCGCACCAACGTACGTTCATCTCTAGGAGACAGAACCCGTCTCCTTCCTGAGCGGTATGACGGCTGCGTGGTCCCATGGTGTTTATACTTGCGTACTATTGTTTGTACAGATGAACGTGGTACCTTCAGGCATTTGGAAATTGCTCCCAAGGATGAACCAGACTTGTGGAGGTCTACAATTTTTTTTTCTTTTGATTTTCCTTTGTTGTCAAGCAAAGAGGCACTGAGTTTGAAATACATCCACAGGTACACCTCCAATTGACTCAAATGATGTCAATTTGCCTATCAGAAGCTTCTAAAGCCATGACATCATTTTCTGGAATTTTCCAAGCTGTTTAAAGGCACTGTCAACTTAGTGTATGTAAACTTCTGACCCACTGGAATTGTGATACAGTGAATTATAAGTAAAATAATCTGTCTGTAAACAATTGTGGAAAAATGACTTGTGTCATGCACAAAGTAGATGTCCTAACCAACTTGCCAAAACTATAGTTTGTTAACAAGAAATTTGTGGAGTGGTTGAAAAATGAGTTTTAATGACTCCAACCTAAGTGTATCTAAACTTCTGACTTCAACTGTATGTTATATTCCTTTTCCTTTAGCCACGTAAACACTGATCTTTTTTTATAATCTGCTAAACTGATACAATTATAACTGGCTATACTTATTTCACCCCTTACCATAACTAGATACTATTCTCAGTCTAAATTTACCATAATTAGTGCTTGTAAAGCTACTGCCATCAGAGGTATTAATGACGGTCAAAACTAGAGCTTTCAAACGTCTATTATTTAGGATTGAATAAATAGTTTCAAGCAATATATGTTTTATTCCCTTGCCTGTTTACCTGTGAGCCAATGCCACAGATGTTTGAAAATAGAGACAAGATATTATGTGTGTAGTAAATCTGAGTAAGTTAATGTGTATGATATTGGATGTGATTTAGTGAGAGTGTGTACATTGTCTGTATAAGAGTAAGACTGTAATGTGTGATGTCCAAATAAATAATAACCCCGCCAATTTGCATGGTTGAGTGTCTATGTGTGTAACATGTAGTGCGTATAGCCTTAATATTCATGATGATAATTGTAATCCATATCATATCACCATCATAGTTGATTCATAATTACCTTTAACATAATTGAAAAACACATCCCAGCATGTCCCTAGCAATTGACGTTTCACGTGATCATGAAAGAGACATTGCATTACTATAGAGACGGCTTCACTACAGTACAAATGTGTCCCGTACAATATGTTATTATTCCCCAATGTCCCTATTCTGATATCTTCCCCTTGCTTGTTATAAACATATATAAACACGTAGACAAATACATAGAAAAGACAAACAAACAAGAAACATATAAAATTATAGAACAGTTCTCGACAATAGAGAGAGAGGTGAGAGAGGGAGAGAAGAGAAAAGAGAGAAAGAGAGAGTGAGAGAAGAGCGCGAGATCAAGTGTGTATGTGTATGTATTAGTCTGTATGTGTAAGTGAACATGTAACTGAGTACATGTGTGTTCATATCCACTTCATAGTGTTCAGATATTTTTACAGTTCCAATCGTAGAATTTAGTAAAGCCATGGTGTTATGGAGCTGTCTCGGAATAACTGTCCATCTATAAAGAGTTTGTCCACAATGAGAAAGGCACGCTTACCCCTCTCCCTCTGTTGCCTCTGTACAGCATACAGTCTCTTGCGATGTTCATTTATCTCCTGTGGAAATTGGTCATTGAGCCCGAATTTGGTCCCTTTAAGCTCCTTTCGCCTGCTTTTGATCAGCTCCTTTTGTTGGTATTGTTCAAATTTTGCGGTGATCGGTTGGGGACCCTTGGTCTTGTCGCTCTGAGCTCCAAGTCTGTGTGCACGGTGGAAAGCCACCTTGTTTACATTATCTAGAGGAAGTTTCAAGGCGGATTGCATGAATTCTCTGATCGCTCCCTCTGGATTATTGGATGCGTCCTCAGGAATCCCAGAAATATTCGATTTTCACACATGCTACGTCTTTGTATGTCTAGCAGCGACTCCTTCATCACCCTGTTTTCCCTGAGTAGATAATCCATTTTAGAATCGTGGATTTTTACCTTTGCTGTGAGTGCCTTGTTCTCTCCTTGGAGCGTGAGAATTTCACTCTGGCTAAATTCCAAACTCCCCCTCAGCCCTGCTACCTCCTCACACAACTTTTCCAGTGTTGCATGGATTCCAGCCAGAGCACTAGCCTCTACTTCAACGGTAAGTAAGTCGTCCGTGTCTGTAGATTAATCTGTTTTAATTTTCTTTGTAGGGTTAAAGTTATTTTGTGAGGTAGTCGGATCTTTCCATGATGGAGTATGTTGTTCCTCCATAGCGTAAAGCTGTTGGTACTCTTCGATTTCCCTCCTTAGTCTCCAGTTTTGCTCTTTACTGCAACCAGTTGTTTTTCAAAAGTTTTTAACAATGCGTCTATCAAACGACAACAACCAGTGTCTGTAGTACAGCCACCTAGCACTGTTGTTTGGTTAGCGGTGTTTCCTAGCTATTAAAAGCTAAACGAGTTGTGGAATCCACGCGAAAACAAGTTTGGTATTCTTATTTCATTTAATCAATAGCGGTTTTGTTTTAATCAAAAATTACAAAAAGGGTGTTTTCCAGCATACAGTGTTCAGCTGCGCACTCTGATAACGTGTGATTTAAGAACACTTACTCTTTCCATGACATAGCCAGACCAGGTGAAAGCTATGATCCTTTATTGATGTCATTTGTTAAATCCACTTCAGTCAGTGTAGATGAAGGGGAGGAGACAGGTTAAAGAAGGATTTTTAAGCCTTGAGACAATTGAAGCATGGATTGTGTATGTGTGCCATTCAGAGGGTGAATCGCTAAAACAAAATATTTAAATGCCTTTGAACGGGGTATGGTAGTAGGTGCCAGGCGCACCAGTTTGTGTCAAGAACTGCAACGCTGCAGGGTTTTTCAGTCAACAGTTTCCTGTGTGTATCAAGAATGGTCCACAACCCAAAGGACATCCAGCCAACTTGACACAACTGTGGGAAGCATTGGAGTCAACATGGGCCAGCATCCCTGTGGAACGCTTTCGACACCTTGTAGAGTCCATGCCCTGATGAATTGAGGCTGTTCTAAGGGCAAAAGGGGGTGCAACTCAATATTAGGAAGGTGTTCTTAATGTTTTGTACACTCAGTGTAAATTACCCCACATGAAAAAAAACTACATTTTACTATATAATACTACAGTACTTACTATAGAATTCTATAGTAAACTGTAGTATACTGTAGAATTGTCACGTCCTGACCATAGAAAGCTGTTATTTTCTATGGTAGAGTAGGTCAGGGCGTGACAGGTATTTATTCTAGTTTAGATTTTCTATGTTGTTATGTTCGAGTTTTGTATTTCTATGTTGGGCTTTGTTTGGGATGATTTCCAATTAGAGGCAGTTGGTCATCGTTGTCTCTAATTGGAGATCATACTTAAGTAGGTGTTTTTCCCACCTGGGTTTGTGGGAGATTGTTTTTGAGTTAGTGTATGTTGCACCTCTTCATCACGGTTTGTTGTTTTTGTTCTTTAGTTTATTTGTGTATCTTGCATAGTTTCACAGTTCAATAAAATATGTGGAACGATACACACGCTGCGCTTTGGTCCGCTCCTTCATCCTACGACAACCGTGACAAGAATACTATACTACACACTGTAGTATCCCTCGATCATGTGTAGTACTTACTGTAGAATGTTGTAGTATACTGTAGAATACTATACTTAATACTACAGTATTATCTGCAAAAAAAACACTGTAGTAAAGACTACGGTAATATCCGCAAAAACACTACAGTCCGCAAAAACACAACCCTTTTTTTTTTTTACTTTAGTAACTACTACAGTATTTAATTTGCATATACCCTGCCCATTCCCCTCCCCAATATCCCAATTGGTCCCACCCAAATGTGAGAAACTTACATGTCAAGTATAGACCATATATTGTGTTCCCTACAGGTTATAGAAAAGAGCAGAAGGTCTGAACTATCCGTTTAGACCTCAGTCCTACCTACCTACCTACCTACCTACCTACCTACCTACCTACCTACCTACCTACCTACCTACCTACCTACCTACCTACCTACCTACCTACCTACCTACCTACCTACCTACCTACCTACCTACCTACCTACCTACCTACCTACCTACCTACCTACCTACCTACCTACCTACCTACCTACCTACCTACCTACCTACCTACCTACCTACCTCCTCTTCTATGTCAAAGATAATTAAACAAAAACATTACAGTAAATACTACAGTCCGAAAAAAAACATTACATTAATTACTATAGCATATACTACAGTTTTCTTTTACTGAAGTATTTATACTATAGTTAACTGTAAATACTTCAGTATACTACAGTACACTACAGTAAATACTACATTATTTAGTCTGCAAAAACAGTACAGTGAATACTATAGTATTTGTACCATAGTGTACTATAGTATCATAGGCATTATAATTCAAGGTGTGCACAAGCAATTTACTGTATACTATGCACACATCAACACACCCATTAAAAAGGCAATCATCGCGGTTAATTTCAGAGGCCTGATTGGCATGCATGGAACCTGCATCTGTAAAATCTAGAATCTCTCAATCCCACCCACCATCTCTGTCTGTCTGTCTGTCTGTCTGTCTGTCTGTCTGTCTGTCTGTCTGTCTGTCTGTCTGTCTGTCTGTCTGTCTGTCTGTCTGTCTGTCTGTCTGTCTGTCTGTCTGTCTGTCTGTCTGTCTGTCTGTCTGTCTGTCTGTCTGTCTGTCACGCACGCACGCACGCACGCACCATTGCCCCATTTACACACACATCTCCCCCCTCTCATGGCCCAGGAGGGTTTTCCAGAGCACACAGACAATAAAATGGGTCAGGACAGAGCTGAGTACTATTTTTTACAAAAAAAGAAGCCATTTTCCTGGAGTCTCCTACAGGTATAGGGAAGCTGAGGCTGAGGCTCATAGCTGAGACAACAGAGCAGTGTCATGGAGTTCCTTGTCATTAGCTCCTTACTGTTCTCCTGGGCTCTATGTGCACTTCACTAGTCTGACAAGGCTGGCTGATTACGCTTTTACTGCAATGAACAGCTGACTTGAATTGAAGAGGACAACAAATCAAAGTCAGAGAGAGAGGGTGGAGGGAGAGAAAGAGAGGGAGAGGGAAAGAGAGAGGATGGGGAGAGGGAGAGAGAGAGGATTAGGGAGAGAGAGGGTGAGATAGAGAGAGAGAGGTAAAGGGAGAGGGACAGGGAGAACGGGAGGGACAACCGTAGAGAGAGGGACAGCAGGAGAGAGAAGGTGAGAGAAAGAGAGATAGAGAGAGAGAGAGAGAGGAAGAGCCCTGCAGAGGTTTTCCCCAATAGCAGTGTCCTCTGTGTCTCTTGCTGTCACTCACCTCAGCCTCTGTGACAGTGATGAGCTTGTTTGTCACCGGTCAGAACATTTGTCTGCACTGTCATGCACTCTCCTGAGGTGCCATCCCCCCTCTATCTCCAGCTGTTACAACACAGACAGACAGACAGACAGACAGACAGACAGACAGACAGACAGACAGACAGACAGACAGACAGACAGACAGACAGACAGACAGACCAGACAGACAGACAGACAGACAGACAGACAGACAGACAGACATGTGCAGGCACCTGTACATACACACACACACACACACACACACACACACACACACACACACACACACACACACACACACACACACACACACACACACACACACACACACACACACACACACACACACACACACACACACACACACACAATCACTCAACAGAATACATGACATATTCATCCTCACTCACACACATCAGCTTACCAGTGTGTGACTGTAACACACCCCACACATACATATAAGGTTACACATCATCAGCATAACATCACACACTCATGAAAATGTTGCATGAAAACACTACTCATATAAAAGACACCCAGTCAACTCAAGGTTAAATAGACATCTGTGTGTCTGTGTGTGGATTTTAAGGGAAGACACTGACTGGATGTTTGCATGGAAGTACAGCAATAAGATCTCATAGTTTCCCTTCGAAATCTTCTCTGTTCACACAGAGACAAGAGACAAAAGCCTTCTCATTGCCAGCTCTGGGATATTCTCTCTCACTCACTCACTCACTCACTCACTCACTCACTCACTCACTCACTCACTCACTCACTCACTCACTCACTCACTCACTCACTCACTCACTCACTCACTCACTCACACTCTCTCTCTCACACTCACTCTCTCTCTCTCTCTCTCTCTCTCTCTCACACTCACACTGTGGCGTAGCTGTTACACCCTTACACATCCAATGCTCCAACAACTAACAAATTATTGTTTTCCGTGTGTCACAACTGTCGTATTGAGTGGACCAAAACGCAGCGGGTAAAGTGCTCATCTTCTTTTTTATTAAAGAAAACACTTAATCAAAATAAACAAACGACAAAAACAGTCCAGTAAGATGCACAGACTATACTAGAAACAACCACCCACAAACACCAATGAAAACAAACACAACTAAATATGGCCTCCAATTACAGACAACAACAACCAGCTGCCTCTAATTGGAGGTCATTGACAAAACTCACATAGAAATAGAAAAGCTAGATTTAAACATAGAAATAAGAAAACTAGAACCTAAACCCACAATACCCAAACACACAAAACAAACACCCCCCAACTATAATGACAAATAACCCCTTTTACTGGTCAGGACGTGACACCGTGACACCACACTTTCATGTTTCTGCCCTATATGCACTGTATGCTGACAGACTTTATGTATGAAGTATGGCAGGGTAAAAAAAAATACTTATGTACATGCTCACACAAACAAACACGCAGCGAGAAAGTGAATGTTCCACCTACTCTGTGTGCTAATACTATTACTCTATGTCCATTAAAGGGAAAGATACCTAGTCAGTTGTACAACTGAATGCCTTCAACTGAAATGTGTCTTCCGCATTTAACCAAACCCCTCTGAATCAGAATGGTGCAGGGGGCTGCCATAATCAACATCCACGTCTTCAGTGCTCGGGGAACAGTAGGTTAACTGCCTTGCTCAGGGGCAGAATGACAGATTTTTACCTTGTCAGCTCGGGGATTCGATCCAGCAACCTTTCAGTTACTGGCCCAACACTCTAACCACAAGGCTACCTGCCGCCCCTTAAAGTAGCACCAAACACAGTGTAGGTACTGTAATTGGCTACTTTCTTGTTATTATTCAGATGTTTTTATGTTGTCTAGACACTCAAAGCACAGGATCCTTCCATCCTTAAATACACACAGAGCTTACAGTATAACCTATTACCCAAGTACTCAGCTTGGTAAAGAGACAACACTGAACATTACATCTCCAGCGTGTACACAGACCCTGTACTATACACCACAGGAGGTTGGGGAGGACGGGCTCCTGGTAATGTTTGGAGCGGAATCAGTGGAATGGTATCAAGTACATTAAACACATGGTTTCCATGTGGTTGATGCCATTCCATTTGCTCCGTTCCAACCATTATTATGAGTCGTCCTCCCCTCAGCAGCCTCCACTGATATACACACTGTCCTCAACCCCATAAAATTGCACATCGCAGGTTCAACACAAATGTGCGCCTGCAGGCTACAGGGACATGAAGCACAAAAAACAACAGTATATCTAAGTGTCTTAACTGCGCCATGGAATCCAAGCCCATGGCACAGGATATGCAACTCCAGATTGAAGTCAATTTCAGCCCCATAGACAGCAACATATTTCTCCTGGAACAGAGTTCTGCACCACGGACAGCAACAACACAGACAATAATTGAGGAGATTTAGCAACAGCGGTCGACTCCTGATATGGCTGTTCCAGCCGTTACATTGTCATTATAACTGTCATTTAGAGAGTCAACTCAAAGCCTCACGGAGTGTCTCTATTACTGGCGCTGGCCCATTGCCACACAGTCATTTCCTGAACATAACTATAGGAGATGTATTGTCCAGTATTGCTTTTGGTTTATGTATTGTTGAGCATGTGGACTCACAGAGGTATAAAGGTACCCGTCGCTGTTCATGCCCAGGTAAAGCCCTGTCTTCGCCCCCTGGATCGCTACGATCCTCAGACCCACAGGAATCAAGTTGAACTGTGCTGCAGAGGGACAGAAAGAGGGAGGGAGGAGATATAAACGTTAGAACATGATACGGAGATTAGACCGATCCAGAGAGAATCAAACAGAGCTTCTATAGGAAGTAATATGTGTCACCTCTGGATAACCCGCTCTTGCTACGGGTGATTCCCTGATCCACCTCTACACAGATGACACCATTCTGTATACATCTGGCCCTTCTTTGGACACTGTGTTAGCAAACCTCCAAACGAGCTTCAATGCCATACAACACTCATTCCGTGGCCTCCAACTGCTCTTAAATGCTAGTAAAAGGAAATGCATGCTTTTCAACCGATCGCTGCCCGCACCCGCCCACCTGACTAGCATCACTACTCTGGACGGTTCTGACTTAGAATATGTGGATAACTACAAATACCTAGGTGTCTGGCTAGACTGCAAAATCTCCTTCCAGACTCATATTAAACATCTCCAATACAAAATTAAATCTAGAATCGGCTTCCTATTTCGCAACAAATCCTCCTTCACTCACGCCGCCAAACATACCTTCGTAAAACTGACTATCCTACCGATCCTCGACTTCGGCGATGTCATTTACAAAATAGTCTCTAACACTCTACTCAGTAAACTGGATGCAGTCTATCACAGTGCCATCCGTTTTGTCACCAAAGCCCCATATACCACCCAACACTGAGACCTGTATGCTCTCGTCGGCTGGCCCTCGCTACATATTTGTCGCCAGACCCACTGGCTCCAGGTCATCTATAAGTCTTTGCTAGGTAAAGCTCCGCCTTATCTCAGCTCACTGGTCATCCCCAAAGCCAACACCTCCTTTGGCCACTTTTCCTTCCAGTTATCTGCTGCCAATGACTGGAATGAATTGCAAAAATCGCTGAAGTTGGAGACTTATATCTCCCTCACTAACTTTAAACATTAGCTATCTGAGCAGCTAACCGATCACTGCAGCTGTACACAGCCCATCTGTAAATAGCCCATCCAATCTACCTACCTCATCCCCATATTGTTTTTATTTACTTCTTTTGCACACCCGTATTTCTACTTGCCCATCATCATCTGCACATCTATCACTCCAGTGTTAATTTGCTAAATTGTAATTACTTCACTACTATGGTCTATTTATTGCCTTACCTCCTCACGCCATTTGCACACACAGTTTATATTTTTATTGTGTTATTGACTGTACATTTGTTTATTCCATGTGTAACTCTGTGTTGTTGTTTGTGTTGAACTACTTTGCTTTATCTTGGCCAGGTCGCAGTTGTAAATGAGAACTTGTTCTCAACTTGCCTACCTGGTTAAATAAAGGTGAAATAAAAATATAAAAATATAAATAACCCTCCCAGGCACAAAGGTCGCAACCTCACTGAACCTTAACCAGAGTGACATGAGCTATGTGGCTGATGTGGAGTGTTATAGGAGTGAGGTGCTGTCATCATATCACCTCAGCTTTACCATACTCCAACTTTACTCAGGGTGCAACACCTCACTAAAGACAGCTAAGAGGAAAGACAAGGGAAACACAAAGGAAGAGAATGAAAGCGTGTGGGAGAGATGGCGAGAGAAAACAAGAGAGAATCTCTCCAAGATGAAAGAGAGCGTGAACAACAGAGAGGATTGAATGACAGATGGCAGAAATAGACCGCAGGAAGGGGCAGAGACGGGAGGAAGGAAGCGAGGAAGGAAGAGAAAGGACAAGCCTATCTTCTATCTAGCCTGTCTCTTCTCACTCTCTCTGAGGTGTGCTGGGTTTCAGGAGTGTTACTGAGCTCTTCTACAAAGAGACCAATGCAACCATCAGAACAGGAGAACAGAGAGGAGAGATTAGAAGACAGATAGGGTGGAAAACAGAAGGTAGAGATGAGAGAGAAAAGGGAACAATTATTGCTTCCATATACTTTGAAATGTTCCCCCTAAATATCATGATCAAATTCACACCTATTCTGAAACCTATACCTATTGCAATAAGGAGCACAATGTCTTTGTCAACATGTGATGGTTGTCTGTTTATTTGCAGATCTTGCTGTGTGTGAG
This sequence comes from Salmo salar, assembly GCF_965601325.2. Taxonomy (NCBI): domain Eukaryota; kingdom Metazoa; phylum Chordata; class Actinopteri; order Salmoniformes; family Salmonidae; genus Salmo; species Salmo salar. Next base: position 103,444,350 of record NC_138301.1, read on the forward strand.
GGGGCAACTGGCTTCCCAATCTCTAAATATACTTGAACAGAATTTTGTCAAATAAATACTTAATATTGAAAGTCATTAAATAATTCAAATCCATATTAGAAGTCAATAAACAATACAATCAAGTAATGAAAACTTGCAAAGTGAGTGGTCCTTGAGGATGTCTCAAGTGGTTATTTATTCACCTATTGCATAACCACTATATTCTTGCAGAATGGTGTCATAGTATATCAACAAAGTAGCCATATCTATACGTCTCTGTTGTTGGGATCTCTACCTCGCCATGCTACTGTCCACTCTCTTTCATACTCATCACTCTGTGGTGTCGTAGTCGCCACGGGCCAAAACCCTATAACAGCCTCCAGCCCAATCAAAGACTAGTCTATCTCCTCCACACGCTCCACTCCACTCGGCTCACACAGACAGACAGCTGGGCTGGAGGAGAGCTGAGGACAGGCCCAGTCATCTCGAACACAGACACACATCCCTCTCTGAGCCCCTCCCTTCCCCCTCTTTCTGATCCATTCTCTCCCCTCCATCTCTATTTCTTTATTGCTCTATTGCTCCATTTCACTCTCTTTCTTTCTCTACTTCCCTCTGTCTTCTCTGCACATGACCTCACTGTATGTAGGATTTCATGGTTGAGTGATTTGCACCTTGTCATGTTAAGCTTGTCACTAACTGTTTCAGTGATTCAAATCGAGAGTGTAACACTGAATGTTTCAGTGATTCAAATCGAGAGTGTAACACTGACTGTTTCAGGGTTTCAAATTGAGAGAGAGTAACACTTAATGTCTGTGTTTCAAATTGAAAGTGTAGTATTGAATGTTTCAGTGTTTCAAATTGAGAGTGTAACACTGAATGATTCAGTGTATCAAATTGTGTGCTAACCCACTGGGCAAAAACTGATTGATGTTTCCACGTCATTTCAACAACAAAAAATCTATGTGATAACGTTGAATTTTGCATAGTCATCAACGGAAGAGAATTTTGTGTTTTTTTCACCCAACTTTTAACCTAAATCCAATGACATGGTGAATGTTCTTTGTTGATTTCACGTTGAATTGATGTGAGTTGACAACTCCATCAAAATTACATCAAATGACGTCTGTGCTCAGTGGGAAGTGTGTTTTTTGTGTTCTTTTACCATAGCCCATGTACCGTCAAATAAAATAAAATACAATTTTATTGGTCGCATACACATATTTAACAGATGTTATTGTGGATGTAGTAATATGCAGTAATATCTAACAATACACAACAATGAACACGACTCTAAAAGTAAAAGAATGGAATTAAGAAATATAGAAATATTAGGACGACATTAGGACGAGCAATGTCAGAGTCTTGATTATAATATATATATATATATATTCTGGTCAAAGTTTTAGAACACCTACTCATTCAAGGGTTTTTCTTTATTTTAAATTTGTACTATTTTCTACAGAATAATAGTGAAGAAATCAAAACTATGAAATAACACATATGGAATCATGTAGTAACCAAAAAAGTGTTAAACAAATCTAAATATATTTTAGATTTTAGATTCTTCAAAGTAGCCACCCTTTGCCTTGACAGCTTTGCACACTCTTGACATTCTCTCAATCCAGATTCATGAGGTAGTCACCTGGAATGCTTTTCAATTAAAAGGTGTGCCTTGTTAAAAGTTCATTTGTGGAATTTCTTTCCTTCTTAAAAAGTTTGAGCCAATCAGTTGTGTTGTGAAAAGGGATGGGTGGTATACAGAAGATAGCCCTATTTGGTAAAAGACCAAGTCCATATTATGGCAAGAACAGCTAAAATAAGTAAAGAGAAATGACAGTCCATCAATACTTAAACTTCTCTAGGGTAGGGGGCAGTATTTTGACATCCGGATGAAAAGCGTGCCCAAAGTAAACTGCCTGTTACTCAGGCCCAGAAGCTAGGATATGCATATAATTGGTAGATTTGGATAGAAAACAAAGTTTCTAAAACTGTTAAAATAATGTCTGTGAGTATAACAGAACTGATATGGCAGGCGAAACCCCGAGGACAAACCATCCCCCCCAAAAATTCAGCTTACCACTATTTTCAATGGCTAGTATTTTAATAATAAGGCCAAGTCCTCCCAGATTGCAGTTCCTAGGGCTTCCACTAGATGTCAACAGTCTTTAGAAAGAGTTTCAGGCTGGTTTTGGGAAAAATGACCCAGATATTGTAGTTTTTCTAGGTGGCTCCCATTTTGGCTGTAGTGTTTCCAAGCGCGTGGAGGAAAGCGCGTTCTTTCTTATTTATCTCCGGTAATGAACATACTATTCTCCGTCTTACATTTTATCGTTTATTTGCTATTAGGATGCCTAAGGTTTGATTATAAACATTGTTTGACTTGTTTGGAAAAGTTTATTAGTAATGTTTGGGATTCATTTTGTATGCATTTTGATGGAGGGAAACTGAGTGGATTATTGACTGAAGCGCGCCAGCTAAACTGAGTTTTTATGGATATAAAGAAGGACATTATCGAACAAAAGGACCATTTGTGATGTAACTGGGACCTTTTGGAGTGCCAACAGAAGAAGATCATCAAATGTAAGGCATATTTTATATCGCTATTTCTGACTTTTGTGTCGCACCTGCATGGTTGAAATATGATTTTCATGCTTTTGTATGCTGGGCGCTGTCCTCAGATAATTGCATTGTTTGCTTTCGCCGTAAAGCCTTTTTGATCTGACACGGCGGCTGGATTAACAAAAAGTTAAGCTTTATTTTGATGTATAACACATATATTTTCAAGAATGTTAAATATTTGAATTTAGTATTTTTGAATTTTGCGCTCTGCAATTTCACCGGATGTTGGCCAGGTGGGACGTTACCGTCCCACGTACCCTAGAGAGGTTTTAAGATATGGTCAGTCAATCCAGAAACTGTCAAGAACTTTTAAAGTTTCTTCAACTGCAGTCGCAAAAACCATCAAACGCTATGATACTGGCTCTCATGAGGACTGCCGTGGAAAAGGAAGACCCAGAGTTACCTCTGCTGCAGAGGATAAGTTCATTAGAGTTACCAGCCTCAGAAATTGCAGCCCAAATAACTGCTTCACAGAGTTCAAGTAACAGACACATCTCAACATCAACTGTTAAGAGGAGACTGCATGAATCAGGCCTTCATGGTCAAATTGCTGCAAAGAAACGACTACTAAAGGACACAAAAATCAAGAAGAAACTTGCTTGTGCCAAGAAACATGAGCAATGGACATTAGACAGCGGGACTATTATTTGTTTTTTGTTTTTTTAATATATATATATATAGTTGAAGTCGGAAGTTTACATACACCTTAGCCAAAGATATTTAACCTGTTGGGTCTAGGGGGCAGCATTTGCACGTCTGGATAAAAAAAATGTACCCGATTTAATCTGGTTACTAATCCTACCCAGTAACTAGAATATGCATATACTTATTATATATGGATAGAAAACACTCTAAAGTTTCCAAAACTGTTTGAATGGTGTCTGTGAGTATAACAGAACTCATTTGGCAGGCAAAACCCTGAGACATTTTCTGACAGGAAGTGGATACCTGGTGTGTTGTATTGACTTTAAACCTATCCCATTGAAAAACACAGGGGTTTAGGAATATTTTGGCACTTCCTATTGCTTCCACTAGATGTCACCAGCCTTTACAAAGTGTTTTGAGTCTTCTGGAGGGAGATCTGACCGAACAAGAGCCATGGAACGGTGATGTCCCATTAGACACCTGGCGCGCTACTTCATGTTGGGTACCCTCGTTCCAATACGTTATAAAAGACTATGCATTCGTCCACCTTGAATATTATTCATGTTCTGGTTAAAAAAGGCCCTAATGATTTATGCTATACAACGTTTGACATGTTTGAACGAACGGAAATATATTTTTTCCCCTCGTTCATGACGAGAAGTCCGGCTGGCTTACATCATGTGCTAACGAGACGGAGATTTTTGGACATAAATGATGAGCTTTTTTGAACAAAACTACATTCGTTATGGACCTGTGATACCTGGAAGTGACATCTGATGAAGAGAATCAAAGGTAATGGATTATTTACATAGTATTTTCGATTTTAGATCTCCCCAACATGACGTCTAGTCTGTATCGCAACGCGTATTTTTCTGGGCACAGTGCTCAGATTATTGCAAAGTGTGATTTCCCAGTAAGGTTATTTTTAAATCTGGCAAGTTGATTGCGTTCAAAAGATGTAAATCTATAATTCTTTAAATGACAATATAATATTTTACCAATGTTTTCTAATTTTAATTATTTAATTTGTGACGCTGACTTGACTGCCGGTTATTGGAGGGAAACGATTTCCTCAACATCAATGCCATAGTAAAACGCTGTTTTTGGATATAAATATCAACTTGATAGAACTAAAAATGCATGCATTGTCTAACATAATGTCCTAGGAGTGTCATCTGATGGAGATTGTAAAAGGTTAGTGTATCATTTTAGCTGGTTTTATGGTTTTGGTGACCCTGTCTTTGACTTGACAAAACATTACACACAACTCTTGTAAATGTACTGTCCTAACATACTCTAAATTTATGCTTTCGCCGTAAAACCTTTTTGAAATCGTAAAACGTGGTTAGATTAAGGAGATGTTTATCTTTCAAATGGTGTAACATAGTTGTATTTTTGAAAAATTTGAATTTTGACATTTATTTGGATTCAAATTTGCCGCTCTTGAAATGCACCTGCTGTTGATGGAGTGCACCACGGGTGGCACGCTAGCGTCCCACCTAGCCCCAAGAGGTTAAACTGTCACGTCCTGACCAGCAGATGGAGCTGGTGTAGTAGTTTGGGGGTCAGGACGTGGCAGTCTGGTGTGTGTCTTGTGACTCCTGATCAGGAACAGCTGGGAATCGTTGTTCCTGATTGGGAGTCACATATGTAGGAGTTGTTTGTCACTGGGGTTTGTGGGTAATTGTTTCTTGTTTAGTGTGGTTGCACCTGACAGGACTATTGGCTGTCAGTTTCCTTGTTTTTGTTTTGTATAGTGTTCTTTCTAATTAAATTGAAAGATGAATACTAACTCCGCTGCATTTTGGTCCATTCCTGAAGACAGCCCTTACATAAACTCAGTTTTTCACAATTCCTGACATTTAATCCTAGTAAAAATTCCCTGTCTTAGGTCAGATAGGATCACCACTTTATTTTAAGAATGTGAAATGTCAGAATAATAGTAGAGAGAATGATTTATTTCAGCTTTTTATTTCTTTCATCACATTCCCAGTGGGTCAGAAGTTTACATACACTCAATTAGTATTTGGTAGCATTGCCTTTAAATGGTTTAACTTGGGTCAAACATTTCAAGTAGCCTTCCACAAGCTTCCCACAATAAGTTGGGGGAATTTTGGCCCATTCCTCCTGACAGAGCTAGTGTAACTGGTTTGTAGGCCTCCTTGCTCGCACATGCTTTTTCAGTTCTGCCCACAAATGTTCTATAGGATTGAGGTCAAGGCTTTGTGATGGCCACTCCAATACCTTGACTTTGTTGTCCTTAAGCCATTTTGCGACAACTTTCGAAGTATGCTTGGGGTCATTGTCCATTTGGAAGACCCATTTGCGACCAAGCTTTAACTTCCTGACTGATGTCTTGAGATGTTGCTTCAATATATCCATATAATTTTCCTTCCTTATGATGGCATCTATTTTGTGAAGTGCACCAGTCCCTCCTGCAGCAAAGCACCCCCACAACATGATGCTGCCACCCCCGTGCTTCACGGTTTGGATGGTGTTCTTCGGCTTGCAAGCCTCCTCCTTTTTCCTCCAAACATAACGATGGTCATTATGGCCAAACTGTTCTATTTTTGTTTCAACAGACCAGAGGACATTTCTCCAAAAAGTACGATCTTTGTCCCCATGTGCAGCTGCAAACCGTAGACTGGCTTTTTTTATGGCGGTTTTGGAGCAGTGGCTTCTTCCTTGCTGAGCGGCCTTTCAGGTTATGTCGATATAGTACTTGTTTTACTGTGGATATCGATACTTTTGTGCCTGTTTCCTCCAGCATCTTCACAAGGTCCTTTGCTGTTCTTCTGGGATTGATTTGCACTTTTCATCTCTAGGAGACAGAAAGCGTCTCCTTCCTGAGCGGTATGACGGCTGCGTGGTCCCATGGTGTTTATACTTGCGTACTATTGTTTGTACAGATGAACGTGGTACCTTCAGGCATTTGGAAATTGCTCCCAAGGATGAACCAGACTTGTGGAGGTCTACAGATTTTCATCTGAGGTCTTGGCTGATTTCTTTTGATTTTCCTATGTTGTCAAGCAAAGAGGCACTGAGTTTGAAGGTAGGGCTTGAAATACATCCACAGGTACACCTCCAATTGGCTACTAAAGCCATGACATAATTTTCTGGAATTTTCCTGTCTGTTTAATGGCACAGTCAACTTAGTGTATGTAAACTTCTGACCCACTTGAATTGTGATACAGTGAACTATATGTGAAATAATCTGTCTGTAAACAATTGTTGGAAAAATTACTTGTGTCATGCACAAAGTAGATGTCCTAACCGACTTGCCAAAACTATAGTTTGTTAACAAGAAATTTGTGGAGTGGTTGAAAGACGTTTTAATGACTCCAACCTAAGTGTATGTAAAGACATGTATTCGTACATGATGGGATGTATAGACATTATGGACAGTATTTGTATAGAATATATAGTATATCTGAAGAATACATGGATAGAATAGTATATCTACTGCATGAATTGATGTCAATGGTGAATGGAGTGATGGGTGATACATTGAGTTGTGTGTTGTCTTTGTGGGTAAGGTGTAGATATGTCCGCAGGCACAGCAGTATACCAGTATCTAGTATCGCTGTAAGAGAATAGGTACATCAGCCACAGACACCTATAGCCTTGATCAGGAGTTGTTGAATGAGCAATCAACTGGTGCCAGTGACCAGACACAGAGAAATATACAATACGTGGGTGCTGGTCAGAATGTGCCAAAAAACACAGACACTATACATCACACCACTACATATCACACACACACACACACACCCCCACACACACACACACACACACACACACAATTGAATATAAAAATATGACCTGATCTTCTCTTTTATTTATGACCTTTTTTTGTTGGCCATGAACTTTCACAAACAGGTATTACTGTGCATCACTCAGGGCAAATTATCCATACCCCCATATAAGCCTAAATGTAAGAAAATAACTGTGCCAAATGATTTTCTATTTTATGAAATGTCACGCAGAGCTCTGTCAGAACTCATAGAAACTCTGCAAAAATGTCAAGAGACAAAAATGTAATATACTTCTGGTATGAAACATTTTGTGATATCATATATTCTGAAATGGTTAAAAAAGGATGTGACTAAAGACTACACCCCGAAATCCAGGAAAGTTTACAAGCCGAACAAGCCTTATTGGAATTTTTGTATTTGTATTTTTATGGATCCCCATTAGCTGCTGCCAAGGCAGCTACTCTTCCTGGGGTTTATTATGGATCCCCATTAGCTGCTGCCAAGGCAGCTACTCCCCTCCTAGGGTTTATTATGGATCCCCATTAGCTGCTGCCAAGGCAGCTACTCCCCTCCTGGGGTTTATTATGGATCCCCATTAGCTCCTGCCAAGGCAGGTACTCTTCCTGGGGTTTATTATGGATCCCCATTAGTTCCTGCCAAGGCAGCTACTCTTCCTGGGGTCCAGCAATATTAAGGCAGTTTATACAATTTTAAAAGCATTACAATACATTTACAGACTGTGTGCCCTCAGGCCCCTACCCCACCACTACCACATATATACAGTACAAAATCCATGTTTACGTGTGTGTATAGTGCGTATTCTATCGTGTCGTGTGTGTATGCATGTGTCTGTGCCTGTGTTTGTGTTGCTTCACAGTCGCCGCTGTTCCATAAGGTATTTTTTTATCTGTTTTTTTAAATCTAATTTTACTGCTTGCATGAGTTACTTGATGTGGAATAGAGTTCCATGTAGTCATGGCTCTATGTAGTACTGTGCGCCTTTCATAGTCTGCTCTGGACTTGGGGACTGTGAAGAGACCTCTTGTGGCATGTCTTGTGGGGTATGCATGGTTGTCCGAGTTGTGCGCCAGTTGTTCAAACAGACAGCTCAGTGCATTCAACATGTCAATACCTCTCACAAATACAAGCAGTGATGAAGTCAATCTCTCCTCCACTTTGAGCCAGGAGAGATTGACATGCATATTTAATATTAGCTCTCTGTATGCATCCAAGGGCCAGCCGTGTTGCACTGTTCTGAACCAATTGCAATTTTTCTACCATAATTTCCGGACTATTAAGCGCACCTGAATATAAGCCGCACCCACTGAATTAAATAAAAAAAATTATTTGGAACATAAATAAGCCGCAGGTGCCTACCGGTACATTGAAACAAATTAACTTTACACAGGCTTTAACGAAACACGGCTTGTAACAAAAATAAATAGGCTTTAACGAAACACGGCTTGTAACAAAAATAAATAGGCTTTAACGAAACAAGGCTTGTAACAAAAAATAAAAAATTAGCAGTAAGCTTTAGTTGTCTTTTTGCACTGAGTCAAATCCTCACGCTGCTGTTTCCAACGTCTTATCATCGACTCATTAAGACCAAGCTCCCGTGCAGCAGCTCTATTTCCTTTTCCAACAGCCAGATTACTCGCCTTCAACTTGAAAGCTGCATCATATGCATTTCTCCATGTCTTTGCCATGATGAGGGTGACAAAATGACTACTGTAATCAGAATGATGGGAAGTTTGAGAGCGCTCGATTTAATCTAAACAGTAAACAAAAAAGTTGTTTGACCTTAACCCGTTCGGCAATTTCATTGGTCTAATGAAAGCTTCATGCCGCCAAAAAACTGAGCACGTCACAGAATGTTTTTTTTTTTTTTTTTTAATTGAAAGCGGGAAAAATCCATATATTTGCCGCGTCATTGTTTAAGCCGCGGGGTTGAAAGCGTGGGAAAAAAGTTGCGGCTTATAGTCCGGAATTTACGGTAAATCCTTTTCTGTGGCACCTGACCACATGACTGAACAGTAGTCAAAACTAGGGCCTGTAGGACCTGCCTTGTTGACTGTGCTGTCAAGAAGGTAGAGCAGGGCCTTATCATGGACATCTTGCTCTTTTGCACCCCAGTATCTCTACTTGCCCATCATCATCTGCACATCTATCACTCCAGTGTTAATGCTAAATTGTAATTATTTCGCCTCTATGGCCTATTTATTGCCTTACCTCCCTAATCTTCTACATTTCCACACACTGTACATAGATTTTTCTATTGTGTTATTGACAGTACGTTTGATTATGTGTAACTCTGTGTTGTTGTTTTTGTCGCACTGCTTTGCTTTTATCTTGGCCAGGTCGCAGTTGTAAATGAGAACTTGTTCTCAACTGGCTTACCTGGTTAAATAAAGGTGAAATAAAACATTTAATAAAAATACTTCTCCCCATCTTAGCTATTGTTGTATCAGTATGTCTTGACCATGACGGTTTACAATCCAGGGTAAGTCCAAGCAGTTTAGTCACCTCAACTTGCTCAATTTCCACATTATTTATTACAAGATTTAGTTGAGGTTTAGGGTTTAGTGATTGATTTGTCCCAAATACAATGCTTTTAGTTTTAGAAATATTTAGGACTAACTTATTCCTTGCCACCCACTCTGAAACTAACTGCAGCTCTTTGTTAAGTGTTGCAGTCATTTCAGTCGCTGTAGTAGCTAACATGTATAGTGTTGAGTCCTCCGCATACATAGACACTCTGGCTTTCCTCAAAACCAGTGGCAATTCATTAGTAAAGATTGGAAAAAGTAATGGGCCTAGAAGGCTGCCTTAGGGAATTCCTGATTCTTCCATTAAAGAACACCCTCTGTGTTCTGTTAGACATGGACATGATGACTTAAGGGACCTATGGTCTGTAATTCGCAAGGCTGAGCACTTATTTCTACATTGTAAAGATTGGAATACAAGATAACATTTTAGAAAGTTATTTAAGATAATAGACGGTCTATTCAAACTGAGATATCAGAGAGGAGATACAGACAAGAAATCCTCCAAAGTTCTGGAACCAAATAAATAAGTTGGGGCCAAAACGTCATAAGACAATTCCAATGGAAGTCAGGGAAGAGCATCAGGGGTTGAACTCCGATATCACACAGATACTTCATGAGTGGGGGAAGGGGTTTGCAAGTTTGTTGTCAGGTAAGGAAAATATGGCATATTTTATTAAGGAATACTTTTATAAAGACATGCTCCCTGAAAACTAAACTTGAAAACAAAATATATGCAACCCATACCTAAGTGAGGAGTTGTCTTTGGTAGAAGTTAAGAAGGCGATTGATGCTGCAAAAAATGGGAAAGCTTTTGGCATTGTTGAACTGCTTAATGATGTTTTAAAAGCCACTCAATTAATTGAAGTTATAAATTGCTTGCTCCAAATGTGTTTTGAATACAGTATACTGCCATCCACTTGGTATAGAGTTAGTCTATAGTGAATCCCATTCCCAAATCTTCAAAAGAGAGTGCAACTGAACTATAAAGGCATGATGTTACGGATACAGGTATCCTGAGTGTGTATCCTGTGTGTGTGTTGTCGTGTCTTTGGGGTACCATTAAACGGAAGATATGTTTATCAATTAGCTCCCTGTAATTATTATCACGCGATTAAACTGATTAATCGTTTAATTGTAATTAACTAGGAGATCGGGGCACCAAGGAGAATATTCAGATTACAAAGCTATAATTTTCCTAATATAACTTTCCTGTACTATAATATTATATTCTATTATAGTATAGGCCGATTATCTTCTGGTTTAAATGGTGTATTTTACCTCGAGTCCAGTCTCATTCCAAACGTCGTAAATTGTTGTATCTGCACGAACCCAGTCTTTACTAAAATCATCCATACATCAATTGTCTTAAAATCATTTATTTACTACACTAAGTAATTAACAGAAAAACATACAAACAGTAATTATCGTCACAAAGGATTGGTAGAGGAATGTGCCCTTGTGGGCTAAACAGGCAGGTCGGCCTGTTGAACAATGGGTCATAAACGGTCAGCTGAGAAGTTGCACAGAGTTCATTAATATTAACAATTGACAGTTGAAGGCTCACTCATTCGGGAACAATTGCAATCAATATATATTTACGCTCAGTGTGTCGTCGTGATCCTTGTTCGAGAGTTCTGTTCTGTTGGGGAGTTTTGTCCGCGTTCTCTCTCTCTCTCTCGGTTAGAATGGATCTTTCAGAGCGACATTCATTAATGTCGTCATAGAATGGTTGTTTCGTTGGTCTTCGCGTTCGATGATATAATTTACTTAACTGCAGACTAATAATTAATATCAAAGACTTGTTCTTATTCTGTCGGTCTCGATAGTCTAAAAGTTAACCACGTGGTATAGTTCACTTTCAGTAGAGTACTTGGTCAAACCTCTGGCCATAGAGTGTAGGCCTGGTCTGAAGAAATGTAAATCAGGGGGTGTTTTATAGTGCCCATAGAACAGGCTTGTCAAATGACGCCTGGTCCTGTATGGGTCCCTGGGGCCGTGCCTATGACTGAGTTAGATTTGGTTACAGAAATACAATTCTATCACATTACATCAGTACATAGCATCTCAATGTCTTACAAAAGCTTTATCCTTATTAATACATTCTATACAACCATTATGATGCTATTATATAAACAGTTTTATGGTAATATGGCTATATTGTCTCTTCTGAGTATCACAAAATTGTACCAAGCGGATCAGTTCGTAGCTGGATTCTTCACCAATCTTCTATACCTTCTCCAGCACACACAAAATGTCGCTTGGCTCTCCAATTCTATGAGTTGGAAGAATTTCCTGTGTCTCTCTATGGGCCATGTGGCCAGAGACTCTCCTGGAATTTGAGAGTTTTTACAACCCTTTACACACAGGGTGGATTGGGGGGGAGTCAACTGTCCTCCCTGTACCAAAAGAGGCCAACGTCATGACAGTGTGTATTTCTTTTCTCTCCTTCTCCCCTCACAGGTGACAATCATCATTCCCCAATCAGTCACCAATCAGTCATCAATCAGAAGACACCTGCTCCTTTTCCATTACCCTATCACATCCCTTTCCCTTGGTTTAAAAACCTAGTCAGTTGTTTTCTCTGGAGCTCGATCTCTCTGTGGCTCAATCTCTGTCATTCAATTGCTCTCTTTGTATGCAGAGATCTCTCTTTTGTTTTGCACCTACATGTGACATTTGTCCGGTACCTGTGAGTTTTGTTAAAGTGTTGACTGTTTGTTTGATGGTGGCAAAAAGGGGTACCAAGACCAGTCGCCCATGGGCCTACCTTACACGTAGGAAAACAGTGTCTAAATACACTTAAAAATAAACCAATAGTGTTTGATGATAAATTTAAGTTGTCTGTGGTTATTAGTTCTCACTGTTTCTTTTCACTATTATGATTTGCATGAGTTATGTTACGGGTCTCGTTTCCATCCCCCCTAGACTGCAGGGCCAAAGGGATTCGTAACACATGAGTTTACTAAATACAGTCTCTAAATTATATTCAGCAGGTTAATACATTTTTGGCAGATCTAAACATTCTGGTGGAAGAACAAAATGGTTGTCATAAATCCAGAGTCTGTATCAACCGTATCTTCTCGGTCTGCACAATAGTCAGAAATAGATTACAGGAAAATAAGCCTACTTTTGCATGTTGCATTGATTTCCAGAAAATAAGTATTTTAGCCTATAGATTGATAAAGACAGGGGTTGATGAAATTTTATCACCTAATCTAGTCTCTCTACAAAGCACCAAATGCCTGTGTGCGTGTTAAAAATATCGTACAGATTGGTTTCCCACGCCCCCGAGTGTAAACAAGGAGACACATTATCACCCACTCTGTTTGCTATGTTTATTAATGATTTGGCGAAATAAATTAAACAGTTAAATATTGGAATAAGCTATGATGATGAAATGTTAAGTATACTCTTATATGCTGATATTATTTTGATGGCAGAAACTGAACAAGGCCTGCAGAAAATGTTATTTGCAGTCAATTGGTGTGAATAGAAAAAACACAATGCATTTTAGTAAACCTGGTACTAGGAGAAGTGTTTATCAGTTTTCAAGTGGGCCTTCGTGAATCAGCAAACAAAATAAATGAAGGGTGCTTAACAATGAGAATGGCTTACCAACAAGGCTAATTCTGAGGAAGACAAAATGTAAAAACGTTAGTCATCTGTTCACATCCTGTACAATTGATTAAAGTGAGCAAAAATAAATCACACTGCCTTTTTTTGTCGAGTTCACCACCTCCTTTTTACTTCGAATTAGTCGTTTTGGAAGTTTTTGTTGGTCAGCCATTCTCATGTTTTTCGGTTTTGGTAAAGAAATTCTTGAGTTTACTAGCAATTATAAATATTTGGGTCTTTATTTTTGAACATTTGACCTTTCTATACAGTACATCTGCCCTGGACGACGCAGTAAATAGAGCTCTTGGGGAAGTTATAGGAAAAACAAAACACTGAAATATATTGGCTATGCCACATATTCCAAATTGTATCAGACATGCGAGTGTCCTGTTTTGGACTACTCAGCATGAGTGTGTGGTGCTGTGAGGTATCTCAAAAACATAACAGAGCAGTACGTTATTGTTTTAGGCATCCACAAGTTTGCACCTATATTGGCAATAACTGAAGACATTGGCTGGGAACCCTGTGAGATGAGATGGAAGGTATGTATGGTGAGACTTTTGAATAGACTGATATGCCAACTGTCAGAACAGCCAGCAAAGTTTTCAATGGGATCTCTCCATCGGGGGAGCCTGAGAACTGAAATGTCTGACCTTTTCCAACAGTCTGACTGTGAACATTTGTACGAAAACCAAATTAAGGGAGACATAGATGCTATTAAAAGACAACTGATGATGCCATATTAAAATAAATGGGTGGAGGATATTAAACATAAACCCAAATTGAGAACCTTTTGTTTGATTAAGGGTGAATTTGTGTTTGAGGGATATATTATGTATAACCTACCTAAAAGCAAGAGATCACTATGTGCACAGGTAAGTAAGATCAGGGATATTAACCCTGCTTATTGAAACAGGTCAGTATAATGGTTAAATGGAAGAGGAAATACTATGTAACTAACTATTGTGACTTCGAGGAGATAGAGAATTAAATTAATTTCATCCTCTATTGCCCTTTCTATCACGATATATACGCTTATCCTTTTTCCAGAAAGCCAACCAGATATGCCCTGGTATTATGTGGCTGAGCCATGAGGAGAAATTGAAATGGTTTTTTGTCCATTGTGTATTTCTGTTTGCTTAATTTTTTATAAAGCCTGGAATAAAAGAAAAAGGGTGACCTATAATTACATTTAATTAAATCCAGACATATAGCAAAGTGCACGTATGTATATAAATTGAGTGAAGGCCAATATGTCTCACGCTTTAATCTTCTCTTTGTACCAGAGCGGGTTTAAAAGGATGGGCCCCTTTTTTCAATTTTCGCCTAAAATGACATACCCAAATCTAACTGCATGTAGCTCAGGCCCTGAAGCAAGGATATGCATATTCTTGGTACCATTTGAAAGGAAACACTTTGAAGTTTGTGGAAATGTAGGAGAATGTAACACATTAGATCTGGTAAAAGATAATAGAGGAAAAAAACCAACTGTTTTTTTTTGTATTTCTTTGTACCATCCTGTTTGAAATGCAAGAGAAAGGCCATAATGTATTAATCCAGCCCAGGTGCAATTTAGATTTTGGCCACTAGATGGCAGCAGCGTATGGGCAAAGTTTTATACTGATCCAATGAACCATTGCATTTCTGTTCAAAACGTTGTATCAAGCCCCCCCAAATGTGCCTAAATTGTTTATTATTAACTTTCCATGTTCAATACTGTGCATTCTCATCAAACAATAGCATGGTATTCTTTCACTGTAGTAGCTACTGTAAACGGGACAGCGCAGTTAGATTAACAAGAATTTAAGCGTTCTGCCAACATCAGACATGTCTATGTCCTGGGAAATTTTACTTACAACCTCAGGCTAATGCGATTAGCATATGTTAGCTCAACCGTCCTGCAGGGGACCCACCAATCCTGAAGAAGTTTTAATCTTTAAGGGATCGGTTGCCAATTGGCAATTTGAAATGAAAATAAAATGTAATTTATTCACTCTTTCATTATTTAATTCACTACACACCACACACACCAACCATCCAACACACACACACCACACACCAACCATCCTACACACACACACACACACACACACCACACACCAACCATCCTACACACACACACACACCACACACCAACCATCCTACACACACACCACACACCAACCATCCTACACACACACACACACACCACACACCAACCATGCTACACACTACACACCAACAATGCTACACACACACACTACACACACACTACACACTAACAATGCCACACAAACACACACACACTACACACTAGCCCTGCTACACACACACACTACACACCAACCATGCTACACACACACACACACTACACACTAACAATGCCACACACACACACACACACCAACCATGCTACACACACTTACAGAAGGAGCTGCTTTCGTCCCTTGTGCCGTCCATGGTGCCATCCGGATGCATATGCAGGTAGTATCCGTGCTGACTGTATAGCCTGGTCACGATGCCTTTCAACTGGGGCTCTGCAGTGAAAACAGTTAACACACAGCTTTATTAGACCGGGCCCGTGGACAGAGACATACAGGGCCCGTGGACAGGGACAGACAGGGCCCGTGGACAGGGACAGACAGGGCCCGTGGACAGGGACAGACGGGGCCTGTGGACAGGGACAGACGGGGCCCATGGACGTGGACAGGGACAGACGGGGCCCGTGGACAGGGACATATGGGGCCCGTGGACAGGGACAGACGGGGTCCGTGGACAGAGACAGAAAGGGCCCGTGGACAGAGACAGACAGGGCCCGTGGACAGAGACAGATAGGGCCCGTGGACAGAGACAGATAGGGCCCATGGACAGGGGCCGATAGAATAGTAGTGTAATAGATATTTAGGGGCGAGAGGAACTTGAAATTGCATAGAAAGGGTTAATCGAAGCGTGTCAGTATGGAAGGCAGAACAATTATTTTGATAGTCTGAGTTTACAACACACACAACCAAATATGGCTTTTAAAAGGGTATATAAATGATTAAGTTGCCAATGCAATAGAGCACACACACAGATTATAAAGGGAAAGACAGGCAAATAACGGACACACCTCTCTTCCGGACAAGGTAAACACCTTCTTCGCCCTCTTCAAGGAAAACAACACCGATGTGTGCCCCCGCCGCTCACGAGGACTGTGTGCTCCTGATCTCCGCGGCTGACGTGTGTAAGACAAGCGTGTTATGCGTGTTAACCCTCACAAGACTGCTGGCCCAGACGTGTCTGTCTTTCCCTTTATAATCTGTGTGTGTGCTTTATTGCATTGAAAACTAAGTCATTTATATACCCTTTTAACCTGTTAGGGCTAGGGGGCAGTATTGACACGGCCGGATAAAAAACGTACCCGATTTAATCTGGTTACTACTCCTGCCCAGTAACTAGAATATGCATATAATTATTGGCTTTGGATAGAAACACCCTAAAGTTTCTAAAACGGTTTGAATGGTGTCTGTGAGTATAACAGAACTCATATGGCAGGCCAAAACCTGAGAAGATTCCATGCAGGAAGTGGCCTGTCTGACAAGTTGTGTTTCATCTTGGCTCTTTTTATTGAAGACTGAGGATCTTTGCAATAACGTGACACTTCCTACGGCTCCCATAGGCTCTCAGAGCCCGGGAAAAAGCTGAACGATATCGAGGCAGGCTCTGGCTGAAACACTTTATCGCGTTTGGCAAGTGGCCGATCAGAGTACTATGGGCATAGGCGCGTGTCCGAGTCGACCGAATGCTTTATTTTCTTTCATCTGTTTACCTAAACGCAGATTCCCGGTCGGAATATTATCGCTTTTTTATGAGAAAAATGGCATAAAAATTTATTTTAAACAGCGGTTGACATGCTTCGAAGTACGGTAATGGAATATTTAGAATTTTTTTGTCACGAATTGCGCTATGCTCGTCACACTTATTTACCCTTTCGGATAGTGTCTTGAACGCACGAACAAAACGCCGCTGTTTGGATATAACTATGGATTATTTTGAACCAAACCAACATTTGTTATTGAAGTAGTAGTCCTGGGAGTGCATTCTGACGAAGACAGCAAAGGTAATAACATTTTTCTTATAGTAAATCTGACTTTGGTGAGTGCAAAACTTGCTGGGTGTCTAAATAGCTAGCCCTGTGATGCCGGGCTATCTACTGAGAATATTGCAAAATGTGCTTTCACCGAAAAGCTATTTGAAAATCGGACATATCGAGTGCATAGAGGAGTTCTGTATCTATAATTCTTAAAATAATTGTTATGCTTTTTGTGAACGTTTATCGTGAGTAATTTAGTAAATTCACCGGCAGTGTTCGGTGGGAATGCTAGTCACATGCTAGTCACATGCTAATGTAAAAAGCTGTTTTTTGATATAAATATAAACTTGATTGAACAAAACATGCATGTATTGTATAACATAATGTCCTAGGGTTGTCATCTGATGAAGATCATCAACGGTTAGTGCTGCATTTAGCTGTGGTTTGGGTTTATGTGACATTATATGCTAGCTTGAAAAATGGGTGTCTGATTATTTCTGGCTGGGTACTCTGCTGACATAATCTAATGTTTTGCTTTCGTTGTAAAGCCTTTTTGAAATCGGACAGTGTGGTTAGATTAATGAGAGTCTTGTCTTTAAAATGGTGTAAAATAGTCATATGTTTGAAAAATTGAAGTTTTTGCATTTTTTAGGTTTTTGAATAACACGCCACGGGATTACACTGGCTGTTACGTAGGTGGGACGATTTGGTGCCACCTACCCTAGAGAGGTTAAAGGCCATATTTGGTTGTGTGTGTTGTAAACTCAGACTATCAAAATAATTGTTCTGCTTCCTTACTGACAATCCTCAGAGCATGTGCAAACCAGCTGAATGGAGTGTTTACAGACATATTCAATCTTTTCCTATCCCAGTCTGTTGTCTCCGCTTGCTTCAAGATGTCAACTATTGTTCCTGTACCCAACAAAGTGAAGGTAACTCAACTAAATGACTATCGCTCTGTAGCACTCACTTCTGTCATCATGAAGTGCTTTGAGAGGCTAGTTAAGGATCATACCACCTCCAGCTTACCCGACACCCTAGACCCACTACAATTCACATACCGCCCCAACAGATCCACGGACAACGTAATCGCCATTGCACTGCACACTGCCCTATCCCACCTGGACAAGAGGAATATCTATTTAAGAATGCTGTTCATTGACTACAGCTCAGACTTCAACACCATTGTGTCCTCCAAGCTCATCACTAAGCTCAGGGCCCTGTGTCTGTGCGACTGGGTCCTAGACTTCCTGATGGACCAATCCAAGTTGGTGAAGGTAGGCAACAAAACCTCCGCCACACTGATCCTCAACACGGGGGCCCCACAGGGGTGAGTGCTCAGCCCCCTCCCTGTTCACCCATGACTGAGTAGCCACGCACATCTCCAAATCAATCACCAAGTTTGCTGACGACACAACAGTAGTAGGCCTGATTAACAACAACGACGAGGCCGCCTACAGGGAGGAGGTGAGAGCCCTGGCGGAGTGGTGCCAGGAAAATAACCTTTTCCTCAATAAAATTAAGGAGCTGATTGTGGACTACAGGAGACAGCAGAGAGAGCACGCCCCCATCTACATCAACGGGGACGTAGTCGAGAGGGTAAAAATCTTCAAGATCTACAGTATGGCATGCACATCAATGAGGTCCCTTCACACCTACAGCATGGTGAAAAGGTGGAACACGGCCTCTTCAACCTCAGGAGGCTGAAGACATTTGGCTTGGCCCCTAAGACCCTCACAAACTTCTACAGATGCACCATTGATACACTCTTAGAAAAATAATTTCCTTATAGAAGCAAAAATGGTCTATCGCTTGCTTCATATATAGAACCCTTTAATAGGGTTCTTTGATCAGAACCCTGGAGGTTCTTCTTCACTGAACCAAATTGGTTCCATATAGAACCCTGCATGGTGCTATTTAAGATTTATGGCTACTACTTTTAAATAGTAATATTTTGATCTAAGAATATAATTAATAAACAATTAAATAATGGACAGAAGAATAACAGCATAGTTTTGAGAATTTATTGTCATTATATGCATACATAGTTTGGAAATATGCGCTGGTGGCTATGGAGGCATCTCTTTGTTTGAATGATGGCCCACGTCAACTCTGGCTGACTTCTTCAGAATACAATACAATACTTTGTCCATTGGTTACAGTGAACAACAGAAATGTGTCTTCTTCTCCGTTCTCAACCACCCTCCCATACAGCAGACCTCACACATACAGTTGAGACAAGTACAGGTTCAAGATGCATGCCACGCCCCTGGTTTAAGAGCATGTTGTGTAGTTAATTGCCTTGCTCAAGGCCCCAACAGTAAGGGAATATTTTGAGGATGTGAACCCAGCAGCCTTCAAGTTGTCAGATCAATTCCGCCCATTTATATCACAGCACACACCCCTGAATTTGAACCGGCCACCTTTTGGCCACAAATCCCAGCTCCTGCCACTGGTCCCAACTCCTGCCACAGGTCCCAACTCCTGCCACAGGTCCAAAGGAGCAAAAACAAGTTAATATTCAGAAATAAACAAGTTAATCTGCACAAAAAATACCGTGCAGACATATAATTATTATGATGTAGAATAACAATTTACATGCAGTTGATGTCAGCAGCAGCCGAAAGTGTCACGTCCTGACCATAGTAAGACGTGATTTTCTATGGTAGAGTAGGTCAGGGCGTGACAGGGGATGTTTTGTGTTTTTCTATGTTTTCTATTTCTATGTTTAAGTTCTAGTTTTTCTATTTCTTTGTTGTTTTTTGGGGGGGTTGATCTCCAATTGGAAGCAGCTGGTCCTCGTTACCTCTGATTGGAGATCATATTTAAGTAGGGGTTTTTCTTCCTGGGTTTGGTGGGTGATTATCTTTTGAGTAGTGTTTGTTTCTCTCTGCGTCACGGTTTGTTGTTTTGGAAATTCAGTTATTTATGTTTTGCAAAGTTTCACGGATTTAATAAAATGTGGAACTACAACCACGCTGCACTTTGGTCCAATCCTTTTGACAGCCATGACAGAATCACCCACCATCAAAGGACCAAGCAGCGTGCCCAGGAGCAACAGAGATGGACCTGGGAGGAAATTCTGGACGGAAAAGGACCCTCGAGGCAGGCTGGGGAGTATCGCCATCCGAGGGAGGAGATTGAGGCAGCTAAAGCGGAGCGGCATTATTATGAGGCGCTGTACAAACCACTAGGCAAGTGCGAGAGACAGCCCCCCCCAAGAAATTGGGGGGGGGGGGGGCACACGGGGAGATTGGCAGAGTCAGGTTGGAGACCTGAGCCAACTCCCCGTGCTTACCGTGGGGGGGCGAGTGATCGTGCAAGCACCATGATATGCGGAGATGCACACTGTGTCGCCAGTGCGCAGATACAGCCCAGTGCGCTCGGTGCAAGCTCCCCACCGTTGCAGTGCTAGAGTTGGCATTCAGCCAGGAAGGAGTATGCCTGCTCAGCGTTCCTGGTCTCCAGTGCGTCTTCTCGGCCCAGGTTATCCTGCGCCAGCTCTACGCACGGTAACCCCAGTTCGCCAACACAAACCTGTGCGATCTGTCACAACGCCTCGCGCTTGTCGGGCTACGGAGGTTATCCAGCCAGGACGGGTTGTGCCAGCCATAAGTTCCAGATCTCCAGTGCGCCTCCACGGTCAGTATACCCTGTGCCTCCTCTCCGCACTCGCCCTGAGGTGCATGTCATCAGCCCGGTGCCACCTGTACCGGTCCCATGCATCAGGCCTCCAGTGCGCCTCCACAGCCCAATTCGTCCTGTGCCTCCTCCCCGCCCCTGACCTGAGGTGCGTGTAACCAATCTTGCACAAACCAATTCTGGAGCCTCCAGCAACGCTCCCCAGCCCGGAGCCTCCAGTGGTGGCCTGCAGCCCCGAACCTCCAGCAGTGGTCTACAGTCCAGTTCTTTCGACGACGATCCACGGTCAGGTGGTAATAAAGCAGAAGGATCAGCGGGTGGAGCGGGGAGTACGCCCCAAACCGGCGCCGCCTCCTCTTTTGGAGGTTAAGGTTATGTGGACTGCATTTGAGCCGCCATGGACAATTGTCACCCTCCCTACCCTCCCTTTTGTTTTGTGGTTCTATTTGTTTTAGGTGCATTCGGAGTCTGCACCTTTGGGGGGGGGGGGGGGGGGGGGTACTGTCACGTCTTGACCATAGTAAGATGTGATTTTCTATGGTAGAGTAGGTCAGGGTGTGACAGGGGGTGTTTTGTGTTTTTCTATGTTTAAGTTCTAGTTTTTCTATTTCTGTTTTTTTGGGGTTGATCTCCAATTGGAGGCAGCTGGTCCTCGTTACCTCTGATTGGAGATCATATTTAAGTAGCGGTTTTTCTTCCTGGGTTTTGTGGGTGATTATCTTTTGAGTAGTGTTTGTTTCTCTCTGCGTCACGGTTTGTTTTGTAAATTCAGTTTATGTATTTATGTTTTGCAAAGTTTCATGGATTTAATAAAATGTGGAACTACAACCACGCTGCACTTTGGTCCGATCTTTTCGACAGTTGTGACAGAAAGAGAGATCCTCTGATAGTTCTGGGATACTGCCAGACTTGAGAAAAAGATAAATAGTGTGTTAAAAGTAATGTAATGATTAACAAGGCTATTGAATCACCAAGACTTCTAATACATAATTTATTATAAATCATTTATACATAACTTACCTCCTCTCAGTCAGCAACAGTCTTCTATTGGCTTCATGAAATATAGGTTAGTCCCCTCAATTGACTCCAGACTGAAATAAAATAAACAATTTGCTATTTGCCAACGTCAGGCTGGGTCTGTAGCTCTATTTGACATATCCCATAATAGAAAATAATGTTTATTTGAAAGGGTTACTGTAGCTGGCTGGCTTGTAAAGGGGCTAATTAAAGTAGCCTAGCTTTTTATGTTTAGCTAGCTAAGTTACCTTACAAAAATGCTCAAATTCTAATAACGTTATAGCCTATCATACAACTTTGGCTTCATGTATTTCAATTAAATGATACTCTTTGATTACCTTAATACGTTGAAAAATAACATGCTCATAGGCTAGTTGCAAGTTAGTTCAGCCACTGTCCTCTTGTGTCGTCATGCTGGAATGGATTGGCAGTTGTTTTTTGAATCGGAATGGCAGTTACCTTTTGAATTAACCAAAAAGCTCTATATAGAACCCCTTTTTTTATCTAAGAGTGTACACTTTAATTAAACATTATTTCCTCATGCTTCTAATTAGCATTTATCATCAATTTCTCTCAGCCAATCATCAGGCATTTGTGCAAGTGCCGTGCTAGTTGAATGTCCTCCCATATAAGCATCCGTAAAGTCTGTTGCTAATATGTTTACAGTAAAATGGCATTGTATCTGGTCAAACACAATTTTTTCCAAACGTTTACTAATGGTTGTTTTGCTATATTGTGAATAAAGAGTTACCTGTCTAACAGAACACAGAGCCTCTCCAACATAATTCAGGTAGAATTAGTAATTACTCAGGGCAGTTGTCTAGGCCCTTTACTTTTTTCAATCTTTACTAATGACATGCTACTGGCTTTGAGTAAAGTGTGTCTATGTATGTGGATGACTCAACACGTCAGCTACTACAACAAGTTAAATCACTGCAACACTAGTTTCAGAATGGGTGGCAAGGAATAAGATAGTTCTAAATATTTCAAAAATTAAATCATTGTATTTGGGACAAATCATTCACTAAACCCTAAACCTCAACTAAATCTTGCAATAAATCATGTGTAAGTTGAGCAAGTTGGGGTCACTAAACTGTTTAGGTTAACCCTGGATTGTAAACTGTCATGGTCAAAACATGTTAATACAGCAGTAGCTAAGATGGGGAGAAGTTGAGTACAAGGCTGAGTTCATCTCAGCCTATGCTACCCTCCAGTCCCTAGACTTCCTGGCGCTGACGGAAACATGGATTACCACAGATAACACTGCTACTCCTACTGCTCTCTCTTCGTCTGCCCACGTGTTCTCGCATACCCCTAGAGCATCGAGCCAGCGGGGTGGTGGCACTGGAATCCTCATCTCTCCCAAGTGGACATTCTCGCTTTCTCCCCTGACCCATCTGTCTATCTCCTCATTTGAATTCCATGCTGTCACAGTTACCAGCCCTTTCAAGCTTAACATCCTTATCATTTATCGCCCTCCAGGTTCCCTTGGAGAGTTCATCAATGAGCTTGACGCCTTGATAAGTTCCTTTCCTGAGGATGGCTCACCTCTCACAGTTCTGGGTGACTTTAACCTCCCCACGTCTACCTTTGACTCATTCCTCTCTGCCTCCTTCTTTCCACTCCTCTCCTCTTTTGACCTCACCCTCTCACCTTCCCCCCCTACTCACAAGGCAGGCAATACGCTTGACCTCATCTTTACTAGATGCTGTTCTTCCACTAATCTCATTGCAACTCCCCTCCAAATCTCCGACCACTACCTTGTATCCTTTTCCCTCTTGCTCTCATCCAACACTTCTCACTCTGCCCCTACTCGGATGGTATTGCGCCGTCCCAACCTTCGCTCTCTCTCTCCCGCTACTCTCTCCTCTTCCATCCTATCATCTCTTCCCTCTGCTCAAACCTTCTCCAACCTATCTCCTGATTCTGCCTCCTCAACCCTCCTCTCCTCCCTTTCTGCATCCTTTGATTTTCTCTGTCCCCTATCCTCCAGGCCGGCTCGGTCCTCCACTCCTGCTCCGTGGCTCGACGACTCACTACGAGCTCACAGAACAAGGCTCCGGGCAGCCGAGCGGAAATGGAGGAAAACTCGCCTCCCTGCGGACCTGGCATCCTTTCACTCACTCCTCTCTACATTCTCCTCTTCTGTCTCTGCTGCTAAAGCCACTTTCTACCACTCTAAATTCCAAGCATCTGCCTCTAACCCTAGGAAGCTCTTTGCTACCTTCTCCTCCCTCCTGAATCCTCCTCCCCCTCCCCCCCCCCTCCTCCCTCTCTGCGGATGACTTCGTCAACCATTTTGAAAAGAAGGTTGACGATATCCGATCCTCGTTTGCTAAGTCAAACGACACCGCTGGTCCTGCTCACACTGCCCTACCCTGTGCTTTGACCTCTTTCTCCCCTCTCTCTCCAGATGAAATCTCGCGTCTTGTGACGGCCGGCCGCCCAACAACCTGCCCACTTGACCCTATCCCCTCCTCTCTTCTCCAGACCATTTCCGGAGACCTTCTCCCCTTCCTCACCTCGCTCATCAACTCATCCTTGACCGCTGGCTACGTCCCTTCCGTCTTCAAGAGAGCGAGAGTTGCACCCCTTCTGAAAAAACCTACACTCGATCCCTCCGATGTCAACAACTACAGACCAGTATCCCTTCTTTCTTTTCTCTCCAAAACTCTTGAACGTGCCGTCCTTGGCCAGCTCTCCTGCTATCTCTCTCAGAATGACCTTCTTGATCCTAATCAGTCAGGTTTCAAGACTGGGCATTCAACTGAGACTGCTCTTCTCTGTGTCACGGAGGCTCTCCGCACTGCTAAAGCTAACTCTCTCTCCTCTGCTCTCATCCTTCTAGACCTATCTGCTGCCTTTGATACTATGAACCATCAGATCCTCCTCTCCACCCTCTCCGAGTTGGGCATCTCCGGCGCGGCCCACACTTGGATTGCATCCTACCTGACAGGTCGCTCCTACCAGGTGGCGTGGCGAGAATCTGTCTCCGCACCATGCGCTCTCACCACTGGTGTCCCCCAGGGCTCTGTTCTAGGCCCTCTCCTATTCTCGCTATACACCAAGTCACTTGGCTCTGTCATATCCTCACATGGTCTCTCCTATCATTGCTATGCAGACGACACACAATTAATCTTCTCCTTTCCCCCTTCTGATAACCAGGCGGCGAATCGCATCTCTGCATGTCTGTCAGACATATCAGTGTGGATGACGGATCACCAGCTCAAGCTGAACCTCGGCAAGACGGAGCTGCTCTTCCTCCCGGGGAAGGACTGCCCCTTCGATGATCTCGCCATCACGGTTGACAACTCCCTTGTGTCCTCCTCCCAGAGTGCTAAGAACCTTGGCGTGATCCTGGACAACACCCTGTCGTTCTCCACTAACATCAAGGCGGTGACCCGATCCTGTAGGTTCATGCTCTACAACATTCGCAGAGTACGACCCTGCCTCACACAGGAAGCGGCGCAGGTCCTAATCCAGGCACTTGTCATCTCCCGTCTGGATTACTGCAACTCGCTGTTGGCTGGGCTCCCTGCCTGTGCCATTAAACCCCTACAACTCATCCAGAACGCCGCAGCCCGTCTGGTGTTCAACCTTCCCAAGTTCTCTCACGTCACCCCGCTCCTCCGCTCTCTCCACTGGCTTCCAGTTGAAGCTCGCATCCGCTACAAGACCATGGTGATTGCCTACGGAGCTGTGAAGGGAACGGCACCTCCATACCTTCAGGCTCTGATCAGGCCCTACACCCAAACAAGGGCACTGCGTTCATCCACCACTGGCCTGCTGGCCCCCCTACCTCTGAGGAAGCACAGTTCCCGCTCAGCCCAGTCAAAACTGTTCGCTGCTCTGGCACCCCAATGGTGGAACAAGCTCCCTCACGACGCCAGGACAGCGGAGTCAATCACCACCTTCCGGAGACACCTGAAACCCCACCTCTTTAAGGAATACCTAGGATAGGATAAAGTAATCCTTCTAACCCCCCCCCCCCCCCCCCTTAAAAGATTTAGATGCACTATTGTAAAGTGGTTGTTCCACTGGATATCATAAGGTGAATGCACCATTTTGTAAGTCGCTCTGGATAAGAGCGTCTGCTAAATGACTTAAATGTAAATGTAAATGTAAGTTTGTCCATAATAAAGCGCTGCTCTGCCTTTATAACAACACTATCAACAAGGCAGGTCCTACAGGCCTAGTTTTGTCGCACCTGGACTACTATTCAGTCGTGTGGTCAGGTGCCACAAAGAGGGACCTCCGAAAATTACAATTGGCTCAGAACAGGGCAGCACGGCTGGCCCTTAAATGTACACGAAGTGTTAACAATAATAATCATGCAAATCTCTCATGGCTCAAAGTGAAGGAGATATATAATTAATCACTACTTGTTTTTGTAAGAAGGGTTGATATGCTGAATAAAATAAAATAAAATAGTATTGGTCACATGCGCCGAATACAACAGGAGTAGAGTAAAATACTTAATTAAAAGCCCTTAACCAAAAATGCAGTTTTAAGAAAAATAGCCCCCAAAAAAGAAGAAATAAAAGTAACAAACAATGAAGAGCAGCAGGAGGTGTCTGTTTAAAATACTGGCATACAGCTGGGACACCCATCCATACCCCACAAGACCCCACTCCTCACAATCCCCAAGTCCAGAACAGACTATGGGAGGCATTGTCACGTCCTGACCAGTAAAGGGGTTATTGTAGTTTGGTCAGGACGTGGCAGGGGGTGTTTGTTTTATGTGGTTCGGGGTTTTTTGGTCTATGTTCTATGTTAGTGTACTTCTATGTTCTGTCTAGTCTTTCTATTTCTATGTTTAGGATTGACCTTCAATTGGAGGCAGCTGTTCCTCGTTGCCTCTGATTGAAGGTCCTATGTATAGGGGTGTTTGTGCTATGGGGGTTTGTGGGTAGTTGTTTCCTGTTTTGTGTCTGTGCACCTGACAGGACTGTTTAGTGTCATTCGTTGTTTTGTATACGTGATTTGTTTGTTTTTCCTTCTTTTGATTTAATAAAGAGGATGAGTATACACGTTCCCGCTGCACCTTGGTCCAATCCTTATGACGCCCGTTACAGGCACACACTTAGTATGTTGTGAAAAGTGTTATGAAATGTAATATTTTAAATTGTATATAACTGCCTTAATGTTGCTGGACCCCAGGAAGAGTAGGTGCTGCCTTGGCAGAAACTAATGGGGGATCCTTAATCAAATGCAAATCATAGGATCATAGCTTTCACCTGGATTCACCTGGTCAGTCTATGTCATGGAAAGAGCATGTACAGTCAGAACCTTTTTTAGTAAAGTGTTCTTTAATCTCATCCAAAGAACCAAACGGTTCTATATAGAATCCCAAATAACCTTTTTTCTAAGAATGTAGCATTCTGTCGGGCTGTATCACTGCCTGGTACGGCAACTGCACCGCCGACAACCGCAGGGTTCTCCAGAGTATGGTGCTGTCAGCCCAACGTATCATCGGGGGCACACTGCCTGCCCTCCAGGACATCTACAGCACCCGGTGTCACAGGAAGGCCAAGAAGATCATCAAGGACCTCAGCCACCCGAGCCACTGCCTGTTCACCCCGCTACCATCTACAAAGCGGAGACAGTACAGGTGCATCAACGCTGGGACCAAGAGACTGATGAACAGCTTCTGTCCCCAGGCCATCACACTGTTAAACATTCATCACTAGCAAGCCTCCACCCAGTACCCTGCCCTGAACATTAGACACTGTTACTAGCCAGCTACCACTAGCTACCCTACCCTGCACCTTAGAGACTACTGCCCTATGTACATAGAGTCAACGAAAACTGGTCACTTTAATAATGTTTACATACTTTTTTATCCACTTTATATGTAAATACTGTAATCTATTCATGACTAATCCTATAAAACTACTACCATCCACACCTTTTCTATTCATGCTGTCTATACACACCATTCACATACTATACATATATATGTATCAGGTGTATATACATATAGATTTTGCAATTGAATTACTGTTACAGTGCTATTTGAGTTGTTAATTAGATTCGTTACGACATTTCATTGCTTATTTTTTATTTTGTCGGGGGTCAATTATTTATGTACTTGTTTTACATTTTACTGCAATGTTAAGAGCTAGTAACAGAAGCATTTTACTGCAATGTTTAGAGATGGCAGCAAAATGCTTCTGTTAATATGTTAAGAGCTAGTAACAGAAGCATTTTACTGTAATGTTTAGAGATAGTAACATAAGCATTTTACTGCAATGTCAAGAGCTAGTAACATAAGCATTTTACTGCAATGTTTAGAGCTAGTAACATAAGCATTTTACTGTAATGTTTAGAGATAGTAACATAAGCATTTTACTGCAATGTCAAGAGATAGTAACAGAAGCATTTAGCTGCAATGTTTAGAGATAGTAACATAAGTATTTTACTGCAATGTTTAGAGTTAGTAACAGAAGTATTTTACTGCAACGTTTAGAGTTAGTAACAGAACATTTTTATTGCAATGTTTAGAGATAGTAACAGAAGCATTTTACTGCAATGTTTAGAGTTAGTAACAGAAGCATTTTACTGCAATGTTTAGAGTTAGTAACAGAACATTTTTATTGCAATGTTTAGAGATAGTAACAGAAGCCTTTTACTGCAATGTTAAGACCTAGTAACAGAAGCCTTTTACTGCAATGTTAAGACTTAGTAACAGAAGTATTTTCCTGCAATGTTTAGAGTTAGTAACAGAACATTTTTATTGCAATGTTTAGAGCTAGTAACAGAAGCATTTTACTGCAATGTTAAGAGATAGTAACAGAAGCATTTTACTGTAATGTTTAGAGCTAGTAAAAGAAGCATTTTACTGCAATGTTTAGAGATTGCAGCAAAATGCTTCTGTTACTGTGTTAATAAGAGCTAGTAACAGAACCATTTTACTGCAATGTTAAGCGATAGTAACAGAAGCCTTTTACTGCAATGTTTAGAGATAGTAACAGAAGCCTTTTACTGCAATGTTTAGAGCTAGTAACAGAACCATTTTACTGCAATGTTTAGAGCTAGTAACAGAAGCATTTTACTGCAATGTTTAGAGATCGTAACAGAACCATTTTGCTGCAATGTTAAGACTATTAACAGAAGCATTTCACTGCAATGTTTAGAGATAGTAACATAAGCATTTTACTACAATGTCAAGAGCTAGTAACAGAAGCATTTTACTGCAATGTTTAGAGTTAGTAACAGAACATTTTAATTGCAATGTTTAGAGATAGCAACAGAAGCATTTTACTGCAATGTTAAGAGCTAGTAACAAGCATTTTACTGCAATGTCAAGAGCTAGTAACAGAAGTATTTTACTGCAATGTTTAGAGATAGTAACAAAGCATTTTACTGTAATGTTTAGAGATTGCAGCAAAATGATTCTGTTACTATGTTAAGAGCTGGTAACAGAAGCATTTTACTGCAATGTTAAGAGATAGTAACAGAAGCCTTTTACTGCAATGTTAAGAGCAAGTAACAGAAGCATTTTACTGCAATATTTAGAGATTGCAGCAAAATGATTATGTTACTATGTTAAGAGCTGGTAACAGAAGCATTTTACTGCAATGTTAAGCGATAGTAACAGAAGCCTTTTACTGCAATGTTTGGAGCTGGTAACAGAAGTATTTTACTGCAATGTTAAGAGATAGTAACAGAAGCATTTTACTGCAATGTTTAGAGCTAGTAACAGAAGTATTTTGCTGCAATGTCAAGCGCTAGTTACAGAAGCATTTTACCTCAATGTCAAGTGCTAGTAAGAAAAGCATTTTACTTCAAAGTTTAGAGATAGAAACAGAAGCATTTTACTGCAATGTCAAGAGCTAGTAACAGAAGCATTTTGCTGCAATGTTAAGAGATAGTAACAGAAGCAGTGTACTGTAATGTTTAGAGATAGTAACAGAAGCATTTTACTGCAATGTTTAGAGATGGTAACAGAAGCATTTTGCTGCAATGTTAAGACTAGTAACAGAAGCATTTCACTGCAATGTTTAGAGATATTAACAAAAGCATTTTACTGTAATGTTTAGAGATACTAATAGAAGCATTGTACTGTAATGTTTAGAGATAGTAACAGAAGTATTTTGCTTCACCCACTAAAGTATCTTGTAAACTGAATACGCAACCAATGAACTTTGATTTGAAATATTTGCAACATCTAATAATGATGAATAAAAGTTTAATAAAAGCTAAAGACAAAAATAGACAAACTGATGGCATGAACAGAGCCCCCGCCAGCACCTTATCTCTCTCTGCCCATTGTCTTTGCCAGTGCTGTTTTCAGCAAGGTTTTGGGTCATTGGAGGATTAAGTCAAGTGAGAGAACGAGCCTGTCTTCTGCTCCATAAAATATACATCAGCATCACACATGTATTTGTGATGGGCAAGAGAAGAGGAGGAGGAGGAGGAGGAGAAATAGAACAACTCAATGTTTCATGAGCAGGATCCCTGCAGTCTACTTTGTGTTCATTTAAGAAACCGACAGAAAGATAATCCTTGCAGCTCAGAGGCATCCAGCCAGCTGAGTCTGGTCCGGTTCACTCCATCAACCTCTTCCTTTCCAAATCTAAGTTCCCCTCCTCACTTACCCTCCCCCTGCTCTGTGGGGCTCCTAGTTGACAATCCCCCAGCAGGAGTCTGCAGGTGCCGTGGTGCCGTGCCTTAATGCTCAGTCACTCTCAGTTAGAGGGAACAGCCTGGACCAGCTAGCAGGCTGCCTCTGCTCCACAATGCAGCTTTAATAAGAGGGATGAAACATAGATGAGTGAGGGGTTTGTGAGGAAACCTTTGGAGGACTGAGGGTCAGATGGGAGTTCCCATGTTTCTAACCTCCTCCTCCTCCGCCAGCCTCCCCTGAGAGCCAGGCAGGCAGGGCACTGCGCAATCTGCTCGCCTTTTTCCTCACACTCAGGACTGTGTGTGTGTGTGTGTGTGTGTGTGTGTGTGTGTGTGTGTGTGTGTGTGTGTGTGTGTGTGTGTGTGTGTGTGTGTGTGTGTGTGTGTGTGTGTGTGTGTGTGTGTGTGTGTGTGTGTGTGTGTGTGTGTGTGTGTGTGTGTGTGCTCATGATGCGGGTATGTGATTGGGTATGTGATTTGAAGGGCTATTATTTCCCATAGGAACAGAGCCAGGGTCAGGACATCAGTAACAATGTGACAGAGACTCCCATGGTTACAATTGTGTAGCTACAAGGCTCTCTCTTTCTCCCTCTCTCCCTCTAATGTCTCCCTTTTTTTCTTTATCACTCTCTCTCTATCCCCTCTCTCTCTCTCTATCCCATATCCTTTGAGTTATGTGGGCTTTCATCCTATCCAATAACACCATACATCACCCAATCAGAGAAGTGAGGCCGTTTATTACATGTCCCTGCGGATGTGTGAGAATGGAGGGGGGGGGTGACGACAAGGAAATCAGAGAAACAACAAGGGATTGTAGAGCGAGAGAGATGACAGTGTCATTTTATTAGGACAGTTGGCTGTATGTGTGCTGAAGAAACAGATGTTCATTAGACAGACGTTCAATAGACAGCTCATGCAAGATGGGACTAATCAACACCACTGCTTGATGTCTGTCTTGGCCAATAGATCTGATGTTTCACTCCCACACTGAACAGGGTCCACTGTCCAAACATACTGTAATGTACACAAAGGCTGCTGTTAACAAATGGAAGACAAGAGCCAGAACAACTCCTCATTGTACCAGAAATACACTGAGTGTACTAAACATTAGGAACACCTTCCCAGTATTGAGTTTGCCCTCAGAACAGCTTCAGTTTGTCAGGGCATGGACTCTACAAGGTGTTGAAAGCGTTCCACAGGGATGCTGGGCCATGTTGACTCACACGCAACAGTTTCCTGTGTGTATCAAGAATGCTCCACCACCCAAAGGACATCCAGCCTACTTGACACAACTGTGGGAAGTCAACATGACATTGAAGTCAACATGACCTAGCATCCCTGTGGAACACTTTCGAGACCTTGTAGAGTCCATACCCTGTCGAATTGAGGCTGTTCTAAGGGCAAAAGTGGGTGCAACTCAATATTAGGAAGGTGTTCCTGATGTTTTGTAAACTCACTGTTTACCAGACTGAGTACCAGACTTGCCACTGTGGCCTTTACCAACTCTAGCAAGCATCAGAAGTACCACTGGGTATCTCTCACTGAGAATCTCCCAGGCGCCATTAAGTCTCCAGTGTTGTTCTGTTAATTTTCTACATCCATCAATGGAAATAGCATGGCAGCTCTCGTGGCCTCTTTATACTATAGCTAGCGAGAGAGAGAGTTAGGGCATGAGAGTGAAAGCGAGAAAGAGAGAAAATACATCTGCCCCTGCATGTCCGAGAGAGAGAGAGAGAGAGAGAGAGAGAGAGAGAGAGAGAGAGAGAGAGAAAAATAAAGAGCTGAAGAGAGAGGGAGAGTTAGGGCTAGAGAAAGAGCTGAAGAGAGAGGGAGAGTTAGGGCTAGAGAAGAGAGAAAGAGAGAGGGAGAGTTAGGGCTAGAGAAGAAAGAGCTGAAGAGAGAGGGAGCGTTAGGGCTAGAGAAAGAGAGAAAGAGCTGAAGAGAGAGGGAGAGTTAGGGCTAGAGAAAGAGGAGAAAGAGCTGAAGAGAGAGGGAGAGTTAGGGCTAGAGAAGAAAGAGCTGAAGAGAGAGGGAGCGTTAGGGCTAGAGAAAGAGAGAAAGAGCTGAAGAGAGAGGGAGAGTTAGGGCTAGAGAAAGAGAGAAAGAGCTGAAGAGAGAGGGAGAGTTAGGGCTAGAGAAGAGAGAGCTGAAGAGAGAGGGAGAGTTAGGGCTAGAGAAAGAGAGAAAAAGCTGTCCCAGGGGAGCTCTTTACTGAGAGAGAGAGATGAGTGTGGGGTAGGCTGTGTCGAGGTGAGCGTCCAATCCCAGACAGGCCTGTTACAGATGGCCATTATGTCACAACTCACTCTCCCCCAGAGCAGAGCAACCCTGGAGAGACACTAGAGAGGATGGCTGGGAGGCAGCAGGACCAGAGGGGAGAGGGGAGAGGGGATGGCTGGGAGGCAGCAGGACTAGAGGGGAGAGGGGATGTCTGCGAAGCAGCAGGACCAGAGGGGAGACGGGATGTCTGCGAGGCAGCAGGGCCAGAGGGGAGAGTGGATGTCTCGTAGGTAGCAGGACCAGAGGGTAGAGGGGATGGCTTGGAGGCAGCAGGCCCAGAGGGGAGAGGGGATGGCTGGGAGGCTGCAGGACCAGAAGGGATGGCTAGGATAGTTCTTAGTTTATCTCAGTGTAGGCACAAATGTTATTTTCCCAATTACCATCTACCGATATGTTCACCAATATAGGCAGGGCCAGCTCCAGGCATAAGCGACATAAGCGGTCGCTTAGGGCCTCCGGTCGCTTAGGTCCTCCGGTCGCTTAGGGCCCCCCCCCCCCCAACATATATTTTTTTGGACCTCAGTCAGGATCTCAACATACTGTTGAAAGTTAGAATACTAGAATACACAAGTTGTAAGTTTGAAGTTTGGTTGTGCATCAGAAGTACAGCTAACAATGTTTTGATTGGTAAGTTAGTCAAGTCAGTTATCTAAACTTGTGGTGAAAATGGCCAAATACGCAGGGACCCTGACCTCCAGGGGCCCACCACTGATGTTGTTAGTCACTCCAACATTTTCTCTCTGCCCCATGGCAAAATGTGTAGAACTGTAGAAAACGTGCTTAAACACTGCAACATTTTCTCTACGCCCCATGGCAAAATGTGTAAAATACAGAAAATGTACTCTAATAAAACTTGCATTATTCTCTCCACCATCAAAAGGGGGACTACAAAAACAAAATTGCCGCTTACTGGGGAGGCCTCGCAACCAAATCTCGCTTAGGGCCCTTGAAAGACTAGCCGTCCCTGAATATGGACTAGCCGTCCCTGAATGGCTCATTAGCCATTTTACGAGCTCCCCTCAAAACTTCATCCAGCATCAGCAAAGGCATATGAGCACACACACATTTGATTGGACATATTGCGCAATGACATTGACGTGAGAGTCAAACAGACAGCAGACTATATAGTGCAGAATCATAACACTGACTCCCTGTCACAAGATACTGCAGCCATGCACTACATTACCACTACATACATCACACACACACACACACACACACACACACACACACACACACACACACACACACACACACACACACACACACACACACACACTGTCATCCTAGCTAATGCTGTGGTAGCATACGGGTAGGTGTGAGAGCCTCGGTGCCACAACAGACAAGTCACACTGGCTGTGTCCGAAATCTGTCTTGCCTACTACTTCCTAAAACTTCCTACTATGTTCTAGTCATACTACATGCTATTTAGAACATACTGTTTTGTAAATATGTACGCAATAAGCATCAAATATTAACATACAAGCCTGATTATCAGCTGCTGTCATACACACGTGGCTCTGAAATTATGATTCTCTTCCTCAATAGCATGCAGCGAATTTGTACTACATGAAAAGATGAAACGAGTATGACATCCTGGCATTTAAAGTATACTTAATTTTGAAATTTCACACACTTTAAAAGGTTCTATGTTTGCATACTCAAGTTGCCTACTATTTAAAATGCAAGTATGGATATTTGGAACACAGCCAGAATCACCACGGTAACAGATCCATGCTAATTTCATTCATCAGACAGGGTAACACTCACCTACATACACAAACACACTCTCTACCCACAATAATCTTCTTTTCATCACTAGCTCTGTCTAATTTACTCTCCCGCATCAATACCCTTTAATTAATATAATATTATTTCCTTGCTGTTTCATTTTGCTTCCTTCTCGCTGCTTCCCCAGTGTGAGCCAATTAAAGAGGAAACCAACACTTCGGATGCATGTTCCTCACACTGCTCCCCTCGTTGGCACCAATAGGCTGAGCCATCACTATTTCATCACCATTCCACACCAGTCCAGGGTGAGGGCAGTCATACAGAGCATGTGCCGTCATCAAACATGGATGCCAGTGTGACGTCCGAGCTAAACAGACCCCAGGCTGACTATCATGTACATTGCAGAACTCCCAGTGTGTTCCACACATATGATGGAATATCAGTAGGATCTCTATGGTTCTGCAGCTGTATGTTCAAATCAAATGTTACTCGTCACATGCTTCGTAAACAAGAGGTGTGTACTTACCCAATAAAGCAGAGCGAAAGAAAATAGAGAAATAAAATACAAGTAATAATAGATACACAATGAGTAAGGATAACTTGGCTATTTACAAGAAGTACCTGTATGATGTGCAGGGGTATGAGATAATTGAGGTAGATATGTACAAATAACTCAAAAGAAAGTGACAGATAGTAAACAGTAGCAGCGGCGTATGTGATGAGTCAAAGAACGGAGTGTAAAAAGGGTCAATGCCGATTGTTAAATAGTTAACCAATAGCTATCCGGACTAACTATATAGCAGCCTTATGGCTTGGGGGTAGAAGATGTTCAGGGTTCTTGCCGTGCTGTAGCAGAGAGAACCGTCTATGACTTGGGTGGCTGGAGTCTTTGATCATTTTTAGGGTCTTCGTCTGACAACGCCTGGTATAGAGGTCCTGGATGGCAGGGAGACTCGGCCCCAATGATGTACTGGGTCGTACGTATTACCCTCTAAAACGTCTTACGGTCAGATGCCAAGCAGTTGCCATACTAAGTGGGGATGCAGCCAGTCAAGATGCTCTCAGTGGTGCAGCTGTAGAACTTTTTGAGGATCTAACGGGCCCATGTCAAATCTGTTCAGCTCCTGAGGGGGAAGAGGCGTTGTCATGCCCTCTTCACGTCTGTGTGGGTGTGTTTGGACCATTATAGATCCTTAGTGATGTGGACACCGAGGAACTTGAAGCTCTGCATAGTGTGGAGAAGCTTTCTTATAGATATAGCATCTTTCTGGCTCATGACCCAAGCCTGAGACACTGCAACCCAACCACAAGATGATCCTTTATAAACACAGACACACTCACACCGCCGCCAAACACCAGCACAAATAGAGGACATAAAGGGCACTTTAATCACTGGCAGTACAGGAATGTTATTACTCAGAAAAACACATTGTGCTGAAGTCAAGTTGGATAGGGTGCAGTGAGGTAGCAAAGCAATTTCCACGTAATGTGGATTAATGAACCCCTGTAGAACTAACATGTTTGTTCTATGTGCTTCTTAACTACTGTAGTGTATAGATTGGGGTGTTTGCTTGTGTGTGTACTGTATGTGTTCGTGTGTGTGTGTTCGAGTGTGTGTGTGCAAGTGTCTTTTTGTGTGTCTTCATGCGTGTGTGTGTGTATGTTAGTGAGTGTGTCTGCCATGCTGTTTTACTGTCTTGCTCCCTGGGAGCTGTAGGTTTCTGGGGTTCTCTGTGGCTTACCTCATCTTGATAAATGTGGAGGGTAATCACAAGCACTGCTTGACTGAGCAGCCAAGGGCATTCTGCTCTGTGACCGAGGCCAAACTGCAGGGGCTTCCCTCTCCTTTCATTTGATGGACTCCCGACCTCTTCCCTCTCATCATTCTCCCTCTCTCTTTCAAGTCCTCGCTCTCGGTCTTCCTCTTTCAACCAGATTGGGAGTGAATTTGTGAGTGTGTGTGTGTGTGTGTGTGTGTGCTGGAGTATTAAATCCTACTTCAAATGAAAAGAGAAAAAGGTTCTATCTTTTTTTCCTCCAAACTGGGCCATGCGCTCTGGAGTATCGCTAGTAATTATCAATGCTACGTGGGGAGAGCGAGAGAGAGCGAGAGAGAGAGAAAGTGTGTGAGAAAGAAAAAACCAGATAACAATAAGGAAGCAGGGAAGAGGATGATGAAGAAAGTAAAAGATAGAGGACAGAGAGAAGATGAGAAGAAGAAGGATGTGTGTATGATATGAGAATGGGATAACAGAAAGGATGAAACATTAGGAGGAAGAGAGAGGTAGATTGGGTAAATCATACGGTATTAGTGTGAGAAAGGCATTGTTAATGACCTTTTCATCTGCCAATCAAACACTCCTCTCTCACTGTCACTTATACCACAGTAAAATGGTTACACAGTAGCCAGCCATCTAGCCAGCCATCCATCCAGGCAGCCATCCAGGCAGCCATCCAGCCAGGCATCCAGCTATCCAGCCAGGCATCCAGCCACCCAGGCAGCCAGCCAGGCATCCAGCCATCCAGGCAGCCAGCCAGGCATCCAGCTATCCAGCCAGGCATCCAGCCATCCAGGCAGCCAGCCAGGCATCCAGCTATCCAGCCAGGCATCCAGCCATCCAGGCAGCCAGCCAGGCATCCAGCTATCCAGCCAGGCATCCAGCCATCCAGGCAGCCATCCAGCCAGGCATCCAGCTATCCAGCCAGGCATCCAGCCACCCAGGCAGCCAGCCAGCCATCAAGCCAGCCATCCAGCCAGCCAGGCAGCAAGGCAGCAAGGCATCCAACCATCCAGCCAGCTAAGCCAGCCAGACAGGCGAGAGTTACTGCTTATTAATGATGTTGACAAGGACATGTCAAACACACAGCAGCCCAAACAGATCCCCTACCTATTCCCTAGTTGACACACATTAAATATGCACATATTTAATATCTGCCTCATTGGCATTCTGACAGGTCTGTGTCATTAGTAATTAGCAATAAAGTTGTCATCTGAAGACAGTCTGAGGTGCTGTCAGCTCAGAAAGAAAGGGAGCAGCTTACTGCACCCCACGGACCGCTCTTACTACATCCATACCTCCTTTCTCCATAACAACTAGCTGTAGACTCTAATGCCTCCACCCTGCTTACTTGGAGAAATAAGGACCAGAGGCAGGTGAAGAGAACCCATTCTAAGCAGCAGGAGAACTGTCCAACATCATACACACTCTTCACTCTCCCTTGAGTCCTATCAAACAGCTTCCAATGACCCTCAAACCTCATCTACTGTGTGCATTCCCTTGAACCGCCCAACACACACACACACACACATGGACGCATGCACACACACGTGGACGCATGCACATA
Organism: Salmo salar; assembly: GCF_965601325.2. NCBI lineage: Eukaryota > Metazoa > Chordata > Actinopteri > Salmoniformes > Salmonidae > Salmo > Salmo salar. The sequence goes on from NC_138301.1 coordinate 103,482,206, forward strand.
CACACACACGTGGACGCATACACACACACACACACAAACACACACACACGTGTGCATTCCCACACAAGTTCAGCCTCTGTTTGATGTACCAGAGAAGAGAAACGCTGTCCCATGGGTGTTCCTACTCACTACAAAAGGAAGGTTTTCGTCCCTCTACAGCAGTGCTTAGCGTGGTGTGTAAGGGGAACAATCTGTCAACCTGGAGAACTGAGGAGTTGCGTTAACCTTGGTGGCCTGGAGGACTGTGTTCAGTCAGGAGTTTGGGCCTTAGTGTTCGAAGCACAATATCATGCTAACAGGCCAGTGTATATGGTGTAGTGTACATTAAATGAACATTATGAAGAATGCAGGTTGGTACTAGAGTTGGTATATAGTTTTCTAGGGGTAGATTGTTGAAGCGTAGAGGAACTGAAGTAGTGTGACAACATGGTGATAGCGCTAGTGTTGTGATATAAAATGGGTTTTGTGTTGTTTTTGTGTTGCCATGGATCCCTGGGGGACACAACATTGCCTGAGATAGAGTACAGCTGACACAAAGTCAATAAATACTAACCACACAGAAGTACAGTTCACACACACAGACGCGCATGGGCATACGTATGTACTCCCACACACACACACACACACACACACACACACACACACACACACACACACACACACACACACACACACACACACACACACACACACACACACACACACACACACACACACACACACACACACACACACACACACACAAAATTGCACACACAGACAAATACAAGCACATTTACACATTGCTTATACACCTAGATTAACGTAATCCAGATGGACAGGAATGATACCTGGATGCAGTCATAGGAGGGTTGTGTAACTGTCCCATATGTCTTTACACCCCCTCTGTTTCCTGCTCTCTCTCTCTACACCCCTCTCTCTCTTTCACATACCCTCCATCTTTATCTCTCTGTCTGTCATCCACCCCCACCCACCTCTCTCTGTCTTTCTCTTGTTAGAGGTTAAACTCAATCTGTCCTTGTCAGGTTTAATCAAAGTATCCACAAATTCAATTTCAGCTGTTATATTTGGGAGGCTATGATAGCGTTCTTTGTCATTTGCGATATCTTTAGGGAGAGAGAAGGCAAAAAGGTGCTTCCTGTGCATACATATTGCCTCAGCTGAGATGGGTGACAGTTAATAAGTGGCAACACAAACAGTGGCAACACAAACACCCTCACCCCCAGTGCACACTCAGGGACACACAGCATAGCCACAGTGTGAACTCTTAGAACTGCACAATACTACTGCACAATTCTGCCGCACAATACTGCCGCACAATACTGCTCAACAATACCAGACATCACAAGAATAGTGCTGAACTGAAACAGTTTTGTAAAGAGGAATGATCCAAAATTCCTCCTGACCGCAGGTCTGATCCGCAACTACAGAAAACGTTTGCTTGAGGTTATTGCTTTCAAAGGAGGGTCAACCAATTAGTAAATCCAAGGGTTCACATACTCCCCCCCCCCCCCTCCACACTGTGAATGTTTACATGGTGTGTTCAATAAAGATATGAAAACGTAGAATTGTTTGTGTGTTATTAATTTAAGCAGACTATGTTTGCTGTCACGGGCGTCGTAAGGATTGGACCAAGGCGCAGCGGGAATGTGTCTGCTCATCTTCTTTATTTAATGAGAAGAAAACGAAACAAAACACTTAATACAAAAAAAACAACGACGAGAAACAGTCCTGTAAGGAACACAACTACACAAGGAACAACTACCCACAAAAACCCATGAAAAAACACCCCTACTAAATAGGACCTTCAATTAGAGGCAACGAGAAACAGCTGCCTCCAATTGAAGGTCAAACCAATAAACTAAGCACAGAACTAGATAAACTAGACAGACATAGAAATAGACTAACATAGAACATTGCCCAACAAACCCTGAAACACATTAAACAAACACCTCCTGCCACGTCCTGACCAAACTACACTAACAAATAACCTCTTTACTGGTCAGGACGTGACAGTTTGCCTATTGTTGTGACTTAGATAAAGATCAGATCAATTTGTATGACAAATTTAAGCAGAAATCCAGGTAATTCCAAAGGGTTCACATTTTCTTGCCACTGTAGATTAGGAATCACTGGCCACTTTTAGAAATGGATTAATAGCCAATTGAATAATGTTTTCGTATCTAGCATTACTCATCTCATAGGTATAAACTGCACTCCAGACTATTCTACGGTATCTTAGTCACTTTTAAATTCTGTTTACATATTGCATCACCCATCTCATATGTATATACTGTATTGTATTCTATACTACACCACTGACTGTTAAACAGCCATCTCCAGCACATCAGAGGCTGCTGCCTATAGACATTGATTAGGAATCACTGGCCACTTTAAGGAAATTAAATACTAGCCACTTTAATAATGTCTCTGTATCTTGCATTACTCATCTCATATGTGTAAACTGTACTCTATACTATTTTACGGTATCTTAGTCACTTTAATTGTGTGTAAATATTGCATCACCCATTTCATATGTGTATATACTGTATTCTATACTATGCCTCTCTATCTTAGTCCAATGCCGCTCTGACGTATATGTATATACTCTTAATCCATTTCTTACTTAGATTTACGTGTATTTTGGGTACACAGTTGTAGTCGGAAGTTTACATACACCTTAGCCAAATACATTTAAACTCAGTTTTTCACAATTCCTGACATTTAATCCTGGTAAAAATTCCCTGTCTTAGGTCAGTTAGGATCACCACTTCATTTTAAGAATGTGAAAGGTCAGAATAAAAGTAGAGAGGATGATTTATTCCAGCTTTTATTTCTGAGATCACATTCCCAGTGGGTTAGAAGTTTACATACACTCAATTAGTATTTGGTAGCATTGCCTTTAAATTGTTTAACTTGGGTCAAACGTTTTGGGTAGCCTTCCACAAGCTTCCCACAATAAGTTGGGTGAATTTTGGCCCATTCCTACTGACATAGCTGGTGTAACTGAGTCAGGTTTGTAGGCATCCTTGCTCGCTCACACTTTTTCAGTTTTGCCCACAAATCTTCTATGGGATTGAGGTCAGGGCTTTGTGATGGCCACTCCAATACCTTGACTTTGTTGTCCTTAAGCCATTTTGCCACAACTTTGGAAGTATGCTTGGGGTCATTGTCCATTTGGAAGACCCATTTGCCACCAAGATTTAACTTCCTGACTGATGTCTTGAGATGTTGCTTCAATATAGCCACATAATTTTCCTGCCTCATGATGCCATCTATTTTGTGAAGTGCACCAGTCCCTCCTGCAACAAAGCACCCCATGCTGCCACCCCCGTGCTTCATGGTTGGGATGGTGTTCTTCGGCTTGAAAGCCTCCCCCTTTTTCCTCCAATCATAACGATGGTCATTATGGCCAAACTGTTCTATTTTTGTTTCATCAGACCAGAGGACATTTCTCCAAAAAGTACGATCTTTGTCCCCATATGCAGTTGCAAACCATAGTGTAGCTTTTTTTTATGGCAGATTTGGAGCAGTGGCTTCTTCCTTGCTGAGCGGCCTTTCAGGTTATGTCGTTATAGGACTCATTTTACTGTGGATATAGATACTTTTGTTTCCTCCAGAATCTTCACAAAGTCCTTTGCTGTTGTTCTGGGATTTATTTGCACTTTTCCCTCCAAAGTACGTTCATCTCTAGGAGAGCGGTAGGACGGCTGCGTGGTCCCATGGTGTTTATAATTGCGTACTATTGTTTGTAGAAATTAATGTGGTACCTTCAGGCATTTGGAAATTGGTCCCAAGGATGAACAAAACTTGTGGAGGTCTGCAATGTGTTTTTCTGAGGTCTGGCTTTTGATTTTCCCATTATGTCAAGCAAAGAGGCACTGAGTTTGAAGGCAGGCCTTGAAATCCATCCACAGGTACACCTTCAATTGACTCAAATTATGTCAGTTAGCCTATCAGAAGCTTCTAAAGCCATGACATCATTTTCTGGAATTTTCCAAGTTGTTTAAAGGCACAGACAACTTAGTGTATGTAAACTTCTGACCCACTGGAATTGTGATGCAGTGAATTATAAGTGAAATAATCTTTCTGTAAACAATTGTTGGAAAAATTACTTGTATCATGCACAAAGTAGATGTCCTAACTGACTTGCCAAAACTATAGTTTGTTAACAAGAAATGTGTGGAGTGGTTGAAAAACAAGTTTTATTGACTCCAACCTAAGTGTATGTAAACTTCCGACTTCAACTGTATGTTGTAAAAATGTTAGATATTAGTTGTTAGATATTACTGCACTGTCGGAGCTAGAAGCACAAGCATTTCGCTACACCTGCAATAACATCTGCTAAACATGTGTATGTGACCAATACAGTTAATTTGATGGGTTTTATTCCATACTCTAAAAATAGATACAAAATGTTATTTTTAAACCTGGTTTCTCATGGCTAAATACATTTTTTATCTCAAACAAAACACCAAGCTTAAAGTCAGGATTGCATATGGTCTACTGGTGATATAAGCACGTAATCGTTTTAATCAGTGTGCAGATGTGATGGCTATCACAACAGCCTGTTGGAAGTACAGTAGACTATAGTGCTGTCAGATGCTATGTGATAGTATTTGTTGTAATGCTTTAGTCTGTCAAAATGGAAAAGAAGGACTTAGCTTGTAGAAATACATCATTTTGCTATTGACAGTGGTCCTTCAACGTCATGGTCTCAGTAACAGGATCACTCACATCTCTCTCATCCCCCTCCTCCTTTATCAAACTCTCTCTCTCCTTCTCTCCATTGTCGATTCCCTCTTTATCTATCACCATCCCCATATCCTCCATCCTCCCCTGGTCTAACTCAGATCACCATCCCCATATCCTCCATCCTCCCCTGGTCAATCTCAGATCACCATCCCCATATATCTCCCCTGGTCTAACTCAGATCACCATCCCCATATCCTCCATCCTCCCCTGGTCTAACTCAGATCACCATCCCCATATCCTCCATCCTCCCCTGGTCAATCTCAGATCACCATCCCCATATATCTCCCCTGGTCTAACTCAGATCACCATCCCCATATCCTCCATCCTCCCCTGGTCTATCTCAGATCACCATCCCCATATATCCTCCCCTGGTCTAACTCAGATCACCATCCCCATATCCTCCATCCTCCCCTGGTCTATCTCAGATCACCATCCCCATATCCTCCCCTGGTCTAACTCAGATCACCATCCCCATATCCTCCATCCTCCCCTGGTCTATCTCAGATCACCATCCCCATATCCTCTATCCTCCCCTGGTCTAACTCAGATCACCATCCCCATATCCTCCATCCTCCCCTGGTCTATCGCAGATCACCATCCCCATATCCATCTCAGATCACCATCCCCATATCCTCCCCTGGTCTATCTCAGATCACCATCCCCATATCCTCCATCCTCCCCTGGTCTAACTCAGATCACCATCCCCATATCCTCCCCTGGTCTAACTCAGATCACCATCCCCATATCCTCCATCCTCCCCTGGTCTATCTCAGATCACCATCCCCATATCCTCCCCTGGTCTAACTCAGATCACCATCCCCATATCCTCCATCCTCCCCTGGTCTATCTCAGATCACCATCCCCATATATCTTCCCCTGGTCTAACTCAGATCACCATCCCCATATCCTCCATCCTCCCCTGGTCTATCTCAGATCACCATCCCCATATCCTCCCCTGGTCTAACTCAGATCACCATCCCCATATCCTCCATCCTCCCCTGGTCTATCTCAGATCACCATCCCCATATCCTCTATCCTCCCCTGGTCTAACTCAGATCACCATCCCCATATCCTCCATCCTCCCCTGGTCTATCGCAGATCACCATCCCCATATCCTCCCCTGGTCTAACTCAGATCACCATCCCCATATCCTCCATCCTCCCCTGGTCTATCTCAGATCACCATCCCCATATCCTCCCCTGGTCTATCTCAGATCACCATCGCCATATCCTCCATCCTCCCCTGGTCTAACTCAGTCTCTTCTTTGCTCTGTATCTGTACTGCCATTTTTATTTCTTCTGTTTATCTCTCTCTCTCTCTGTGTCTTCCTCCCTCCTTCTCCCTCTCTCTCTGTCTTCCCCCCTCCTTCTCCCTCTCTCTCTCTGTCTTCCTCCCTCCTCTCTCTCTCTCTCTCTCTCTGACCCCTGTCGCAGGGCTACCTAACACTGCACAGTGTGATCAGATGTTGTCTAGTAAGCGACTTTAGGGCCCTGATCTCTTGTGGTCAGCTTAATGCTATCCTCATCTGGATCTCATCTCGTGACCTGGTCTCCTGCTCACCGATAGGGGCCCAGATTTGTGACCCAAAGAACTTTTCCCGAGTGCAGCCGATTGGCCCTAATGATGCCTGCTCATACCCTACCACCTCTGCACTAGAAGACGTCTGGGACTATACTACACTTCCTGTCTGTGTGACTGTCATTAAATGCTAACTGCAGATCAAACACTTCTCTTTGGCTTCGGTTCATTATACTGTCTCATTCTCATCTTGCCCAGGTGTCATTTGGCCGGGTTGTAGGTGTGTGTTTACGTGCATATTCATGCGTGTGTGAATGCGTGCATGTTTGTGTGTGTGTGTGTGTGTGTGTGTGTGTGTGTGTGTGTGTGTGTGTGTGTGTGTGTGTGTGTGTGTGTGTGTGTGTGTGTGTGTGTGTGTGTGTGTGTGTGTGTGTGTGTGTGAGCGAGAGAGCGAGAGAGCGAGAGAGCGAGAGAGCGAGAGAGAGAGAGAGAGCGCATGTGCGTGTGTGTGAGTGAGAGAGAGAATGTTAGAGGGGGTGTGTGAGGGGAGAACGGCGTCACTACTCGATATCCCACCCTTCCCAGGTCGAATTCCTCCTTGGACAAACTAAGAGGGTGATTATTGATTAATCAGTATAAATTAGTGAGCTGGATCGATTGGAGAAGGGAGAATCGCTGCAGATCACTGACAGTGGGAGCGAGCTTTCATCGCTTTCATCTAGTGGGCCGGCGGCGGCCATCTTAAAAGGGACCAGGACAGGAAGAGGTGGAGGCAAAGTGGGAACAGAGGCTGATGCTGCATTCTGCAACTATCACATATGGTTGATGGTAACATGACATCCCTAGCACTAGACACCTACCACCATTATAGGACATTTGTATACTGAAAATATTTGTTGTCATGACCCTAGTAAATATAGCTGCTTATGTGATTATAAAAGATAAAAGTATTACCATGACGATACTGATGGCTTGAGAGAAGAATAAACGAATATGCATTTAAAAAAAGGGAAGTGACGAAGGATCACTTATATAATACTCTCCTCACACCCCCAAAATGAAAGACACAAACACTGAACAAAGTGAGTACCTTAAAGTGAACCCAACTATGAGACATTTAGGGGCCTGAAGCTGTGTTACGCAAATACTCCGAAATATGTGAGAGCATCGGAGCTTTCCTGTTGTTTTTCACTGTTGTTTTGTCACACACAGTTGCAACATCAATGTACATTAACATAACAAAGCTTTGAGGCATGGCAGTGCACTCTGTAGCTACTGAAGGAATAGGCATACAGCACTGTGCTATTTCAGGCTCATAGAGAGGTTGTTATCATCCATTACTCAGGGGCTTTCACACACTGGCACACAGAGACATAAACACACACATAAACTCATACAAATACATATGGTAGGAAAGCACTCACTCACACACACGCACACGCATGCACACACATGTACATATACAGTACACTGAGTGAACAAAACATTAAGAACACTTACTCTTTCCATGACATACACAGCCCAGGTGAAAGCTATGATCCCTTATTGATGTCACTTGTTAAATCCACTTAAATCAGTGTAGATGAAGGGGAGGAGACAGGTTAAATAATTATTTTTAAGCCTTGAGACAATTGAGACATGGATTGTGTATGTGTGCCATTCAGAGGGTGAATGAGCAAGACAAAATATTGAAATGCCTTTGAACGGGGTATGGTAGTAGGTGCCAGGCGCACCGGTTTGTGTCAAGAACTGCAACGCTGCTGTGTTTTTCTCGATCCACAATAGTTTCTCATGTGTATAAAGAATGGTCCACCACCCAAAGGACATCCAGCCAACTTGACACTACTGTGGGAAGCATTGGAGTCAACATGGCCCAGCATCCCTGTGGAACGCTTTTGAGACCTTGTAGTCCATGCCCCAACAAACGGAGGCTGTTCTGTGAGCAAAAAGGGGGGGTGCACTCACCATTAGGAAGGTAAATGTTTTGCACACTCAGTATATACACAGACGTGCGCACACATACACACACACACACAAGCAGTCTTCAACACACTTGTATGTCAATTCTGATCTACAAACAATCACCAAGACACACAGGAAATGCATGTCATGTATAATAACTTATAGCTGACACAACAGATGAGATGCCATAGCAAAATCAATGTCTCTCATAATGCAACGCCAATGGCCACAGGAAGTAACAAGGATTACATAGAGCTTTCTATTGTGAGCCCTGTCTGACATTTCCTAACTGTGTCCCAAAGCTACACCTGTTGACTCTGCAACACCATACAACAACATCTGGTAGACAGCATTATCACGTTGGAGACATTATAGTCTTGGTAGAAAATGTATGATTCTCCAAACAGAGAGACTAAAATAGAAATTACACTACAGGTTATATTTTCAATATGGCGGCTGCTATTATCCTTTACATTCAACTCTTCACTATCCAGAAGCACAGAAGAATTCATAGAAACCAGACATTTTAAAGGCCATCAAATGGATATGGAAAAGAACAATGTTGTTAACATTGTATTTTTTGCCAGTGGCAAGGTTACGTAGATTAGAACACAGGTTAGATTGGTCTCAATCTAAAATGCATTAATCATCTGGAGTGTGGGAGGAAAGGGTTGAAGGATCTTCAACCTAATTGAATATTAACAGTAGGTGTAGTTACAGTGCACATTACCAACACACCTGGAATATACACAAAACACACACACACACACACACACACACACACACAGTAATAAGTGGCTCTAATTACCTCCCCAAAGACAGGTCTAAAAGGTGCAAAGAACTCAGAATAGTGTATGCATGTGGGATGTGTGCTTTCTCTATGTTGTCTACTACAACATGTGGTCATGGTCAGACAGAGTAAAAATCCACCTCACAGGACATACCCACTACCCAACTAGCCACTACCCAGGATGGGAACTCTAATGCTGTGTCTATGGGAACCCAGCAGCTGTGTACTACCCAGGATGGGAACTCTAATGCTATGTCTATGGGAACCCAGCAGCTGTGTACTACCCAAGATGGGAACTCTAATGCTGTGTCTATGGGAACCCAGCAGCTGTGTACTACCCAGGATGGGAACTCTAATGCTGTGTCTATGGGAACCCAGCAGCTGTGTACTACCCAGGATGGGAACTCTAATGCTGTGTCTATGGGAACCCAGCAGCTGTGTACTACCCAGGATGGGAACTCTAATGCTGTCTCTATGGGAACCCAGCAGCTGTGTACTACCCAGGATGGGAACTCTAATGCTGTGTCTATGGGAACCCAGCAGCTGTGTACTACCCAGGATGGGAACTCTAATGCTGTGTCTATGGGAACCCAGCAGCTGTGTACTACCCAGGATGGGAACTCTAATGCTGTCTCTATGGGAACCCAGCAGCTGTGTACTACCCAGGATGGGAACACTAAGGCTTAGAGGAAGGCTGACTGCAGTGTGAGGGGAGAGTCCTTCTAACTACTCCTCATTAAGCTCTGTTGTCTCTCTATGCATCCTCCCTCTCTAGGACTAGGGAATACATAATACAACGAGGGGCTCAGAATAAGGCACTCCTTTTTATTCTGACATGAACTGATCCAAACAAACAAATTCTATATTCTTGCATATCTTCTCATTCTCAAATCAATCATGCATTAACATTCTGCCAATTAATTCCAACAGGAACATCCACAAATTTTACATTATATAAATTATGAATAAAAAATACATTTAAAAAAGTTTACCCCTCAAAGTATATATTGTGTTTTCATGTGACCACCATTCCAACAACTAATCAATGACTTGGCAGAGAGGAAGAGGAGGAGATGGAGGAAGAGGAAGAAGAGAGAGATGACTCACCCGGTCTCTTTTCTTTTCGACTTTTTCGACCCCCACATAGCCGCACTTTAGAGATAAGGACTAGGATCTGTTTCTGGCACAGAGACTTGTTGCTCTTGGGACAAGGCTTCCTCTTGTTGGCTACCGGTCGGTTTTGTCTGTCGTCCTTGACTGCCCGTTTCTGTCTGATGAGAGAGCTGGCGAGAGCTGCCATCTTCCCCCCCCCTCTCACCTTTGGGAGGGGGGTGTCTTCCTACCCAACAGCCCCTCTTCAGGCGGGGCTGTCTGTGTCCTCAAGCAACAGAAAATGGTCGGAAGGTCCAGAGAGAGCCCCCAGAGAGGGGAGAGGGGTTTTACTCAGGGTTAAAAGAGAGGGTCTAGGTTAAGAGCTCCCTGGAAAAGGGAAGAGCAAGGGAGGTGAGAGTTCAAGTGCAGTCACACATCCAAAGCGGACCCTCCAGTGTGACGAGAAATAAATGCACCAACACTAAAAAACACTGAAAAACAGAGACCACTAAGGTCACATCTTCAGTAAAAAAGAAAGACGGGTGAGTGAGGTTAGAATGTCTGTTTGATAAAAATAAAACATGTAAAGACATCGACATTTCCTACATTTCTAACCTCCCTCCCCACCAAATCACCAGCAACAACGAAGTTCAAAATATAGCAAAATCACTAGCCTATCCTATAAGTAAACAATCCCCAAAAAAGAGACGGAGCTCTTTTCTCTGTCATATAAAAATCACACTTCTTCCAGTGAAGAGTGAAATCATTTTGAAGCTCAAACAGCATACAAAGTCAAGAGGAAATGAACAGGCAGTCAACATATAGTCTCTGGATGCCCAACTTTGCCTGCCATGGAAATGCAAGCGTCAGGAATAATGAGCGGAGAAATGGAGCCGTAATCCAGCAGACTTAGATCCAGAGGCAGCACAGCAGGCGGGATGGTGACGGACTCCCAAGAATGAATCCGGGAACGGAACAGAGGGATGGACAGAGAAAGATTTATCTTCCTCCTCTTCTGGCATTCTCTCTCTCCACACAGCCCTCAACTAACCCCCCGCCGCCCCCCACGGGTGAGTGTGAGAGTGTGAGAGTGGTCTGTGAATTCCAGTAGCAACCATCAGCAGAGGTGACATTCATGAGAGAGAGAGAGAGAGAGAGAGAGAGAGGAAAAGAGAGAGAGGAAAAGAGAGGGAGGGAGGGAGGGAGGGAGGGAGGGAGGGAGGGAGGGAGGGAGGGGGGAGGGAGGGAGGGAGGGAGGGAGGGAATGAGATCGACTGGGAAAGGGAAGATGAAGAAGAGAGAAAGAGAGAAGCGGAGAGAGGCTGAGGAGAGAAAGTGAGAAGCAGAGAAAGGCTGAGGAGAGAGAAACAGAGAAGCAGAGAGAGGCTGAATAGAGAGAAAGAGAGAAACAGAGAGGGGCTGAGGAGAGAGAAAGAGAGAAGCAGACAGAGGCTGAGGAGAAAGAAACAGAGAAGCAGAGAGAGGCTCAGGAGAGAAAATGAGAGAAGCTGAAGAAAGAAACCATGCAGCCACCTCTCTCCTCAGTTAATGTTCTAAGATGAGCTACAATGTATCTGTCGCGCTCACGCCCCATCCATCTGACTGTCCTTCAGAGGCAGAGAGTGGGGGAGAGAGAGGTGGAGAGAGAGAGAGAGAGAGAGAGAGAGAGAGAGAGAGAGAGAGAGAGAGAGAGAGAGAGAGAAGTGTATTTGTCTGTATGGAGGAAAAAGAGTGCTTAAGGTGCATGTGCTGTCACCTCGGGAGGAGCATCCTCGCCATGCGCTGTGAGTCACACACACGTGCGTGCACGCGTACACACAAACACACACACCTTTGGGACTGTAGAGCGTTCACTTATCTCTGTGTGAGGAGAGTGTGTCGTATAAGTAGGGGAACATCTCTGCATACGGTATGTGCTTCTGTTTGGTGTGTATGCACTAACTGTCATTCAACATCTTCCTTACATTATGTCATGCTGACTCTCTCTCTCTCTCTCTGGAGACTCTGTCTCTCCTACATCTCTCCCCCACCCTCTTTCCTTCTCCATTCCCTGACAACTCTCTCTCTTTCTCTCTCTCTCCCTCTCCCTCTGTCTCACACTCTCTTCTCTTTCGCCATCAATTCAGTTCCATTTTTTCAATTTAAGATCTTTATTGGCATGGGAAATATGTTAACATTGCCAAAGCAAGTGAACTAAACAACAAAAATGAACAGTAAACATTACACTCACAAAAGTTCCAAAATAATGTCATATTATGTGCAAATAGTTAAAGTACAAAAGGAAAAATAAATAAACAAAAATGGTTGTATTTAAAATGGTGTTGGTTCTCCACTGGTTGCCCATTTCTTGTGGCAACAGGTCACAAATCTTCTTGCTGTGATTGCACACTGTAGTATTTCACCCAATAGATATGGGAGTTTATCAAAATTGTATTTGTTTTCAATATTTTTGTGGGTCTGTGTAATCTGAGGGAAATATGTGTCTCTAATATGGTCATACATTTGGCAGGAGGTTAGGCAGCTCAGTTTCCACCTCATTTTATGAGTGTACACATAGCCTGTATTCTCTTGAGAGCCAGGTCTGCCTTTGGCGGCCTTTCTCATTAGCAAGGCTATGCTCACTGAGTCTGTACGTAGTCAAAGATTTCCTTCATTTTGGGTCAGTCACAATGGTCAGGTACTCTGCTACTGTATACTCTCTGTTTAGGGCCAAATAGCATTATAGTTTGCTCTGTTTTTTGTAAATTCTTTCCAATGTGACAAGTAATTATCTTTTTGTTTTCTCATGATTTTTGGTTGGGTCAAAATGTGTTGCTGTCCTGGGGCTCTGTGATGTCTGTTTATGTTTGTGAACAGAGCCACAGCACTATCTTGCTTAGGGGGCTCTTCTCCAGGTTCATTTCTCTGTAGGTGATGGCTTTGTTATGGAAGGTTTGGGAATCATTTTAGGTGGTTGTAGAACAATGGGTTCGATAATTGATTCAAGCATTGTTAGCCAGATCCTAATTGGTATGTCAAATTTGATGTTCCATTAGATGGCAAAGAAGGCCCTTTTTACCTTGTTTCTTAGATTGTTCACAGCTTTGTGGAAGTTACCTGTGGCGCTGATGTTTGGGCCCGAGGTATGAATAGCTTTTTGTGTGCTCTAGAACAACAGTATCTAGATGGAATTTGTATTTGTGGTCCTGGCAACTGGACCTTTTTTGGAACATCATTATTTTTGTCTTACTGAGATTTACTATCAGGGCCCAGGTCTGACTGAATCTGTCCTTGGTTGGGGACAGAAGCACCAGATCATCAGCAAACAGTAGACATTTGACTTCAGATTCTAGTAGGGTGAGGACGGGTGCTGCAGACTATTCTAGTGCCCTCGCAATTTCGTTGATATACACTGCTCCAAAAAATAAAGGGAACACTTAAACAAGACATCCTAGATCTGAATGAAAGAAATAATCTTATTAAATACTTTTTTCTTTACATAGTTGAATGTGCTGACAACAAAATCACACAAAAATAATCAATGGAAATCCAATTTATCAACCCATGGAGGTCTGGATTTGGAGTCACACTCAAAATTAAAGTGGAAAACCACACTACAGGCTGATCCAACTTTGATGTAATGTCCTTAAAACAAGTCAAAATGAGGCTCAGTAGTGTGTTTCTCCTCCACGTGCCTGTATGACCTCCCTACAACGCCTGGGCATGCTCCTGATGAGGTGGCGGATGGTCTCCTGAGGGATCTCCTCCCAGACCTGGACTAAAGCATCCGCCAACTCCTGGACAGTCTGTGGTGCAACGTGGCGTTGGTGGATGGAGCGAGACATGATGTTCCAGATGTGCTCAATTGGATTCAGGTCTGGGGAACGGGCGGGCCAGTCCATAGCATCAATGCCTTCCTCTTGCAGGAACTGCTGACACACTCCAGCCACATGAGGTCTAGCATTGTCTTGCATTAGGAGGAACCCAGGGCCAACCGCACCAGCATATGGTCTCACAAGGGGTCTGAGGATCTCATCTCGGTACCTAATGGCAGTCAGGCTACCTCTGGCGAGCACATGGAGGGCTGTGCGGCCCCCCAAAGAAATGCCACCCCACACCATGACTGACCCACCGCCAAACCGGTCATGCTGGAGGATGTTGCAGGCAGCAGAACGTTCTCCACGGCGTCTCCAGACTCTGTCACATCTGTCACGGGCTCAGTGTGAACCTGCTTTCATCTGTGAAGAGCACAGGGTGCCAGTGGCGAATTTGCCAATCTTGGTGTTCTCTGGCAAATGCCAAACGTCTTGCACGGTGTTGGGCTGTAAGCACAACCCCCACCTGTGGATGTCGGGCCCTCATACCACCCTCATGGAGTCTGTTTCTGACCGTTTGAGCAGACACATGCACATTTGTGGCCTGCTGGAGGTCATTTTGCAGGGCTCTGGCAGTGCTTCTCCTGCTCCTCCTTGCACAAAGGCGGAGGTAGCGGTCCTGCTGCTGGGTTGTTGCGCTCCTACGGCCTCCTCCACATCTCCTGGTGTACTGGCCTGTCTCCTGGTAGCACCTCCATGCTCTGGACACTACGCTGACAGACACAGCAAACCTTCTTGCCACAGCTCGCATTGATGTGCCATCCTGGATGAGCTGCACTACCTGAGCCACTTGTGTGGGTTGTAGACTCCATTTCATGCTACCACTAGAGTGAAAGCACCGCCAGCATTCAAAAGTGACCAAAACATCAGCCAGGAAGCATAGGAACTGAGAAGTGGTCTGTGGTCTCTACCTGCAGAACCTCTCTTTTATTGGGGGTGTCTTGCTTATTGCCTATAATTTCCACCTGTTGTCTATTCCATTTGCACAACAGCATGTGAAATGTATTGTCAATCAGGGTTGCTTCCTAAGTGGACAATTTGATTTCACAGAAGTGTGATTGACTTGGAGTTACATTGTGTTGTTTAAGTGTTCCCTTTATTTTTTTGAGCAGTATATATGTTGAAGCGGATGGGGCTTAAGCTGCATCCCTGTCTCACACCCCTGTGGAAAGAAATGTGTGTTTTTGCCAATTTTAACTGCACACTGTTGTTTGTGTACATGGATTTTAGAATGTCATATGCTTTTCCCCCAACACCACTTTCCATCAATTTGTATTGCAGACCCTCATGCCAAATTGAGTCAAAAGCTTTTTTGAAATCAACAAAGCAAGAGAATACTTTGCCTTTGTTTTGGTTTGATTGTTTGTCAATTAGAGTGTGCAGGGTGAATATGTGGTCTGTCATATGGTAATTTGGTAAAAAGCCAATTTGACATTTGCTCAGTACATTGTTTGCACTTCGGAAATGTAAGTGTCTGCTGTTTATGATAATTAAGCGGATTTTCCCAAGGTTGCTGTTGATCCATATCCCCCAGTAGTTATTGGGGTTAAATTTGTCTCCACTTTTGTGGATTGGGGTGATCAGTACTTGGTTCCAAATACAGTGAGGGAAAAAAGTATTTGATCCACTGCTGATTTTGAACGTTTGCCCACTGACAAAGAAATGATCAGTCTATAATTTTAATGGTAGGTTTATTTGAACAGTGAGAGACAGAATAACAACAAAAAAATCCAGAAAAACACATGTCAAAAATTTTCTAAAATGATTTGCATTTTAATGAGGGAAATAAGTATTTGACCCCTCTGCAAACATGACTTAGTACTTGGTGGCAAAACCCTTGTTGGCAATCACAGAGGTCAGACGTTTCTTGTAGTTGGCCACCAGGTTTGCACACATCTCAGGAGGGATTTTGTCCCACTCCTCTTTGCAGATCTTCTGCAAGTCATTAAGGTTTCGAGGCCGACGTTTGGCAACTCGAACCTTCAGCTCCCTCCACAGATTTTCTATGGGATTAAGGTCTGGAGACTGGCTAGGCCACTCCAGGACCTTAACCTGTTGGGTCAAGGGGGCAGCATTTGCCCGTCTGGATAAAAAAAATGTACCCGATTTAATCTGGTTACTAATCCTACCCAGTAACTAGAATATGCATATACTTATTATATATGGATAGAAAACACTCTAAAGTTTCTAAAACTGTTTGAATGGTGTCTGTGAGTATAACAGAACTCATTTGGCAGGCAAAACCCTGAGACATTTTCTGACAGGAAGTGGATACCTGATGTGTTGTATTGACTTTAAACCTATCCCATTGAAAAACACAGGGGCTGAGGAATATTTTGGCACTTCCTATTGCTTCCACTAGATGTCACCAGCCTTTACAAAGTGTTTTGAGTCTTCTGGAGGGAGATCTGACCGAACAAGAGCCATGGAACGATGATGTCCCATTAGACACCTGGCGCGCGAGTTCATGTTGGGTACCCTCGTTCCAATACGTTATAAAAGAGTATGCATTCGTCCACCTTGAATATTATTCATGTTCTGGTTAAAAAAGGCCCTAATGATTTATGCTATACAACGTTTGACATGTTTGAACGAACGGAAATATATTTTTTCCCCTCGTTCATGACGAGAAGTCCGGCTGGCTTACATCATGTGCTAACGAGACGGAGATTTTTGGACATAAATGATGAGCTTTTTTGAACAAAACTACATTCGTTATGGACCTGTGATACCTGGAAGTGACATCTGATGAAGAGAATCAAAGGTAATGGA
The DNA here is from genome assembly GCF_965601325.2 of Salmo salar. Classification (NCBI taxonomy): domain Eukaryota; kingdom Metazoa; phylum Chordata; class Actinopteri; order Salmoniformes; family Salmonidae; genus Salmo; species Salmo salar. The sequence continues at coordinate 103,498,949 of NC_138301.1, forward strand.
TTATTTACATAGTATTTTCGATTTTAGATCTCCCCAACATGACGTCTAGTCTGTATCGCAACGCGTATTTTTCTGGGCGCAGTGCTCAGATTATTGCAAAGTGTGATTTCCCAGTAAGGTTATTTTTAAATCTGGCAAGTTGATTGCGTTCAAGAGATGTAAATCTATAATTCTTTAAATGACAATATAATATTTTACCAATGTTTTCTAATTTTAATTATTTAATTTGTGACGCTGACTTGACTGCCGGTTATTGGAGGGAAACGATTTCCTCAACATCAATGCCATAGTAAAACGCTGTTTTTGGATATAAATATGAACTTGATAGAACTAAAAATGCATGCATTGCCTAACATAATGTCCTAGGAGAGTCATCTGATGGAGATTGTAAAAGGTTAGTGCATCATTTTAGCTGGTTTTATGGTTTTGGTGACCCTGTCTTTGACTTGACAAAACATTACACACAACTCTTGTAAATGTACTGTCCTAACATACTCTAAATTTATGCTTTCGCCGTAAAACCTTTTTGAAATCGTAAAACGTGGTTAGATTAAGGAGATGTTTATCTTTCAAATGGTGTAAAATAGTTGTATTTTTGAAAAATTTGAATTTTGACATTTATTTGGATTCAAATTTGCCGCTCTTGAAATGCACCTGCTGTTGATGGAGTGCACCACGGGTGGCACGCTAGCGTCCCACCTAGCCCCAAGAGGTTAATGTGCTTCTTCTTAAGCCACTCCTTTGTTGCCTTGGCCGTGTGGTTTGGGTCATTGTTATGCTGGAATACCCATCCACGACCCATTTTCAATGCCCTGGCTGAGGGAAGGAGGTTTTCACCCAAGATTTGACGGTACATGGCCCCATCCATCGTACCTTTGATGCGGTTGAAGTCCCTGTCCCCTTAGCAGAAAAACACCCCCAAAGCATAATGTTTCCACCTCCATGTTTGACGGTGGGGATGGTGTTCTTGGGGTCATAGGCAGCATTCCTCCTCCTCCAAACATGGCAAGTTGAGTTGATGCCAAAGAGCTCAATTTTGGTCTTATCTGACCACAACACTTTCACCCAGTTGTCCTCTGAAATCATTCAGATTTTCATTGGCAAACTTCAGACAGGCATGTATGTGTGCTTTCTTGAGCAGGGGGACCTTGCGGGCGCTGCAGGATTTCAGTCCTTCACGGCGTAGTGTGTTACCAATTGTTTTCTTGGTGACTATGGTCCCAGCTGCCTTGAGATCATTGACAAGATCCTCCCGTGTAGTTCTGGGCTGATTCCCCACTATTCTCATGATCATTGCAACTCCACGAGGTGAGATCTTGCATGGAGCCCCAGGCCGAGGGAGATTGACAGTTCTTTTGTGTTTCTTCCATTTGCGAATAATCGCACCAACTGTTGTCAGCTTCTCACCAAGCTGCTTGACCATGGTCTTGTAGCCCATTCCAGCCTTGTGTAGGTCTACAATCTTGTCCCTGACATCCTTGGAGAGCTCTTTGGTCTTGGCCATGGTGGAGAGTTTGGAATCTGATTGATTGATTGCTTCTGTGGACAGGTGTCTTTTTTACAGGTAACAAACTGAGATTAGGAGCACTCCCTTTAAGAGTGTGCTCCTAATCTCAGCTCGTTACCTGTATAAAAGACACCTGGGAGCCAGAAATCTTTCTGATTGAGAGGGGGTCAAATACTTATTTCCCTCATTAAAATGCAAATCAATTTATAACATTTTTGACATGCGTTTTTCTGGATTTTGTTGTTGTTATTCTGTCTCTCACTGTTCAAATAAACCTACCATTAAAATTATAGACTGATCATTTCTTTGTCAGTGGGCAAACGTACAAAATCAGCAGAGGATCAAATACTTTTTTCCCTCACTGTATTAGGGAAGATGCCAGAGTTGAGGATGATGTTAAAGAGTTTAAGTATAGCTAATTGGAATTTGTGGTCTGTATATTTGATCATTCAATTTAGGATTTCATTAACCCCAAAGGCCTTTTTGGGTTGGAGGGCTTGTATTTTGTCCTGCAGTTCATTCAATGTTATTGGAGAATCCAGTGGGTTCTGGTAGTCTTTAATTGTTCATTCCAAGATTTGTATTTGATCATGTATATGTGTTTTCTGTTTATTCTTTGTTATAGAGCCCAAAAGATTGGAGAAGTGGTTCATCCATCTCCATTTTGGATAGTTAACTCTTTGTGTTGTTGTTTGTTTAGAGTTTTCCCAGAAGTGGTTAGATTCTATGGATTCTTCAGTTACATTGAGCTGATTTCTGACATGCTGTTCCTTCTTTTCCCGTAGTGTATTTCTGTATTGTGTCACGTAGAGTAGGCCAGAAGGCTAAACTGGAAAACCTAACCTCTATAAAAAATAAAAAGATGGCGGAGCCGCAAAATTTCTTCTGTGCAAAGGTGTTTATTTACATAGTGATTCCGGAACAAAAACAACAGTACTGCCATCAAACATATACCTTATGGGACAGCTTAAAAACAATGCTGCCCCACCCACAGCTCAATCCAAAAATGCCTCTCTATGAACTGAAAGAGAGGCTCCTTTTGTAGGGGTAGCCCCTCCCCTCAGAACAATTAACACTAATTAATTAAGCAATTACCTATTCAACCTACAGTTTCCATTTATCTAAACATACCAAAATATATACATTGCAACACGTTTATGGAACATCACAATATAACATTTACAAAATGACATCACTACTGACAGTGTCTTCCAGTATTCCCATTTACATTAATGAGCCATTCCGGACAGGCACTACAAAGTAAGCCCAATTCCCTTAGCTCGGGTCCTTATCCAGCTTACCCGTAAGCTATAGAGATGGAGAGAGAGAGGAACAGAACAAACAACCGCGCTCATCCATAACATCGATAAGTATACTAAATATTGTTTATATTAAATATGAACACCTGTCTTTATTTCTTTATACCCTAACTGGTTACTGAAGTAAGTGTGAAATGTATGTACTAAGATAGATACGTTAACTTGTGTGTCGACCCACATTGTTAACTTATCTGATAACGGAGCAGGGAGGAGTGATGAATGTGTGCGTGCGTTAAAGTACCAAATGCTGCCCGCGGCCAGTGACAGACTTCTACGTCACATTACCTTCCTCCTCTCCTGAAGCGACCAGGTTCGGGAGCCTGGATAGGTAGTCTGCCGTGACATTTTCTTTTCCTGCCTTATGACGGACACAGAACCTGAAAGGCTGGAGCTCCAGATACCACCTGGTCACACGAGAATTCCGGTCCTTCATGGTCTGGATCCAGGTCAGTGCTCTGTGGTCTGTGTGCAGGTCAAATTCCCTCCCAAGAAGGTAGTAACGGAGGCTATCTAGGGCCCACTTTATAGCCAGGCACTCCTTCTCGATTGTTGAATACCTGGTTTCCCTCGGCAACAGCTTCCAACTCAGGTACAGTACAGGAAGCTCTTCTCCTGGCTCCCCTTGGGCCAGTTCAGCTCCAATTCCCACAGCCGAAGCGTCCACCTGCACAAGAAACCTCTTCTGAAAATCAGGGGTCTGGAGAACAGGGAATGAGCACAGTCGTTTTTTTCAGTATCATGAAGGCTTCCTCACACTCCTCAGTCCACTTCACAGGGTTGCTGGCCACCTTTGAAGTGAGGTTGGTCAGAGGGACAGCGATGGTCGAAAACTGCGGAATGAATCTCCGGTACCATCCTGCCAGACCTAGGAAGGACTTCACCTGTGTCTTGGTTCTGGGTTGAGGGCTGTTCCTGATGGACTCCACTTTGTCCACCTGAGGTCGAACTTCACCCTTACCCAGCTGGTAACCCAGGTACTTTGTCTCCTGTTTTGCCCACTCACACTTCAGGAGGTTAAGCGTGAGGCCTACATCATGGATCTTCCCCAGGACTCTGCTAAGATGCTGTATGTGCTTCTCCCAGGAGTGGCTGTAGATCACCACGTCGTCCAAGTAAGCAGCACAGTAATCATCACAGTCCTGGAGGACCTTGTCCATCAGCCTCTGGAAAGTCGCAGGGGCCCCATGAAGGCCAAACGGCATGACCTTGAACTGGAACAGGCCCATCGGTGTCCGGAACGCAGTGTAGGCCTTGGATTGTTCGTCCAGGGGCACCTGCCAGTACCCTTTGCAGAGATCCAATGTGGTGATGTAATGAGCTCTACCGATTCTCTCCAGTAAGTCGTCAATGCGGGGCATGGGGTAGGCATCAAACTGGGAGATGGCATTCACCTTACGGAAGTCCATGCAGACACACAAAGAGCCATCCTTCTTTGGGACAATGACAATAGGGCTGCTCCATTCACTTGATGATGGCTCGACAACATCCATCTCTATCATGGTGTGGACCTCTTCTTTGAGGGCTACCACCAGCCTCTCAGGCACACGGTAAGGATGCTGGCGGACAGGGTTCTGGCCAGGCTTCAAACGAATGACGTGTTCCAGGACTTTGGTTCTTCCTGGCCTCTGACTGAAGAGGGCCGGATACTTGCCAAACAGCTGCTTCAGCTCATCTTGCGTGTCTTCTAGGTGAGCCAATATGACCTCTGCTCGTCCTTTCCATGCCTCTGTGACCCCATCTGATTCGTCCTCTTCTTCTACTCTGCGGACCAGAAAGGATTTTACCTTGGAGAGTTCCTCTTTCTCCTCCCAGGCCTTGAGGAGGTTCACATGGTAGGTTTGCTTCTCCTTACCCTTGTCCGGGTGCAGCACCTCGTAGGTCACCGGACCCATCTTCCTCCCGATTAGGTACGGCCCTTGCCACTGCGCAAGGAGCTTGCTGGTAGACGAGGGAAGGAGGAGCAGGACTTTCTGTCCTGGCTTAAACTCTCTGTGGCGAGCGTGCTGGTCATAACCTCGCTTCTGGGCCTTCTGAAGTTTTGCCCTAGCTTCCTCTCGGTACCGCTCCAGCCTGTCTCGCATCTGGAGAACGTACTGGACAATCCCCTGTCCTGAGGTAGCTACTGGGGAACCTTCCCAGCACTTCAGCAGGTTCAGTGGTCCCTGCACTGGCCATCCATAGAGGAGTTCGAATGGCGAGAAACCTGTCGATGCCTGAGGCACCTCCCTGTAAGCAAAAAGCAGAAAGGGTAACCACTTATCCCAGTCTTTACCAGTGTCAGCCACAAACTTCCTCAGCATGTTCTTGAACGTTTGAGTGAATCTCTCTACGAGCCCATCCGTTTGGGGATGGTAGGGAGTGGTCCTCAAGCCTTTAATGCCCAGCTGTCGGTGGAGTTGAACCATCAGTCGTGAAGTGAAGTTTGTGCCTTGGTCCGTCAGGATTTCATCAGGGATTCCTACACGAGAAAAGAGCTGAACAAGAGCACTGATTATTTTTGGAGTGGTTATGGAACGGAGTGGGAAGGCTTCTGGGAACCGGGTGGCATAGTCACAGATCACCAATATATACTGGTAACCTGCACTACTCTTCTCCAAGGGTCCAACAATGTCCATTGCAATTCTCTTGAATGGGGTAGAGATAACTGGCAGTGAACATAGAGGAGCCCGGTCAGACCTACGGACAGCACTGGTTTTCTGGCACGTGGGGCATGTTTTGCAGCATGTTTGTACATCAGTATACATGGAGGGCCAAAAGAAACGGGAGCCTAGCCTAAGATAGGTCTTATGTTGCCCTAGATGGCCTGCCCATGGAACTGTATGTGCAAGGTTGAGAACAAGTGGTCTACATGTAGATGGCACCACTAACTTCCTGCTATCTGCTTCTGACCCAAGGTACAGTATGTGGTTGTCTACTGTGTATATTCCCCCACATGAAGATTGGCTGTCCCCAGCTAAGGCCTTATCAAATAAACCTTTCAAGGTTTCATCAGACTTCTGCAGTGTAGCAAAATTTTGTGGAACTTCCCATTGCACTTCTAACCCAGACACATCAGCAACAGGTACAGGGGTTCCCACATACTTCTCAAGACGCCGCTTGCGGCGTGACTTTCTGGGCCCTTTGGTTCTCCCCTCACACAGACTATCACACAAGTCAGGCAGAGGTTGTAAACCAGCTTTGGCCTGGGCACGAGTGACAACTGAACATGACACCTGAACATCAGACTGGCAAACTGACTGCTCATATAGCTGACCCCCCACACTTCCCAACAGATCAGAGAGTACAGGCACATCCCTCCCCAAAATCATCTCAAAAGGTAGCTTCTCCATTACCCCAACTTTGAGGAGGTATTTCTGACCCTGAATCTCCACTGTGAGTTCAGCTGTGGGCTGCTGTGACTGGTCACCATGGACACATTGGATCAGTGTCTGGTGACCGTAATCAATGTCATTAACAGGTACATTACATTTTCTGATCAACGACAGGGAACTGCCGGTGTCAATCATTGCAGTAAGACTTTTACCATTCACTTTTACAGGTAGCAAGACTGACCCTTCCCCAGTCTGTCTATTCTGAACACCATCCCCCTCTCTGGGCACATAACAGTAACCTGAGAGCTTGGATTTACGTAGCGGACACATTGAAGCCTTGTGCCCCTGCTGTCGGCAGTAAAAACAGGTCAGACCCCTCCCATCAGAGCGAACTGCATGATCCCTTACCTCCCTCCTCCCAGACACATAACCCCCAGAGTTACCTCCACCATCTCGGGTATCTCTGATGTCCCTTGTGTCTCGGAGACTCCTTGGAGCGGGTGCTGCAGGTCGTGGTGGGCCCCCTTTACGTGCATTAAGGTACCGCAGCGCAAGCTTGGCCGCCATAAGCCCGTCCTTGGGCTCGTGCTCTCGAACCCAGGTTCGAATGTCGTGTGTAGAACTAGTAGAAGTTGCTCGAGGATGATGACCTCACCGATCTCGTCCTGTGTCTTCTCCTCTGGTCGAACGCATCGTCGGTAGAGACCCTTGAGGCGGTGGTACGTCTCTGTCGGTGACTCACCCGATGGCGTCGATGCAGCTCTAAAGCGTTGACGGTAGGTCTCCGGGGAGATGTCAAACTTCACCAGCAGCGCTTCCTTCAAGCCCTTGTAGACGTTGGACAGCCCCTCATCCATTGCTGTGTAAGCCTCTAAGGCCTTGCCCGTGAGCAATGGGACAAGCCTGCAGGCCCACTCTGCCTCCAGCCACTGCCACGTCTTGGCCATTCGCTCAAACCTCAGCAAGTAGTTTTCAATGTCCTCCCCCTGCTGGTATGAGGGCATCTTTGGCTCCTTCCTCAAGAATGCTGGAAGATGAACGTTAACACTGCTGGACTGGTCTCCTGGTGCTGGGGCTGGCCTCATTACTGCTTGGGGATCCTGCTGTGGAGTTGAAGTCCCTGCTGCGTCAAGCCTTTGTCGTCCTGGTGTTGGCAGACCCAATCTTGGGCTCTCACTGACGAGTTCCGCTTGGTGAGGAGCTGTGAGGATAGATTGGCGTAGGACCCGGAACTCCTGCTTGAGGTCTTCGTCCCTCTTCTCAAGGCAGGTGAAAAGTTGCTGGAAAAGGGCTACCATGGTTGGGTGTGGTTCTGGTCCCCCAACTGCTCCTTCAGTCAGCTGGTCTCTTATTGCTGTATCTGCTGGTTCAACCGGTAGTTCAAACAGTTCTGGTTGTGTTTGGCCCCTTGGTCGGGCTCCTAGTTTCTCATAATTAACCTCTTCACCAGAAGATTCCATGGTATTCCACCCCGTTTCAACTTCAATTACCTTTTCTGACAGTTGATGCTGCTGCTGAGAACGCAATCCTGTACGCATTCCTTTACCTCTCTTGTTGGAATTCACTGATTTGCGGTGCACCATCCCACTGCTGCCACCATATGTCACGTAGAGTAGGCCAGAAGGCTAAACTGGAAAACCTAACCTCTATAAAAAATAAAAAGATGGCGGAGCCGCAAAAGTTCTTCTGTGCAAAGGTGTTTATTTACATAGTGATTCCGGAACAAAAACAACAGTACTGCCATCAAACATATACCTTATGGGACAGCTTAAAAACAATGCTGCCCCACCCACAGCTCAATCCAAAAATGCCTCTCTATGAACTGAAAGAGAGGCTCCTTTTGTAGGGGTAGCCCCTCCCCTCAGAACAATTAACACTAATTAATTAAGCAATTACCTATTCAACCTACAGTTTCCATTTATCTAAACATACCAAAATATATACATTGCAACACGTTTATGGAACAACATCACAATATAACATTTACAAAATGACATCACTACTGACAGTGTCTTCCAGTATTCCCATTTACATTAATGAGCCATTCCGGACAGGCACTACAAAGTAAGCCCAATTCCCTTAGCTCGGGTCCTTATCCAGCATACCCGTAAGCTATAGAGATGGAGAGAGAGAGGAACAGAACAAACAACCGCGCTCATCCATAACATCGATAAGTATACTAAATATTGCTTATATTAAATATGAACACCTGTCTTTATTTCTTTATACCCTAACTGGTTACTGAAGTAAGTGTGAAATGTATGTACTAAGATAGAGACGTTAACTTGTGTGTCGACCCACATTGTTAACTTATCTGATAACGGAGTAGGGAGGAGTGATGAATGTGTGCGTGCGTTAAAGTACCAAATGCTGCCCGCGGCCAGTGACGGACTTCTACGTCACATATTGTTTTAGTGATTCATCATAGTGAAGGCATAGGCTCAGGTTTTCTGGGTGTCTATGTTTTGGTTGGATAGATTTCTCAATTTCTTTCTTATGTTTTTGCATTCTTCATCAAACCATTTGTCAGTGTTGGTAATTTTCTTATGTTGTTTGACTTACATTTCTAGATTTGATAGTGAAGCTGAGAGGTCAAACTGTTTAGGTTTTCTACTGCCAAGTTTGCACCTTCACTATTACAGTGAAACCTTTAGTCCAAGAACATTTCTAGAAGAAATTTGTTGTTGCCTAATTGTTTTTGGTAGATTTCCACACTATTTTTCTTCCATCTATAGCATTTCTTAATATTATTTAGTTCCTTTGGCTTTGATGCCTTATGACTGAGCATAGCTCTGTTCAAGTAGAGTGTGATTTTGCTGTGATCTGATAGGGGTGTCAGTGGACTGACTGAACGCTCAAAAGAGACTCTGGGTTGAGGTCAGTGATAAAGTAGACTACAGTACTACTGCCAGGAGATGAGATATAGGTGTACCTACCATAGGAGTCCCCTCGGAGCCTACCATTGACTATGTACATACCCAGCAGAGCTGCAGAAGTTGTGACTCGTTTTTGTTGGTTATGGAGAGGGCAGAGAACTACAGACAGGAAGCTTTCCTGGTGAGCAGCCTGGTGGAGTGGCAGTACCAAAACCACAGTGGGACAATGGTGTCTTCTGACATTTTCACCAACTACAACCTGGAGGAGGCTGTGAGAGACAACAGCAAAGTGACAATCCAGATCAACAATGAGGATTATGAGGCAAATGTACCCCACAAGAGAGCTGTCAAGATTAGGGGCAGAAGAGACATTGAGTTACTGAGAAAAGACCTGAAAGGTAGGTCCCTCCATAATAAATCCTCATCTGTCTAGACTGCATTAAAATGAAATGATGTAGAACGTGTCTAGGGGGGCATATGGGGGAGGGAATGATGTCACCTCCAGGTAGGTGTTTTCCCCCCTGTATGCTGAGGGTGTCGGGTTCTTGTCCAGTTCTGGTATTTAGGTCGCCACAAACTAGTACATGTCCCTGAGCCTGGAAATTGTTGATCTCCCCCTCTAGGATGGAGAAGCTGTCATCGTTAAAGTATGGGGATTCTAATGGGGGATATAGGTAGCACATGAGGACATTTTTCTCTGTTGAGATAAATTTAGGCCAAAGTCAGATGACCTCAGACCTTGTATATTCCAGGATTAGATAGTAAAAGCTTTGTGTTCCATAGTGTCTAGTATTGTTTTTGTGTGGTTTAGGCCTGGACCATCACAGTAGGTGTGAACGATGGCTTCGCAGCCTAGCGCGGAGGAGATGCTGTCATTACGGCATGGATTCAGTTGTGTTCCTGAGATTGGAGTTAAGGTGGAGGAGGTTCTGCTTGTGGTCGGCAAACAGGTAGGAGCTGAACTTATACATTCCGCATCCTGAATGAATAAAGCTGTGGTTGTATTCATGAAAAGTGTACATTTGGTGGGTAGGGTGATTGTTAGTGAAATATTTGTAAGGGATGTGTTTGTACCGATTTCTCCTATTTCGACTCATTCGATCAGGGTGGTAGATGCAAATCTGCCTCTGTTTATTGCGAATGATCAAATTCGGAAAGAGCTGAGTCAGTTTGGTAAGTTTGCTAGCTGTTTTCGTGTACTGTCGGCAGGTTTTCAGACAGATGCCGTTAAGTATGTTGTTTTGTTCTGGAAGCAAGTGTTCATGTTTCTGAATAACAATTAGCAACAATTAAATATGCATTTTAAAGTTAGGCATGGGAAGGGCTCTACACAGGGTTTGTCAGCACAGATAGTCTATGGTGCTTTGAGTGTCGGGATTTGGGGCATAAGAGCTTTGAGTGCTCACAAGGTGAGGGTACAAGCGCCAGTGGGGGAAATCGAGGTCAATGTGCAGGGGGCCATGAGATGCAGCCAGCAGAGGCTAGACCTAGTCATGCTATAGATGGTGGTGTAGATGAGGCTGTCTAGTCAAGCTATGGATGGTGGTTTAGATAAGGCTGGGTTTAGTCAGGCTACAGATGGTAGTGTAACTGAGGCTGGGTCTAGTCATGCTATAGATGTTGGTGTAGCTGAGGCTGGGTCTAGTCATGCTGTGGATGGTGGTGTAGCTGAGGCTGGGTCTAGTCATGTCATGGATGGTGGCGTAGATGAGGCTGGGCCTAGTCAGGTTATGCTAGTGGATGAGGAGAGTATAGTGGGGAAGGGCAAACGACTAGAGCCAGTGGAGGAGGGTATCAACTGGAAGAGGAAAAAGGGGGAGAAGAAAAGAGGTGGGAGGGGAGAGGGGAGAGACTGGTGTGGTCAAAAGCACTAAGGAACCTTTGCCGGGTGATGGGGGGGAGAGGATGGAGTGGTCAAAGGCACAAAGGAACCTTTGCCGGGTGCTGGGGGGGGGGGGGGGACCCCGACTAGAGAGAAAGGGCGGGTGGTCAGGATGGGAGATGGAGATGAGGAGGAGGAGGAAGGTGAGTCTGCGGAAGAGGATGATGAGGAGGCTTTCTTTTCAGACTCCTCATCAATGGGTCCAGAGCTGACAGCCAGTCAGGCAGAGGGGTCAAAGTACCTGGTGAGGGAACTGTCAAGGTCGACGGGAAAATGTTCATCTTGAAGCTTTTTTTGCAATCCAGGAAACTTTGTAAGATCAGAACAATACGCTATGAAAAATGAGGGCCATTGTTTCCTCTCACCCATGAAACGCTTTAGGTTGAGAAAGTGAGTCACAACCGTGCATAAGGGTTGACCTTACGTTGTTTAGATTAATAGTTTTTTCTGGCACTGGGGCTTTTTGAGCTTTTGCTATTGGTCTCTTTCTTTGCTGGCTTTTCTACCACTCCACACATTATGGAGACTCTTAGGGTAGGCTCGCTTAATATAAATGGTGCCAGATGCGGGAAAGAGGAGTCTGTTGGGTGAATATATAAAACCCCAAAAAGTACAGGTGTTGTTTCTGCAAGAGACGCATACTGATGTGGTGAATGAAGTTGATTGGGGGCTCTGGTGGAAAGGGCCAAGTGTGCTAAGCTATGGAACAAATGTTCATGCAGGAGTGGAAGTCCTTTTTGCAACAGGTCTGGCAGTAAAAATTAGCTCCTCAAAGGAGGTGTATAGGGGGTTTTGTCCTTATAAATGTGTATGCACCTAACACATGGAGAGAGAGAGGGGGCGTCTGTTTGGTTGTCTTAGGAAGTCTTACAGGTAGCTCCTGAGAGGACGCTGGTGGTAGGCGGGGACTGGAACTGTACGATGGATTTTATGAAAGATAAAAATGGGAGGAGCCTCATTCAGGCTCAGTGGGGATGTTAAGGGACAATATTAAGCAGTTTGAACTAGTGGATGTTTGAAGAAGTAGACATCCCAACACAAGACAGTATACAGTTGAATTCGGAGGTTTACATACACCTTAGCCAAATACATTTAAACTCAGTTTTTCACAATTCCTGACATTTAATCCAAGTAAAAATTCCCTGTCTTAGGTCAGATAGGAGCACCACTTTATTTTAAGAATGGGAAATGTCAGAATAAAAGTAGAGAGAATGATTTATTTCAGCTTTTATTTCTTTCATCACATTCCCAGTGGGTCAGACGTTTACATACACTCAATTAGCATTTGGTAGCATTGCCTTTAAATTGTTTAACTTAGGTCAAACGTTTTGGGTAGCCTTCCACAAGCTGAGTGAATATTGGCCCATTCCTCCTGACAGAGCTGGTGTAACTGAGTCAGGTTTGTAGGCCTCCTTGCTCGCTCACGCTTTTTCAGTTCTGCCCACAGATCTTCTATAGGATTGAGGTCAGGGCTTTGTGATGGCCACTCCAATACCTTGACTTTGTTGTCCTTAAGCCATTTTTCCAACTTTGGAAGTATGCTTGGGGTCATTGTCCATTTGGAAGACCCATTTGCGACCGAGCTCTAACTTCCTGACTGATGTCTTAAGATGTTGCTTCAATATATCCACATAATTTTCCTCCCTTATGATGCCATCTATTTTGTGAAGTGCACCAGTCCCTCCTGCAGCAAAGCACCCCCACAACATGATGCTGCTTCACGGTTGGGATGGTGTTCTTCAGCTTGCAATCCCTCCCCTTTTTCCTCCAAATATAATGATGGTCATTATGGCCAAACAATTCTATTTTTGTTTCATCAGACCAGAGGACATTTCTCCAAAAAGTACGATTTTTGTCCCCATGTGCAGTTGCAAATCGTAGTCTGGCTTTTTTATGGCGGTTTTAGAGCAGTGGCTTCTTCCTTGCTGTGGATATCGGACTCATTTTACTGTGGATATAGATACTTTTGTAGCTGTTTCCTCCAGAATCTTCACAAGGTCATTTGCTGTTGTTCTGGGATTGATTTGCACTTTTCGCACCAAAGTACGTTAATCTCTAGGAGACAGAACGTGTCTCCTTCCTGAGCAGTATGACAGCTGCGTGGTCCCATGGTGTTTATACTTGCGTACTATTGTTTGTACAGATGAACGTGGTACCTTCAGGCATTTGGAAATTGCTCCCAAGGATGAACCAGACTTGTGGAGGTCTGCAATTATTTTCTGAGGCCTTAGCTGATTTCTTATGATTTTCCAATGATGTCAAGCAAAGAGGCACTGAGTTTGAAGGTAGGCCTTGAAATACATCCACAGGTACACCTCCAATTGACTCAAATTATGTCAATTAGCCTATCAGAAGCTTCTAAAGCCATGACATCATTTTCTGGAATTTTTCAAGCTGTTTGAAGGCACACTTAGTTGACTGTATGTAAACTTCTGACCCACTGGGATTGTGATACAGTGAATTATAAGTGAAATAATCTGTCTGTAAACAATTGTTGGAAAAATTACTTGTGTCATGCACAAACTAGATGTCCTAACCGACTTGCCAATACTATAGTTTGTTAACAAATTTGTGGACTGGTTGAAAAACGAGTTTTAATGACTCCAACCTATGTGTATGTAAACCTCCGACCTCAACTGTACATGGGTGAAGGTCTTTGGGGCTAGGGTGAGTGCAGCCCGACTGGGGTGCTACCATTTTCCCAGTGGTTTTTTCGTATCACCACAGCCCGGCTGTCTATTTCACCAGGGCCTCAGCAGGCATCCTTTTGGAAGTTTAATGTAAAGCTCTTACAAGATGTCACTTTTTGCTCAGGTTTCCTGACATATTGGGAAAGATGGGGGCATCGAAGAGAGGAGTATGAGTCTCTGAGTCAATGATGAGATGTGGGAAAAGTCAAAATTCAGCTTTTTTGTCAACAGTATACAGCTCTCTCATCCTCAAAGGCTAGGAGAGTATTGGGGGAGCTGGTGGGGTAAGGCAATATAGGCCTCCAGGCTAATTTAGCTGGGACCTGGGCAGTTTTTTCCAGGTTAAAGCAAAGGGAGCACTTGTAAGTGCTAGGTTCTCCATGCACAAGGAGATGGATGCTCCCAGCTCCTCTTCTTTGGTTTGAAAAGACAGAGCGGTGAAACCAAGGGTATGCATTGGCTGCACTGTCAGATGGGCGGGTGACCTCTGTGGTGGGGTAGATGCGGGAGTAGACTGTGGAGTTTTATACTGAGTTGTATAGGGCAGAACTGTGTGATCCTATGTGTAGGTTTTGTTTGCAGAACTCCCTAAGCTCTCTCTGGCACAGAGGGATGAAATGGACATTCCCCTGTTGTCCCATGAACTGGCAGAGGCCGTAACCCAGATGTCCCCCGGATGTGCACTGGTGGTCGATGGGACTTCCAGTAAAGTTTTATAAAAAAATTCTGGAGAATAATTGGACTAGACCTCTTTTGCGTGTTGCGTGAGTTCGATGGTGTAAGAGAGTTGCCGATGAGCTGCCGTCAGGTGGCTCTGACTCTCCTGACCAAAAAAGGGGACTAGTGTGAACTTAAGAACTGGAGACATGTGGCATTGCTCTGTGCGGACTGCAAGATATTTGCCAAAGTCCTCGCTAACTGACTGAACTCCCATCTGTACTCTATAGTACACAAGGACCAGACATATTGTGGTCCGGGACGCTCCATCACAGACAACTTGTTCTTAAATCAGGTTTTCTAATGTGAACTTTTGACTGGTCTCTTTAGACCAAGAGAAGGATTTTGATAGAGTGGACCATGAGAATCTGTTTAATGTGATGTTTGTTTTGGGGTTTGGGGAAAGGATTTTGGCTTGCGTGAAGATGTTGTATGCTGGGGCGTCATGTATGGTCAAGGTGGGAGGGGGGCTCAGTAGGCCAGTCTGGGTAAGGCCGGGCATTAGACAAGGATGCCCTTTATTGGGGTAGTTATATACACACTAGCCATTGAGCCTTTTTTGGGCCTCGTACGCAGGATACTGCAGGGAGTGTGCTGGACAGGCATGGGTGTGTTGACCGGTATAGCAGTGTCGGTGTATGCAGATTGCGTTTCTGTGATAGTCATGGATGGGCAGGATATGCGGGCACTATTGACAAGTCTGAAGGTGTACGAGGGAACTTCGTCAGCTAAGGTGAACTGGGGCAAGAGCAAAGCTCTGTTATGTGGAGCATGGAGGGATAGCCCCAGGGAGTTTGCAGTGAGGTTGTGAAGGGCTTTACATTTTGGGGGTGTACCTGGGCTTGGAGAGGTGGATCAGGAAGAACTGGGAGGGGCTGTCACAGGTAGTGGTGTCAAGACTGGCCAGGTGGAGATGTCTCCTGTCCCAAGTGTCATATGGAGGGAGGGTGCTGATAATCAACAACCTGGTGGCATCCTCTCTGTGGTAAAAACTGTCTGTCCTCAACCCCCCTGCCGGTCTGTTCTCAGACCTGCAATGCAAGCTGGTGGATTTTTTCTGGTCGGGCCATCACTGGCTGAGGGTGGCAGTGTTGTACATGTCCGTCCACGAAGGAGGACAGGGCCTGGTGGAACTGGAGAGCAGGGTGGCTGCATTCCAACTAAAGGCGGCACAGAGACTGCTGTACCATACTGATGTTCCGCTGGAGGGAACCAGCGGAACAGGAGAGCTGGCGGATTAGGGTTGGACCGGCAGCTGTTCTCCAAGATTCTGTTCTCTCTGATTTTTTTACTCTACAGTGCTGAGGGCTTGGCAGCTGCTAAGGACCACACGAGAAGGAGGTGTGGAGCCTGGGCTGTGGGTGTGGAAGGAACCTATCTTCCACAATCCAGCCATCCTGCAGAAGCGACTGATGGCAGCGGGTTTACTAACGCTGGGTGACCTGTGGCTGCTAGGGAAGGAAGGGTGGAAATCACCGGAAGTCCTGGCACAAGAAATAGGGCTAACATGTCTTAGGCTGCTGGAGAGATTCCTGGGGGAGTTCCAGGAGACACTGTCTGAGTCGATAAGGGGGGTGTTTGAGCGGCCGAAAGGGGAGGGGTTTTAATGAAATTAGGATGTATCATTAAAGAAAGACAAAAAGTCAAAAAAGTACATCTCTTTCTGGAGACTCAGCCACATGTCTCCCCACCCTATTCCCTGCTCTATTCCCTTATCTTTCTCTTTTTTTCTCTCTCTCTCTGTTTTTGTTCTCTCTCCTTCCCTCTCTCTCTCTCTCTCTCTCTCTCTTTTTCTCTCTCTCCTTTTCTCTCTCCTTTTCCCTTTCTTTCTCTTTCTCTGTCTTCAGCCATGTCTCACCCTACTCTCTCTCTCGCTCTTTCTCTCTCATATGAAATGGAGGCTGCTGGCTTACGTTATCCGTGACATACACGACCAGGGACAGATTGAGTTAGACAGCCTCCCCCTCATCCCCCCACAAAACACACCTCTCCCACACCCTATTCTCTTATCTCTCTCTTTTTCTCTCCTCTCTCTCTCTCTCATTCATTCATTCATTCTCTCTCTCTGGAGACTCATCCAAATCTCTCCCCCAACCTATTATCTCTCTCTCTCTCTCTCTCTGGAGACTCAGCCACATCTCTCCCCCAACCCATTCTCTCTCTCTGGAGACTCAGCCACATCTCTCCCCCAACCTATTCTCTCTCTCTCTCTCTCTCTCTCTCTCTCTCTGGAGACTCAGCCACATCTCTCCCCCAACCCATTCTCTCTCTCTCTCTCTCTCTCTCTCTCTCTCTACCCACCCTATTCCCTTTTCTCCCTCTTCCCTCCTCTATTCCCTTTTCTCTCTCCCAGTCCTACTCCTCAAATGAGTGGCAGTAGGCATTGACAAGGAAACAGGAAATATATGTTCCCCTTTTCCTCCTATCTGATCCTCCTACAGTGTCTCTGTGTGTATGCAGCACCTTATGCAGACTCATAAAGATGGAGAAGACATTACACACATTGCCAAGACTTTAAGTACTTCTTCCTCTCTCTCGATCAATGGTCTAATACAGTTACCCCTGATGAAAGCTAAGTGAGTTTTTTGTGGATGTAAGGTTGTGCACAAGGTTACCAAATGTTGGGAGATTTCATTCATTTCTGATTAACGTTATCAATGTGGTTAAAAAATGAAATATTTGTTTGTTGGATCCAATAGAGCCTGTTACGTGTTGTGATGGAGAGCGAGATAGAGAGATGGAGAGAAAGGTGGATGAATGTTTGTGTTCGAGGAGTTTGTGTTTTTAAGATAGCTGCAGGGATGTTGTGTCTCTCAGTCTGTCTATGTGGCTCTCATCATAGACGACGGCTAGAGTGCGACCTTGATCTGCTTTCCAAAGCTATTACACTCCACAAAGGACCCCCAGATCTCCATGACAAATGTGGACATCCCTTCCCTGAGTCCCCCTTCATTGTGGGAGGCCACAAACACACGTGCACGCGCACACACACACACACACACACACACACACACACACACAGGCACGTCCAAACAGCTGGCCCAGTTCTGTCTCTCTGTCTCCCTCCTCTATCGCTCTACCCCCCCCCCCCCCCCTCTCCATCACTGCTACACACAAATGACAGGAGGTATTATTCAGTAATTCCCCCTGCATTATGTAACCATGTGGAATATCAGCCTCTCTTTTTGGTTGTAGAGATGATATTCATAACGTCCATGACCTCCAGATCAGCTCCTTGTTCACAGTGAGCAGCAGATATCATTTTAATTCTTTGGTATTTACTCAGTTTTGCATTTTCTTTGTGTGTGTTTGTGTGTGTGTAATGTGAGAGGTTAAGTGTACAGTATGTCTATGTAATGTTAGTGTGAGTGGCTGTCTGTCCATGCCCAGTAACCAGATGTTTAGAATATGTCAATCAAAGCACTCAGTCGGGGTCTCAACGTACTGTTGAGAGTTACAATAGTAGAAAACACAAGGAGAAATTTCAAAATGTGATTGTGCATCAGCAGTTTTCCTCTTATGTCAGTCAATTAGCCCATGTCAGCTAACATGTTTATGATGGCTAAGTTAGTTTAGCGGCCAGCAATCTAAACTTGTTATCATGGTCGAATTACCGGCTGGGGGGCCCCATTGATTTTGTTAGTCAGTCTCACTCAGACATAATATGAATAACTGTCAACATTTCCCTTCACCCTATGGCAAAATGTGTAGAATTGCAGGAAATTAGCTGTGCAACAGCTCATTTTCCTCTCCACCCATGGCAAAATTAGTAGAATTGCATGAAATAAGATATCAAACTGCAACATTTTCTCTATACCCCATGGCAAAATGGGTAGAATTACATAAAATGAACGTGTATTTTTTTTTATCTCCGCTGTCAAGAGGGATTAAAATGTTTGTGTGTGTTACCTATCCCTGCCATACGTGTGTGTTACCTATCCCTGCCATACGTGTGTGTTACATATCCCTGCCATACGTGTGTGTTACCTATCCCTGCCATACGTGTGTGTTACCTATCACTGCCATACGTGTGTGTTACCTATCCCTGCCATACGTGTGTGTTACCTATCCCTGCCATACGTGTGTGTTACCTATCCCTGCCATACGTGTGTGTTACCTATCCCTGCCATACGTGTGTGTTACCTATCCCTGCCATACGTGTGTGTTACCTATCCCTGCCATACGTGTGTGTTACCTATCCCTGCCATACGTGTGTGTTACCTATCCCTGCCATACGTGCGTGTTACCTATCCCTGCTATACGTGTGTGTTACCTATCCCTGCCATACGTGTGTGTTACCTATCCCTGTCATACGTGTGTGGGTTACCTATCCCTGCCATACGGTGTGTGTGTGTGTGTGTGTGTGTGTGTGTGTGTGTTGCCCGTCCCTGCCATACATGGGTGTGTGAGTTGCCCGTCCCTGCCATACATGGGTGTGTGAGTTGCCCGTCCCTGCCATACATGGGTGTGTGAGTTGCCCGTCCCTGCCATACATGGGTGTGTGAGTTGCCCGTCCCTGCCATATATGGGTGTGTGAGTTGCCCGTCCCTGCCATACATGGGTGTGTGAGTTGCCCGTCCCTGCCATACATGGGTGTGTGAGTTGCCCGTCCCTGCCATACATGGGTGTGTGAGTTGCCCGTCCCTGCCATACATGGGTGTGTGAGTTGCCCGTCCCTGCCATACATGGGTGTGTGAGTTGCCCGTCCCTGCCATACATGGGTGTGTGAGTTGCCCGTCCCTGCCATACATGGGTGTGTGAGTTGCCCGTCCCTGCCATACATGGGTGTGTGTGTTGCCCATCCCTGCCATACATGGGTGTGTGTGTTGCCCATCCCTGCCATACATGGGTGTGTGTGTTGCCCATCCCTGCCATACATGGGTGTGTGTGTTGCCCATCCCTGCCATACATGGGTGTGTGTGTGTTGCCCATCCCTGTCATACATGGGTGTGTGTGTGTTGCCCATCCCTGTCATACATGGGTGTGTGTGTGTTGCCCATCCCTGTCATACATGGGTGTGTGTGTTGCCCATCCCTGCCATACATAGGTGTGTGAGTTGCCCATCCCTGCCATACATGGGTGTGTGTGTGTGTGTGTGTGTGTGTGTTGCCCATCCCTGCCATACATGGGTGTGTGTGTGTGTGTGTGTTGCCCGTCCCTGCCATACATGGGTGTGTGTGTTGCCCGTCCCTGCCATACATGGGTGTGTGAGTTGCCCATCCCTGCCATACATGGGTGTGTGTGTTGCCCATCCCTGCCATACATGGGTGTGTGTGTTGCCCATCCCTGCCATACATGGGTGTGTGTGTTACCCATCCCTGCCATACATGGGTGTGTGTTGCCCATCCCTGTCATACATGGGTGTGTGTGTGTTGCCCATCCCTGTCATACATGGGTGTGTGTGTTGCCCATCCCTGTCATACATGGGTGTGTGTGTTGCCCATCCCTGTCATACATGGGTGTGTGTGTTGCCCATCCCTGCCATACATGGGTGTGTGTGTTGCCCATCCCTGCCATACATGTGTGTGTGTGTGTGTGTGGGTGTGTGTGTTGCCCGTCCCTGCCATACATGGGTGTGTGAGTTGCCCGTCCCTGCCATACATGGGTGTGTGAGTTGCCCGTCCCTGCCATACATGGGTGTGTGAGTTGCCCGTCCCTGCCATACATGGGTGTGTGAGTTGCCCGTCCCTGCCATACATGGGTGTGTGTGTGTTGCCCATCCCTGCCATACATGGGTGTGTGAGTTGCCCGTCCCTGCCATACATGGGTGTGTGTGTGTTGCCCATCCCTGTCATACATGGGTGTGTGTGTTGCCCATCCCTGTCATACATGGGTGTGTGTGTTGCCCATCCCTGTCATACATGGGTGTGTGTGTTGCCCATCCCTGCCATACATAGGTGTGTGAGTTGCCCATCCCTGCCATACATGTGTGTGTGTGTGTGTGTGTGTGTGTGTGTTGCCCATCCCTGCCATACATGGGTGTGTGTGTGTGTGTGTTGCCCGTCCCTGCCATACATGGGTGTGTGAGTTGCCCGTCCCTGCCATACATGGGTGTGTGAGTTGCCCGTCCCTGCCATACATGGGTGTGTGAGTTGCCCGTCCCTGCCATACATGGGTGTGTGAGTTGCCCGTCCCTGCCATACATGGGTGTGTGAGTTGCCCGTCCCTGCCATACATGTGTGTGTGTGTGTGTGTGTGTGTGTGTGTTGCCCATCCCTGCCATACATGGGTGTGTGTGTGTGTGTGTTGCCCGTCCCTGCCATACATGGGTGTGTGAGTTGCCCGTCCCTGCCATACATGGGTGTGTGAGTTGCCCGTCCCTGCCATACATGGGTGTGTGAGTTGCCCGTCCCTGCCATACATGGGTGTGTGAGTTGCCCGTCCCTGCCATACATGGGTGTGTGAGTTGCCCGTCCCTGCCATACATGGGTGTGTGAGTTGCCCGTCCCTGCCATACATGGGTGTGTGAGTTGCCCGTCCCTGCAATACATGGGTGTGTCAGTTGCCCGTCCCTGCCATACATGGGTGTGTGAGTTGCCCATCCCTGCCATACATGGGTGTGTGTGTTGCCCATCCCTGCCATACATGGGTGTGTGTGTTGCCCATCCCTGCCATACATGGGTGTGTGTGTTGCCCATCCCTGCCATACATGGGTGTGTGTTGCCCATCCCTGTCATACATGGGTGTGTGTGTGTTGCCCATCCCTGTCATACATGGGTGTGTGTGTGTTGCCCATCCCTGTCATACATGGGTGTGTGTGTTGCCCATCCCTGCCATACATAGGTGTGTGAGTTGCCCATCCCTGCCATACATGGGTGTGTGTGTGTGTGTGTGTGTGTGTGTGTGTGTGTGTGTGTGTGTGTGTGTGTGTGTGTGTGTGTGTGTGTGTGTTGCCCATCCCTGCCATACATGGGTGTGTGTGTGTGTGTGTGTTGCCCGTCCCTGCCATACATTGGTGTGTGAGTTGCCCATCCCTGCCATACATGGGTGTGTGTGTTGCCCATCCCTGCCATACATGGGTGTGTGTGTTGCCCATCCCTGCCATACATGGGTGTGTGTGTTGCCCATCCCTGTCATACATGGGTGTGTGTGTGTTGCCCATCCCTGTCATACATGGGTGTGTGTGTTGCCCATCCCTGTCATACATGGGTGTGTGTGTTGCCCATCCCTGCCATACATGGGTGTGTTTGTTGCCCATCCCTGCCATACATGTGTGTGTGTGTGTGTGTGTGTGTGTGTGTGTGTGTGTGTGTGTTGCCCGTCCCTGCCATACATGGGTGTGTGAGTTGCCCGTCCCTGCCACACATGGGTGTGTGAGTTGCCCGTCCCTGCCATACATGGGTGTGTGAGTTGCCCGTCCCTGCCATACATGGGTGTGTGAGTTGCCCGTCCCTGCCATACATGGGTGTGTGAGTTGCCCGTCCCTGCCATACATGGGTGTGTGTGTGTTGCCCATCCCTGTCATACATGGGTGTGTGAGTTGCCCGTCCCTGCCATACATGGGTGTGTGTGTGTTGCCCATCCCTGTCATACATGGGTGTGTGTGTTGCCCATCCCTGTCATACATGGGTGTGTGTGTTGCCCATCCCTGCCATACATAGGTGTGTGAGTTGCCCATCCCTGCCATACATGTGTGTGTGTGTGTGTGTGTGTGTGTGTGTGTGTTGCCCATCCCTGCCATACATGGGTGTGTGTGTGTGTTGCCCGTCCCTGCCATACATGGGTGTGTGAGTTGCCCGTCCCTGCCATACATGGGTGTGTGTGTCGCCCATCCCTGCCATACATGGGTTGGTGTGTCGCCCATCCCTGCCATACATGGGTGTGTGTGTTGCCCATCCCTGCCAGACATGGGTGTGTGTGTTGCCCATCCCTGCCAGACATGGGTGTGTGTGTTGCCCATCCCTGTCATACATGGGTGTGTGTGTTGCCCATCCCTGTCATACATGGGTGTGTGTGTTGCCCATCCCTGTCATACATGGGTGTGTGTGTTGCCCATCCCTGCCATACATAGGTGTGTGTTGCCCATCCCTGCCATACATGGGTGTGTGTTGCCCATCCCTGCCAGACATGGGTGTGTGTGTTGCCCATCCCTGCCAGACATGGGTGTGTGTGTTGCCCATCCCTGCCAGACATGGGTGTGTGTGTTGCCCATCCCTGTCATACATGGGTGTGTGTGTTGCCCATCCCTGTCATACATGGGTGTGTTTTTTGCCCATCCCTGCCATACATAGGTGTGTGTTGCCCATCCCTGCCATACATGGGTGTGTGTGTTGCCCATCCCTGCTATACATGGGTGTGTGTGTTGCCCATCCCTGCCATACATGGGTGTGTGTGTTGTCCATCCCTGTCATACCTGTTCTAAAAATATCACATTTTCAAACAGACCAAATGTCAGTGACACAGATCCCTAAACATTGCCATTATAAAACATTATGCAATAGTTCCATGTCATAACAGGGAATATTGCTTTGGAATAGTCATTTGGTTTATCTCTTTGAAAGTCCTTGTGACTTCAAGGACATTTGAGAAAGCGACGTATTGACTTCCCTCTTGAAATCACAATCCTCTCTTTAGATTGTCTCCTTATTTCCCCGGAAATGAATGAAAACACAAATATGGATGATAGATTAATATGACCCTTCATCTGATGGATTAGGGGAAGAGTTAGGATAATATTCTGCAGACAATAACTTCTGTGATTTCATAGTTTATCTACTGAAAACAGCTTCTCATCCACCCACAATCTCTCAGTAAATACAGACAGAGACTGGAAGGAAAGGGCCCTGAACAGAGTGTGTGTATACGTTTCTG
The DNA here is from genome assembly GCF_965601325.2 of Salmo salar. Classification (NCBI taxonomy): domain Eukaryota; kingdom Metazoa; phylum Chordata; class Actinopteri; order Salmoniformes; family Salmonidae; genus Salmo; species Salmo salar. Next base: position 103,522,062 of record NC_138301.1, read on the forward strand.
TATGCTCGCGCATGTGGGTGTGCGAATGTGCACATACATGAGTGTTTGTGTGAGTGTGCACATGCATGAGTGTGTTTGACTCTTAAAGAGAGTAGGGGACAGAAAAGAAGAGGTGGCGAGAAGCCAAGATGTAACAGATATCCTGGGAGTCTCAGGGGCCATAAAGATCACAGTAATATCTCTGAACGGCATGTAACTATACTGTAGGGAGAGAGTCTAGAGCAGAACGCCTCAGTACATTCACTGCCCTGAGCGGAAAGGAAAAGAGGGGTCAGATCAGACATGTGGACAGAGATTTGTGGGCTCAATATTGCATGTCTCCTAAAGCGTTTAATGAGTCAAGCAGATGGTGACCACAGTGTCAAGCCATCTTCCACTTCTGGTTGGTGAATAATCCAACCTATCGGATCTAATGAATCCTAATGATATGGAGTCAGATGAGAGGTGGTGAGGTGAACTATTGATGATACCATTTCTCTCACTGTGGCTGGAGGTGTCCTCCAAATGAGCCCATAATTAAGCAGCTGAGTCTGGGGTAGAGCGGGGGAGTGGGGTGGAGGTGGGAGAGTCTGAGGGAACGAGGATTAAACTCATTAACGGAATGGAGTTTTGAGTGGAGCGGGGAGAAAGAGAGAGCTCCGTTTGAAACACACCAGTTAGTCAAAGGCACAGAAATATCACACCCAGGGCCAGGCAGGGAACAACTACAGATAAAGGGAACTGAGAGGCCAGGTCTCATAGACCACTGATGTATCCACATAGCAGCTATATTTACAGTAAACTCAACATCATATGCAACGTAATCATTAGGAGAGATTTTGTTAGATTCGTTTGGTGATGTGTTGTGTAAAAGGGAGGACTGATTGCTCTTAGGCGTGACTGAGTTAATGGTTTATTCTCCTTTACTCTGTTATTTGACTGTGATTAAATATCACTGCTAAACAAGGGGGCTATGAACCTGTAGAAATAGCATCCTGGCGCTCCCATTCTGTGCAAAGCTATCTGCTTTTTAACAACCACTCCAAATTATGCTTTCATTTTTGCTTTAATTAAAATATTTTAAGTGCCTTACATAAAAGCATTAGTGGTCACGAGGCTTAGCGCAGTAACAATTTGTGTAAGATTATGGTAAGGGACATGATGTGGCCATGCGGAGTGAGATTAGTTTAAGGCACATGTGGCCATGCAGAGTGAGATTAGTTTAAGGGACATGTGGCCATGCAGAGTGAGATTAGTTTAAGGGACATGATGTGGCCATGCAGAGTGAGGTTAGTTTAAGGGACATGATGTGGCCATGCTGAGTGAGATTAGTTTAAGGGACATGTGGCCATGCAGAGTGAGATTAGTTTAAGGGACATGATGTGGCCATGCTGAGTGAGATTAGTTTAAGGGACATGATGTGGCCATGCTGAGTGAGATTAGTTTAAGGGACATGATGTGGCCATGCTGAGTGAGATTAGTTTAAGGGACATGATGTGGCCATGCTGAGTGAGATTAGTTTAAGGGACATGATGTGGCCATGCAGAGTGAGATTAGTTTAAGGGACATGTGGCCATGCGGAGTGAGATTAGTTTAAGGGACATGATGTGGCCATGCTGAGTGAGATTAGTTTAAGGGACATGTGGCCATGCAGAGTGAGATTAGTTTAAGGGACATGCTGAGTGAGATTAGTTTAAGGGACATGATGTGGCCATGCAGAGTGAGATTAGTTTAAGGGACATGATGTGGCCATGCAGAGTGAGATTAGTTTAAGGGACATGATGTGGCCATGCAGAGTGAGATTAGTTTAAGGGACATGATGTGGCCATGCTGAGTGAGATTAGTTTAAGGAACATGATGTGGCCATGCTGAGTGAGATTAGCTTAAGGGACATGATGTGGCCATGCTGAGTGAGGTTAGTTTAAGGGACATGATGTGGCCATGTTGAGTGAGATCAGTTTAAGGGACATGATGTGGCCATGCAGAGTGAGATTAGCAGCACTGGTGAAACCAGAGTTGGCTACTGACAGATTGAGAGTTAAATAACCTCACAGCAATAAACAAACAGACCCCAACACAGCAGGAGATGAGGAGAGAAGAGGACAGTGTGTGGGGAGGAGAGGAGAGAACAGTGTGTGGGGAGGAGAGGAGAGAACAGTGTGTGGGGAGGAGAGGAGAGAACAGTGTGTGGGGAGGAGAGGAGAGAAGAGGACAGTGTGTGGGGAGGAGAGGAGAGAAGAGGACAGTGTGTGGGGAGGAGAGGAGAACAGTGTGTGGGGAGGAGAGGAGAACAGTGTGTGGGGAGGAGAGGAGAACAGTGTGTGGGGAGGAGAGGAGAACAGTGTGTGGGGAGGAGAGGAGAGAAGAGGACAGTGTGTGGGGAGGAGAGGAGAACAGTGTGTGGGGAGGAGAGGAGAACAGTGTGTGGGGAGGAGAGGAGAACAGTGTGTGGGGAGGAGAGGAGAGAAGAGGACAGTGTGTGGGGAGGAGAGAAGAGGACAGTGTGTGGGGAGGAGAGGGCCATGTGTGGAGAGGAGAGGGCCATGTGTGGAGAGGCGAGAAGAGGACAGTGTGTGGCGAGGCGAGAAGAGGACAGTGTGTGGGGAGGAGAGGAGAGGGCAGTGTGTGGGACGAGAAGGTAAAGGCAAATATAAGAAAACTATGAAAAACATAGCTTTCCAGAAAAATAAAGGTGTGAGAAAAAACAGGACAAAGATAGAATGCCACATAAAGAGACAGACTGGAAGGTTAGAATAGGGTTAAAAGAAAAGAAGATACAGGAAGTAGAGAGAGAGAGAATATGAGACTTGAGTTTGCAGCGAGGTCCCAGTCCTGTGCTGAGTGAGAGAGCTGTGGAGTGGGCTCATCTTCACAGAAGGGCTTGCCCAGGCGTGAATCCCTCAGGAGCAGTTACTGAGCCCAACGTTCCTATTTTCCCTCCCATCGGCTTCTTTCATTCTGTCTCTCTTCTCTGCTCTCTCACCAAGCTGGCTCTGCATGGCTCTTCAGGAAAGAGAAAACAGCCCTTTAACTCTGACTCACATATGCATAATGCATGATGAATGTGCATAATCACCAGGTGTCTCAATTATCACCCCCATGCATTTAACTGTTTTCAATATTCTTCCCTCCCTCCAGCAGTGCCCCTCCCTCCCTGCCTCTCTCTCCCTTCCTCCCCCTCCCTCTTTTCTGTCTAATAAGCAAACCCCCAGTGATACCTCCCACGTTGTCTGCTACTGCCCAGCAAGGGCCACAGTCAGCTCGCGCACGCAGCCAGTCTCCCAGCCATACTGCAGAGGTAGATTTAGATGTAGTGGGCCCTGGGGGCCGGAGGTTACCTGCATCCTCGCAAGCCACTGATCAGGCACTCTTGGTCCCTGCCGCCTGTAGAGCCTCATTAAATGATCCGCTTGACTAAACCAAACTAATAAATTAGGGAAACAGTCCACTGAGCAAAGGGACGATCTTAACTGAGTGAATTAGAGAGTGTCGTCAGAGCTGAGAGTTTTGTCTGGATGAGACCCTGGCCCTGGGGATCAGAGAACTGAGGGTCAGACTAATATCTCCCTCAGGATGACTCAGCACAGAGACACATTACTGTAAAGCATATGGACCAGATCTGTGATGTAACCTTCAATCAGGGAAGAACACGTAGAATGAAAACAGTGTGGAAAACAGAATTGGAAATAACCTTGATGTTAAAATATGACTGGAATATGACCAACATTTTTCTACAGTGAAAAGTTCAAATGTGACAGTAACTTGTAAGATATTTACACATTGCCAAATGCTCTCTGTGGTTATATTCAGATATACAGTCGTGCCCAAAAGTTTGGAGAATGGCACAAATATTCATTTCCAACTGCTGCCTCAGCTTGTATGATGGCAATTTGCATATACTCCAGAATGTTATGAAGAGTGATCAGATGAATTGCAATTAATTGCAAAGTCCCTCTTTGCCATGCAAATGAACTGAATCCCCCAAAAACATTTCCACTGCATTTCAGCCCTGTCACAAAAGGACCAGCTGACATCATGTCAGTGATTCTCTCGTTAACACAGGTGTGAGTGTTGACGAGGAGAAGGCTGGTGATCACTCTGTCATGCTGATTGAGTTCGAATAACAGACTGGAAGCTTCAATAGGAGGGTGGTGTTTGGAATCATTGTTCTTCCTCTGTCAACCATGTTTACCTGCAAGGAAACACATGCCATCATTGCTTTGCACAAAAAGGGCTTCACAGGGAAGGATATTGCTGCCAGTAAGATTGCACCTAAATCAACCATTTATCGGATCATCAAGAACTTCAAGGAGAGCGGTTCAATTGTTGTGAAGAAAGCTTCAGGGCGCCTAAGAAAGTCGAGCAAGCGCCAGGACTGTCTCCTAAAGTTGATTCAGCTGTACAGTACAGAGCTTGCTCAGGAATGGCAGCAGGCAGTTGTAAGTGCATCTGCACGCACAGTGAGGTGAAGACTTTTGGAGGATGGCCTGGTGTCAAGAAGGGCAGCAAAGAAGCCACTTCTCTCCAGGAAAAACATCAGGGACAGACTGATATTCTGCAAAAGGTACAGGGATTGGACTGCTGAGGACTGGGGTAAAGTCATTTTCTCTGATGAATCCCCTTTCCAATTGTTTGGGGCATCTGGAAAAAAGCTTGTCCGGAGAAGACAAGGTGAGCGCTACCATCAGTCCTGTGTCATGCCAACAGTAAAGCATCCTGAGACCATTCATATGTGGGGTTGCTTCTCAGCCAAGGGAGTGGGCTCACTCACAATTTTGCCTAAGAACACAGCCATGAATAAAGAATGGTACCAACACATCCTCCGAGAGCAACTTCTCCCAACAATCCAAGAACAGTTGTGATGAACAATGCCTTTTCCAGCATGATGGAGCACCTTGCCATAAGGCAAAAGTGATAACTAAGTGGCTCGGGGAACAAAACATCAATATTTTGGGTCCATGGCCAGGAAACTCCCCAGACCTTAATCCCATTGAGAACTTGTGGTCAATCCTCAAGAGGCGGGTGGACAAACAAAAACCCACAAATTCTGGCAAACTCCAAGCATTGTTTATGCAAGAATGGGCTGCTATCAGTCAGGATGTGGCCCAGAAGTTAATTGACAGCATGTCAGGGCGGATTGCAGAGATCTTGGAAAAGGGTCAACGCTGCAAATATTGACTCTTTGCATCAACTTCATGTAATTGTCAATAAAAGCCTTTGACACTTATGAAATGCTTGTAATTATACTTCAGTATTCCATAGTAACATCTGACAAAAATATCTAAAGACACTGATGCAGCAGACTTTGTGAAAATTAATATTTGTGTCATTCTCAAATCTTTTGGCCACGACTGTAGGTGGATGTTGAAGGTCTCTCAGTGGTTAGATTTAGTATACCTGGTATGATTACTGTTTTGGACCTTTTCAAGGGTAAAGTATGTAATTTCCAGATCCCGTTGTACATATGTTTCATAACACGTTATGCAGATATGGAGAGAATGACATCTTATTTGAGAGCCTTAATCACTAAATCAATAATATCTGGTGGCTAATGCTCGGGTCCCCTGTGATCACTGGAGTCTTGCTGTTGAATTTTTCATCTCCTAGCATCCATGACAGGATGAGAGGAGGCTGATGAGAGGACGGCTCATAATAATGAATTGAATAGAGTAAATGGAATGGAACCGAAATGTTTGATGTGTTTGACACAATTTCATTTATTCTGTTCCAGCCATTACTATGAGCTCGTCCGCCCCATTTTAAAGTACCACGAGCCACCACTGGACAGGATGCAACAAGCAACCAGCCAGCAGGTAGTTGCCCTTCCCAACCTAACTCGGTCATGTCACCTGTGATAGAGAACAACCCCCATTCAGCCTTCATCTATTAGCGTGGTAAGTCTTTTAACAGATGACCTGGCAGCGCCTGCAATTCAGATATTAATATGATACGTTCTAATCTGCCCAGTGGACACATGTTAATAAGCCCACAGATGCCTCTCACCCACAATGTGGATGTTGGGCTGCCAGGGGAGACAATGCAGTGTGAAGCTGGAAGGAAGGGGAAGAGCGTGGGTGTCTCTCGCTGTCACCGGTCTGCTGTCACCGGTCTGTTAGATCTGTGAAGATAATGTGACTAGATGTGTCAGCCAGCTCCTCTCACAAACAAGTCATGGAGAGGGTGAGTAAGAGAAGGCATCAATATCCCACAGCCAATGAGAAACGAGACAGACATTTTAATACCCCTGTATGTCCTCACCTGCACTTCACAGTACTTGAGTGCGCCTATGTGTTCGTGACATTTTGATTAGATGCTCAGGCACTACAGTGTGTGGGTAGACAGAGAGAAAGTCACTCATCAAAAGTCTGTATGAAATATCCTAATAAATTTATTCTGGACCTCTGACTGCAGACCCATTTTCCCAAATACAGTAGATTTCTGGGGGAGCTATTCAATCCTCATGGTAGGAAATGGCAGTGCTTTTAGGAAAAGGTTGCATTGCCATTACCTAAGGATAGTGCAGGCACATTTACCAACAAAGTGGTGCCAAGAACATTCCACTTACTGTCCCTTATCTGTGTATTGGAATGGGTCAGTGCTCTTCAATATTTAATGATGCATAGCCTTTGTTGGCGGTCAGTACTCATGGCCCTGTCACATGCTGCTAGCTCGATGGAGGAGTTGTCACCGACTACCCCTTACATTCCCAGACTAGGCCAGCTACTGTCATGTCCTCAGAGACCCTGCAATTCATTTTGTCCACTAATGGACATTCGTTTTTGGTCCGTATATCTGAGACCATACATGCCACTGTCCTGTTATACCTTTGAGATGACATTCTGGGCTTTTCAATGATATCATGTTTGGGGGTGTGACCTTGATAACTTTCTCCTCCTGGTTTTTCAAAATGGCTTCCATCTCAATTAGCACATTTGATGTAATTATCCTTTTTAGGAGTTGATTCTACTCCTACGTCCGTCTAGACTAGTCTATCTAGACTAGTAGACATCTCCCTCTGAGTCTCGTTACAATCCTTTGTTGGACTGGAGCCTATTTCAAGAGGCATGGCTCACAGAGTACTTAGTCACACCACCACTCACTGGGCTGTGGGTGTCCACATAGATACAAGGCACTGATACTGCAAAGGTAGTTTTCAAAGTTTAACCAACCATCTTGGTTCACAGACCAAGGTTTGCTTTAGAGCTTACATCAGTTACTGTTCAACCAAAGGTTAAGGCTAATGTTAATGTTTGGTTAAATAGCAAATGTTGGCTTTGGGTTTATGATTGAAGGTTAGAAATTAACTTGAGCTACAGGCATAGTTAGTTGGTGCTATGATCAGGTAGTATACCCTACCTTCCAAAGATGTAACTTGAAACTTGTTGCTGCTCTATTTAATAGAATTGATAAGTGTAATAACTTACGTTCCCCGGCAAGAAAACCAAAAACGTCGCTCAAACAGAAGAGGGAACTAACGAAGAGTCACTGACAACAACCAAAACAGGTGGGGTTTTAGGAGGGGTTCTGAAAGACAGTCATGGGGTGTCCACTGAAAGCTGACTAGAAACAACTCGAACCTAAAAGACACCCACTATGAGCGCCCATTAAATTTGTCCAAGAAGAACAAACAAAAGAAAAACCCACAACAAACTTGAAGACTGGAAGCAAACCAAAACAGATTGTTTGTCTAAACCTCAAACTTGGGTGAGCCAACCAAAGGTGTCAACCCTCCACATCTATCAAGACAACTGGAACACTTGGCCAGCCACTCTTAAATAGCACCTGGGCCAGCACAGGAAAAACACATACTGACTAACGAGGTGACACCAATCGGTGCACCCTTCGTGCTAACGAGCTAAACATGCTAAAGTCCAACCTCAAAACATAAATGGAAAAACCAAAGCCTTTAACACATATATAATTTGTTTCTATAGTTGCCTTAAACTCACACGTTTTTGAATGCAACCCATCTCCATGCCATTTAGTAACACACTGAAACCAGTTGCTGAAGTGTCAGACAAAGGCAAAAAAACCCTCCAAAATGAAGCACTAGGTTGCACCAGTGTCTCACACTATCTTCACAGGCTGTTTAACAGCATTGCCACTCTGCAGAGACAGAACCCGTCAGAAACAAAGGGTTCATACCCCAATCCCAACTAGTGACTTGTTGGGCTGGAGTGCTCCCAATCCCAGCTAGTGACTTAATGGGCTGGAGTGCTCCCAATCCCAACTAGTGACTTGATGGGCTGGAGTGCTCCCAATCCCAGCTAGTGACTTAATGGGCTGGAGTGTTCCCACTAGAACAAACAGGTTTTTCTTGCTCTCATTTTCTGTTTCAACTTAGGACACAGAGACAATGTGTCCTTTCTCATGGCAGTAATGAAAAACTGGCGGATACGAAAAACTGTTTTCTGACGATCTTTATCTTTGTGCACTGTAGAAATGGACTGAAACCTTGTAGTGGGAGGTGACTTCTCTGGATTGCTTTTTGCGTAAGGATAACTACTGGATCCTTTGTTTGTGAAGGTAATTTTATGTGTCAACAAACTCATCTGCAAGAAGCTTTCTCAAGAGTGAGATCCTAGTGCTCATAAATGTTGGTCGCAACCCTTTCGTGAAGGCAATTCTTGAACTGCTCGAGAAGTACAGTTTGAGTGTCTTTAAATCCTCGAGGTCCTTGATTTCTTGAGAACAAGGCCACCTATCAAAAAGACATGCTTGTTCCTTTACAAACTCAACATGGTATTTTGATTCTGTCTTTCATAATTTACGGAACTGTTGTCTGTATGCCTCTGGGACCAACTCGTAAGCCCAAAGGATAGCAACTTTAACAGTGTCATAATCTGATCTCTGGTCAAGAGATAAAGTGGCATACACTTTCTGAGCCTTTCCCACAATAACATTTTGTAATAGCTGTGACCAAGTATCTCCCTGCCTTTTTAGGGATATGGCAATCCGCTCAAACAAAGTAAAATATACATTCACCTCCTTTTCGTTGAAAGGTGGTACAAGTCGGCTGTTCAGACCAAGATCAAACTCTGTTGAGGGTGCAGGATGGCCTGACTGGATTTGGAGTGCTTCCAGATCTATCTCCCTTTGTTGCACTTCCAGCTCAATCTCTTTTAATTGAATGGCATGCGCACATTCTTCTTGTTCTAGTCTGGCTGCAAGTTCTTGTTGTATGGCTGCACGCTCATCTTGTCTTTCCCTGTGGTCCAACTGTAATTTCTGTTGTTCCAACTCTCCTCACGTACTCTTTCCTTTTCCTTGTGCTCAAGTTCCAATTTGTGTTGTTCCAATCTCTCCTCATGTTATCTTTCCCTTTCCTTGTGCTCAAGCTCTAATTTCTGTCGTTCCCATGTTGCCTTTAGTTCTACCTCTCTCAGTTGCGCATCTGTGGGGTGTACTTTACCACCCGTGGGACCCTTTTCATCATCCTCCCTCTCTGGAAGGATTGCCTCCTCCACCAAAGCAGTACTGATCATCTCTTTGACTACTGCTTTTTGATCACCAGATGCCACTTTGATGTCATAATGCTTTGCAGTGATGAGCAGATTCGACCTTCGTACATTTATCTAGCATCTCCCATGTAGGGTTTTCCACAAATACTTCAAACTTAAAGTCCATGCCTTTATTTTTTATTTTATAAGCTGCTTGAGAAGCTGTGTTTTTATGCAACTTTCAAAATGATTTCACCAATCTTATAACCCCTTCTGTCAGTGACAGAAACTCTATGACAAGTGTATTTTGAACAGTTAAACATCTGGGCACAGCAGGGCTTCAGAGTAGGTGACTAGAGCGACTACCAAATTCATGGGAAACAACACCCACCATGAGCTCCAGCTAAATTTGCCAAAGAAGAGGCAAACAATATAAAAACCCACACCAAACTTAAAGACAGGAAGAAAAACGAAAACAGGGAAGATCAGACAAAGTCTAAAAATCAAAATGAGAGTAAACCAAAGGTGCCAACCCTCCGATCCTATCAAAACAACTGGAGCACTGGGCCACCCACTTAATAAATACATGTTAAAAAAAGATATCTCAGATATAGGAGAGACACTTCAGAACAAACTTCCTTTTAATATTTTTTGGAGGCTATCTGTTGTTCCATGTAGTTGTCACAACGAGTGGCTTGAGGAATCAGGAGAGGTGGAGTCAGGCGCAGGAGACAGATGATTCCGGGAATAAAGTTTAATAAAATATTCACACGGAAAACTATGCAAAGAACGGAGTGCAGGGTGTGCAAAAATAAAGGCACCACCCTTAAAAGAACGTTCACCAGGGACGCAGCCCAAAAACAATACAACGTAACTCCAAGAGGGAAAACACAGAACCTCATAACAAACAATCAACCCTGACAACGAACAATCCCGCACAAACCACAAACCTAACTAGCTAGCCTAAATACCCTTGAGCTGGAAGAACAGCAATGGAGTGAGAGTAGATATAAATTATCCTTTTTTCCCGTTCTGCTCTTAATGACAATGTAGAGAAAGAATGCACGATATTGTGATGCTCACCTGACAGAGCATCTTAGACTGGAAGAATAGAGAGAATGGGAAATAAATAGTGAATTTGAGACAGGATAATTGAGAGAAAGAGAGGGAGAGAAAGTGAGTGTGTAAGGGAGAGGGATAGCGAGAGAGAAAGGAAGAGGAGAGGAGGGAGAGAGGAATGACTGATTACATATATACCCCCTCTAAAATCAAGTTCTCAATAGTCAACTTCAGCAGTTTCACTTCAAAGGTTTTCAGACACGGTCAATTACGTTGCATCCAAGTGTTGCTTTTCAAATTCCCAGAAATATAATTAAAGAGAATTTTAATTAATATAGAGTCACAGGCAGAAAATAAATATTTTAGCTGTCTCAGGGTTCACAGAATGGATCCCATTCACCAAGTTTCTTTCACAACCATTAAGTCGCTCCTCCAGAAAGCATGAGCATATGCAAGTGACAGACCCATTCTAGTATAGAGAGACTTTTATAGACCCACTGCAGTGAATGGGAGAATCTTAGTTAGGCTACCAATTCTAAGGAGCCAGTGAATCTGACACAACCACTCCAATGCACAAAAGACTTAATATATCCAATCTAGTGAGGCCGAAATTCTTGCAAACATGTTTTTTTGGGGTCGTTGGAACAGAGAGGGAGAGCGGAAGGATGGGGGATGAGGGACTATTGGGGTTGAAGGAAGAAAGAGACAAATGTGCAGACTGATAAATGTAGAGAGAAGACAGGGGAGAGGGCAGCATGGTCTCACAGACTAGACATAACATAGAAAATGTAAATCCGGGACACTGAAAGTAGTATGATATGTTACGTTTGATATGCTTACATAAGACAGATGGTTACTTAAGCAAAAATTTAAGTAAGGGTGGTTGGTCGGGTTGGATGAGTGGGCGTGTAACACGAACGTCTAGCAACCCAAAGGTTCTGTGTTTGAATCTCATCACAGACAACTTCAGCATTTTAGCTAATTAGCAACTTTTCAACTACTTACTACTTTTTAGCTACTTAACAACTACTTAACATGTTAGCTAACCCTTCCCCTAACTCTAACGCTAACCTTAACCCTTTAATCTCCTAACCTTAACCTTAATCATAACCCCTAACCCTAACCACTAGGCTAGCTAATGTTAGCCAGCTAGCAAATTATTAACTTATAATACAAATTGTAATTCGTAACAAATCATACGAAATGGGTGAAGCACATCCACAAATGAATAAACACTGTACCATATGAAACACAGCATATCATAGAGATAGAGACATAAAATACCCTGTCAATGGACACTATTTATTCCTTAGCAAATCCCCCATCACACTTCCTCCCCTCCAAACTCCAGCAGCCATATCCTTTCTGTTTCGCCCCAGAAACTATTAATACTTGACTCTGTTAATGGAGATTAATGGACATGGACAACAACACTCCACGGAAATGGAATGGGAGAAAAAAACAGCATGAAGGGGGAGAGAGGGGCCAAATGGGGGTAGGTAGAAACAAGGACAGAGTGAAAGATGGATAGATTTCATTAGGGAGAGAAGAAGGGAACACTGACTTCCGTGCTGAAAAACACCTTGATACCGTGGCTCTGAAAAGCCCCTCCCCTGGAGCAAGGTATTCTCCTAATGATTACAGCTTATTGTCCCTGGCCCTGCTCAATGAGAGAGCTATAGGGGGTTAGTCACACACACAGCCCAGCATGGTGCAGTATGGCACAGCATACAGTAGCACTACCGCCAAGCCCATTGTGGAAACGTGTTACAGCACAGAAGAACACAGTAGAGCATAGAGGAGCTATGCAGAACACATCATGGCAAAGGATAGCACAGTTCACTGTAGCACAGGCCAGGCCAGATCATTGTATGTGAATATGTAACTAGCCAGGATACAGCTGCCAAGCTGTTCCATTATCTGAGACAGTGTCAAGTGGTCAAACTGTTTCAGACTGTGTCCGACAGCTGCAGACTATTGCCAGTAAACAGTGCTGCATGCTGTTTGGGACAGTGTCCTGCTGTTTGGGACAGTGCCCTGCTGTTTGTGGACGTGTGTGTGTGCGGTGTGTGTGTGTGTGTGTGTGTGTGTGTGTGTGTGTGTGTGTGTGTGTGTGTGTGTGTGTGTGTGTGTGTGTGTGTGTGTGTGTGTGTGTGTGTGTGTGTGTGTGTGTGTGCATGCATGTGTGTGTGCGTTAGAGGGGTCTGACTTAGTAAGGCCTGCAGGCGGCTGAGGGGCTGTGGGGCTGTAGTTTGGTTGGTTACATAACCAGAGCTGTGACAGACTGGGGCGTCCAAGCATGAGAGAGGGGGGACTACAGCAGAGTACATTCCAGGAAACTCAGAGGGCCTTAATCTTCTTATCCATGGCAGATTGGTGCGTGTGTGTGTTGTGCAGTTTGTTTGACCTAGCATCCCTCCCACTCATACACAACTCTTCATCTCTCAATATTCTACGTGCTTTCATCTGTTTAACCCTCAACCTTCTCCCACACCTCCCCACAATCCCTTCATCTCTTTGTTTCATCCCCCTCAACACTCCATCTCTCTATCCCTCCGTCTCTCAGTCTGTCCCATCCTCCTCTGTGATCAGAATATGAAAGTTCCTCTCAGAGAAGAGAAATACAGGGCGTTCTCCCTCTGCCCACTTAGATGGCTGGTGATTCTCTCTGGCTCTGACCATGGGGCGATGGAGGGGGTGGAGGGGCGAGGGAGGGAGGGAGGGAGGCAGGGAGGTTGAGTAAGGCAGGGTGAGGTGGGCTATCAGCTGGATTCTGCTGACTGTGGGAAATTATACCCCCCAACGACTCCAAAGGAGATAAGCCTTGGGGAGAGAATAGGAGGAGGAAGTATCTGAGAGAAGAAGGGACACAGAAAGGGGGATGGCAATGGAAAGTTAGGGCAAGGTTGGACCAAATCCAACAGGGGAAGACAGGGGAAAAGAGGACAGGAAGAGAGACAGCATTTCAGAGGGGGAAAAGGATACTTCTAAATTGAGCCATGTCCTTAAGGAGAGCTCTTCCATCCCCCCGATTCACACACACACACACACACACACACACACACACACACACACACACACACACACACACACACACACACACACACACACTTGCCCAATGCCCCTTTCTTTCTGCCTCTCCAGTACCACCTCCATCTCTCCTCCTTCTCCGTCCTCCCTCCTTCTTGTCCTGGGACTCCCTCTCCTCCCTGATGATACCTCTCCTTCCTGATGGTCTCCCTCCCTCTTGACCTGGTCTCAGTCTCCTCCCTGATGATACCTCTCCTCCCTGATGGTCTCCCTCCCTCTTGTCCTGGTCTCCCTCTCCTCCCTGATGATACCTCTCCTCCCTGATGGTCTCCCTCCCTCTTGACCTGGTCTCAGTCTCCTCCCTGATGATACCTCTCCTCCCTGATGGTCTCCCTCCCTCTTGTCCTGGTCTCCCTCTCCTCCCTGATGATACCTCTCCTCCCTGATGGTCTCCCTCTCCTCCCTGATGATACCTCTCCTCCCTGATGGTCTCCCTCCCTCTTGACCTGGTCTCAGTCTCCTCCCTGATGATACCGCTCCTCCCTGATGGTCTCCCTCCCTCTTGTCCTGGTCTCCCTCTCCTCCCTGATGATACCTCTCCTCCCTGATGGTCTCCCTCTCCTCCCTGATGATACCTCTCCTCCTTGATGGTCTCCCTCTCATCCCTGAGGGTCTCCCTCTCCTCCCTGATGGTCTAACTCACATACCCTGACTAAATCCCACAAACAGAGCTGCCACTGGATTAGAAGAAGAAGAAGAAGAAGAAGAAGAAGAAGAAGAAGGTTAGTGCAGGCAGCCAGCCCCTCCTGCTGGCCACAGTCAAAACAGAACCAGCCATGGTGTCCTCCTTGAGAAACAAAGCAAGGGCCGTGTGTTATTGATTCAGTGATTCATTGTGGAAGATGAATGAATCCATGAGTACGGGACAAAGTAATTTCATTCATTTGTCTTATTAATGGTCGCAACATATTTGTGAATCTTACGGGTGACTCATTGCTGATTCATTTGTGTTATTAATAGGCATGTTTACATGTAATACAGTCAAAGCTCTATTTGCAACTAGCTCTCAAAGCCTCACGTCGGAATTAGACATTCATACAGTCTCACGTCAGAATTAGACATTCATACAGTCTCCTGTCAGAATTAGGCATTCATAGAGTCTCCTGTCAGAATTAGGCATTCATACAGTCTCATGTCAGAATTAGACATTCATACAGTCTCACATCAGAATTAGATATTCATACAGTCTCCTGTCAGAAGTAGACATTCATATAGTCTCCTGTCAAAATTAGACATTCATACAGTCTCACATCAGAATTAGACATTCATACAGTCTCATGTCAGAATTAGACATTCATACAGTCTCCTGTCAGAATTAGACATTCATACAGTCTCATGTCAGAATTAGACATTCATACAGTCTCACGTCAGAATTAGACATTCATACAGTCTCATGTCAGAATTAGACATTCATATAGTCTCATGTCAGAATTAGACAATCATACAGTATCACGTCAGAATTAGACATTCATACAGTCTTCTGTCAGAATTAGGCATTCATAGAGTCTCATGTCAGAATTAGGCATTCATACAGTCTCATGTCAGAATTAGACATTCATACAGTCTCACATCAGAATTAGATATTCATACAGTCTCCAGTCAGAAGTAGACATTCATATAGTCTCATGTCAGAATTAGACAATCATACAGTCTCCTGTCAGAATGAGACATTCATACAGTCTCCTGTCAGAATTAGACATTCATACAGTCTCCTGTCAGAATTAGACATTCATACAGTCTCATGTCAGAATTAGACATTCATACAGTCTCACGTCAGAATTAGACATTCATACAGTCTCACGTCAGAAAAAAACATTCATACAGTCTCACGTCAGAATTAGACATTCATACAGTCTCCTGTCAGAATTAGACATTCATACAGTCTCCTGTCAGAATTAGACATTCATACAGTCTCCTGTCAGAATTAGACATTCATACAGTCTCCTGCCAGAATTAGACATTCATACAGTCTCCTGTCAGAATTAGACATTCATACAGTCTCCTGTCAGAATTAGACATTCATACAGTCTCATGTCAGAATTAGACATTCATACAGTGTCCTGTCAGAATTAGACATTCATACAGTCTCACGTCAGAAACAAACATTCATACAGTCTCACGTCAGAATTAGGCATTCATACAGTCTCCTGTCAGAATTAGACATTCATACAGTCTCACGTCAGAAATAAACATTCATACAGTCTCACATCAGAATTAGACATTCATACAGTCTCATGTCAGAATTAGACATTCATATAGTCTCATGTCAGATTTAGACAATCATACAGTATCACGTCAGAATTAGACATTCATACAGTCTCCTGTCAGAATTAGACATTCATACAGTCTCCTGCCAGAATTAGACATTCATACAGTCTCCTGTCAGAATTAGACATTCATACAGTCTCCTGACAGAATTAGACATTCATACAGTCTCCTGTCAGAATTAGACATTCATACAGTCTCACGTCAGAAATAAACATTCATACAGTCTCACGTCAGAATTAGACATTCATACAGTCTCATGTCAGAATTAGACATTCATACAGTCTCCTGTCAGAATTAGACATTCATACAGTCTCCTGTCAGAATGAGACATTCATACAGTCTCCTGTCAGAATGAGACATTCATACAGTCTCCTGTCAGAATTAGACATTCATACAGTCTCACGTCAGAAATAAACATTCATACAGTCACACGTCAGAAATAAACATTCATACAGTCACACGTCAGAATTAAACATTCATACAGTCACACGTCAGAATTAGACATTCATACAGTCTCATGTCAGAATTAGACATTCATATAGTCTCATGTCAGAATTAGACAATCATACAGTCTCCTGTCAGAATGAGACATTCATACAGTCTCCTGTCAGAATTAGACATTCATACAGTTTCCTGTCAGAATTAGACATTCATACAGTCTCATGTCAGAATTAGACATTCATACAGTCTCCTGTCAGAATTAGACATTCATACAGTCTCACGTCAGAAAAAAACATTCATACAGTCTCACGTCAGAATTAGACATTCATACAGTCTCATGTCAGAATTAGACATTCATATAGTCTCATGTCAGAATTAGACAATCATACAGTATCACGTCAGAATTAGACATTCATACAGTCTCCTGTCAGAATTAGACATTCATACAGTCTCCTGCCAGAATTAGACATTCATACAGTCTCCTGTCAGAATTAGACATTCATACAGTCTCCTGACAGAATTAGACATTCATACAGTCTCCTGTCAGAATTAGACATTCATACAGTCTCACTGTCAGAATTAGACATTCATACAGTCTCATGTCAGAATTAGACATTCATACAGTCTCCTGTCAGAATGAGACATTCATACAGTCTCCTGTCAGAATTAGACATTCATACAGTCTCCTGTCAGAATTAGACATTCATACAGTCTCACGTGCTCAGACAGTCCGTCAGTAACATTCATACAGTCCCGCAGAATAACATCATACAGTCCACGTCAGAATTAGACATTCATACAGTCTCATGTCAGAATTAGACATTCATACAGTCTCATGTCAGAATTAGACATTCATACAGTCTCATGTCAGAATTAGACATTCATACAGTCTCCTGTCAGAATTAGACATTCATACAGTCTCACGTCAGAAATAAACATTCATACAGTCTCACGTCAGAATTAGACATTCATACAGTCTCATGTCAGAATTAGACATTCATATAGTCTCATGTCAGAATTAGACAATCATACAGTATCACGTCAGAATTAGACATTCATACAGTCTCATGTCAGAATTAGACATTCATACAGTCTCACGTCAGAAATAAACATTCATACAGTCTCACGTCAGAATTAGACATTCATACAGTCTCCTGTCAGAATTAGACATTCATACAGTCTCATGTCAGAATTAGACATTCATACAGTCTCCTGTCAGAATTAGACATTCATACAGTCTCCTGCCAGAATTAGACATTCATACAGTCTCCTGTCAGAATTAGACATTCATACAGTCTCCTGTCAGAATTAGACATTCATACAGTCTCATGTCAGAATTAGACATTCATACAGTGTCCTGTCAGAATTAGACATTCACACAGTCTCACGTCAGAAATAAACATTCATACAGTCTCCTGTCAGAATTGGACATTCATACAGTCTCCTGCCAGAATTAGACATTCATACAGTCTCCTGTCAGAATTAGACATTCATACAGTCTCCTGTCAGAATTAGACATTCATACAGTCTCATGTCAGAATTAGACATTCATACAGTGTCCTGTCAGAATTAGACATTCATACAGTCTCACGTCAGAAATAAACATTCATACAGTCTCACGTCAGAATTAGGCATTCATACAGTCTCCTGTCAGAATTAGACATTCATACAGTCTCACGTCAGAATTAGACAATCATACAGTATCACGTCAGAATTAGACATTCATACAGTCTCACGTCAGAATTAGACATTCATACAGTCTCATGTCAGAATTAGACATTCATACAGTCTCATGTCAGAATTAGACATTCATACAGTCTCCTGTCAGAAGTAGACATTCATACAGTCTCCTGTCAGAATTAGACATTCATACAGTCTCATGTCAGAATTAGACATTCATACAGTCTCATGTCAGAATTAGACATTCATACAGTCTCACGTCAGAATTAGACATTCATACAGTCTCACGTCAGAATTAGACATTCATACAGTCTCATGTCAGAATTAGACATTCATACAGTCTCACGTCAGAATTAGACATTCATACAGTCTCCTGTCAGAATTAGACATTCATACAGTCTCCTGTCAGAATTAGACATTCATACAGTCTCATGTCAGAATTAGACATTCATACAGTCTCACGTCAGAATTAGACATTCATACAGTCTCACGTCAGAATTAGACATTCATACAGTCTCACGTCAGAAATAAACATTCATACAGTCTCACGTCAGAATTAGACATTCATACAGTCTCATGTCAGAATTAGACATTCATATAGTCTCATGTCAGAATTAGACAATCATACAGTCTCCTGTCAGAATTAGACATTCATACAGTCTCCTGTCAGAATTAGACATTCATACAGTCTCCTGCCAGAATTAGACATTCATACAGTCTCCTGTCAGAATTAGACATTCATACAGTCTCCTGTCAGAATTAGACATTCATACAGTCTCATGTCAGAATTAGACATTCATACAGTCTCCTGTCAGAATTAGACATTCATACAGTCTCACGTCAGAAATAAACATTCATACAGTCTCACGTCAGAATTAGACATTCATACAGTCTCCTGTCAGAATTAGACATTCATACAGTCTCACGTCAGAATTAGACATTCATACAGTCTCACGTCAGAATTAGACATTCATACAGTCTCACGTCAGAATTAGACATTCATACAGTCTCATGTCAGAATTAGACATTCATACAGTCTCATGTCAGAATTAGACATTCATACAGTCTCCTGTCAGAATTAGACATTCATACAGTCTCCTGTCAGAATTAGACATTCATACAGTCTCCTGTCAGAATTAGACATTCATACAGTCTCACGTCAGAATTAGACATTCATACAGTCTCACGTCAGAATTAGACATTCATACAGTCTCCTGTCAGAATTAGACATTCATACAGTCTCCTGTCAGAATTAGACATTCATACAGTCTCCTGTCAGAATTAGACATTCATACAGTCTCCTGTCAGAATTAGACATTCATACAGTCTCATGTCAGAATTAGACATTCATACAGTCTCATGTCAGAATTAGACATTCATACAGTCTCCTGTCAGAATTAGACATTCATACAGTCTCACGTCAGAATTAGACATTCATACAGTCTCACGTCAGAATTAGACATTCATACAGTCTCATGTCAGAATTAGACATTCATACAGTCTCCTGTCAGAATTAGACATTCATACAGTCTCACGTCAGAATTAGACATTCATACAGTCTCCTGTCAGAATTAGACATTCATACAGTCTCATGTCAGAATTAGACATTCATACAGTCTCATGTCAGAATTAGACATTCATACAGTCTCCTGTCAGAATTAGACATTCATACAGTCTCACGTCAGAAATAAACATTCATACAGTCTCACGTCAGAATTAGACATTCATACAGTCTCACGTCAGAATTAGACATTCATACAGTCTCATGTCAGAATTAGACATTCATACAGTCTCATGTCAGAATTAGACATTCATACAGTCTCACGTCAGAATTAGACATTCATACAGTCTCACGTCAGAATTAGACATTCATACAGTCTCATGTCAGAATTAGACATTCATACAGTCTCACTGTCAGAATTAGACATTCATACAGTCTCATGTCAGAATTAGACATTCATACAGTCTCCTGTCAGAATTAGACATTCATACAGTCTCCTGTCAGAATTAGACATTCATACAGTCTCCTGTCAGAATTAGACATTCATACAGTCTCCTGTCAGAATTAGACATTCATACAGTCTCCTGTCAGAATTAGACATTCATACAGTCTCATGTCAGAATTAGACATTCATACAGTCTCCTGTCAGAATTAGACATTCATACAGTCTCACGTCAGAAATAAACATTCATACAGTCTCACGTCAGAATTAGACATTCATACAGTCTCATGTCAGAATTAGACATTCATATAGTCTCACGTCAGAATTAGACAATCATACAGTATCACGTCAGAATTAGACATTCATACAGTCTCACGTCAGAATTAGACATTCATACAGTCTCCTGTCAGAATTAGACATTCATACAGTCTCTGTCAGAATAGACATTCATACAGTCTCCGTCAGAATTAGACATTCATACAGTCTCATGTCAGAATTAGACATTCATACAGTCTCACGTCAGAATTAGACATTCATACAGTCTCCTGTCAGAATTAGACATTCATACAGTCTCCTGTCAGAATTAGACATTCATACAGTCTCCTGTCAGAATTAGACATTCATACAGTCTCACGTCAGAAATAAACATTCATACAGTCTCACGTCAGAATTAGACATTCATACAGTCTCATGTCAGAATTAGACATTCATACAGTCTCATGTCAGAATTAGACATTCATACAGTCTCCTGTCAGAATTAGACATTCATACAGTCTCACTGTCAGAATTAGACATTCATACAGTCTCACGTCAGAATTAGACATTCATACAGTCTCATGTCAGAATTAGACATTCATACAGTCTCACGTCAGAATTAGACATTCATACAGTCTCACGTCAGAATTAGACATTCATACAGTCTCATGTCAGAATTAGACATTCATACAGTCTCACGTCAGAATTAGACATTCATACAGTCTCACGTCAGAATTAGACATTCATACAGTCTCCTGTCAGAATTAGACATTCATACAGTCTCACGTCAGAATTAGACATTCATACAGTCTCACGTCAGAATTAGACATTCATACAGTCTCATGTCAGAATTAGACATTCATACAGTCTCATGTCAGAATTAGACATTCATACAGTCTCACTGTCAGAATTAGACATTCATACAGTCTCACTGTCAGAATTAGACATTCATACAGTCTCCTGTCAGAATTAGACATTCATACAGTCTCATGTCAGAATTAGACATTCATACAGTCTCCTGTCAGAATTAGACATTCATACAGTCTCCTGTCAGAATTAGACATTCATACAGTCTCCTGTCAGAATTAGACATTCATACAGTCTCATGTCAGAATTAGACATTCATACAGTCTCACTGTCAGAATTAGACATTCATACAGTCTCCTGTCAGAATTAGACATTCATACAGTCTCACGTCAGAATTAGACATTCATACAGTCTCACGTCAGAATTAGACATTCATACAGTCTCACGTCAGAATTAGACATTCATACAGTCTCACGTCAGAATTAGACATTCATACAGTCTCACGTCAGAATTAGACATTCATACAGTCTCACGTCAGAATTAGACATTCATACAGTCTCATGTCAGAATTAGACATTCATACAGTCTCCTGTCAGAATTAGACATTCATACAGTCTCCTGTCAGAATTAGACATTCATACAGTCTCCTGTCAGAATTAGACATTCATACAGTCTCCTGTCAGAATTAGACATTCATACAGTCTCCTGTCAGAATTAGACATTCATACAGTCTCACTGTCAGAATTAGACATTCATACAGTCTCCTGTCAGAATTAGACATTCATACAGTCTCCTGTCAGAATTAGACATTCATACAGTCTCCTGTCAGAATTAGACATTCATACAGTCTCATGTCAGAATTAGACATTCATACAGTCTCCTGTCAGAATTAGACATTCATACAGTCTCACGTCAGAAATAAACATTCATACAGTCTCACGTCAGAATTAGACATTCATACAGTCTCCTGTCAGAATTAGACATTCATACAGTCTCACGTCAGAATTAGACATTCATACAGTCTCATGTCAGAATTAGACATTCATACAGTCTCACGTCAGAATTAGACATTCATACAGTCTCATGTCAGAATTAGACATTCATACAGTCTCACGTCAGAATTAGACATTCATACAGTCTCACGTCAGAATTAGACATTCATACAGTCTCATGTCAGAATTAGACATTCATACAGTCTCACGTCAGAATTAGACATTCATACAGTCTCACTGTCAGAATTAGACATTCATACAGTCTCATGTCAGAATTAGACATTCATACAGTCTCATGTCAGAATTAGACATTCATACAGTCTCATGTCAGAATTAGACATTCATACAGTCTCACGTCAGAATTAGACATTCATACAGTCTCACGTCAGAATTAGACATTCATACAGTCTCATGTCAGAATTAGACATTCATACAGTCTCATGTCAGAATTAGACATTCATACAGTCTCCGTCAGAATTAGACATTCATACAGTCTCCTGTCAGAATTAGACATTCATACAGTCTCATGTCAGAATTAGACATTCATACAGTCTCCTGTCAGAATTAGACATTCATACAGTCTCACGTCAGAAATAAACATTCATACAGTCTCACGTCAGAATTAGACATTCATACAGTCTCATGTCAGAATTAGACATTCATATAGTCTCATGTCAGAATTAGACAATCATACAGTATCACGTCAGAATTAGACATTCATACAGTCTCCTGTCAGAATTAGACATTCATACAGTCTCATGTCAGAATTAGACATTCATACAGTCTCATGTCAGAATTAGACATTCATACAGTCTCACGTCAGAATTAGACATTCATACAGTCTCCTGTCAGAATTAGACATTCATACAGTCTCACGTCAGAAATAAACATTCATACAGTCTCACGTCAGAATTAGACATTCATACAGTCTCATGTCAGAATTAGACATTCATACAGTCTCACGTCAGAATTAGACATTCATACAGTCTCATGTCAGAATTAGACATTCATACAGTCTCATGTCAGAATTAGACATTCATACAGTCTCACGTCAGAATTAGACATTCATACAGTCTCACGTCAGAATTAGACATTCATACAGTCTCATGTCAGAATTAGACATTCATACAGTCTCATGTCAGAATTAGACATTCATACAGTCTCCTGTCAGAATTAGACATTCATACAGTCTCATGTCAGAATTAGACATTCATACAGTCTCCTGTCAGAATTAGACATTCATACAGTCTCCTGTCAGAATTAGACATTCATACAGTCTCATGTCAGAATTAGACATTCATACAGTCTCCTGTCAGAATTAGACATTCATACAGTCTCACGTCAGAAATAAACATTCATACAGTCTCACGTCAGAATTAGACATTCATACAGTCTCATGTCAGAATTAGACATTCATATAGTCTCATGTCAGAATTAGACAATCATACAGTATCACGTCAGAATTAGACATTCATACAGTCTCACGTCAGAATTAGACATTCATACAGTCTCCTGTCAGAATTAGACATTCATACAGTCTCATGTCAGAATTAGACATTCATACAGTCTCATGTCAGAATTAGACATTCATACAGTCTCATGTCAGAATTAGACATTCATACAGTCTCACGTCAGAAATAGACATTCATACAGTCTCACGTCAGAATTAGACATTCATACAGTCTCATGTCAGAATTAGACATTCATACAGTCTCATGTCAGAATTAGACATTCATACAGTCTCATGTCAGAATTAGACATTCATACAGTCTCACGTCAGAATTAGACATTCATACAGTCTCACGTCAGAATTAGACATTCATACAGTCTCATGTCAGAATTAGACATTCATACAGTCTCATGTCAGAATTAGACATTCATACAGTCTCATGTCAGAATTAGACATTCATACAGTCTCCTGTCAGAATTAGACATTCATACAGTCTCATGTCAGAATTAGACATTCATACAGTCTCATGTCAGAATTAGACATTCATACAGTCTCATGTCAGAATTAGACATTCATACAGTCTCACTGTCAGAATTAGACATTCATACAGTCTCATGTCAGAATTAGACATTCATACAGTCTCCTGTCAGAATTAGACATTCATACAGTCTCATGTCAGAATTAGACATTCATACAGTCTCACGTCAGAATTAGACATTCATACAGTCTCATGTCAGAATTAGACATTCATACAGTCTCATGTCAGAATTAGACAATCATACAGTATCACGTCAGAATTAGACATTCATACAGTCTCACGTCAGAATTAGACATTCATACAGTCTCATGTCAGAATTAGACATTCATACAGTCTCACGTCAGAATTAGACATTCATACAGTCTCCTGTCAGAATTAGACATTCATACAGTCTCACGTCAGAATTAGACATTCATACAGTCTCCTGTCAGAATTAGACATTCATACAGTCTCATGTCAGAATTAGACATTCATACAGTCTCCTGTCAGAATTAGACATTCATACAGTCTCCTGCCAGAATTAGACATTCATACAGTCTCCTGTCAGAATTAGACATTCATACAGTCTCCTGTCAGAATTAGACATTCATACAGTCTCCTGTCAGAATTAGACATTCATACAGTCTCATGTCAGAATTAAACATTCATACAGTCTCACGTCAGAATAACATTCATAGTCTCACGTCAGAAATAAACATTCATACAGTCTCACGTCAGAATTAGACATTCATACAGTCTCCTGTCAGAATTAGACATTCATACAGTCTCATGTCAGAATTAGACATTCATACAGTCTCCTGTCAGAATTAGACATTCATACAGTCTCACGTCAGAAATAAACATTCATACAGTCTCACGTCAGAATTAGACATTCATACAGTCTCATGTCAGAATTAGACATTCATATAGTCTCATGTCAGAATTAGACAATCATACAGTATCACGTCAGAATTAGACATTCATACAGTCTCCTGTCAGAATTAGACATTCATACAGTCTCACGTCAGAAATAAACATTCATACAGTCTCACGTCAGAATTAGACATTCATACAGTCTCATGTCAGAATTAGACATTCATACAGTCTCCTGTCAGAATTAGACATTCATACAGTCTCATGTCAGAATTAGACATTCATACAGTCTCCTGTCAGAATTAGACATTCATACAGTCTCCTGTCAGAATTAGACATTCATACAGTCTCCTGTCAGAATTAGACATTCATACAGTCTCCTGTCAGAATTAGACATTCATACAGTCTCACTGTCAGAATTAGACATTCATACAGTCTCATGTCAGAATTAGACATTCATACAGTCTCATGTCAGAATTAGACATTCATACAGTCTCACGTCAGAATTAGACATTCATACAGTCTCACGTCAGAATTAGACATTCATACAGTCTCCTGTCAGAATTAGACATTCATACAGTCTCATGTCAGAATTAGACATTCATACAGTCTCATGTCAGAATTAGACATTCATACAGTCTCACGTCAGAATTAGACATTCATACAGTCTCACGTCAGAATTAGACATTCATACAGTCTCATGTCAGAATTAGACATTCATATAGTCTCATGTCAGAATTAGACAATCATACAGTATCACGTCAGAATTAGACATTCATACAGTCTCCTGTCAGAATTAGACATTCATACAGTCTCACGTCAGAAATAAACATTCATACAGTCTCACGTCAGAATTAGACATTCATACAGTCTCATGTCAGAATTAGACATTCATACAGTCTCATGTCAGAATTAGACATTCATACAGTCTCATGTCAGAATTAGACATTCATACAGTCTCACGTCAGAATTAGACATTCATACAGTCTCATGTCAGAATTAGACATTCATACAGTCTCACGTCAGAATTAGACATTCATACAGTCTCATGTCAGAATTAGACATTCATACAGTCTCACGTCAGAATTAGACATTCATACAGTCTCATGTCAGAATTAGACATTCATACAGTCTCCTGTCAGAATTAGACATTCATACAGTCTCATGTCAGAATTAGACATTCATACAGTCTCATGTCAGAATTAGACATTCATACAGTCTCATGTCAGAATTAGACATTCATACAGTCTCACGTCAGAATTAGACAATCATACAGTCTCATGTCAGAATTAGACATTCATACAGTCTCACGTCAGAATTAGACAATCATACAGTCTCATGTCAGAATTAGACATTCATACAGTCTCCTGCCAGAATTAGACATTCATACAGTCTCATGTCAGAATTAGACATTCATACAGTCTCCTGTCAGAATTAGACATTCATACAGTCTCCTGTCAGAATTAGACATTCATACAGTCTCACGTCAGAATTAGACATTCATACAGTCTCACGTCAGAATTAGACATTCATACAGTCTCCTGTCAGAATTAGACATTCATACAGTCTCCTGTCAGAATTAGACATTCATACAGTCTCCTGTCAGAATTAGACATTCATACAGTCTCATGTCAGAATTAGACATTCATACAGTCTCATGTCAGAATTAGACATTCATACAGTCTCATGTCAGAATTAGACATTCATACAGTCTCACGTCAGAATTAGACATTCATACAGTCTCATGTCAGAATTAGACATTCATACAGTCTCACGTCAGAATTAGACAATCATACATTCTCATGTCAGAATTAGACATTCATACAGTCTCCTGCCAGAATTAGACATTCATACAGTCTCATGTCAGAATTAGACATTCATACAGTCTCCTGTCAGAATTAGACATTCATACAGTCTCCTGTCAGAATTAGACATTCATACAGTCTCACGTCAGAAATAAACATTCATACAGTCTCACGTCAGAATTAGACATTCATACAGTCTCCTGTCAGAATTAGACATTCATACAGTCTCACGTCAGAATTAGACATTCATACAGTCTCACGTCAGAATTAGACATTCATACAGTCTCACATCAGAATTAGACAATCATACATTCTCATGTCAGAATTAGACATTCATACAGTCTCCTGCCAGAATTAGACATTCATACAGTCTCATGTCAGAATTAGACATTCATACAGTCTCCTGTCAGAATTAGACATTCATACAGTCTCCTGTCAGAATTAGACATTCATACAGTCTCACGTCAGAAATAAACATTCATACAGTCTCACGTCAGAATTAGACATTCATACAGTCTCCTGTCAGAATTAGACATTCATACAGTCTCCTGTCAGAATTAGACATTCATACAGTCTCCTGTCAGAATTAGACATTCATACAGTCTCATGTCAGAATTAGACATTCATACAGTCTCCTGTCAGAATTAGACATTCATACAGTCTCACGTCAGAAATAAACATTCATACAGTCACACGTCAGAATTAGACATTCATACAGTCTCATGTCAGAATTAGACATTCATATAGTCTCATGTCAGAATTAGACAATCATACAGTATCACGTCAGAATTAGACATTCATACAGTCTCCTGTCAGAATTAGACATTCATACAGTCTCACGTCAGAAATAAACATTCATACAGTATCACGTTAGAATTAGACATTCATACAGTCTCATGTCAGAATTAGACATTCATACAGTCTCATGTCAGAATTAGACATTCATACAGTCTCATGTCAGAATTAGACATTCATACAGTCTCATGTCAGAATTAGACATTCATACAGTCTCACGTCAGAATTAGGCATTCATAGTCTCATGTCAGAATTATACATTCATTCAGTCTCACGTCAGAATTAGACATTCATACAGTCTCACGTCAGAATTAGACATTCATACAGTCTCATGTCAGAATTAGACATTCATACAGTCTCATGTCAGAATTAGACATTCATACAGTCTCACATCAGAATTAGACAATCATACATTCTCATGTCAGAATTAGACATTCATACAGTCTCACGTCAGAAATAAACATTCATACAGTCTCACGTCAGAATTAGACATTCATACAGTCTCATGTCAGAATTAGACATTCATACAGTCTCACGTCAGAATTAGACATTCATACAGTCTCACGTCAGAATTAGACATTCATACAGTCTCACGTCAGAATTAGACATTCATACAGTCTCATGTCAGAATTAGACATTCATACAGTCTCCTGTCAGAATTAGACATTCATACAGTCTCATGTCAGAATTAGACATTCATACAGTCTCCTGTCAGAATTAGACATTCATACAGTCTCCTGTCAGAATTAGACATTCATACAGTCTCACGTCAGAATTAGACATTCATACAGTCTCACGTCAGAATTAGACATTCATACAGTCTCCTGTCAGAATTAGACATTCATACAGTCTCCTGTCAGAATTAGACATTCATACAGTCTCCTGTCAGAATTAGACATTCATACAGTCTCATGTCAGAATTAGACATTCATACAGTCTCCTGTCAGAATTAGACATTCATACAGTCTCACGTCAGAAATAAACATTCATACAGTCACACGTCAGAATTAGACATTCATACAGTCTCATGTCAGAATTAGACATTCATATAGTCTCATGTCAGAATTAGACAATCATACAGTATCACGTCAGAATTAGACATTCATACAGTCTCCTGTCAGAATTAGACATTCATACAGTCTCACGTCAGAAATAAACATTCATACAGTCTCACGTCAGAATTAGACATTCATACAGTCTCATGTCAGAATTAGACATTCATACAGTCTCATGTCAGAATTAGACATTCATACAGTCTCACGTCAGAATTAGACATTCATACAGTCTCATGTCAGAATTAGACATTCATACAGTCTCACGTCAGAATTAGGCATTCATACAGTCTCATGTCAGAATTAGACATTCATACAGTCTCACGTCAGAATTAGACATTCATACAGTCTCACGTCAGAATTAGACATTCATACAGTCTCATGTCAGAATTAGACATTCATACAGTCTCATGTCAGAATTAGACATTCATACAGTCTCACGTCAGAATTAGACATTCATACAGTCTCATGTCAGAATTAGACATTCATACAGTCTCACGTCAGAATTAGACATTCATACAGTCTCACGTCAGAATTAGACATTCATACAGTCTCACGTCAGAATTAGACATTCATACAGTCTCATGTCAGAATTAGACATTCATACAGTCTCATGTCAGAATTAGACATTCATACAGTCTCACGTCAGAATTAGACATTCATACAGTCTCATGTCAGAATTAGACATTCATACAGTCTCACGTCAGAATTAGACATTCATACAGTCTCATGTCAGAATTAGACATTCATACAGTCTCACGTCAGAATTAGACATTCATACAGTCTCACGTCAGAAATAAACATTCATACAGTCTCACGTCAGAATTAGACATTCATACAGTCTCATGTCAGAATTAGACATTCATACAGTCTCATGTCAGAATTAGACATTCATACAGTCTCACGTCAGAATTAGACATTCATACAGTCTCATGTCAGAATTAGACATTCATACAGTCTCATGTCAGAATTAGACATTCATACAGTCTCATGTCAGAATTAGACATTCATACAGTCTCATGTCAGAATTAGACATTCATACAGTCTCATGTCAGAATTAGACATTCATACAGTCTCACGTCAGAATTAGACATTCATACAGTCTCACGTCAGAATTAGACATTCATACAGTCTCATGTCAGAATTAGACATTCATACAGTCTCATGTCAGAATTAGACATTCATACAGTCTCACGTCAGAATTAGACATTCATACAGTCTCACGTCAGAATTAGACATTCATACAGTCTCATGTCAGAATTAGACATTCATACAGTCTCATGTCAGAATTAGACATTCATACAGTCTCACGTCAGAATTAGACATTCATACAGTCTCACGTCAGAATTAGACATTCATACAGTCTCACGTCAGAATTAGACATTCATACAGTCTCATGTCAGAATTAGACATTCATACAGTCTCATGTCAGAATTAGACATTCATACAGTCTCACGTCAGAATTAGACATTCATACAGTCTCATGTCAGAATTAGACATTCATACAGTCTCATGTCAGAATTAGACATTCATACAGTCTCACGTCAGAATTAGACATTCATACAGTCTCACGTCAGAATTAGACATTCATACAGTCTCCTGTCAGAATTAGACATTCATACAGTCTCATGTCAGAATTAGACATTCATACAGTCTCCTGTCAGAATTAGACATTCATACAGTCTCCTGTCAGAATTAGACATTCATACAGTCTCCTGTCAGAATTAGACATTCATACAGTCTCCTGTCAGAATTAGACATTCATACAGTCTCCTGTCAGAATTAGACATTCATACAGTCTCCTGTCAGAATTAGACATTCATACAGTCTCATGTCAGAATTAGACATTCATACAGTCTCACGTCAGAATTAGACATTCATACAGTCTCACGTCAGAATTAGACATTCATACAGTCTCACGTCAGAATTAGACATTCATACAGTCTCCTGTCAGAATTAGACATTCATACAGTCTCACGTCAGAAATAAACATTCATACAGTCACACGTCAGAATTAGACATTCATACAGTCTCATGTCAGAATTAGACATTCATATAGTCTCATGTCAGAATTAGACAATCATACAGTATCACGTCAGAATTAGACATTCATACAGTCTCACGTCAGAATTAGACATTCATACAGTCTCACGTCAGAATTAGACATTCATACAGTCTCACGTCAGAATTAGACATTCATACAGTCTCCTGTCAGAATTAGACATTCATACAGTCTCATGTCAGAATTAGACATTCATACAGTCTCCTGTCAGAATTAGACATTCATACAGTCTCCTGTCAGAATTAGACATTCATACAGTCTCATGTCAGAATTAGACATTCATACAGTCTCCTGTCAGAATTAGACATTCATACAGTCTCACGTCAGAATTAAACATTCATACAGTCACACGTCAGAATTAGACATTCATACAGTCTCATGTCAGAATTAGACATTCATATAGTCTCATGTCAGAATTAGACAATCATACAGTATCACGTCAGAATTAGACATTCATACAGTCTCACTGTCAGAATTAGACATTCATACAGTCTCATGTCAGAATTAGACATTCATACAGTCTCATGTCAGAATTAGACATTCATACAGTCTCATGTCAGAATTAGACATTCATACAGTCTCACGTCAGAATTAGACATTCATACAGTCTCATGTCAGAATTAGACATTCATACAGTCTCATGTCAGAATTAGACATTCATACAGTCTCACGTCAGAATTAGACATTCATACAGTCTCATGTCAGAATTAGACATTCATACAGTCTCATGTC
Source organism: Salmo salar (assembly GCF_965601325.2). Classification (NCBI taxonomy): domain Eukaryota; kingdom Metazoa; phylum Chordata; class Actinopteri; order Salmoniformes; family Salmonidae; genus Salmo; species Salmo salar. The sequence goes on from NC_138301.1 coordinate 103,553,302, forward strand.
AGAATTAGACATTCATACAGTCTCACGTCAGAATTAGACATTCATACAGTCTCACGTCAGAATTAGACATTCATACAGTCTCCTGTCAGAATTAGACATTCATACAGTCTCACGTCAGAATTAGACATTCATACAGTCTCCTGTCAGAATTAGACATTCATACAGTCTCATGTCAGAATTAGACATTCATACAGTCTCCTGTCAGAATTAGACATTCATACAGTCTCCTGTCAGAATTAGACATTCATACAGTCTCCTGTCAGAATTAGACATTCATACAGTCTCCTGTCAGAATTAGACATTCATACAGTCTCCTGTCAGAATTAGACATTCATACAGTCTCCTGTCAGAATTAGACATTCATACAGTCTCCTGTCAGAATTAGACATTCATACAGTCTCATGTCAGAATTAGACATTCATACAGTCTCCTGTCAGAATTAGACATTCATACAGTCTCACGTCAGAAATAAACATTCATACAGTCTCACGTCAGAATTAGACATTCATACAGTCTCCTGTCAGAATTAGACATTCATACAGTCTCACGTCAGAAATAAACATTCATACAGTCTCACGTCAGAATTAGACATTCATACAGTCTCATGTCAGAATTAGACATTCATATAGTCTCATGTCAGAATTAGACAATCATACAGTATCACGTCAGAATTAGACATTCATACAGTCTCACTGTCAGAATTAGACATTCATACAGTCTCACGTCAGAATTAGACATTCATACAGTCTCATGTCAGAATTAGACATTCATACAGTCTCATGTCAGAATTAGACATTCATACAGTCTCCTGTCAGAATTAGACATTCATACAGTCTCATGTCAGAATTAGACATTCATACAGTCTCACGTCAGAATTAGACATTCATACAGTCTCACGTCAGAATTAGACATTCATACAGTCTCAGCATTAGACATTCATATAGTCTCATGTCAGAATTAGACAATCATACAGTATCACGTCAGAATTAGACATTCATACAGTCTCACGTCAGAATTAGACATTCATACAGTCTCATGTCAGAATTAGACATTCATACAGTCTCATGTCAGAATTAGACATTCATACAGTCTCATGTCAGAATTAGACATTCATACAGTCTCATGTCAGAATTAGACATTCATACAGTCTCACGTCAGAATTAGACATTCATACAGTCTCACGTCAGAATTAGACATTCATACAGTCTCATGTCAGAATTAGACATTCATACAGTCTCATGTCAGAATTAGACATTCATACAGTCTCACGTCAGAATTAGACATTCATACAGTCTCACGTCAGAATTAGACATTCATACAGTCTCATGTCAGAATTAGACATTCATACAGTCTCATGTCAGAATTAGACATTCATACAGTCTCATGTCAGAATTAGACATTCATACAGTCTCACGTCAGAATTAGACATTCATACAGTCTCACGTCAGAATTAGACATTCATACAGTCTCATGTCAGAATTAGACATTCATACAGTCTCATGTCAGAATTAGACATTCATACAGTCTCACGTCAGAATTAGACATTCATACAGTCTCATGTCAGAATTAGACATTCATATAGTCTCATGTCAGAATTAGACAATCATACAGTATCACGTCAGAATTAGACATTCATACAGTCTCCTGTCAGAATTAGACATTCATACAGTCTCACGTCAGAAATAAACATTCATACAGTCTCACGTCAGAATTAGACATTCATACAGTCTCATGTCAGAATTAGACATTCATACAGTCTCACGTCAGAATTAGACATTCATACAGTCTCATGTCAGAATTAGACATTCATACAGTCTCACGTCAGAATTAGACATTCATACAGTCTCATGTCAGAATTAGACATTCATACAGTCTCACGTCAGAATTAGACATTCATACAGTCTCATGTCAGAATTAGACATTCATACAGTCTCACTGTCAGAATTAGACATTCATACAGTCTCCTGTCAGAATTAGACATTCATACAGTCTCATGTCAGAATTAGACATTCATACAGTCTCCTGTCAGAATTAGACATTCATACAGTCTCACGTCAGAAATAAACATTCATACAGTCACACGTCAGAATTAGACATTCATACAGTCTCATGTCAGAATTAGACATTCATACAGTCTCATGTCAGAATTAGACAATCATACAGTCTCATGTCAGAATTAGACATTCATACAGTCTCCTGTCAGAATTAGACATTCATACAGTCTCATGTCAGAATTAGACATTCATACAGTCTCATGTCAGAATTAGACATTCATACAGTCTCCTGTCAGAATTAGACATTCATACAGTCTCACGTCAGAAATAAACATTCATACAGTCTCACGTCAGAATTAGACATTCATACAGTCTCATGTCAGAATTAGACATTCATACAGTCTCATGTCAGAATTAGACATTCATACAGTCTCACGTCAGAATTAGACATTCATACAGTCTCACGTCAGAATTAGACATTCATACAGTCTCATGTCAGAATTAGACATTCATACAGTCTCATGTCAGAATTAGACATTCATACAGTCTCATGTCAGAATTAGACATTCATACAGTCTCATGTCAGAATTAGACATTCATACAGTCTCACGTCAGAATAACTCATACATCCGTCAGAATTAGACATTCATACAGTCTCACTGTCAGAATTAGACATTCATACAGTCTCCTGTCAGAATTAGACATTCATACAGTCTCATGTCAGAATTAGACATTCATACAGTCTCCGTCAGAATTAGACATTCATACAGTCTCATGTCAGAATTAGACATTCATACAGTCTCATGTCAGAATTAGACATTCATACAGTCTCACGTCAGAATTAGACATTCATACAGTCTCATGTCAGAATTAGACATTCATACAGTCTCATGTCAGAATTAGACATTCATACAGTCTCACGTCAGAATTAGACATTCATACAGTCTCACGTCAGAATTAGACATTCATACAGTCTCATGTCAGAATTAGACATTCATACAGTCTCATGTCAGAATTAGACATTCATACAGTCTCCTGTCAGAATTAGACATTCATACAGTCTCACTGTCAGAATTAGACATTCATACAGTCTCCTGTCAGAATTAGACATTCATACAGTCTCATGTCAGAATTAGACATTCATACAGTCTCATGTCAGAATTAGACATTCATACAGTCTCACGTCAGAATTAGACATTCATACAGTCTCACGTCAGAATTAGACATTCATACAGTCTCATGTCAGAATTAGACATTCATACAGTCTCATGTCAGAATTAGACATTCATACAGTCTCACGTCAGAATTAGACATTCATACAGTCTCACGTCAGAATTAGACATTCATACAGTCTCATGTCAGAATTAGACATTCATACAGTCTCATGTCAGAATTAGACATTCATACAGTCTCATGTCAGAATTAGACATTCATACAGTCTCACGTCAGAATTAGACATTCATACAGTCTCATGTCAGAATTAGACATTCATATAGTCTCATGTCAGAATTAGACAATCATACAGTATCACGTCAGAATTAGACATTCATACAGTCTCCTGTCAGAATTAGACATTCATACAGTCTCACGTCAGAAATAAACATTCATACAGTCACACGTCAGAATTAGACATTCATACAGTCTCACGTCAGAATTAGGCATTCATACAGTCTCACGTCAGAATTAGGCATTCATACAGTCTCATGTCAGAATTAGGCATTCATACAGTCTCACATCAGAATTAGACAATCATACAGTATCACGTCAGAATTAGACATTCATACAGTCTCACGTCAGAATTAGGCATTCATACAGTCTCACGTCACAATTAGACATTCATACAGTCTCACATCAGAATTAGATATTCATACAGTCTCCTGTCAGAATTAGACATTCATACAGTCTCATGTCAGAATTAGACATTCATACAGTCTCACGTCAGAATTAGGCATTCATAGTCTCATGTCAGAATTAGGCATTCATAGTCTCATGTCAGAATTAGGCATTCATACAGTCTCACGTCAGAATTAGACATTCATACAGTCTCACGTCAGAAATAAACATTCATACAGTCACACGTCAGAATTAGACATTCATACAGTCTCATGTCAGAATTAGACATTCATATAGTCTCATGTCAGAATTAGACAATCATACAGTATCACGTCAGAATTAGACATTCATACAGTCTCACGTCAGAATTAGACATTCATACAGTCTCATGTCAGAATTAGACATTCATACAGTCTCATGTCAGAATTAGACATTCATACAGTCTCATGTCAGAATTAGACATTCATACAGTCTCACGTCAGAAATAAACATTCATACAGTCACACGTCAGAATTAGACATTCATACAGTCTCATGTCAGAATTAGACATTCATACAGTCTCATGTCAGAATTAGACATTCATACAGTCTCACGTCAGAATTAGACATTCATACAGTCTCACGTCAGAATTAGACATTCATACAGTCTCATGTCAGAATTAGACATTCATACAGTCTCATGTCAGAATTAGACATTCATACAGTCTCATGTCAGAATTAGACATTCATACAGTCTCACGTCAGAATTAGACATTCATACAGTCTCACGTCAGAATTAGGCATTCATACAGTCTCACGTCAGAATTAGACATTCATACAGTCTCATGTCAGAATTAGACATTCATATAGTCTCATGTCAGAATTAGACAATCATACAGTATCACGTCAGAATTAGACATTCATACAGTCTCACGTCAGAATTAGGCATTCATAGTCTCATGTCAGAATTAGGCATTCATACAGTCTCATGTGAGAATTAGACATTCGTACAGTCTCACGTCAGAATTAGACATTCATACAGTCTCACGTCAGAATTAGACATTCATACAGTCTCACGTCAGAATTAGGCATTCATACAGTCTCATGTCAGAATTAGGCATTCATACAGTCTCATGTCAGAATTAGGCATTCATACAGTCTCACGTCAGAATTAGACATTCATACAGTTTCATGTCAGAATTAGACATTCATATAGTCTCATGTCAGAATTAGACAATCATACAGTATCACGTCAGAATTAGACATTCATACAGTCTCACGTCAGAAGTAGGCATTCATACAGTCTCATGTCAGAATTAGACATTCATACAGTCTCATATCAGAATTAGACATTCATACAGTCTCCTGTCAGAATTAGACATTCATACAGTCTCACGTCAGAATTAGACATTCATACAGTCTCCTGTCAGAATTAGACATTCATACAGTCTCATGTCAGAATTAGACATTCATACAGTCTCCTGTCAGAATTAGACATTCATACAGTCTCCTGCCAGAATTAGACATTCATACAGTCTCCTGTCAGAATTAGACATTCATACAGTCTCCTGTCAGAATTAGACATTCATACAGTCTCCTGTCAGAATTAGACATTCATACAGTCTCATGTCAGAATTAAACATTCATACAGTCTCACGTCAGAAATAAACATTCATACAGTCTCACGTCAGAAATAAACATTCATACAGTCTCACGTCAGAATTAGACATTCATACAGTCTCCTGTCAGAATTAGACATTCATACAGTCTCACATCAGAAATAAACATTCATACAGTCACACGTCAGAATTAGACATTCATACAGTCTCATGTCAGAATTAGACATTCATACAGTCTCACATCAGAATTAGACAATCATACAGTATCACGTCAGAATTAGACATTCATACAGTCTCACGTCAGAATTAGGCATTCATACAGTCTCACGTCACAATTAGACATTCATACAGTCTCACATCAGAATTAGATATTCATACAGTCTCCTGTCAGAATTAGACATTCATACAGTCTCATGTCAGAATTAGACATTCATACAGTCTCACGTCAGAATTAGGCATTCATAGTCTCATGTCAGAATTAGGCATTCATAGTCTCATGTCAGAATTAGGCATTCATACAGTCTCACGTCAGAATTAGACATTCATACAGTCTCACGTCAGAAATAAACATTCATACAGTCACACGTCAGAATTAGACATTCATACAGTCTCATGTCAGAATTAGACATTCATATAGTCTCATGTCAGAATTAGACAATCATACAGTATCACGTCAGAATTAGACATTCATACAGTCTCACGTCAGAATTAGACATTCATACAGTCTCATGTCAGAATTAGACATTCATACAGTCTCATGTCAGAATTAGACATTCATACAGTCTCATGTCAGAATTAGACATTCATACAGTCTCATGTCAGAATTAGACATTCATACAGTCTCACGTCAGAATTAGGCATTCATACAGTCTCACGTCAGAATTAGACATTCATACAGTCTCATGTCAGAATTAGACATTCATATAGTCTCATGTCAGAATTAGACAATCATACAGTATCACGTCAGAATTAGACATTCATACAGTCTCACGTCAGAATTAGGCATTCATAGTCTCATGTCAGAATTAGACATTCATACAGTCTCACGTCAGAATTAGACATTCATACAGTCTCACGTCAGAATTAGACATTCATACAGTCTCACGTCAGAATCATAAAGCATTCAGTACATTCATCACTGTCAGAATTAGGCATTCATACAGTCTCACATCAGAATTAGACATTCATACAGTTTCATGTCAGAATTAGACATTCATATAGTCTCATGTCAGAATTAGACAATCATACAGTATCACGTCAGAATTAGACATTCATACAGTCTCACGTCAGAATTAGGCATTCATACAGTCTCATGTCAGAATTAGACATTCATACAGTCTCATGTCAGAATTAGACATTCATACAGTCTCCTGTCAGAATTAGACATTCATACAGTCTCACGTCAGAATTAGACATTCATACAGTCTCCTGTCAGAATTAGACATTCATACAGTCTCATGTCAGAATTAGACATTCATACAGTCTCCTGTCAGAATTAGACATTCATACAGTCTCCTGCCAGAATTAGACATTCATACAGTCTCCTGTCAGAATTAGACATTCATACAGTCTCCTGTCAGAATTAGACATTCATACAGTCTCCTGTCAGAATTAGACATTCATACAGTCTCATGTCAGAATTAAACATTCATACAGTCTCACGTCAGAAATAAACATTCATACAGTCTCACGTCAGAAATAAACATTCATACAGTCTCACGTCAGAATTAGACATTCATACAGTCTCCTGTCAGAATTAGACATTCATACAGTCTCACGTCAGAAATAAACATTCATACAGTCACACGTCAGAATTAGACATTCATACAGTCTCATGTCAGAATTAGACATTCATATAGTCTCATGTCAGAATTAGACAATCATACAGTATCACGTCAGAATTAGACATTCATACAGTCTCCTGTCAGAATTAGACATTCATACAGTCTCATGTCAGAATTAGACATTCATACAGTCTCATGTCAGAATTAGACATTCATACAGTCTCACGTCAGAATTAGACATTCATACAGTCTCCTGTCAGAATTAGACATTCATACAGTCTCATGTCAGAATTAGACATTCATACAGTCTCACGTCAGAATTAGACATTCATACAGTCTCCTGTCAGAATTAGACATTCATACAGTCTCATGTCAGAATTAGACATTCATACAGTCTCACGTCAGAATTAGACATTCATACAGTCTCATGTCAGAATTAGACATTCATACAGTCTCACGTCAGAATTAGACATTCATACAGTCTCATGTCAGAATTAGACATTCATACAGTCTCCTGTCAGAATTAGACATTCATACAGTCTCCTGTCAGAATTAGACATTCATACAGTCTCCTGTCAGAATTAGACATTCATACAGTCTCCTGTCAGAATTAGACATTCATACAGTCTCATGTCAGAATTAGACATTCATACAGTCTCATGTCAGAATTAGACATTCATACAGTCTCCTGTCAGAATTAGACATTCATACAGTCTCCTGTCAGAATTAGACATTCATACAGTCTCACGTCAGAAATAAACATTCATACAGTCTCACGTCAGAATTAGACAATCATACAGTATCACGTCAGAATTAGACATTCATACAGTCTCCTGTCAGAATTAGACATTCATACAGTCTCACGTCAGAAATAAACATTCATACAGTCACACGTCAGAATTAGACATTCATACAGTCTCATGTCAGAATTAGACATTCATATCAGTCTCACATGTCAGAATTAGACAATCATACAGTCTCATGTCAGAATTAGACATTCATACAGTCTCCTGCCAGAATTAGACATTCATACAGTCTCATGTCAGAATTAGACATTCATACAGTCTCCTGTCAGAATTAGACATTCATACAGTCTCCTGTCAGAATTAGACATTCATACAGTCTCACGTCAGAAATAAACATTCATACAGTCTCACGTCAGAATTAGACATTCATACAGTCTCCTGTCAGAATTAGACATTCATACAGTCTCCTGTCAGAATTAGACATTCATACAGTCTCCTGTCAGAATTAGACATTCATACAGTCTCATGTCAGAATTAGACATTCATACAGTCTCCTGTCAGAATTAGACATTCATACAGTCTCACGTCAGAAATAAACATTCATACAGTCACACGTCAGAATTAGACATTCATACAGTCTCATGTCAGAATTAGACATTCATATAGTCTCATGTCAGAATTAGACAATCATACAGTATCACGTCAGAATTAGACATTCATACAGTCTCCTGTCAGAATTAGACATTCATACAGTCTCACGTCAGAAATAAACATTCATACAGTATCACGTTAGAATTAGACATTCATACAGTCTCATGTCAGAATTAGACATTCATACAGTCTCATGTCAGAATTAGACATTCATACAGTCTCATGTCAGAATTAGACATTCATACAGTCTCACGTCAGAATTAGACATTCATACAGTCTCATGTCAGAATTAGACATTCATACAGTCTCACGTCAGAATTAGGCATTCATAGTCTCATGTCAGAATTATACATTCATTCAGTCTCACGTCAGAATTAGACATTCGTACAGTCTCACGTCAGAATTAGACATTCATACAGTCTCATGTCAGAATTAGACATTCATACAGTCTCATGTCAGAATTAGACATTCATACAGTCTCACGTCAGAAGTAGACACTCATAGTCTCCTGTCAGAATTAGACATTCATACAGTCTCCTGTCAGAATTAGACATTCATACAGTCTCCTGCCAGAATTAGACATTCATACAGTCTCACGTCAGAAATAAACATTCATACAGTCACACGTCAGAATTAGACATTCATACAGTCTCATGTCAGAATTAGACATTCATATAGTCTCATGTCAGAATTAGACAATCATACAGTATCACGTCAGAATTAGACATTCATACAGTCTCACGTCAGAATTAGACATTCATACAGTCTCACGTCAGAATTAGGCATTCATACAGTCTCATGTCAGAATTAGGCATTCATACAGTCTCATGTCAGAATTAGGCATTCATACAGTCTCACATCAGAATTAGACATTCATACAGTTTCATGTCAGAATTAGACATTCATATAGTCTCATGTCAGAATTAGACAATCATACAGTATCACGTCAGAATTAGACATTCATACAGTCTCCTGTCAGAATTAGACATTCATACAGTCTCCTGTCAGAATTAGACATTCATACAGTCTCCTGTCAGAATTAGACATTCATACAGTCTCACAGTTATGAATTGTTAAGGTAAAGGTTAAGACACAGTGATGCATTTTTGTTAGTTTCTGTCTCATCAGTACCAAACACTCACTAAGGATTTACTGTGCATGCCATTCAAGCAAGGTTGATATTGTGCTTTTTAGAGTAGAAATACATTTTCTATTATGAATTTAACATTTCAAATTGGATATGGAAATGAATCAGTGGGAACAAAAGACTGAAACATTTGAAGGTTGTGACAGACACAGGTACGCTCCACAAGCTCTATCTCATGTCTGGCTTCCAGTTGAAGCTCGCATCCGCTACAAGACCATGGTGATTGCCTACGGAGCTGTGAAGGGAACGGCACCTCCATACCTTCAGGCTCTGATCAGGCCCTACACCCAAACAATTGCACTGCGTTCATCCACCTCTGGCCTGCTGGCCCCCCTACCTCTGAGGAAGCACAGTTCCCGCTCAGCCCAGTCAAAACTGTTCGCTGCTCTGGCACCCCAATGGTGGAACAAGCTCCCTCACGACGCCAGGACAGCGGAGTCAGTCACCACCTTCCGGAGACACCTGAAACCCCACCTCTTTAAGGAATACCTAGGATAGGATAAAGTAATCCTTCTAACCCCCCCCCCCCCCCCCCCCCCTAAAAGATTTAGATGGTGGTTGTTCCGCTGGATATCATACGGTGAATGCACCAATTTGTAAGTCGCTCTGGATAAGAGCGTCTGCTAAATGAATTAAATGTAAATGTAAATGTAATGTCTGCTTCACTCGCTTTTCTCTTTCTCTCTCTCTCTCTGTCTTTCTTTCTTTCTCTCTGTCTCCATCCCTCTCTTTCTTTTTCTCTTCATCTCTCCATCTCCATCCATCTCTTCTTCTCTCCTATTGGAGCGAACAGCCTGAGGGCTCTCATTAAACGAGATGGCGTAGGGCTATCATTAAACAAGATGGCGTAGCAGTTCAGACGTCCTTTGTCTTCCTCTTGTCTTCCTCTTGTCGTGTCCCGTGTATGTATATATTTACATATTTTCTTCGCATATCTTTTTACATAATTTTTTTTTCTTCTAAAAACTCAACCTCAAAACACTCTCCTGCAACCCGCCTCACCAATTTAAAAAATAAAAGTATTATTTACCTCAAATCTGAAATCCACAACAGAAGCTAGCCAGAGGTTAGCCAGTTCACTGGCTAACGTTGGAGTTCAGCTAGCCACGGTTAGCGGTCCTCAGCTAACCATTAGCTCGAAAAGCTATCGCCAATTTTTGTACAGCGCGACTCAGACCAGAGCTTACCGGACCTATTCTCTCTCCATATCCCCGGATTTCTACCACAGGCTCTGGACGTTTACACCTGGATCTTGCAGCTAGCTAGCTGCTACCTGAGTGACTATTGGCAACGTTGGTCCCGGAGTTAACATAAATTATCCCGGAGCTAGCCAGCTGAAGAGTTTCATCAGCCTCTCCTGGGCTACAATCACCTATCCGGACCCGTTTTACTGCCGATGCAGAGCCCCATCGGGCCTTCACGACTGGACCACCGACGTTATCTGCCCGAGGGAGTTATCCAACTGGCCCCTCCGTCGCGACGTAACCCGAATGCCCATCTGCGGCCCGCTAATCGTTAGCTGTCTTATCGGCTGCTATCTGAATAGGTCTATCGGACAATTTTCTTGGGCCACTATAACTAACTATTTTGTCAATTAGACTGGTCCCCTCTACCACACGGAATCCCACTAATCTACAGACGGAGTCGCACGAGGTGGCTAAAAACAGACCTCCTCCATCTTCTACCAGCTTGCTACCTATGGCTCGGCTAGCTATCTAACTCTCACTGGACCCTTTGATCACTCGGCTAAGCATGCCTCTCCTTAATGTCAATATGCCTTGTCCATTGCTGTTCTGGTTAGTGTTTATTGGCTTATTTCACTGTAGAGCCTCTAGCCCTGCTCATTATACCTTATCCAACCTCTCAGTTCCTCCACCCACACATGCTATGACATCTTCTGGTTTCAATGATGTTTCTAGAGACAATATCTCTCTTATCATCACTAAATGCCTAGGTTTACCTCCACTGTACTCACATCCTACCATACCTTTGTCTGTACATTATACCATGAAGCTATTTTATCTCCCCCAGAAACCTGCTCCTTTTTCTCTCTATTCCGGACGTCACAGACGACCAATTCTTATAGCTTTTAGCCGTACCCTTATCCTTATACTTCTCTGTTCCTCTGGTGATGTAGAGGTGAATCCAGGCCCTGCAGTGCCTACCTCCACTCCTACTCCCCAGGCGCTCTCTTTTGATGACTTCTGTAACCGTAATAGCCTTGGTTTCATGCATGTTAACATTAGAAGCCTCCTCCCTAAGTTTGTTTTATTCACTGCTTTAGCACACTCTGCCAACCCGGATGTCCTAGCCGTGTCTGAATCCTGGCTTAGGAAGTCCACCAAAAACTCTGAAATCTTCATCCCTAACTACAACGTTTTCAGACAAGATAGAACGGCCAAAGGGGTCGGTGTTGCAATCTACTGCAGAGATAGCCTGCTGAGTTCTGTCCTACTATCCAGGTCTGTACCCAAACAATTTGAACTTCTACTTTTAAAAATCCATCTCTCTAAAAACAAGTCTCTCACCGTTGCCGCCTGCTATAGACCACCCTCGGCCCCCAGCTGTGCTCTGGACACCATATGTGAACTGATTGCCCCCCATCTATCTTCAGAGCTCGTGCTACTAGGTGACCTAAACTGGGACATGCTTAACACCCCAGCCATCCTACAATCCAAGCTTGACGCCCTCAATCTCACACAAATTATTAATGAACCCACCAGGTACCACCCCAAAGCCGTAAACACTGGCACCCTCATAGATATCATCCTAACCAATTTGCCCTCTAAATACACCTCTGCTGTTTTCAACCAAGATCTCAGCGATCACTGCCTCATTGCCTGCATCCGTAATGGGTCTACGGTCAAACGACCTCAACTCATCACTGTCAAACGCTCCCTGAAAAATTTCAGCGAGCAAGCCTTTTTAATCGACCTGGCCCTGGTATCCTGGAAGGATATTGACCTCATCCCGTCAGTAGAGGATGCCTGGTTATTTTTTTTAAATGCCTTCCTCACCATCTTAAATTAGCATGCCCCATTCAAGAAATTTAGAACCAGGAACAGATATAGCCCTTGGTTCTCCCCAGACCTGACTGCCCTTAACCAACACAAAAACATCCTATGGCGTTCTGCATTAGCATCAAACAGCCCCCGTGATATGCAACTTTTCAGGGAAGTTAGAAACCAATATACATAGGCAGTTAGAAAAGCTAAGGCTAGCTTTTTCAAGCAGAAATTTGCTTCCTGCAACATAAATTCAAAAAAGTTCTGGGACATTGTAAAGTCCATGGAGAATAAGAACACCTCCTCCAAACTGCCCACTGCACTGAGGATAGGAAACTCTGTCACCACCGATAAACCCACTATAATTGAGAATTTCAATAAGCATTTTTCTACGGCTGGCCATGCTTTCCACCTGGCTACCCCTACTGCAGTCAACAGCTACTCGCCCAAGCCTTCCCCATTTCTCCTTCTCTCAAATCCATTCAGCTGATGTTCTGAAAGAGCTGCAAAATCTGGACCCCTACAAATCAGCCAGGCTAGACAATCTGGACCTTTCTTTCTAAAATGATCTGCCGAAATTATTGCAACCCCTATTACTAGCCTGTTCAACCTCTCTTTCGTGTCGTCTGAGATTCCCATAGATTGGAAAGCAGCTGCTGTCATCCCCCTCTTCAAAGGAGGGGACACTCTTGACCCAAATTGCTATAGACCTATATCCATCCAACCCTGCCTTTCTAAGGTCTTCGAAAGCCAAGTCAACAAACAGATTACCGACCATTTTGAATCCCACCGCACCTTCTCCGCTATGCAATCTGGTTTCAGAGCTGGTCATGGGTGCACCTCAGCCACGCTCAAGGTCCTAAATGATATCGTAACTGTCATCGATAAGAAACAATACTGTGCTGCCGTTTTCATTGACCTGGCCAAAGCTTTCGACTTTGTCAATCACCACATCCTCATCAGCAGGCTCAATAGCCTTGGTTTCGCTAATGATTGCATCGCCTGGTTCACCAACTACTTCTCTGATAGAGTTCAGTGTGTCAAATCGGAGGGCCTGTTGTCCGGACCTCTGGCAGTCTCTATGGGGGTGCCACAGGGTTCAATTCTTGGGCCAACTCTTTTCTCTGTATACATCAATGATGTCGCTCTTGCTGCTGGTGAGTCTCTGATCCACCTCTACGCAGACGACACCATTCTGTATACTTCTGGCCCTTCTTTGGACACTGTGTTAACAACCCTCCAGACAAGCTTCAATGCCATACAACTCTCCTTCCGTGGCCTCCAACTGCTCCTAAATACAAGTAAAACTAAATGCATGCTCTTCAACCGATCGCTGCCTGCACCTGCCCGCCTGTCCTGCATCACTACTTTGGACGGTTCTGACTTAGAATATGTGGACAACTACAAATACCTAGGTGTCTGGTTAGACTGTAAACTCTCCTTCCAGACTCACATCAAACATCTCCAATCCAAAGTTAAATCAAGAATTGGCTTCCTATTTCGCAACAAAGCATCCTTCACTCGTGCTGCCAAACATACCCTCGTAAAACTGACCATCCTACCGATCCTCGACTTTGGCGATGTCATTTACAAAATAGCCTCCAATACCCTACTCAACAAACTGGATGCAGTCTATCACAGTGCCATCCGTTTTGTCACCAAAGCCCCATATGCTACCCACCACTGCGACCTGTACGCTCTCGTTGGCTGGCCTTCGCTTCATAATCGTCGCCAAACCCACTGGCTCCAGGTCATCTACAAGACCCTACTAGGTAAAGTCCCCCCTTATCTCCGCTCACTGGTCACCATAGCAGCACCCACCTGTAGCACGCGCTCCAGCAGGTATATCTCTCTGGTCACCCCCAAAGCCAATTCCTCCTTTGGCCGTCTCTCTTTCCAGTTCTCTGCTGCCATTGACTGGAACGAACAACAAAAATCTCTGAAACTGGAAACACTTATCTCCCTCACTAGCTTTAAGCACCAGCTGTCAGAGCAGCTCACAGATCACTGCACCTGTACATAGCCCATCTATAATTTAGCCCAAACAACTACCTCTTCCCCTACTGTATTTATTTATTTTATTTTGCTCCTTTGCACCCCATTATCTCTATTTCTACTTTGCACTTTCTTCTACTACAAATCTACCATTCCAGTGTTTGACTTGCTATATTGTATTTATTTTGCCACCATGGACTTTTTTTGCCTTTACCTCCTTTATCTCACCTCATTTGCTCACATTGTACATAGACTTATTTTTCTACTGTGTTATTGACTGTATATTTGTTTTACTCCATGTGTAACTCTGTATTGTTGTATGTTGTCAAACTGCTTTGCTTTATCTTGGCCAGGTCGCAATTGTAAATGAGAACTTGTTCTCAACTTGCCTACCTGGTTAAATAAAGGTGAAATAAATAAAATAAATAAATAAATAAAAAAAACCTGCCTGATCAAACCAGTTACATCAAACCAGTTCCAAGTGTGTTCCTCTGTTAAACACGTGTTCCTCACTCCTTGTCATCGTGGGGTGAGCTACGGTAATGTTAGGAGCCCTTTATATCTACAGGGTCTGAGTTTAGGTGACAGAGCAGTCTTACGGTACTTAACTGTCAATTACTACAGTCCTTATCTGTTTCAGAAGCTCTCCTCCTCACTAGCATCGTTCTTCACACAGCACAGCAGTACTTCTGACTGGGAGTTTGAAGATGGTGGAGGAGAGGGGAGGGAGAACACACAAACACACTGACGTTTATTCCTTTACTCTTTATGCCGATGTCATTGTCCTTCTGGGACCCATGCTGTTAGTCAGAAGTCAACGGGAGTGACAGTGTGTGACAGTGTTAAGTGACTGGAAGAGAAAGGAGAGGGATAGTAGAGAGAGAGAGAGAGAGAGAGAGAGAGAGAGAGAGAGAGAGAGAGAGAGAGAGAGAGAGAGAGGAGAGGAGAGAGAGAGAGAGAGAGAGAGAGAGAGAGAGAGAGAGAGAGAGAGAGAGAGAGAGAGAGAGAGAGAGAGAGAGAGAGAGAGAGAGAGAGAGAGAGAGAGAGAGAGAGAGAGAGAGAGAGAGAGAGAGAGAGAGAGAGAGAGAGAGAGAGAGAGAGAGAGAGAGAGAGAGAGGAGAGAGAGAGAGAGAGAGAGCGAGCTTGGGAGCGCTACAGGGCTGAGCTGCAGAGGTTTAAATCCTTTAACACGATTTCCCTCATCCTATTACAGACACGGTTATGGGAAGTGAGATTGTTAAATACAGCACGTGTGTGTGCACGAGTGTGTGTGTGTGTGCGTGCGTGCGTGCGTGTGTGTGTGTGATGCATGTGGTGTCATCGCTACCAAATATCAACATTTGAAGAAGATGTACCTTCTGCTTGGATAGTTCCATCGGTCACACTTTATTTTTATAGTCAGATGCACTACAAATGGTCATACTAACAAAATATCTATTGATAAGCAACTGCTTGCTAAGGTTACAGTTAGGGTTAGGGTAAGGTTTAGAATAAGGGTTAGGGTAAGGTTAAAAGTTAGGTCAATGGTTAGGGTAAGGGTTAAGTTTAGGGTTAGGATAAGGGTTAAGGGTTGGGCTAGGGTTAGGGCTAGGATTTGGGTTAGTAGATTGTAAGTAAATTGAAATGCTATTGATAGTCTGCAGAGCATCTACAGATGGACTATCCAAATAAAGTGTTACCGTTCCATCTGTGCCACTTATTTAGTCTGGCTTTAAATCCACTTTTTCTACACGTTAAGAAATTGTATGTTGGATTCACATCTCAATGGATTCTAGCACAATGTCAACTTTCACTTCTATGCGAACGACACACAGCTGTACATTTCGATGACACATGGTGAAGCTCCAAATTTGCCTACCCTGGAAGCCTGTGTTTCAGACATAAGGATGTGGATGATGGCAAATGTTTTACTTTTAAACTCGGACAAAAAAGAGATACTAGTTTTAGGTCTCAAGAAACAAAGATCTGCTGTTGGATCTGACAATTAATCTTGATGGTTGTACAGTCGTCTCAAATAAAACTGTGAAGGACCTCAGTGTTACTCTGGACTCTGATCTCTCATTTGACAAACGTATCAAGAATATGTCAAGAGCAGCTTTTTTCTGTCTTCATAACATTTCAAAAATCTGAAACGTTTTGTCCAGAAATTATGCAGAAAAGCTAATCCATGCTTGTGTCATTTCTAGATTAGACTACTGCAATGCTCTACTCTCCGGCTACCCGGATGAAGCACTAAATAAACTTCAGTTAGTGCTAAACACGGCTGCTAGAATCTTGACCAAACCAAAAAATGTGATCATATTACAAGGTGCTAGCCTTTCTGGCTTCCTGTTAAGGCTGGGCTGATTTCAAGGTTTTACCGCTAACCTACAAAGCATTACATGGACTTGTTCTAACCTATCTTTCTGATTTGGTCCTGCCGTACATACCTACACATACGCTACGGTCACAAGACGCAGGCCTCCTTATCGTCCCTAGAATTTCTAAGCAAACAGCTGGAGGCAGGGCTTTCTCCCATAGAGCTCAATTTTTATGGAATGGTCTGCCTAACCATGTGAGAGACGCAGACTCAGTCTCGACCTTTAAGTCTTTACTGACAACTCATCTCTTCATTAGGTCCTATGATTGAGTGTAGTCTGGCCCAGAAGTGCGAAGGTGAACGGCAAGGCACTGGAGTGATGAACGTCGCTTGCTGTCTCTGCCTGGCCAGCTCCCCACTCGCTACTGGGATTCTCTGCCTCTAACCCTATTACTGGGGGCTGAGTCACTGGCCCCTACTAGCGCTCTTCCATGCCGTCCCTAGGAGGGGTGCTTCAAGTCGTGCCAGGCTTTTCTCGCTATACTTGACTTGAGTGGGTTGAGTCACTGACGTGATCTTTCTGTCCGGTCTTGCATGCCCTCGGGCTCATGTGGTGGAAGAAATCTTTGTGGGCTATACTCAGCTTTGTCTGTTGATATCCCTCTAGTGCAGGGGTGGGCAACTCCAGTCCTTGGGGGCTTGATTGGTGTGACACTTTTTCTCCATCCCTAGCAAACACAGCTGATTAATCAAATTGCATTCTAAACTGAATATCATGATTAGGTGATTATTGGAGTCAGGTGTGTTAGCTGGGGCTGGGGCAAAACTATGACACCAATCAGGCCCTCGAGGTCTGGAATAGCCCACCCCTGCTCTAATGGTACCTAAAGTACTGCTGAGGTAACCTAACGTACTGCTGAGGTAACCTAACGTGCTGTTGAGGTAACCTAACGTACTGCTGAGGTAACCTAACATACTGCTGAGGTAACCTAACATAATGCTGAGGTAACCTAACATACTGCTGAGGTAACCTAACATGCTGTTGAGGTAACCTAACATGCTGTTGAGGTAACCTAACATAATGCTGAGGTAACCTAACATACTGCTGAGGTAACCTAACATGCTGTTGAGGTAACCTAACGTACTGCTGAGGTAACCTATCATACTGCTGATGTAACCTAACGTACTGCTGAGGTAACCTAACGTGCTGTTGAGGTAACCAAACGTACTGCTGAGGTAACCTATCATACTGCTGAGGTAACCTAACGTGCTGTTGAGGTAACCTATCGTGCTGTTGAGGTAACCTAAAGTACTGCTGAGGTAACCTAACGTGCTGTTGAGCTACCCTAACGTACTGCTGAGGTAACCTAACATACTGCTGAGGTAACCTAAAGTACTGCTGAGGTAACCTAACGTACTGCTGAGGTAACCTAACGTACTGCTGAGGTAACCTATCGTACTGCTGAGGTAACCTATCGTACTGCTGAGGTAACCTAACGTACTGCTGAGGTAACCTAACATACTGCTGAGGTAACCTAACGTACTGCTGAGGTAACCTAACATACTGTCTGTCCCTTTAAAGAATCCCCTTCCCCACCGCAGTGTCACCTTGAAACATGTCCCCTTTGAAACCTCTGCAGGGACTCTGACAAGGTGGATAATTGGAATGCTTGAGGTTGTAACATGGACAGGTCCAGAACCCACAATACCGGGACAGATTACGGAAAACCCTATCAGTATTCCAGAAGGGCTACATAGGTGCAGGCATGGATAGGACAAGAGTGGAGAGAGATATGCTGTGATAGACTGAGAGCTTACGTGGAGTGTGTGTGTGTGTGTGTGTGTGTGTGTGTGTGTGTGTGTGTGTGTGTGTGTGTGTGTGTGTGTGTGTGTGTGTGTGTGTGTGTGTGTGTGTGTGTGTGTGTGTTTGGACCACCATTGCAACCTAGTAGGTTTATGGTACTGTCAGTAAGCTATGTGGACAGTCCATTGCTTTACAACGGGAGATCAGTGTGAGAGCCAATAGGAAGGAGGTTCATCATTTGACTAGCACACCCATGTGTAACATGTTCAAACCCAAATTGATTGAACACATCCCTCATCAGTGAAAACCGACGCTGAATCACTGTAACACTCTAGGGGATGAGGAGGGATGAAATAACCAAGCATTCAGTGGGACTAAGATAGAGGAACATAAATCACACAGCCTTACAAGTTACGAGATGACAAAAACACATCACACAGACGTAGCAGCTGTGTACTTGGTTCCTTACTGTTAGTATTAGGTAGTAGTATTTCATCTTTAGTAGTCTAACACTCTGGTCATAGGACAGAGACATATAACTGGCTGAGTTAGTTTGATGACAGCTGGTGTATTCAGGGGGCTGATACTAATCAATCAACTTTTATACCTGAGGATTGTTATCAGGATGTGTTGCCCAATAGATAACATTATCCTTAGGCCCTTTGAAAGAGGCCTGCAGCATCCCATTTGACAGCCTAAACCTGATGACTGTGTGTACTCCTTTCCATTGTCACACACGTTGTATCAAAGGTCAACCTGGACACAGGGGTAGAAGTAAGAACATGTAAATCCGGGACACTCCTATTGTACTGAACAAAAAATATAAACGCATCATGCAAAAATACAGACAGAAATACTCCTTAGCAAGGTGCTAGGGGGCTAACGCTAACATTAGCAAGGCTAGGGGTTAGTGTTAGGGTTAGGAGTTAGGTTAACAGGTTAAGGTTAGGGGTACAGTTGGCTAACATGCTAAGTAGTTCCAAAGTATATTACATTTACATTTTTAGTCATTTAGCAGACGCTCTTATCCAGAGCGACTTACAGTAGTGAATACATTTCATTAAAAAAAAAATCATATTGGTCCCCCGTGGGAATCGAACCCACAACCCTGGCGTTGCAAACACCATGCTCTACCAACTGAGCCACACAAAAGTAGTAAGTATTTGCTAATTAGCTATAATGCTAAAGTTGTCCTTTGGGTTGCTAGACGTTTGCGTTATATGCATACCCATTCACCCCGATCACCCACCCTACTTTTGATTTTGCCTTAAGTAACCTTCTGTCTTATGTAACCATAAAAAATGTAAAATATCATATCATACTAATTTGAGGTTCCCAGATTTACATTTACTATGTTACGTCTAGTCTATGAGACCAGGCTGCTAAGGTATGAATGCCCTTATGACTTGTAATATAACCAAAACATGTGGAGTATGTGATGACTGTCACGTGTAGAATGTACAGAGGAAACAAATTAAGCTAAAAGCGATGATTTCAGCACCATGGACAGCGGTGATGGTGAGTTCCAAAGTTCTGACTTTCAGCACCACATGGCAGACAGCAATCGTCACTCAGGTACTACTTTTTTATTTGTATTTAACCTCTATTTAAGTCAGTTAAGAACAAATTCTTATTCACAATGACGACATACCAAAAGGCAAAAAACCTGCAGGGACGGGGCTGAGATTAAGAAAAAAATATATATAGGACAAAACACAAATTATGACAAGAGAGACACCACAACACTTATATATATATATATATATATATATATATAAGTGTATAAGTGTGTATATATATACAGTACCAGTCAAAAGTTTGACACACCTACTCATTCAAGGGTTTTTCTTTATTTTTACTATTTTCTACATGTTAGAATAGTAGTGAAGACATCAAAACTATGAAATAACACATACGGAATCATGTAGTAACCAAAAAAGTGTTAAACAAATCAAAATATATTTTATATTTGAGATTCTTCAAAGTTCCAGTTGAAGCTGGTTGAGAGAATGCCAAGTGTGTGCAAAGCTGTCATCAAGGAAGAATCTAAAATCTAAAATATATTTTGATTTATTGAACACTTTTTTGGTTACAACATGATTCATATTTGTTATTTCATAGTTTTGATGTCTTCACTATTACTCTACACTGTAGAAAATAGTTTAAAAAAAATTTAAAAAATACATTGAAAGAGTAGGTGTGTCCAAACTTTTGACTGGTACTGTGTACAGTCGTGGCCAAAAGTTTTGAGAATGACACAAATATTAATTTCCACAAAGTTTGCTGCTTCAGTGTCTTTAGATATATTTGTCAGATGTTACTATGGAATACTTAAGTATAATTATAAGCATTTCATACGTGTCAAAGGCTTTTATTGACAATTTCAAGAGGTTGATGCAAAGAGTCAATATTTGCAGTGTTGACCCTTCTTTTTCAAGACCTCTGGAATCTGCCTGTCACGTCCTGACCAGCAGATGGAGCTAGTGTTTTAGTTTTGGGGTCAGGACGTGGCATGTTTGTATTGGTTAAATGTTGGGTGGATGATTGGGACTTCCAATTGAAGGCAGGTGTGTATAGTTGCCTTTGATTGGAAGTCCTATATAGGTGTGTGTGTTTTTCTTTGGGGTTGTGGGTGGTTGTTTTTTGCACTGCGTTTCTAGCCTGCAGAACTGTAGCTGTTGTTACTTTGTTTGAATTGTTAAGTGGATGCTTTACTCCTTTATTTTAATTAAAAATGAGTATTCACATACCTGCTGCGCCTTGGTCCATTTCTACAGAAGACAGCCGTTACACTGCCCTGGCATGCTGTCAAATAACTTCTGGGCCACATCCTGACTGATGGCAGCCCATTCTTGCATAGTCAATGCTTGGAGTTTGTCAGAATTTGTGGGTTTTTGTTTGTCCACCCGCCTCTTGAGGATTGACCACAAGTTCTCAATGGGATTAAGGTCTGGGGAGTTTCCTGGCCATGGACCCAAAATATTGATGTTTTGTTCCCCGAGCCACTTAGTTGTCACTTTTGCCTTATGGCAAGGTGCTCCATCATGCTGGAAAAGGCATTGTTCGTCACCAAACTGTTCCTGGATGGTTGGGAGAAGTTGCTCTCAGAGGATGTGTTGGTACCATTCTTTATTCATGGCTGTGTTCTTAGGAAAAATTGTGAGTGAGCCACTCCCTTGGCTGAGAAGCAACCCCCACACATGAATGGTCTCAGGAGGCTTTACTGTTGGCGTGACACAGGACTGATCGTAGCGCTCACCTTGTCTTCTCCGGACAAGCTTTTTTCCGGATGCCCCAAACAATCGGAAAGGGGATTCATCAGAGAAAATGACTTTACCCCAGTCCTGAGCAGTCCAATCCCTGTACCATTTGCAGAATATCAGTCTGTCCCTGATGTTTTTCCTGGAGAGAAGTGGCTTCTTTGCTGCCCTTCTTGACACCAGGCCATCCTACAAAAGTCTTTGCCTCACTGTGTGTGCAGATGCACTCACACCTGCCTGCTGCCATTTCTGAGCAAGCTCTGTACTGGTGGTGACCCGATCCCACAACTGAATCAACTTTAGAAGACTGTCCTGGCGCTTGCTGGACTTTCTTGGGTGCCCTGAAGCCTTCTTCACAACAATTGAACCTCTCTCCTTGACGTTCTTGATGATCCGATAAATGGTTGATTTAGGTGCAATCTTACTGGCAGCAATATCCTTGCCTGTGAAGCCCTTTTTGTGCAAAGCAATGATGACGGCACGTGTTTCCTTGCAGGTAACCATGATTGACAGAGGAAGAAGAATGATTCCAAGCACCACCCTCCTTTTGAAGCTTCCAGTCTGTTATTCGAACTCAATCAGCATGACAGAGTGATCACCAGCCTTGTCCTCTTCAACACTCATACCTGTGTTAACGAGAGAATCGCTGACATGATGTCAGCTGGTCCTTTTGTGGCAGGGCTGAAATGCAGTGGAAATGTTTTTGGGGGATTCAGTTCATTTGCATGGGAAACAGGGACTTTGCAATTAATTGCAATTCATCTGATCACTCTTCATAACATTCTGGAGTATATGCAAATTGCCATCATACAAACTGAGGCAGCAGACTTTGTGAAAAGTAATATTTGTGTCATTCTCAAAACTTTTGGCCACGACTGTGTATATATATATATATATATATATTATATATATATATATAAATGTATATATAAATGTTGTATTGGACAAATAAAGAAATACAAATTACAAATTGAATAGATACATCCTTTTATCCCTCTATACTTATTGAAACACCTCTCTCCCCTTAACAACAGAAGCAGCATACATACCAAAATAAAATAAAACATACAATTGGAAATAAACATATATAAATATACATATATGCACATATGTACACATACATACACAAAAATAAATAAAAAATATCATAACATACTATCCCTTCCCTCCCACACCCTCTCATATCCCCTGTTGGCCAAAATTCTTATCCCGATCAATAAAAGGAAATGTTTAAAAAAGGAAATGAAAGGCTGCCATCTCAAGAAAAAGTTATCAGTACAACCTCTCAAAGTCTATTTAATTGTTTCTAAGTGTAGAAAAGACATGAGATCTTTCAACCAGGCTGATACAGTGGGCAACACCACAACACTACAGAAAGAGCACCATAGCTGCTCCCCTATTATCCACTGGGGAAACCCAATTCACTGGGACAAGAGGCCTACACACACCATAGACTGGTGAGCCATATTTGATTCTAAACATTAAGGCCTACCTTAAGAATGATAACTGATAGAAAATGTATCTGCAAGTAATTGAAATAGACAATGATTAATTAATTGAAACTTAATGTACAGAATACAGAGTACAGAGTAAATTGGATAATACTTAACTTAAAAATCTTAGACTGGAAAAGAGAAATACTCTCATCTAACTGTAGTGTAGTGCAATTGTATTAATTTGTCATGCACAGAATTTCCCTCTATTTAATACATTTTCTGTGTGTGGGTACACTAACAGGTTATGTCCAGCAGAGAGCGCTGTTCTACTACTCAACACACTGAGCCGGTTCAAAGCCATGTTGACGTTCCCACACTTCTCTCCCCCCCACATTACCATGTATATAGAGACATTGAACACCGGTCACTTTAACAATGTTTAGATTCTGTTTTACCCACTTCATATGTATACACTGTATTCTAGTCAAGGCTCATCCTACTGCTGCAAACACCTTTTCTATTCATACTGTCTATACACACCATTTATACAGTATACATATACATACATACACATACATATATATATATATATGTATGTATGTATGTATGTATGTATGTGTGTGTGTGTGTGTGTGTGTGTGTGTGTGTGTGTGTGTGTGTGTGTGTGTGTGTGTGTGTGTGTGTTTGTAGGACATTTTCTGATATTGCTCGTTCTGATATTTCTGATATATAAAAATCTATGGATTGTGTGTATTGTTATAGTATTGTTAGATATTACTGCACTGTTGGAACCAGAAACACAAGCATTTCCTTGCACCTGCGATAACATCTGTAAATCTGTGTACGTGACCAATAAACTTTGATTTGATTTGGAGGGTTGCACTCACACAGTAGTCATTTACTGAGAGAGAAACACCACGCTGGATCCTTCTCCACATTAGCTCTGTTTAGAGCCCCAAAATTAATATTGTATCTGTCTGTGTGTGTGCAGCTGTGTTTGTGTATGTGTGCATGTGTGTGTATGTGTGTGTGCATACCCATCCATGTGTGTGTGTGTGTGTGTCCTTTCTTGTGGTCTTGGCTATAGAGAGAGTGGTCAATAATTAGGTGCTCATTAGAGTGCTTTGTGCTCCTGCCTCAAAGTCGATGGAAACAAACTGATGGGTTTTTGCCACTGGCTCCAATTAGCACCTGGTCAGAGAACACTGTAAGCAGAGCCTTGACTGCAAAACACACACAATACAACCCGTTGTATAGACCACACCAATGCTCGGACATTACTGTCACAGTATAACACATGAAACACCATCTCTCTACCAACACACACACTCATTATATGCATTAAATAAAGTTATTGACATGTTTGTGTGTGTCTGTGTGCGTGTGTGTGTGTGTCTGTGTGTGTAGTACAATACAGTACGTGTGTGTGACCTTTCTTAACATTTACAACCTTTTTTAGCATTTACAACCCTGCAAGGTATAGTCTAACATAACTAGGCATCAAACCCACACATGTACAATTACATACATTTGGACATGTTTGTATGCACAGTCGATGAATTATTGTCAACTTATAGATCTCAGGAGCATTATTGGCCTAACCTATACAATCTGACCTCCTGGTAGCTACACACACATGCACGACACACACGTGCACACAAACACACACAGAAGTTGCTGTGTAAAAGCCCTGGGGCCGGTTTGGGCAGCTCTTCTGCTTTGTTGTTCTGGTTAATCACACGGACTCACAGAGCGGATGATGCACCTGCAGCTGGCGGCTCTCTCCTCTGTCAGTCCTCTGCTCTGCCCTTACCTGTGATGAGTGGCCACAGACCCCTGGGCACACCAGCACCTACCCCCTTTATCATTTGACCATGACATCTGAGATGTGCTTGCTACAGCGTAACAGCACACTGACACACCGGCCAAGAATCATATAGGTACTCCACCTATCTATCTCTTATAATCTCTTATTCTAGAAAAGGTGCCAAATGGCACGGAGGTGAACCTCTGGCATCATAGGTAAAGGCTACTCCACAACAACCAGCTCCCTCTATTGCATTGCCCTATATCTACAACACATTCAGGACTCAACGACACATCACAGTAGCATGGTTCATTGAAGTCATTGGATACAGAATACAGATGCTGTATTTCAAGATACCGAGACCCGGTGCAACATAGGCCATCTCATGTGGTTTCTCTGTCGATGAGGGAGAAGGGAATTGTTTCTATGGCTTTAACAATTTCTGACGTCACCCTGATGCAGATCTCCATCTGAAAAAAATATTTCGTTCGATAATGGAAACACTGCGCCGAGTGAGGTCAAAACAGAATACTTTCTTTAAGATGATTTCACAGATATAGAATGGCTTCGGCTGCCAATAATGCCTCCTCCTATCTTCGCTGTCTATTCATAAAAAACTATCACTGCAAGGGAGAATTTTAACATAATGTGGCAAGCAGCGACCGATGGCAAAAATGGGACACGCACTCAATCTGCGGTAGCTTTGAATGAATTCGAATGAGCGTGAGTGTTTTAAAAAAGAGAGACAGAGAGAGAGAGAGAAGTGTGTGTGAGAGAGAGAAAAGTGTGTGTGTGTGTGTGTGTGTGAGAGAGATAGAGAGAGATGAGACACAGCATCTCTTCTCAGGCACTAGCCGAAGAATCTTCACGAGTGAGGCATTGATGGATCTGTCGGGGCTGCAAAATAATTAACATCATTACAATCCTGTAAAAGTCATTATGATATGCCAAACGAGGCCACAACGAAACGGATGATCCATTCATAGCTCCCCTTTGTAGCCGATATAAAACAACAAAGAAGAAGTAAAGCAGAGCGACAACGCAAGTACGCAAAGGAGAGGTCTGACACCCTGTTTGGAGCGTCTTTATTTTATTAATTTAAATAATTAGTTAATGTAGGCCTTCTCACAACAGAGGGAGGCACCGTGGAAATGTATCACCATGGAAAGGGGAGAAGACGAGCATCCTTTGCGTTGAGTTAACGCTAATGCGTTACACGCATTTGTTTTTATTATTGTTTTATTTTATTCTCTGCCTTTCTCTTACGAACTCAAAAATGTGGTAAGCTATCTGTCGACTAGGGAGAGAGAGAAGGGTGTTGTCAGAAAGAGGAAAGAGAGGAGGAGGGGGCATTAAGAGGTATTCTTTTTGGGGGAAAGGGGGGACAGACCGACACCGAGAAGGTGAATTGATGTACGAAAGCCTGCGACACCTCACTTTAATGAGAAATAATCCTGCAAAAGAAATGGCGTAAAACATCATCCGAAAAAAGCAAGAGAGAAAACCAGACGCATCTTCAAGGGAGACCCTCGCGTTCTCACGTTTACTGGGAATATTTTGGGTAAGCATATTCCTCCCTTTTAAAAAAATAATTTTCATGATTTGCTATAGCTTTTGTGTGCGCAAGCATCCGTGTGACGCTGTTGTTCCGTAGCTCCTTCGCATAATCGATCCTGGCGCACTGTCACCGTTGGGAAATTAGTTGTCAATATTGGCAAACCTTCGTGCGAATTTGTAATACAAATGTTTTCCTTCGTTTCAATAGTGTGCTATTTCAGTGGGCTTTGCCTGTTGATAAGATGTCGCCTCCTGAGGTTTTGACGCTAACATTATGGCTGGCTAATATCCGCAGAGCAACCCGCGATGCCGACGTGTCTTTCCATTTTACCAGAGAATAAAATGGAACCAAGATGGTCAGCATCCGATTTGATTTGAATCAGGACATGATCAAATGATAGGCTACGGCGGGCGGACTGGGGCATATCAGTCGGGCCAGTCGTGCTGCTTACCAGTCGAGGAGCCATTTAGGGAATTAATTGCGCCCATCGGTAGCCCTTTGGCTTGGTAGGGATTTATAGATTTTTTCACTTGATAGATAATGGTTGTGCTCTTAGTGTGAGCGTGCCAGATCCCTCTGCCATACCGGTGACATAGATTGACGTATGTTTGATATCATGTATTGACCTGTGTGATTTCTTTAAAGGTAATATTTAATATGGATCACTGTCATCAACATACACCTTCATTGTCACACATGTAAAACACACACACAGGTATAATCAGATGATCAGAAGCACATCTCAGGAGTGTGTATTGGTATCACAGGAGTGTGTATTGGTATCACAGGAGTGTGTATTGGTATCACAGGAGTGTGTATTGGTATCACAGGAGTGTGTATTGGTATCACAGGAGTGTGTATTGGTATCACAGGAGTGTGTATTGGTATCACAGGAGTGTGTATTGGTATTGGTATCACAGGAGTGTGCATTGGTATTGGTATCACAGGAGTGTGCATTGTGACTCTGCAAGCGAATGCACACACTCTCATCCAAGGAGAGGGGCACATTTATATTCAGTGCTGGTTGGGCAGTACTCAGTCAATGGCAGAATTCAGCTCAGACAAGAGGACCTCTGTTCAGATGGAGGTCGAGGATACACTTGTACTCTGGCTTAGCCTTCTTAATGATAGTGGATCAGCCTCGCATTGCCCACTGATCTTAATGACAGGATCCTAATCAGCTAGTGCTCCGACCTATACTCTCTAATGACTCCGGGGTCGTCTAAAATGCATACATGATGTATGGAGAGCTATACAACGGGTGGTTTGAAATCACCATTGTTAGAGCCTCTCCTGCGCATGATATATGAGACAACATACACATTGCCACGTTCATATGAAGTGGCATTGTTTATGTCATTACCTAGCAATGCACTACCACTACTACTTTTACAACTACTTGTCTTAGCATCTGTAACTCGTCATGGATGATTTTAAAGTTCAAGTTACTTATGCTATCACTCCAATGACTTGGAGGGTTGTGAAAAGGAGTGTCAGATTCTATGGGACCAGAGCCCTCTGAGTTGAGCAGTGGTTCATGTACAGCACTTGGGATCTGTCATTCTGTAAAGCCTTACATAATCATGATTGTTTTACTTAAAGTTAGAACTCAGGGATCTTCCACTGGCTAAAACCAACAGGTTGTGTACGATTCTATGGTCTCTGCCCTGGCCCCATGCCAGGAGCAGCACTTGCTGTGTCATAACGCTGCCATCACATCAAAGTCTAAATGCAAGGGAGGGTGTAGGGCTTAAGGGGCTACGCTCACCTATGAGGCACACTCATTATTCACACTTCGAAATGCTCACAGCACAAACATACTACACTGAGTGTACAAAACATTAAGAACACCTGCTCTTTCCATGACATAGACTGACCAGGTGAATCCAGGTGAAAGCTATGATCCCTTATTGATGTCACTTGTCAAATCCACTTAAATCAGTGTAGATGAAGGGGAGGAGACATGTTAAATAAGGATTTTTAAGGCTTGAGACAATTGAGACATGGATTGTGTTTAAAAAGGCTCCTGTAGTTTGTAATTTTCACTTTGAAATGACAGACTTGAAATGTATCAACCCCTACAAAAATGACCATTAATTATCATCCACAAAATAATTCTAATTCCATGTTGCTGCAGGATTATTTACCTGCTGTAGCAAACTGGCTCAACTTAAGATCCTACATGTGTATCTCTACTTTAGCCTGGTGGAGTAGAGAAAGAGTCACTTAGTAGACCTGTACTGCATCTATATGGAGAGTTTCTGTTGGAGGAGCTTAGTATGACTGTGTGAGTGGAGCACGCCAGGCAGCCCAGGGAAGGAGCAGGCCAGGCCCAGGGAAGGAGCAGGCCAGGCCCAGGGAAGGAGCAGGCCAGGCCCAGGGAAGGAGCAGGCCAGGCAGCCCAGGGAAGGAGCAGGCCAGGCAGCCCAGGGAAGGAGCAGGCCAGGCAGCCCAGGGAAGGAGCAGGCCAGGCAGCCCAGGGAAGGAGCAGGCCAGGCCCAGGGAAGGGGTTATAGGGATGTAACCTAGCAGTGAGTTAATCTTGGATGCATGTATGGAGCCTTTCCTCAGAGCACATGAATAATGAAGGGTGTACGGCGATGTTCAGTTTGCACCAACCCCTGAGTATGTGCTTCTTCTCTGGTTTCTGGCACAGCTACTGTGTGTTCTGTCTTACACAGTGCCAGCCTGTAGGCATCTACCACAGCTGGATTAACATTTAGAACATCATCAGGGGCCAGGATGGGTGGAGCCTGCTTCCTTCACATTCAAATGTTCACTTTAAGGCAGTTGGTTATGTTATGAGCATTTATTTTCATGTTCTATTCTTTTTTTAACGTTTATTTTTGTTTTTATTTTTTTTGTCCTAAGTCAAACTTTATAACCATGCCATCTCATATTCCACTTCTATGGCAATATGAAGTGAAATGTTGGGCAAGTATAAATGTAGACATTTCTTCTTGGTAGAGTAAATAAGGTTGTTTACATAAAACGCTGCATTGTGTGGCCAGTAGAGCTGTCGGAAATTTCTTCCCCTTGCATATTAAGGTCATTTTTTATACAGGTTAATTTCTCATCCAGCTGATCGCTAGTCCTCTCTCACACATGCATCAGGCTGATATCAGTACAGCCCCTATCTTACATTAAGCTGACCTCTGTATAGTTCTCTCAGCGTACAGGAAATCTCAGAGTACACTTGCCTTTTTGGCATACAAATTATGTCCGTGCAGTCATTTTTCACATATAGCTGATCTCAGTCCAGCACTTTCATTGACCTTTTCACCACCTTAATGTTGCCAGCTGTTATTTTTTCCCCACAATTTGCTCCATTCACAGGCTTCACACCAAACAGACCAGTGTAGGGTGTGAATCATCGGCTGGACCCAAGACTTTTCTCAATGCAGGATCTATATTTCAGCAGCTGCCTGTAATGTGATGGTGCCAGGTTCCAAAAAGCTCTCAACGTGGCACAATGAACCGTGCTTATTTGCCCAGATGGGTGATATGATGTGCCTAACCCCAGTGAGCCAGTGTTGCTGGCCAGGCCGTGTTGCTGGCCAGGTCGTAGAGCAACAGTGACTGGTCTCCCCTGCACATGCCTCCGCTGCAGCTGCTGACTAAGGAGATTCCTTCGTTGTGTTCCATCATGAGCTACGACTGACAGGCTATAGAGGCCTGACGGAAAGATTGCTAGTATTATTTGCCATGTGAAGACTGAAATTTGAGCTTTACTGTATTAGTAGAAGGAGAAACAGGGAACTGCTGTATTCTCTGTGGTCACGTTTGTTGCAAGCTTGTGACCTCCCGACCGTAAATGTCATGTGTGTTGTGTAGAGATGATTGAAATCAACATTGTAAATGATGGAGACGAAGTATTCCTAATTAAACCCAGTGTTGTCTAATTAGCCCCTAGATACTGTCCCCAACTAGTCCCTTAGTCATGGCCAGGGAGCAATTATTTCCTGAGCACAAACCGTATGGACATTCCTCTGCTACATGTCACCATCAATTCACATCACGACAACATGATGCAGGGCTTCTTCTGTCCCATCTCTTAATTTCACATTCCAGAGGGCCTTGTAGCATCCACCATGCGACATTACAGAGATAATCAAGGGTTGTGGTGAAGGACAGGTCATGGGAAGAGAGAATCTATTTTTAACAGAGCTGGAGTAGAGCCTCTATGTGTGTAAGTCTGTTACAGTGTATCCAGTCTTAGCTGGTTCCCTGGGTTCCCTCTGTGTTTCTAGGGGCCAAAGATCAGTGTGTAAGTGGCTCCTGTGGGTGTCTGTTAGGCCCTGATGCCACAGGACATAGTGCTTCTTGGCTTGAGAGGTCAACCAGAAGGAAAAACCCAACACAGAGAGGGAGTGATGGGAGGACCTGCCGATAGCTGTTTGTGGAGTCAGCGGACCGCCAGTGGTTTTTCGGGGAATAAATCCACCATCACTTTGCTGGAGAAAAGGGATTCACATCGTTGCAAAAAAACAGTGATACAGTTTATAACTGCTTTTCCAAAAACGGACTTTAATTATTCATTTGTTTGGAAACTCAGATCCCAGCTGGACTACAGTTTAGGGACTGGGTTTCAGCAGTGGTGGAGGAGACAAGCCAAACAAGCACACGTAAACCAGATGGAAAGCAGATAGCTAAACAGACTGAGGCAGCCACTGAATCACAGCAGGGCAGACAGAGGTGCTGTAGGCATTGGCCCTAAAGTTAATTTGTAGCGTGCCTGTAGCAGTCCTCCAGCCTGTATTCATCACGATGGTTGGGCTTTCCACCTGGCCACACATTTGTTTCAGCCCGAGTTGAGCAACGTCATCGTCCCCATTATAAGTGATGTATACCTCAGTGGGCTTAGCTTACTTTTTAGCGCCAAGCGGTAGTGTACAGTGCTGTATAATGAAACATGCTGGAATGTGTGATGTGCTCTAGTTAAAACATGCAAGGCTCCCTGAAGGTGAGCATCTGGCCTCCCAGATTATGATGTATAATATAACAAGCATCTGAACTAATGCAGGATACTAACCATTTATCAAAAGGCTGCTGAGCCTGATCAAGACTTGGTTCCATTTAAAGCTCACGCTCCATCATTAAGGCCTCTATTGATATTCTACAAGTTCATTTCAAACCATTGATGTATGTGGTGATGATTGTAAAATGGTATATTGATTGTTTATGTTACAGTAACATGGAGTGCCCTTGAGACAGATGATTATGATTGGGTGCCCCCTACCCTCCTCGTAACTAATCTATGCTAATCACTCCCTGTCACTTCCTACTACATACAGTTCCACTTAATAAGTGGTCTTCTGTAGCTCAGTTGATAGAACTTGGCACTTACAATGAAGGATAGTGGGTTCGATTCCCGGGACCATCCGAACATAAAGTGTATGTACGCTTAACTATAATTCGCTTTGGATAAAAGTGTCTGCTAAATGGCATATATTATTATATTATAACCATCTCTACATCATCCCTGACACGACAATCTCCATACCGTATCACATAACCATCTCTACATCATCCCTGACACGACAATCTCCATACCGTATCACATAACCATCTCTACATCATCCCTGACACGACAATCTCCATACCGTATCACATAACCATCTCTACATCATCCCTGACACGACAATCTCCATACCGTATCACATAACCATCTCTACATCATCCCTGACAAGACAATCTCCATACTGTATCACATAACCATCTCTACATCATCCTATATCACTGCCCATATTTCATTCTCAGGCTCTCATATAACACAGAGGCAGGTGCTGAAGACATGTTTCACTCTAGAAATGTTATGAGAGAGAGAGAGAGTCAAAGTTGGCAACCAAGCCACTGATAGGTAAAAATGGTGACCTCTAAACCAAACATTTAGTGAAACCGTGATAGGACCAGACACAAAATAGTGGTTTTATGCTGACTATGATATAAAACCACCAATCCATGATGAGACAGTTTGGAAAATTGTCATTTTCTGTCTTATCTTGTGGAAATGATTACCTTTTGTGGTTTCTCATTTCTCTAAAACACTCAGCAGCACTTTGAGTGTCTCTATTTGAGATGAACTGCAATAACATGAAGTGTGTACTTTATGACCAGAGTCACTGTTAGTCACAAAGCCTATGACATCATCAGCAATAATGACAGCATGACATAATGTATATGATGAGATCAGTGTTCATATGGCCCATATTGCAGCGTATATGACATATGGCTTGCACTTCTGCTCTCCTCAACATCATGTGTCTCAGAGGACATAAAATGAGTGTACAAAACATTAGGAACACCTGCTCCTTCCATGACATAGACTGACCAGATGAATCCAGATGAAAGCTATGATCCCTTATTGATGTGACCTGTTAAATCCACTTCAATCAGTGTAGATGAAGGGGAGGAGACAGGTTAAAGAAGGATTTTTAAGCCTTGAGACAATTGAGACATGGAGTGGTATGTATGCCATTCAGAGGGTGAATGGACAAGACAAAATATTTAAGTGCCTTTGAACAGGATATGGTAGAATGTGCCAGGTGCACTGGTTTGAGTGTGTCAAGAACTGCAACGCTGCTGGGTTTTTCACATTCAACAGTTTCCCGTGTGTATCAAGAATGGTCCACCATCCAAAGGACTTCCAGCCAACTTGACACAACTGTGGGAAGCATTGGCGTCAACATGGGCCAAAATCCCTGTAGAACGCTTTCGACACCTTGTCGAGTCCATGCCCCGACGAATTTAAGCTGTTCTGAGGGCAAAAATGGGTACAACTCAATATTAGGAAGGTGTACTGAATGTACAAAACATTATTCCTAATATTTTGTATACTCATTGTACGTAGATCACTGCTCTTCTCTCATACATGAGCTATGGTGATATTTATGAGTTGACTTGAGCCCTCTGGACATTTCCCATACCGTTAGCCTTAGCCATGACTTGCCTACGGGCGGAGAGAGATAAATTAGGTGTATGCAGATTACCAGGCTGACTCGAAATTATCTTGTCCAACAGCAATATTTTAAAAGAAAAATGTTTATTGTCCCTATGGTGCACCTCACGTGTTCTATATCGGACATTGCTAAAAAGATATCCAGCCATCACCTCATCAACGCTTTGGCCAACTAAAAATAAGATAAATGTATATAGATGTGAACTCTGTAAGCTACACACACATATTAAATCATTAAGATATTCCAAATGCCAAAGGGCATGACACTATGTTATTGGGTTTGAGTCAAGGGATAGAGAGCAAATCTTGTATCTGCTGCAGACCTGAGTGACATGCAGCTGGGTCCTCAGGAAAAACATATCAAGCCAGGCTAACCTACCGACACCCAATATTTAAGCAATAAGGCCCTAGGAGGTGTGGTATATGGCCAATATACCACAGCTAAAGGCTGTTCTTAGGCCAACGCAATGTGGCGTTTACCACAAACACCCTCAGGTGCCCTATTGCTATTATAAACTGGTTACCAACGTAATTAGAGGGATAAAAATAAATACTTTGTCATACCCGTGGTATACGGTCTGATATAATGTACCACGGCTGTCAGCAAATCAGCATTCAGGACTCGAACCACCCAGTTTATAATACACAAGTTAGCACCGGCTAAAGCTATGACGTTGAAATACCTATTTACTCCATTCCATCTCACACCACTGACCATTCTGTCCATGCTAGGGTCGGTTGTGTACATGCTAATGCTAGCTAAGTCCACTATAAGACAGGGCGTGACTGAGGGGATGTGGTTACTGACCCTTAAGACAAAGTGAAGAGGATTGTAACCCCATTTAACACACATTTTGTCAGAATTCTAATTCTTGTCCTGAGAGAGAGGGGGTGGCGGGGGAGAGCGAGAGTGTGTGTGTGTGTGTCACAGGAGGTTGGTGGCACCTTAATTGGGGAGGACGGGCTCGTAGTAATGACTGGAGTGGAATTGGTGGAATGGTATCAAATACATCAAACACATGGTTTCCATGTGTTTGATGTCATTCCATTTGCGCCGTTACAGACATTATTATGAGCTGTCCTCCCCTCAGCAGCCTCCGCTGTGTGTGTGTGTGTGTGTGTGTGTGTGTGTGTGTGTGTGTGTGTGTGTGTGTGTGTGTGTGTGTGTGTGTGTGTGTGTGTTGTGCGTGATCTACCTCATTAGTCAAATGCATACAGTAAATTGCTTCTATCTTTTAATTTCAGGCTTAATCAGCGTTACTTTGCAAACTACTGTATAGTAATGTTGCTAAAGCCGATCGTACCAATCCTTAGTTAACTAAATTAAGGCCTAGATTCAATCCGTATCGCGGATGATCCTCGCTATAGTGTGATTGAAATTTAAACGCAATGTTCCTGTGTTTGCAGACTGCATTCTCTGAACATTCTCTGCATAAACGTAAACGCTGTCTGCTCAATTGGAAATAACCTTCATTTAAATCCCGCTATAACGCAGATCTTCCGGGTTACGGACGGAATCTAGCCCTAAATAAAATGAGTAGCTGAAAAGCTACTACAGTTAGTAAAGTTTTACCTGAACAATTCCACGATATCTCTTTCGTCCTAGCTCCCAAACTCTCATTTTAAAACTTTCTTTTTAAGGTCTGACAGCAGTGTTGGACAGTCTTTTTTACAAAGTATGAAATATAATAGAACCCTCTAAGCCTCCATCTGCCTCCAATTCCTAGTGAGTTTCTAGTGAGTTTCTAGTGAGTTTCTAGTGAGTGAATGTGATTTATAAAGCCATTGAGATCCCCCAGCTTCCGCCCTCCTCCCTCCAATGGAAACGCTCGTAATGTAATTACTTTACAAGATGGATGGATCCCATCCAGGACGCCCTGGACCCCCAGCTAAATCAAAGCCCTCTTTCTGTCGGGTCGAGAATCGCTCGCAAGAACAGCTCACGCGTCAGAGATGAGTGTACCTCCCATTCACGCTTTCCCCCAGCATCACTCATACATCCTCCTCTCGCCTACTCTCATCCGTCCAACGCCACACTGTGCCATAGATCAGGCCCCCACAGCAGCCCCACTGAGAAAGGGAGGGTGGGAGGTAGTCAGAGAGAAGGGGGAGACTGAGATGCAGTTGTGTACCATAGTAGTGGACACTGCACGACTCTGCCTTCACTGCATGACTGCCTTCTCATTCAAAGATATTGTATGAAAGTGTTGCCAGCTTTAGGAAATGCAATCCCATTCTCTCTCTCTCTCTCTCTCTCCTGATCCCAGATGTAACTCCCAGCTCCCCTGCCTAGCTTCCAGGACTAATCCGCCCTGTGTTGGAGGGGGCATGCCTTTAAAGAAGGCAGGAGGATTGCCCCTAGGCATGGACCGCTTTACTGTAATGTGAGCGTGTTTGGCAAGTGAAGGTACGCAGGGGCTGTGGCTGTTTTAATCCATGATGAAGTGTAGTTGTTGCATTTGAAATGGCTCAGCGTGAATACCCCTCCTGAGACCACCCCTGATCCCCATGTTCTACAGGTATACCACTTACCCACACACACAGACCACCAACCCATGTAACACCCGCCTGCACACAACCTGAGGCCTGAGGGAACACACTTAATGTGTTGTGACAAGTGTTATGAAATGTAATGTCATGTAATATTTTATATTGTATATAACTTGGAAGCTTTGGTAGCAGCTAATGGGGATCCTTAATAAATACAAACCTGCAATATTCAGTTATATTCATCATCTCTCTGCTTGAATCATTTGATCAAATCTCCACGTTTTAATTGTTTCCATGTACATTTTGAAAGATACACAAGTACAGCTCAAATCTATTCCAAACGTCTATTATCCTTCTATCAAGTAGAACATAAAACATCAGGTCATTAAGCAGTCATAGAGGACCTGGCATGACATGTGAACGCATCCAATACCATCACACAGTTGACCTGACTTCACACAAATACAATGGGTCAGTTAGACTGTGCTTACTGCCCTCTGTTTTATCAGGATCAAGTGGGGTTCATTATTAAACGTTTCAGACCATTTGTCTCAGCCAGGATCGCTCTTCTTAAATTAGCCTTGGCTAGAGGGGAAGCAGCTGTCAAACTGCTCACACTCTCCCCACACATAAAAAACCTCACCTAGTTTGCTGCCTAGATAAACAGTAATTAGTGTGTGGCCAGATTGTTCATACCAGTGCACTTCAGTAACACGCACACTGGCACACGAATGCCAGGACAGATGCAGAAACACACTCTGACACTTATAAGTACTGCGTACTGTACAATTGTAGGGCATTTTATCTGGGCGTGTGTGTGGGTGTGTGTGTGTGTGTGCGTGGGGGAGTCGCTGGCTGGTGTGTGTGCTGCTGGTGTTGAGAGTAAAGACCAGTGTTCACCGTGGGGCGACACATTGATTGTCTGGCCTAACGGAGGCAGTGAGACTTTTTCTCACCTTCTCTTCTGCCCGCTGTTTTATGTCCCCGGTCTCCTTCCCTCGTTCGTTAACACCCTCCACTCCCGCTTCATTAGAGTCCCCTTAATTGACTTTTATTTTATTATTCATGAGCTTGTTTATCTGATTGTTTCCCTCATGCTGTGACTTGTAGGGATGCATTCTGGGAGATATAAAGACGCACAAAAATCTAAACTGAACAGTCTTCCATCTCCTTCCTGCTAGGATTCCTGTAGACAGAAACTTTTCAAATAGACTATTTTGAAGTCCTGGTTGAACTTTGGGTTAATTACAATAATAACCTTAAGTGGGGCACTTTGTTTAGTTGTAATCTCTAAATTCCCCTGGCTGGAGTGAGATGGGGTTTGAGGGTGGAGGGTAGAGGGTGATGAACCGGGGCTCTGTAGTGTCTGAGCCCTTTTCAGAGTGGAGCTGCTTGAAGAGAGAGCGCACACTGAACAGAGGGAATTCTAGGATGAAGCTCCCGGCCTTCATGAAGGATGACAGCCCAGTGGTTCAGTGTAATTATGAGGTCATCCTGAAATTAACACTGGAACAAGAAATGGCATGCTAAAATGATTATTTTCTCAGACAGATTAACCTTCAGTGGGATATTGCTGTCCAGAACAGATTAGCTAAGAATAGATTGAACTAAGAATCAGAAGAGTTTCAGTCAGAGTGGGAGAGGAGAGGGGATATTACCCTCCACTGTAGATTAACCAGGAATAGATTAACTAAGAATAACATTAGAGTTGAATTACCCAGCTTTCAGTATTACTGTACTTGCAGTAAATCAACTGTGTGTGTGAGTGTTTTCTGCTCATAGAAACGGACACCTGAGTTGCTATGGATTGAAACAAGTATTAGTTCTCCCAGAGACATTGCCTTCTGTTTTGTGGCCTGCTAAGCTGCTTGTCATCCACAGACGTGCGTTAGTACAGGAGAACAGAACAGCTTGACAGTTGAAACAGTGCATGTGTTTTTCAGCACCGGCGGCAGAGACAAAGAGGCTTATGACACGCTGTTTGTTCAAACGCCGCCATTCTGCAGGGGTTTCTCAGTTCAATTTGACCATTCGTCCACTTAAACACAGCTGTAAAACTGTCCTGGAGGCAGAAGGTATTACTACATCCAACAGCCTCACCTGACAGAGCCTCAATGACTGTTAGGCCAATTACAGGACACAGCCCTGGCCTATGCACACACACATTCAACTACACACTTCTACTGATGGGGCTGCTGATGACGGTACCTTCTGACCCTTTTGTGGTCTGTAGGAATTTTCATCACACTCAATTTCAACACATATTGTAGTCCTATGTGGTGGGCCTGGACAATATGGCTGATGGATATATGAAACTGAAGCTGGTTCCATTGCTTCCCCTTGCCATTCCTTGGAGATGCAGATAGCATTCTCTTTCTTATTGTGTGAGGTGATAGTGGAATCATTTGAGATTCTTGCTTACACTAGCCCCTCCCCCTGCAGTCAATACTCAGCATCTTGTGTGAGAGTGCGTGTGTGTGAGACTGCGTGTGTGTGTGTCTGTATGTGTCTGTAGCTCGCACACACTCCGGGAGCTGGGTGGGCAGTGGGGAGGGAAGTCTGTCTGTCAGACTGCAGGCCCTGTTGGACGCGACCCTAACCCACGCTAAGCTAATCAATCAAAAGGGCCCACGAGTGGGATTCCTCCCCAGGAGCTAAATGCTAATTCTAGCACTCCACTTGGCCAGAACACACAACACACAAACCCTCCGTGACTGACTGAGAGACATCCGCATACCTACAGACATACACACACATACATGCATGCTTTTACACGTATGTTGTGTCGCGAAGAGAGTAATATCTTTGAGTGATTTATGAGCTGACCTTATCATGCTGATATATAAATAAACCTCTCTTGGAGACTCTCTCTCTCTGTGTGTGTGTGTGTGTGTGTGTGTGTGTGTGTGTGTGTGGTGTGTGTGTGTGTGTGTGTGGGTGGTGCGTGGTGCCTGTGCCTGTGGCCTGTGCCTGTGCCTATGCCTATGCCTATGCCTATGCAGGGAGGTAGTCTAAGTTCATCTGCCCCCTGCAACATAAAGAGCTGCAGGGCTCTTATTGAAGAGGAAATGTAAGCACTTTTTATTGACAGCTCCTGGGTGTGTAATTCATCATGCTGTCTGGAACCAGTGGAGCCCTGCCGTCTCCAGCATAGACCCATGCTATCGGTTGCTATGGAGTCCGTGCTCTGACTGCCAGCAACTCATACCACAACATCACTGCTCTAATCTGCTCTCCATGCCGCTGCATACCTACACTTTATCAAATGGATCCTTCTGTCCTGCTTACTGATTGGTCAAGGAATGACCGCACTTATTTTGATAGTACTTCTACTATTAAGTAGAAATGTGAATGACACAGACAAAATTGCAGCCAAAAAGCGTCCCTTCCTGTAATGATTTTTCTGTGTCATGAAGTTCAGAACATGTGAACATTGAGATCATAAACCCTGGAGAGACTGGAGAACATGATTCTTGAGAGGGTTGTTAGTAACGTTGCTAAGAAACCAAGTGGTGGTTTGACCAGAATACATTTTGACATTCATTTTGTTTTATGGTGGAGGATCCTTTCTCATGAAAGTGATAATATTATGCGTATGGCTGGGGGGTTGCTGCTAATATTATGCTCCAGCTGTGTTGCCCATATTCATGATATAGCCTAGCGCTGCGTCTTGTGTGTTATCACTGTCCTGTTATCCACTGGAGGGTAATATCCCCTCTCCTCTCATAACTACCCATCGCTCCTTTCATCTTGCTCTGTAACCTTTGAGAGTGGGATGGGAAACAGGGTGATAATGGGGTGTTTTTGAAGGTGTGGTCGATGCAGCGTAGTGTTGTTTTGTTTAATCATATTCCTGCTTCTCTTTGTTATGTCTTGTTTTGTTTTTCAGGTGGGGGTGTGGGGTTAAAAAAACAAATCCATATTTATGAAATCCAAATTCAGCCCACCAGCCAAGTGTGATATGCAGCAGGCCCTAATTGTATCTGATAAATATGCATGGCTAAGGACATTTGACGATCTCCAATAATCAGAGCAA
The DNA here is from genome assembly GCF_965601325.2 of Salmo salar. Classification (NCBI taxonomy): domain Eukaryota; kingdom Metazoa; phylum Chordata; class Actinopteri; order Salmoniformes; family Salmonidae; genus Salmo; species Salmo salar. Next base: position 103,593,702 of record NC_138301.1, read on the forward strand.
AGACAGCGAGATCTCATTACAAATACAATGGTGACTCATATCTGGAAGCAGTCATGATGAATATACACCCTGAGAGACCCGTACAGTATATCATTACGTCAAGGCCAAGGCCACAGCAGCACCATAACATTGAGAAACACATCTACACTTAGATCGATACATAAATCCCTAGTTATCAAGTATAGGAATTCCAATGGTACACTACTCCATCTCAAAAGCCAATGGGCTAAAACCTACAGCTTGAAATGTGTCAGGCTTTATCATAATCTCTGTCCTGATACTCTCATATACAATGTGACACAGGAAGATGTACTCTTGCTTTTCTACCTGCCAAACTGGGATCATAATCCTCATCGTACTTCATTGTTTTATTGGGCTGTATTTAAAACAGGACGGTTCATTGTTTACTGGCAAGATGGCATATCGGTCAAAAGGTCGGTCATCTGGGTGTAATTCTCTGTCCATCTGTGAATACCTGATGGTCAAATGCTGACCCAGAGGTTTGGGTAATCTCGCTCTCCGAGGCCAACATGAGTAAGGTCTTTAATCAGGTCAACACCCGCAAGGCACGGGGCCCGACGGTATTCCAAGGCGTGTTCTCAGAGCATGTGCAGAACAGCTGGCAGGCATATTCACGATCATTTTCAAACTCCCATTGTCCCAGTCTGTAATCCCCACGTTTTAAGATGACTTCCATCATTCCTGTTCCTGAGAACTCTAAGGCTTCATGCCACAATGCCTACCGCCCTGTAGCACTCACATCTGTAATCATGAAGTGCTTTGAGAGGCTAGTTATGGCACACATTAACTCCACCATCCCAGCCACCCTATACCCACTCCAATTTGCATACCGCCCCAACATATCCATAGACAACGCAATCTCAATTGCACTCCACACTGCCCTCTCCCACCTAGATAAGAGGAATACTGACTGGCTGCATCACTGCTTGGTGTGGCAATAGCACCACCCTCGTTCTCATGGCGAACAGAGGGTGGTGCGGAAAATCCTAGTACATCACTGGTGCCTAGCCAACTGCCATCCAGGAACTCTATATCAGGCGGGGTGAAAGGAAGACCCGGAAAATTGTTAAAGATTCCAGCCACCCAAGCCATGGACTGTTCTCTCTGATCGGCACTGCAAGCGGTACCGGTGCTTCAAGTCTGACGCCAACAGGCTCCTAAACAGCTTCTATTCCCAAGCCATACAACTGCAATAGCTGGCTAACAAAATGGCTAACAAAATGGCTACACACACTATATGAGTTGACCCTTGTATTTTATTTTATTTCTATGCACACTCACAGGGCCCTACACACTCACACACACTGACACTCCAGCACACACACAAACACTCACTCCATCATTTGCGAACACACACATAATATCCACATACAGTTATACTGACTCGACACACCCACTCACATACAATCATCATGTACGCCGCTGCTACTCTGTTTATTGCATAACCTGATACCTAGTCACCTTACCCTATACATACACTTTATAGCCAAAAGTATGTGGACAACTGCTCGTCGAACATCTCATTCCAAAATCATGAATATGGAGTTGTTCCCCCTTTGCTGCTATAACAACCTCCACTCTTCTGGGAAGGCTTTCCACTAGATGTTGGAACCTTGCTGTGTGGACTTGCTTCCATTCAGTCGCAAGAGCATTACTGAGATCGGGCATTGATGTTGGGCGTCTAGACCTGACTCGCAGTCGGCGTTCCAATTCATCCCAAAGGTGTTCGATGGGCTTGAGGTCAGGGCTCTGTGCAGGCCAGTCAAGTTCTTCCATACCGATATCAACAAACCATTTCTGTATGGACCTCGCTTTGTGCACGGAGTCATTGTAATGCTGAAACAGGAAAGGGCCATCCCCCAAACTGTTGCCACAAAGTTGGAAGCACAGAATCATCTAGAATGTCATTTTATGCTGTAGAGTTAAGATTTCCCTTCCCTGGAACTAAGGGGCTTAGCCCGAACCATGAAAAACAGCCCCAGACCATTATTCATCCTCCACCAAACTTTACAGTTGGCACTATGCATTGAGGCAAGTATCGTTCTCCTGGCATCCGCCAAACCCAGATTCATCCGTCGGACTGCCAGATGGTGAAGCGTGATTCAGCACTCCAGAAAACGCATTTCCACTGCTCTAGATTGCAATGGCGGCAAGCTTTACACCACTCCAGCCGACTGTTGGCATTGTGCATGGTTATCTTAGGCTTGTGTGCGGCTGCTCGGCCATGGACACCCATTTCATGAAGCTCCAGATGAACAGTTCTTGTCCTGATGTTGCTTCCAGAGGCAGTGTGGAACTCAGTAGTGAGTGTTGCAACCGAGGACAGATGATTTTTGACACACTATGCACTTCAGCACTCGACGGTCCCATTCTGTGAGCTTGTTGTTGCTCCTAGATGTTTCCACTTCGCAATAACAGCACTTACTGTACAGTTGACAGGGGCAGCTCTAGCAGGGCAGAAATTTGATGAACTGACTTGTTGGAAAGGTGGCATCCTATGACGGTGCCACATTAAAAGTCACTGAGCTCTTCAGCACGGGCCATTCTACTACCAATATTTGTATTTGGAGATTGCATGGCTGTGTGCTCGATTTTATACACCTGTCAGCAACAGGTGTGGCTGAAATATCCGAATCCAGTAATTTAAAGGGATGTCCACATCATTTTGGCCATGTACTGTATCTACCTCTATTACTCCAGTATCCTGCACATGGTAAATATGGTACTGGAACTGACTGACCCTGTATATAGTATGCTTACTTACTTTATCCTGTTCTTCTTATTTCTTATTTTTATTTCTTATGTTTTTTTATTCTACCTTATGTTATTTTTAGTATAACATTGTTATTGATTACTGCATTGTTGGGGATGGAGCTAGCAAGAAAGTTATTTCACTGTACTTGTGCATGTGACATTAAACTTGAAACTTACTAGGTTGGCACCTGACTTCTTCCTCTGCCTCTCCACTTGGCAGCCTGAGATACAAACCTAAGAACGTCTTTTCAAATCACACATTCTCACTCCATTACGACCCACACTATATTTTATCTTTTAACAACAGATTCAGCGTGTCATATATCTCACTTTGTCCATTTATCTCTTGGAATCGAATGTACAATTTCACAGTATTGTGCTGATTTTTCCATTTAATTGTTTAATATATTTGTCTCCTTTTTGTAAGGAATACACATACTATATCCCCAACTCAGTTGAATTTGTAGGCTACAGTATAGTCATTTACATCCACACAGTATAGCTGTGTAATTTACGGTGAGACACCGTTACAGACGGTGCCTGTCTTAAAATGGGAGTCAGATGCTTGGTAATAAATGGAGTTGTCTTTACTGGCTCCTTTCTCCCTTTCCTCAGACTGATACAGTGTGGAGGCGGGGTGGGGCGGCTGTCTGGAGGTGGGGTGGGGTGGAGGGGGCTCTCTGGAGGTGGGGTGGGGTGGGGTGGAGGGGGCTGTCTGGAAGTGAGGTGGGGTGGGGGGGCTGTCTGGAGGTGAGGTGGGGTGGGGGGGCTGTCTGGAGGTGGGGTGGGGTGGGGGGGGCTGTCTGGAAGTCAGGTGGGGTGGGGGGGGCTGTCTGGAGGTTGGGTGGGGGGGCTGTCTGGAGGTGGGGTGGGGTGGGGGGGCTGTTTGGAGGTGAGGTGGGGTGGGGGGGCTGTCTGGAGGTGGGGTGGGGTGGGGGGGTCTGTCTGGAGGTGGGGTGGGGTGGGGGGGCTGTCGAGGTGAGGTCGGGGGCTGTGTGGAGGTGGGGTCGGGGGCTGTGTGGAGGTGGGGTCGGGGGCTGTGTGGAGGTGGGGTCGGGTCGGGGGCTGTGTGGAGGTGGGGTCGGGTCGGGGGCTGTGTGGAGGTGGGGTCGGGTCGGGGGCTTTGTGGAGGTGGGGTCGGGTCGGGGGCTGTGTGGAGGTGGGGTGGGGGGGTTGTCTGGAGGTGAGGTCGGGTCGGGGGCTGTCTGGAGGTGGGGTGGGGGGGCTGTGTGGAGGTGGGGTGGGGGGGCTGTCTGGAGGTGAGGTCGGGTCGGGGGCTGTCTGGAGGTGAGGTCGGGTCGGGGGCTGTCTGGAGGTGGGGTGGGGGGGCTGTCTGGAGGTGGGGTCGGGTCGGGGGCTGTGTGGAGTTGGGGTGGGGGGGCTGTCTGGAGGTGAGGTCGGGTCGGGGGCTGTGTGGGGGTGGGGAGGGGGGGGCTGTCTGGAGGTGGGGTGGGGGGGCTGTCTGGAGGTGAGGTCGGGTCGGGGGCTGTGTGGAGGTGGGGTCGGGTCGGGGGCTGTGTGGAGGTGGGGTGGGGTGGCAGTCTGGAGGTGAGGTCGGGTCGGGGGCTGTGTGGAGGTGGGGTGGGGGGGGCTGTCCGGAGGTGCAGTGGGGGTGCTGTGTGAAGGTGGGGGGGCTGATTGGAGGTGAGGTGGGGGGCTGTCTGGAGGTGGGGTGGGGTGGGGGGGCTGTCTGGAGGTGGGGTGGGGTGGCTGTCTGGAGGTGAGGTCGGGTCGGAGGGCTGTGTGGAGGTGGGGTGGGGTGGGGCTGTCTGGAGGTGGGGTGGAGAGGGGCTGTCTGGAGGTGCAGTGGGGGTGCTGTGTGGAGGTGGGGGGGCTGATTGGAGGTCGGGTTGGGGGGCTGTTTGGAGGTGAGGTGGGGGGCTGTCTGGAGGTGGGGTGGGGGGGGGCTGTCTGGAGGTGGGGTGGGGGGGCTGTCTGGAGGTGAGGTGGGGGGCTGTCTGGAGGTGGGGTGGGGGGGCTGTCTGGAGGTGAGGTTGGGTCGGGGGCTGTGTGCAGGTGAGGTCGGGTCGGAGGGCTGGGTGGAGGTGGGGTGGGGTGGCTGTCTGGAGGTGGGGGGGGTGATTGGAGGTCGGGTTGGGGGGCTGTTTGGAGGTGGCTGTGTGAAGGTGGGGTGGTGTGGAGGTGGGGTGGTGGGTATTCTGCAGACAGTGAGCGCCAGCCACATAAAGCCTTCATCACTTCTAAACTGCTCCATCTCCCAAAGCCAGGGCCAGATTAGCATCGCCCATTCGAGTTTAACCATGAGAAGACAGGAACCAACTAAACAGAGCCGTGAGGGGGAAGCCAACAGATTCACCAAAGGGGGAGAGCGAGCGGTGTCACGCTATTTTATTTATTTTGATTGATGTGTCAACAGGCTTTTATTGCTGTCGTGTTCTCTGAGTCAAGTTGATTACTTCAAAGTGCCGTAGCATGGACGTGTACATGTGGGCTCCAGAGTGGCGCGGCATTCTAAGGCACTGCATCTCAGTGTTAAGAGGTGTCACTGCAGTCCCTGGTTCAAATCCAGGCTCCGTCACATCCGGCTGTGATTGGGAGTCCCATAGGGCGCCGTACAATTGTCCAGGTTTGGCCGGGGTAGGCTGTCATTGTAAATAAGAATTTGTTCTTAACTGACTTAAGTTCAAATATGTGAATGGGATCATGTCTGTTGATCAGGTGGTTGTGGCAGCTCAAGGACATTATGTACACTACCGTTCAAAGGTTTGGGGTCATTTAGAAATGTCCTTGTTTTTAAAAGAAAAGCACTTTTTTTTTTCTCCGTTAAAATAACATCAAATTGATCAGAAATACAGTGTAGACATTGTTAATGTTGTAAATGACTATTGTAGCTGGAAACAGCTGATTTTTTTATGGAATATCTACGTAGACGTACAGAGGTCCATATCAGCAACCATCACTCCTGTGTTCCAATGACACATTGTGTTAGCTAATTCAAGTTTATCATTTTAAAAGGCTAATTGATCATTAGAAAACCCTCTTCCAATTATATTAGCACAGATGAAAGCTGTTGTCTGATTAAAGAAGCAATAAAACTGGCCTTCTTTAGACTAGTTAAGTATCTGGAGCATCAACATTTGTGGGTTCGATCAAAGGCTCAAAATGGCAAGAAACAAAGAACTTTCTTCTGAAACTCATCAGTCTATTCTTGTTCTGAGAAATGAAGGCTATTTCATACGAGGAATTGCCAAGAAACTGAAGATCTCGTACCAGGCTGTGTACTACTGCCTTCACAGAACAGCGCAAACTGGCTCTAACCAGAATAGAAAGAGGAGTGGGAGGCTTGAGCAAGAGGACAAGTACATTAGTTTGTCTAGTTTGAGAAACAGACGCCTCAACTGGCAGCTTCATTAAATAGTACCCACAAAACACCAGTCTCTACTAGGCAGAGCTGCAAAGAAAAAGCCATATCTCAGACTGGCCAATAAAAATAAAATATTAAGATGGGCAAAAGAACACAGACACTGGACAGAGGAACTCTGCCTAGAAGGCCAGCATCCTGTAGTTGCCTCTTCACTGTTGATGTTGAGACTGGTGTTTTGCGGGTACTATTTAATGAAGCTGCCAGTTGAGGACTTGTGATGTGTCTGTTTCTCAAACTAGACACTCTAATGTACTTGTCCTCTTGCTCAGTTGTGCACCGGGGTCTCCCACTTCTCTTTCTATTCTTGTTAGAGCCAGTTTGTGCTGTTCTGTGAAGTGAGTAGTACACAGTGTTGTATGACATCTTCAGTTTCTTGGCAATTTCTCACATGGAATAGCCTTCATTTCTCAGAACAAGAATAGACTGACGAGTTTCAGACGAAAGTTCATTTTAAAACATACTTAAAACAGCTACTGTCAATGTTGTGTCTTTCTCTTTCCAAACACAGACCCACTAACTTACTATGACCTCTGACCTTTGTGTGTACCCAGGTGTGGCGTGTTGGCTGTGGAAGCTGTCAGTCTGCAGCTGGCGTATCAGGAGCTCTCAGGAGGATGGACCAGAGCAGACAGTCTAGCTGAGGATGCCTCCCGTCCCTCCCCCTCTCTACACCTGCACTCTCGCCTCTCACACTATGCTAGGAAAACACACTCTACACCTCTGATTTTGACCAAACCCCCCACCCCTCCCAATACCTTCTTTCTCCCAGTATCTCCAATAACCTACTAATTTCAGGGTATTTGGAGGTCCTTTCTTTACTCTTTGCTGCCCACGAGTGAACTCCTAGTCATATTTAGTTTGCTGGGCAGAAGACCGGAGGACATGTCCTTCTTCCCAGAGAGTGGCCCCAGACGTCCGGGGCCCGGTGGGACGCGGAGCTCCAGCCCCCGCAGGATGTCTGACCCATGTCTGGTGTGGCTCCTGGGCCTGGCCCTCCGCCTGGCCCTGTCCTCCTGCCAGCGGGCCGACCTCAGCGGGAAACACCCCATGGTCACCATGGGCTACGGCAAGCTGCGCGGCGTCAGGAAGGAACTCAACAACGAGATCCTGGGACCCGTGGAGCAGTACCTGGGCGTGCCCTATGCCACCCCGCCCATCGGCGAGCGCCGCTTCCAGCCCCCAGAGGCGCCAGGCTCCTGGCAGGAGATCCGCAACGCCACCCAGTTTGCCCCCGTGTGCCCGCAGAATGTACACGGGGTGCTGCCTGAAATAATGCTGCCGGTGTGGTTCACTGACAACCTGGACGCTGCAGCAGGCTACGTTCAGAACCAGAGTGAGGACTGTCTGTACCTCAATGTCTATGTGCCGACTGAGGATGGTGAGTCCAGCTCCTGTTCCATCTCTCAGGCCAGATTACACTTCAAGTCAGGCAGGCAGGATGAGGCTGGGGCTAACTGTTACAGTCTAGTGGTGCTACTGCTGGAGGCTCTGGGGATTAAGATGTCTCCTCAGTGTGTGTCAGATAGGACAGGATGTGAAGTAAGGTAAGGTATGAAGTAGGTTTATTTAAGGCTTGGGTTAAATTACCACATGCACACCTCTGAGGTATCGCTAATAATCTTGTGTTTCGTCTCAGTTTGAGAAGCATGTCCTTCTTGGCCATCTCCTATTATGATCTATCTTGATGCCTCGTCACTTTACCCTGCCTTTATGTACATATCTACCTCAAATGCCTCGTCTTTACCCTGCCTTTATGTACATATCTACCTCAAATGCCTCGTCTTTACCCTGCCTTTATGTACATATCTACCTCAAATGCCTCGTCTTTACCCTGCCTTTATGTACATATCTACCTCAAATACCTCGTACCCCTGCACATTGATCTGGTACTGCTACTGCCTGTATATAGCTCCACATTGATCTGGTACTGGTACTTCCTGTATATAGCTCCACATTCATCTGGTACTGCTACTGCCTGTATATAGCTCCACATTGATCTGGTACTGGTACTTCCTGTATATAGCTCCACATTAATCTGGTACTGTTACTTCCTGTATATAGCTCCACATTAATCTGGTACTGCTACTGCCTGTATATAGCTCCACATTGATCTGGTACTGGTACTTCCTGTATATAGCTCCACATTAATCTGGTACTGGTACTTCCTGTATATAGCTCCACATTAATCTGGTACTGCTACTGCTTGTATATAGCTCCACATTAATCTGGTACTGCTACTGCCTGTATATAGCTCCACATTGATCTGGTACTACTACTGCATGTATATAGCTCCACATTAATCTGGTACTGGTACTTCCTGTATATAGCTCCACATTGATCTGGTACTGCTACTGCCTGTATATAGCTATACATTGATCTGGTACTACTACTGCCTGTATATAGCTCCACATTAATCTGGTACTGCTACTGCCTGTATATAGCTCCACATTGATCTGGTACTGCTACTGCCTGTATATAGCTACACATTGATCTGGTACTACTACTGCCTGTATATAGCTCCACATTAATCTGGTACTGCTACTGCATGTATATAGCTCCACATTAATCTGGTACTGGTACTTCCTGTATATAGCTCCACATTGATCTGGTACTGCTACTGCCTGTATATAGCTATACATTGATCTGGTACTACTACTGCCTGTATATAGCTCCACATTAATCTGGTACTGCTACTGCCTGTATATAGCTCCACATTGATCTGGTACTGCTACTGCCTGTATATAGCTACACATTGATCTGGTACTACTACTGCCTGTATATAGCTCCACATTAATCTGGTACTGCTACTGCCTGTATATAGCTCCACATTAATCTGGTACTGCTACTGCCTGTATATAGCTACACATTGATCTGGTACTACTACTGCCTGTATATAGCTCCACATTAATCTGGTACTGCTACTGCCTGTATATAGCTACACATTGATCTGGTACTACTACTGCCTGTATATAGCTCCATTCTTGTGTATTTTATTCCTCGTTACTATTTTTATTTTTGTATTATTATTTTTTAACTCTGCATCGTTGGGAAGAGCTTGTAAGCAAGCATTTCATGGTAAAGTCTACACCCGTTGTATTCGGCACATGTGACAAATAACATTTTATTTGATCTCACCCAAGAGTAAGACAGTAGTGTGTAAAATAAGGCAGTTTGTTTTTCATCCTCCTCAACTGTTTTATGCCACAGTGCAACTGGTATTTGGTCCCAACAAGACGGAATGCTATTGAAGCATCTTTATAGAGTGGTATCATTTGGATCATTAAGTCAGGAGATTGTTATCAGAGACGCAAAGGCTCTTGACCTGTGCCAATAAACACCCATGAGATTACCAAAGAATAGAAGCACTTACACTTATGTCAGTCTCGATCACTGCTCAGTCTTTTGTTCAGGCAGAGTGTTGATTTACATACCGTGCTGTGGTACTGTCAGAGCAAAGGATGCTTTTATCCCAATAACTTCTACTCATTAGCTGCAGTCTATAGTGAGGCTTCATGCTTTGTTTCAAGTGTACTCTAGGTCAAAAAGGACAGTGTTTGTTAGCAATGCTACTCCAGCTCCTCTATGAAAGACACCACAGTTCACTGCTATGTCCACATTTTGTTGAATAAGTATATTTACACGTAGCTTGAGGATTGTTGAGACATTTCAATAACAAAATGGACTACAGAACGTAGAAACACAAAAGAAACGTTCAGTCTTGGCGACGGACAACAATAAATCTATGCCACAGTCCCTCCAATGAAACAATATACACCAGAGAATCTTTATTGTCCGACTCTGAGCTGTGTTTGTTTCTCCATTGTGGGCTCGGAAAACAATATTAGCACACGCCTGTTCAAATATATTTTGCACATACTTGTGAGACTTCTATGTTTAGCATTTACATACTGTGTATGGGATTTGTATCTCCATCTTAGGCTGCCCGGTGGGCTTGCATGTTAAGTGCATTCAGTTCTGAGAATTTCAGTTGTGCTCCTGGAATCCTTTGTGAACTGAATCTCACTGAAGCTGAGCATAGGCTATAATCAGATTTCAGGCAGGGTTGCCAGTCCATTTTTGGAGTTAACCCATTTAATAAGCCATTTATATCACTCATATTGAATTATTTTCAAGACCATCTCACCAACACACACACACAAACACACACACTCAAAAATGAAATTCCTTTCCTGAAGGTAATACTGTAGGTATGAAACGTTAACGTGCTCAGCTCAGTAAGCAGTAACAGTGAACCTAGGATCAGGTTGAGAGACTTTTCATATGTTCCAGATGATATGTCATCTCCTGAGTTGTCATGGTGGTTACACCTCTGTAGTGTGTCATAATTGGTGGACCCAAAGCATTGCTGCAATGGAGTGCCTTGAACCAATCATTTCAATAAAAGTGCTTGCCTCAGCAGATCTGCCCGTTTCCATCTGCATTGAGCAGCGTTCTGACAGGTGTCTGCTAAGCTCTGGTTACATGCTATGTGACAGAACTTTACTGCTGAAGATTGACCTAGTAACTTAAAGGCACAATCGGTAAGATGTCCTGCTGTTCAACGTTTTTCTTTCTTCAATTAATGATATACAACTGCCTTTTACATTTTGTTTTATTTCACCTTTATTGAACCAGGTAGGCCAGTTGACAACAAGTTCTCATTTACAACTGCGACCTGGCCAAGATAAAGCAAAGCAGTGCGACAAAAACAACAACACAGAGTTACACATGGGATAAACAATCGTACAGTCAATAACACAATAGAAAAATCTATGTACAGTGTGTGCAAATGGAGTAAGATTAGGCCTTACCCTATCATAACCTAAACCAGTGTTGAGGCTGCTGTTGGGTTGAACAACTGACTCTGGATTGTGGCTTTAAGGAGAGAGAACGAGTATTTAGCTACATTCTGTATTTGATCCTAACATTAATTTATTTTTTACTCATTGAAGGCATAATGGAACATAACAGTGTTACTTCAATATTCTCTGGAATCAGGACCAAGTCAACCCATTTGGAGAGAGGAGGATACATTTTTTTTTTATATATATGTTCTTTATTCAGTGTAGCTAATGGAGGGGGTTTTGAACATAAGACACACACACACACACATTACTGACTCACAAAACCTTACTGACTCACAAAACCTTACTTCACATGGAATTACCATAGATATGTTGATCCCCTGGACTATTGTATGGCTATGGAGTTCTGTTACACTGACCTCACACTATAGACCTTTTTATAGAACCAGCTAAATTCATTTTCAGTCTATTGTGTTATGGCAGTAATACGGTGCATTCGGAAAGTGTTCAGACCACTTGACTTTTTCCACATTTTGTTCCGTTGCAGCCTTATTCTAAAATGGATTAAATAAAACATTTTCCTCATCAATATATACACAATACCCCATAATGACAAAGCGAAAACAGGTTGTTAGAAATGTTTGCAAATTTATAAAACATTACATTCAGACCCTTTCCTATGAGACTTGAAATTGAGCTCAGGGGCCTCCTGTTTCCACTGATCATCCTTGAGATGTTTCTACAACTTGAATTGGAGTTCACCTGTGGTAAATTCAATTGATTGGACATGATTTGTAAAGGCACACACCTGTCTATATAAGGTCCCACAGTTGACAGTGCATTTCAGAGCAAAAACCAAGCCATAAGGTTGAAGGAATTGTCCGTAGAGCTCCGAGACAGGATTGTGTCGAGGCACAGATCTGCGGGGGAAGGCTACCAAAACATTTCTGCAGCATTGAATGTCCCCAAGAACACAGTGTTCTCCATCATTCTTAAATGGAAGAAGCTTGGAACCATCAAGACTCTTCCTAGAACTGGCCGCCCAGCCAAACTGAGAAGAACCTGATGGTCATTCTGACAGAGCTCCAGAGTTCCTCTGTGGAAATGGTAGAACCTTTCCAGAAGGACAACCATCTCTGCAGCACTCCACCAATCAGGGCTTTATGGTAGAGTGACCAGACGGAAACCACTCCTCAGTAAAAGGCACATGACAGCCCGCTTGAAGTTTACCAAAGGCACCTAAAGGACTCTCAGACCATGAGAAACAAGATTCTCTGGTCTAATGAAACCAAGATTGGCCTGAATGCCAAGTCTGGAGGAAACCTGGCACCATCCCTACGATGAAGCATGGTGGTGGCAGCGTCCTTCTGTGGGAATGTTTTTCAGCAGCAGGGACTGGGAGAATAGTCAGGATTGAGGGATAGATGATCAGAGCAAAGTACAGAGAGATACTTGATGAAAACCTGCTCCAGAGCGCTCAGGAACTCAGATGGGGGCGAAGGTTCCCTTTCCAACAGGACAATGACCCTAGGCACAAAGCCAAGACAACGTAGAAGCAGTGGTGTAAAAAGTACCCAACTGTCATACATGAGTAAAAGTAAATATACCTTAATTCATAGAAAATGATTCAAGTAAAAGTGAAAGTCACCCAGTAAAATACTACTTGAGTAAAAGTCTAAAAGTATTTGGTTTTAAATATACTTAAGTACCAAAAGTAAAAGTACAAATAATAAAAAATTCCTTATATTAAGCAAACCAGACAGCACAATTTTCTTGTTTTTTAAATTTACGGATAGCCAGGGGCACACCAACACTCAGACATCATTTACAAACAAAGCATTTCTGTTTAGTGAGTCTGCTAGATCAGAGGCATAAGGGATGACCAGGGATGTTCTCTTGATATGTGTGTGAATTGGACCATTTTATGTCCTGCTAAGCATTTAAAACGTAACGAGTACTTTTGGGTGTCAGGGAAAATGTATGGAGTAAAAAGTACATTATTTTCTTTAGGAATGTAGTGAAGTAAAAGTAAACGTTGTCAAAAATATAAAGAGTAAAGTACAGATACCCCAAAAACTACTTAAGTAGTACTTTAAAGTATTTTTACTTAAGGAATTTACCTCACCGTGCAGGAGTGGCTTCAGGACAAGTTTCTGAATGTCCTTGAGTGGCCCAGCCAGAGTCCAGATTTGAACACGATCAAACATCTCTGGAGAGATCTGAAAATAGCTGTGCAGCGACGCTCCCATTCCAACCTGACAGTGTTTTAGAGGATCTGCAGAGAATAATGGGAGAAACTCCCCAAATACAGGTGTGCCAAGCTTGTAGCGTCATACCCAAGAAGACTCATGGCTGTAATCGCTGCCAAAGTTGCTTCAACATAGTACTGAGTAAAGGGTCTTAATACTCATGTAAATGTGATATTTCCGTTTTATTTTTTATAAATGTGCAAACATTTATAAAAACCTGTTTTTGCTTCGTCATTATGTGGTATTGTGTGTAGATTAGTGAGGGGGATAAAACTATTTTATCCCTTTTTAGAATAAGGCTGTAATGTAACAAAATGTGGAAAAAGTGAAGGGGTCTGAATACTTTCTGAATGCACTGTTTATTGGGCTTTGCTTCACCCCGTGATATATCAAATCCCAGCTCACACAGTGTAGAAGAAGCAATAGGCTGGTAGTCTAGTGGTTAAGAGGTCACCGGAAGGTCACTGGTTCGAATCCCTGAGCCGACTAGGTGAAAAATCTGTTGATGTGTCCTTGGGCAAAGCACTTATTAACCTTAATTGCTCCTGTAAGTCGCTCTGGATAAGAGCGTCTGCTAAATGACTAAAATGTTTTTTTTAAATGCTACATTCTACATTTAGCCAACATGCATATTTCACTCTGTATGAGGTGTTTATAACAGAGAATTACAGCGTTGCAATCCCTCCTCAGCAGCAATACACTGCGAAGGATGTGACATCACCGTCCACCAGGCCATGTCTTGGCAGCATTACAAATTAATTTCCGTTTTGATCCGATCAATATGTTCAACAGCCAAACAAAAAGATAGTGACTGCTCTGTAGTCATTTGGAGCTCTAGAGTATAATGTAAATGCAGATTGGGATGGTGATGTGTGGGGTGTTGGAGGAGTGGACTGATATGAACATAATAAACAAATAAATAAATAAATAGAATATGACACTACAGAAGAACCATCGTGTGAATTGTCTTTGATGCAAGAACAAACCTCAAACAAATTCTTTTATTTTTGCTATCCCAGCAGCCCTTGATCTGGTGAAAATTGGATCAGGATTGTTCTGCGGGGGAAATGAGAGGTCTTTGAGTACAGTACTGTAGCTAGCTCTTTCATAGCGCACAGCAACACCATGGTTAATTAGCCCAGAAACTAAAGGTTTATCTAATTCCATTTACACAAAAGGGGGGATGCCTTTGAAAGCGAGCGTCTTTGGGCTGGCATGGAAAACGAGGGGCACCAGAAACACTGCTGGAATCTGTCTCGTCCTGGCCATCGGAAATGTTCCATCCTGTTGGTTAATTGCGTTTAATCATTTTGTTAAGTGAGGCAGCACCTTGAACACTGAACAGTATATAAACAGGGCCGTGTGAGTTAAGTTGTACATCTTGTCTAAGTACTCTCTAAGTAGTGGAGTGGAGGGGGAGAGATTGCTGTATACCATTATGTCACGTTGAGGTGGTGTATCCTGCTTGGGAGGAAAACTGAGTGTGTGTGATTTGGTTATTCCCAAGGCTACAGGAGTGCCTGTCTGTGAGAGAGTGTTTTTTACATGTGGCTTGTGTTCTTGTCAAAGTCTGTCACTTATTGTTAGGGTCACTGCTCACACAAGCCTGTTGCTGTCCCTGTGTGTTACTTCCTGTTTGCTTATTTGTGTGTGAGAGAAAGAATTGAGTGTTCTTGAATATCAAAACATGAATTTTCCATGTTCACGCAGTATTGACATGTTTTAACTTGCCTCCGGTATATGGATTATTACAGTTTCCACATATCGCAGTTCCATATCCCACATGCCCAAGTGCCATATCCCACATGCCCAAGTGCCATATCCCACATGCCCAAGTGCCCGAGGCCCATGGCCCTCTAATGTACCCCCATCTGCTACCTGTATCTGAGGCCTTAGAATGACCCAACACTCACAGAGCACAGAGGAAACTACACATGACACATTTCTGCCCAATGTTAAGATTAATACCACAAGAGGAAATACTCAGGCAGAACCCCCTCTGCTCTCTGCCTCTAAGCTCCTCCCTCCTTCCCTCTCTCTGTACCTGTATATTGCCTCAATATTGTTATGTAAATATATTGTGTTACTTTTTGATTTGATTAGATTTGTTTACTTAAGTTTATTTAGTAAATATTTTCTTAACTCTATTTCTTGAACTGCATTGTTGTTTGAGGGCTTGTAAGTAAGCACTTCACGGTAAGGTCTACACCTGTTGTATTCAGCGCATGTGACAAATACAATTTGATTTGATGTGTATCCCCACTCCCTCCCTCCTGTCTATGCGGACTGTGGTAGATGAGATCACATGCTCTGAATGCAAATCAGTTCCATGTCCTTCCCCACCAGGCCGCTATGTAGCCTGCTGCGTCCTCAACTCAAATGAAATTCAAATGGCTTTTTAGAATAATGAAAACAAAACCTAATGTTAGAGCGAGAAGTGAGTTGACACACACACACACACACACATAGGGCCTCTATGTAGTCCAGCTGTGCCTAGTTCCCTCACGTAGAGAATCTCCTGTGCTGTGCCAGCCGCCAGCCTGCTCGGTGAGAGCACTGTGTCATTTCCTTCCTATTTCCTCCAGACTCTCCTCAGCCAAGAGCCTCAGATCCTTCATTTTTATCGCTGGCGGAGTGGCCGTTTACCGTCCAGACTCTTTATTAAAAAACATATTTCAGCAGGCAGGGCCACAGAGCCAGGGAGGGTGGGGGGGTGAAACTGGGAGTACTTGGAGCCGCTGGCAGGGACATGGTGGAGGCTTGATGCTGTGTCAGACACCTCGTCAAACACACAGCACAGACATTACCAAATGCAGCTTCATCCCCTTTACGGCACTGGGGAAATGGGCAAGGACAGCAGACAGCAGCTTGTGTTCAGGCCGCTCCATGCTCACTCAAACATGGAGAAACAGTTTTAACTGGGAGGGGTGCTTCCTGTATTTTAAAGCGCAACAGAAGGCAATAAAGAACTTCTCTGGTAGAAAATGCCCAATGCGGCATCTATATAAGTCAGAAACATTTATTCTAGTGTCAAAATTGACTACAAAGTGTAAATATGATAATTTTGGTCATAAAGTCAGTCTCATCCAAAACAGAGTTTTGTAAGTGAGTTCATCATGAAATACTTGAGGGTTGGGTTTTGATTTCAACAATACTCACTAATACAGATGGATACACTGCTGTGGTGATTGCACTCTATCCAATATTACAGCATAACACACAGACGGTGAGACAGACCAGAGCTGGGTTTCCCAAAAGCATCATAGCACTAAGAGCATCTTAATTCCATTGGAATGGATGAAAGATGATCTTAGTGTTACAATGCTTTTGGGAAACTCAGCTCTGCCCAGCAGGCAGCGGATCGGACTTTGTTTACATAACAAAACACGTTGCGCACTTATTTTTTAATTATGAAAAAATTGCACGACTAAAACCTCCAATGCAAAAATGTCTAAATGTCTAAATGAATTACAGATTTTGAAGTTTTCATTGTGACTATTTTGAGGAAATGATATGGGCTTTGTTCCTATGGTGTCTCATGGGGGACAAACATCAGCAACTGTCACATCCAACCTCACCCCAAGACGGAAATCACATTTTTCTTAATGAGCAACAGAGAAACACATGCAGAATCGGTGTGTTCAGTTGCTCTTTAACAGGACAGGAGCTGAGTTAAAATGATCAATCCATTGGATTTCATTGAATGCCAGTAAGCCAATCTGAGATGGACACTGTATACCAATGTTTACCCAGCTACATTTTAAGTGCACATATTCAAATCAAGCTTGTTCAAATTATTCAGTTAGTTTTTTTGGTGTGGATGATTATTATGCTTAAGATGTTTTTTCTCACTCTTTTGGTTGCATCACACTACTAGTACTGGCTGCATCTGTTTCCTGCCTGTGACTTGGTGAGGTTGGACCCAGGTGCAGAGAAGAGACCAGACGAGGAATCAGTGGCTAAGGATACTTAGAATCGGTAGCCGCAGGATCACGGTAGACTTGAAAAACAACGAACACCAAGTCTCCAAACCGCACTCAGGAAACGACCGCACACGGTAAACAATTCAAGCTTCTGCAAAGGACAACAGAAAAACACACCTATTTTAACAGGGAAATCGTAACGGGTAAATAGGACACACCTGAGTGTTGTTAATGTCTCTAGGACGGTCTCTGCTGTCCTCTGGTGACTGGTGGAACCATGACACAGCCAAATTCACTTAGCCTAATAAACAGTGTTAAAATCAAGGGGGAAACTGCAAAAGAATGTAAGAATGACAGCAAAGGAAAAAACCTATTTGCCCTTTTTTTGGCAATTTTACCCCCCTTTTCTCCCCAATTTCATCATATCCAATTGGTAGTTACAATCTTGTCTCATTGCTGCTACTCCCCAAAAGGCTTGGGATAGGCGAAGGTCGAGTCATGCGTCCTCCAAAACATTACCCGCGAAGCCACGCTGCTTCTTAACACCTGCTTGCTTAACCTGGAAGCCAGCCAAACCAATGTGTCAGAGGAAACGCTGTTCAACTTATGACTGAAGTCAGCTTTGCAGGCGCCCGACCCGTCACAAGGAGTCACTAGAGCACGATGAGCCAAGGAAAGTCCTCACGGCCAAAAGTTCCCCTAACCTGGACAACGCTGGGCCAATTGTGCGCCGCCTTATGGGACTCCCAGTCACAGCCGGCTGTGACACAGCCTGGGATCAAACCCCAGGCTTTAGTGATGCCTCAGCACTGCGATGCTGTGCCTTAGACTGCTGAGCCACTCAAGAGGCTATTCTATTTGCGCTTTTTAACCTGACTAGAAACCAAGGTTTTCAAATCGAACTGCAATATTCTTGTAAAATAGTAAGCAGACAAATAATATGTCTACCATTGTTTACCAGACCTGTTGTGCCTCCATACAACATTGTTTTCCTGGAAATGTAACAATGAGTTCCTTAGAGTGAAACTGATGACCATCTAGAGATGAGGAAAGTGGAAATGAGGTATAGTAAATGTGTGTTTGTGATGTACTGTATGTCTGGTGGAGTATTCGTGAGTGTTTCAAGAATCGATGTTTGTATTACGGTGTTCTTGGAAAACCTTGAGAACATTGAGGCCATTCTTGCCAAGCCATTCAAGTAGGTGTATAGGTACTGTAGCTATCGCCTACTCTAACTGTCTGGCTGGCCACATGGAACTGACAATTCTGTAGCGCTGTCTCTGTCAGCTAGCTGTGAGAGCAGACCCCAGCTCCAGCACACAACACAGTTCTGACACCGTCACTGAACACAGGCAAACCTGTTTGTTTCTCTCCCCACAGAGCCGTGTCTCTGTCGCTGTCACTGTCTCTATTAGGAAACAATGCTGTCATACCTGCTTGTCGCATCCCAATATGCACTGCAGAAAACATCCCGCATTGTGCTCCAGCACATCAAATTTTTCCCCCCCTGACACACAATCCTGCTTTGACAGCACAACAGAACCCAACTGAACACATCCAACAATCATCTCAGATTGAGTCTCCTCTCTCGTCACAGTCATGGGCTTCCAGGAAGCAGGAAGCATTATGCCCATGTAAAGTCTTTAACTGAAGTCTGCCGCTCCATTTCAAAGGAAGACGGGTCCATTTCAGTGGAACTGCTCCCTGTGCGCAGCTTAAGCTCTTTAATGGGTATTAGAGCAGGTTTAAAATCACAGTGTTCACCATTAAGCGGTTAGGTGTGGTTTTAGAGTGTTGCTGGGAAAGTGCTGACTTGGCAGGGGCCTAATCTACCTTCCCCTCCATTACTAGTCTGTCTAACTGCCGTGCCTCATCCCTCCCCTCCCTCGCCCCTCTCACTGGAACTGTCCTTACACCTGGGAGGCCTAGGGGTGGGAGGAAATCAGTTAAATATTGATCGCTTCCCCATAAAATTAAGAGAGAGAGAGAGAGAGAGAGAGAGAGATCCAGAAAAGAGCTGCTAAATTCTACAACCTCCTAAAAGGAAGCGATTCCCAAACCTTCCATGACAAAGCCATCACCTACAGAGAGATGAACCTAGAGAAGAGTCCCATAAGCTCTGTTCACAAACAGAGCCCCAGGACAGCAACACAATTAGACCCTACCAAATCATGAGAAAACAAAAAGATAATTACTTGACACATTGGAAAGAATTTACAAAAAAACTGAGCAAACTAGAATGCTATTTGGCCCTAAACAGAGAGTACACAGTGGCAGAATACCTGACCACTGTGACTGACCCAAACTTAAGGAAAGCTTTGACTACGTACAGACTCAGTGAGCATAGCCTTGCTATTGAGAAAGGCCGCCAAAGGCAGACTTGGCTCTCAAGAGAAGACAGGCTATGTGTACACTGCCCACAAAATTAGGTGGAAACTGAGCTGCACTTCCTAACCTCCTGCCAAATGTATGACCATATTAGAGACACATATTTCCCTCAGATTACACAGATCCACAAATAATTTGAAAACAAACCAATTTTGATAAACTCCCATATCTACTAGGTGAAATACCACAGTGTGCCATCACAGCAGCAAGATTTATGACCTTTTGCCACAAGAAAAGGGCAACCAGTGAAGAACAAACACCATTGTAAATACAACCCATATTTATGTTTATTTATTTTTCATTTTTTACTTTAACTATTTGCACATTGTTACAACACTGTATATAGACATAATATGACATCTGAAATGTCTTTATTCTTTTGGAAGTTGTGTGAGTGTAATATTTACTATTAATTTTTTTATATTTTATTTCACTTTTGTTTATTATCTACTTCACTTGCTTTGGAAATGTTACATATGTTTCCCATGCCAATAAAGCCCCTTAAACGCAATTGAATTGAGAACAGAGAGCGAGAGAGAGCAGTGCTGGTGGTCTGGGTGTGTCCCTGATCCAGACCGCCATTCATCCACTACTGCAGAGGGTTGGTCGTGCGTTTTGCCAATAGATCTGTCTCAGACAGAGGCTGTAGTTAGCACCCTATGTGGGAGCCATCAGAAGACAGGCAAAGAGATGTAGTTAGCACCCTATGAGGGAGCCATCAGAAGACAGGCAAAGAGATGTAGTTAGCACCCTATGAGGGAGCCATCAGAAGACAGGCGAAGAGAGATGTAGTTAACACACTGTGAGAGTGATAAAGCTGCTGGCTCACCAACAGAGAGTACACTGTGTCTGTTAAATGAGTGAGTGTATCGCCAACACGTAGGGAGAAAGTAGTGTGTCGTTAGCACCCTATAACAGAAAGGGAGAGAGTGGTGTTAGCATAGCTAGCATGCCAGGTGGCTGTGTGTGCGTGTGTGTGTGCGCGTGCGTGTCGGGTGTGGGGACAGGATAGCGTGCTGAATCCTAAAAGTGATTGAGAGGGACTATAAAAGCCGTGTAGTGATTGTGCCGGCCATGTAGCGCGCCGCTGACAGATCGAGACAATAAACAAATGAACAGGATCCCTATCGGCCAGGCTTAAAGGGAGCTGCGCGCCAGAGGGGTGAGGGGTCACTCTGATAATGCTTGTTATTGGCTGTCCCCTATGGAACGTTTAACCACTGTTAACATTAAAGCTTCATGTGGGCCACCTGTGTGACCTTGGCGTAGGGGAGCCCTGTCAGAAGCCCTCACATGGCTGTGTAAGTACTGAACCACCACCCCCTGCCAGGCTCCCTGTAGGGATACTCTGGAGGAGGGAGGGACATTCTGACGAGGGCATTGATGTCTCTGGAGGGGATGTTTTTGTGTGTATGTGTGAATTGTGCGTGCTTAAGTTTGTGCGTGCGGGTGTATGTATGTGTATGTCCCTGGTCATCCCCCCAATGTAGTTGTGTATCCTGGCAGGACAGACCAGTCCCTGTGGACGTGATGAGGGCCCGGATACGCTGTAGCCTGAGGGCTGTAGCATTGAGCTAAGGGGCTGAGTGGGCAGATGCGCCATGATGGGTTGGCATTCCCCTGCCTGCCTTTTAACCACAAAGAATGATGGCTTGATTCTCCTCATTGATTTTCCTCTACAAAGCACTGATGTGTAGGGAATAAATGGGAAATGTTCTCTAGGGTCTTTCAGCAGGCACCTCTCAACAAGATACTGTGCAGTGAAACAGACTAGTTTGGGGCTGTCTCCGCAGGACAAGCTGTATTTGTAATGCTCTCTTACTTTTGGCTTTCGGTTGTTTTGGAGTCTTTTGAAAATGAGAGAGAAGATGGTCTCTTGTTGTGTTGTTACGATACCAACATTTCAACAAAGGATACGACACCAGGCCAAGCATCATGATATCAAGTAGTATCGCGATACCACTGTGGGAAGAAATCTGTGACCTGGCATCCGTTTTCAAAACATTCTCCAAAAACCTGTCACTGGAATCCACACTTCTACTCAATACAACACATTTAATTTAACTTCACACTGTTAAGTGTATAATATAATACTACATATTATGTCTCATTTGCTGATATTTACAAAGGCCTACCTGTGATAAAGCTGGAAGATTGGGAGGAGGAATATACATGCATAATGATCTGCTTGTTATTGTGTCAGTGAGGGGAAAACACTGCATAATGATCTGCTTGTTATTGTGTCAGTGAGGGGAAAACACTGCATAATGATCTGCTTGTTATTGTGTCAGTGAGGGGAAAACACTGCATAATGATCTGCTTGTTATTGTGTCAGTGAGGGGAAAACACTGCATAATGATCTGCTTGTTATTGTGTCAGTGAGGGGAAAACACTGCATAATGATCTGCTTGTTATTGTGTCAGTGAGGGGAAAACACTGCATAATGATCTGCTTGTTACTGTGTCAGTGAGGGGAAAACACTGCATAATGATCTGCTTGTTATTGTGTCAGTGAGGGGAAAACACTGCATAATGATCTGCTTGTTATTGTGTCAGTGAGGGGAAAACACTGCATAATGATCTGCTTGTTATTGTGTCAGTGAGGGGAAAACACTGCATAATGATCTGCTTGTTATTGTGTCAGTGAGGGGAAAACACTGCATAATGATCTGCTTGTTATTGTGTCAGTGAGGGGAAAACACTGCATAATGATCTGCTTGTTATTGTGTCAGTGAGGGGAAAACACTGCATAATGATCTGCTTGTCATTGTGTCAGTAAGGGGAAAACACTGCATAATGATCTGCTTGTTATTGTGTCAGTGAGGGGAAAACACTGCATAATGATCTGCTTGTTATTGTGTCAGTAAGGGGAAAACACTGCATAATGATCTGCTTGTTATTGTGTCAGTGAGGGGAAAACACTGCATAATGATCTGCATGTTATTGTGTCCGTCAGGGGAAAACACTGCATAATGATCTGCTTGTTATTGTGTCAGTAAGGGGAAAACACTGCATAATGATCTGCTTGTTATTGTGTCAGTGAGGGGAAAACACTGCATAATGATCTGCTTGTTATTGTGTCAGTAAGGGGAAAACACTGCATAATGATCTGCTTGTTATTGTGTCAGTAAGGGGAAAACACTGCATAATGATCTGCTTGTTATTGTGTCAGTAAGGGGAAAACACTGCATAATGATCTGCATGTTATTGTGTCCGTCAGGGGAAAACACTGCATAATGATCTGCTTGTTATTGTGTGAGGGGAAAACACTGCATAATGATCTGCTTGTTCTTGTGTCAGTAAGGGGAAAACACTGCATAAGTATCTGCTTGTTATTGTGTGAGGGGAAAACACTGCATAAGTATCTGCTTGTTATTGTGTGAGGGGAAAACACTGCATAATTATCTGCTTGTTATTGTGTCAGTAAATGGAAAACACTGCATAATGATCTGCTTGTTATTGTGTCAGTAATTGGAAAACACTGCATAATGATCTGCTTGTTATTGTGTCAGTAAGGGGAAAACACTGCATAATGATCTGTTTGTTATTGTGTCAGTAAGGGGAAAACACTGCATAATGATCAGCTTGTTATTGTGTCAATAAGGGGAAAACACTGCATAATGATCTGCTTGTTATTGTGTCAGTAAGGGGAAAACACTGCATAATTATCTGCTTGTTATTGTGTCAGTAAGGGGAAAACACTGCATAATGATCTCCATGTCATTGTGTCAGTAAGGGGAAAACACTGCATAATGATCTGCTTGTTATTGTGTCAGTAAGGGGAAAACACTGCATAATGATCTGCTTGTTATTGTGTGAGGGGAAAACACTGCATAATGATCTGCTTGTTATTGTGTCAGTAAGGGGAAAACACTGCATAATTATCTGCTTGTTATTGTGTCAGTAAGGGGAAAACACTGCATAATGATCTGCATGTCATTGTGTCAGTAAGGGGAAAACACTGCATAATGATCTGCATGTCATTGTGTCAGTGCGGGGAAAACACTGCATAATGATCTGCTTGTTATTGTGTCAGTGAGGGGAAAACACTGCATAATGATCTGCTTGTTATTGTGTCAGTGAGGGGAAAACACTGCATAATGATCTGCTTGTTATTGTGTCAGTGAGGGGAAAACACTGCATAATGATCTGCTTGTTATTGTGTCAGTAAGGGGAAAACACTGCATAATGATCTGCTTGTTATTGTGTCAGTAAGGGGAAAACACTGCATAATGATCTGCTTGTTATTGTGTCAGTGAGGGGAAAACACTGCATAATGATCAGCTTGTTATTGTGTCAGTACGGGGAAGACACTGCATAATGATCTTGTCATGTCCTGACCAGTAAAAGGGTCATTTGTAGTTGTAGTATGGTTAGGGCGTGGCAGGGAGTGTTTGTTTTGTGTGTTTTTTTTTTTTTTTGGTTCTAGGGGATTTTGGTTCTAGTTTTCTATTTCTATATTTCTTTTTCTATGTGTGGCCAGGTATGGCTTCCAATCAGAGGCAGGTGTCTTTCGTTGTCTCTGATTGGAAGCCATACTTAGGCAGCCTGTTTTTCCTGTGTTTTTGTGGGTGGTTATTTTCTGTATAGCCTGTGTGCCTTATGGAACTGTTTCGTCATCTGTTTATTTTGTTTTGAGTGTTCTTTCAAATAAAAAAGAAAGATGAGCACTATACCCGCTGCATTTTGGTCACCGTTCATCGACGCTTGTGACAGATCTGCTTGTTATTGTGTCAGTCAGGGGAAAACACTGCATAATGATCTGCTTGTTACTGTGTCAGTGAGGGGAAAACACTGCATAATGATCTGATTGTTATTGTGTCAGTAAGGGGAAAACACTGCATAATGATCTGCATGTTATTGTGTCAGTAAGGGGAAAACACTGCATAATGATCTGCTTGTTATTGTGTCAGTAAGGGGAAAATACTGCATAATGATCTGCTTGTTATTGTGTGAGTGGAAAACACTGCATAATGATCTGCTTGTTATTGTGTCAGTAAGGGGAAAACACTGCATAATGATCTGCTTGTTATTGTGTCAGTAAGGGGAAAACACTGCATAATGATCAGCTTGTTATTGTGTCAGTAAGGGGAAAACACTGCATAATGATCTGCTTGTTATTGTGTGAGGGGAAAACACTGCATAATAATCTGCTTGTTATTGTGTGAGGGGAAAACACTGCATAATGATCTGCTTGTTATTGTGTCAGTAAGGGGAAAACACTGCATAATGATCTGCTTGTTATTGTGTCAATAAGGGGAAAACACTGCATAATGATCTGCTTGTTATTGTGTCAGTGAGGGGAAAACACTGCATAATGATCTGCTTGTTATTGTGTCAGTAAGGGGAAAACACTACATAATGATCTGCTTGTTATTGTGTGAGGGGAAAACACTGCATAATGATCTGCTTGTTATTGTGTCACTAAGGGAGAAAACCCCGCATAATGATCTGCTTGTTATTGTGTCAGTAAGGGGAAAACACTGCATGATGATCTGCTTGTTATTGTGTCAGTAAGGGGAAAACACTGCATAATGATCTGCTTGTTATTGTGTCAGTGAGGGGAAAACACTGCATAATGATCTGCTTGTTATTGTGTGAGGGGAAAACACTGCATAATGATCTGCTTGTTATTGTGTGATGTGAAAACACTGCATAATGATCTGCTTGTTATTGTGTCAGTGAGGGGAAAACACTGCATAATGATCTGCTTGTTATTGTGTCAGTAAGGGGAAAACACTGCATAATGATCTGCTTGTTATTGTGTCCGTCAGGGGAAAACACTGCATAATGATCAGCTTGTTATTGTGTCAGTGAGGGGAAAACACTGCATAATGATCTGCTTGTTATTGTGTCAGTAAGGGGAAACACTGCATAATGATCTGCTTGTTATTGTGTCAGTAAGGGGAAAACACTGCATAATGATCTGCTTGTTATTGTGTCAGTAAGGGGAAAACACTGCATAATGATCTGCTTGTTATTGTGTCAGTGAGGGGAAAACACTGCACAATGATCTGCTTGTTCTTGTGTCATTAAGGGGAAAACACTGCATAATGATCTGCTTGTTATTGTGTCAGTAAGGGGAAAACACTGCATAATGATCTGCTTGTTATTGTGTCAGTAAGGGGAAAACACTGCATAATGATCTGCTTGTTATTGTGTCAGTAAGGGGAAAACACTGCATAATGATCTGCTTGTTATTGTGTGAGGGGAAAACACTGCATAATGATCTGCTTGTTATTGTGTCAGTGAGGGGAAAACACTGCACAATGATCTGCTTGTTATTGTGTAAGTAATTGGAAAACACTGCATAATGATCTGCTTGTTATTGTGTCAGTGAGGAGAAAACACTGCATAATGATCTGCTTGTTATTGTGTCAGTAAGGGGAAAACACTCCATAATGATCTGCTTGTTATTGTGTCAGTAAGGGGAAAACACTGCATAATGATCTGCTTGTTATTGTGTGAGGGGAAAACACTGCATAATGATCTGCTTGTTATTGTGTCAGTGAGGGGAAAACACTGCATAATGATCTGCTTGTTATTGTGTCAATAAGGGGAAAACACTGCATAATGATCTGCTTGTTATTTTGTCAGTGAGGGGAAAACACTGCATAATGATCTGCTTGTTATTGTGTCAGTGAGGGGAAAACACTGCATAATGATTTGCTTGTTATTGTGTCAATAAGGGGAAAACACTGCATAATGATCTGCTTGTTATTGTGTCAGTAAGGGGAAAACACTGCATAATGATCTGCTTGTTATTGTGTCAGTGAGGGGAAAACACTGCATAATGATCTGCTTGTTATTGTGTCAGTAAGGGGAAAACACTACATAATGATCTGCTTGTTATTGTGTCAGTAAGGGGAAAACACTGCATAATGATCTGCTAGTTATTGTGTCAGTGAGGGGAAAACACTGCATAATGATCTGCTTGTTATTGTGTCAGTGAGGGGAAAACACTGCATAATGATCTGCTTGTTATTGTGTCAGTGAGGGGAAAACACTGCATAATGATCTGCTTGTTATTGTGTCAGTGAGGGGAAAACACTGCATAATGATCTGCTTGTTATTGTGTCAGTAAGGGGAAAACACTGCATGATGATCTGCTTGTTATTGTGTCAGTAAGGGGAAAACACTGCATAATGATCTGCTTGTTATTGTGTCAGTGAGGGGAAAACACTGCATAATGATCTGCTTGTTATTGTGTCAGTAAGGGGAAAACACTGCATGATGATCTGCTTGTTATTGTGTCAGTAAGGGGAAAACACTGCATAATGATCTGCTTGTTATTGTGTGAGGGGAAAACACTGCATAATGATCTGCTTGTTATTGTGTCAGTGAGGGGAAAACACTGCCTAAAACCTTCTTTACTTTACCTTCTTAACACACACACACACCACTCTCTCTATCTCTATCTCTATCTCTCTCTCTCTCTCTCTCTCTCTCTCTCTCTCTCTCTCTCTCTCTTATAAACACAAAAACACACACTTTCCCAACATGTAAAGCGTTAGGAACCAAACAGAATTTAAGTAGCACCAGAAAGAAATCCATGTTTTATATATACTGAACAAAAATATAAATGTAACACGCAACATTTTTTTATATTTTACTGGGTTACAGTTCATATAAAGAAATCATTCAATTTAAATAAAATCATTAGGCCCCAGTCTATGAATTTCACACAACTGGGAATACAGATATGCATCTGTTGATTACAGATACCTTTTTTTAAAGTAGGGGCGTGGATCAGACATCCAGTCAGTATCTGGTGTGACCACCATTTGCCTCGTGCAGCTCGACACATCTCCTTCACATAGAGTTGATCAGGCTGTTGATTGTGGCCTGTGGAATGTTGTCCCACTCCTCTTCAATGGCTGTGCGAAGTTCTTGGATATTGGCGGGAACTGGAGTATGCTGTTGTACACGTCAATCCAGAGCATCCCAAACATGTTCAATGGGTGACATGTCTGGTGAGTATGTAGGCCATGGAAGAACTGGGACATTTTCAGCGTATAGGAATTGTGCAAAAATGTGTGAATAACATTTCAGCTAAATAAGATTTTTGTGTTTATGGAACATTTCTGTTATCTTTTATTTCAGCTCATGAAACATTGGACCAACACTTTACATGTTGCATTTATATTTTTTTTCAGTATAGTTTAGACTTACATTAGGCCTATATGAATCCTACCTTTGAAGCACATCTCATGAGTAGCAGAACCTTTTCCTTTCTTCCTGTGCCAATCAAATTAGCCTTGACCTACTGTCAAGTTACCAGGTTGTTAGCTAGGTAGGTATCATGACTGAACAACATTGTTTGTTATCAAACCAATAATTAGTGACGTGGGATCAGTTTAAAATGGCCCGCGACATGGTTTGTGAAACTATTTAAAGTGCGCACAAATCCCAGTCAAAAGAAAAAAGGTATCTCCGTTAATATGGGTCATATTTCTTTACTGTTTAGGCTCGAGACAAGCAGTTTTCTCTGTTGTAAAGCTGCAAGCATGCCTGTCGCCAAGCGGTGCTCCATTTTCCCTCACTGACACACAAAAGGCTGCTTGACAGTGAACTTCAAACTCAGACTGGTCTGTGCTCTTGATTATAACAGGTGATGTAATGATACAATCTATCATCTTTGCTCGCTCTGCGTCCTGCTCCAATGTAACAAATGTACAACTCTAACAACAGAAGACTCATCAGGGTCTGCATCCCCGTCGCCATCATGGCTAAATTATATATTTTTTATCTGACTGAGGAATAGATGCTCATGAAGAGCAGAAGGAGAGAAGCATGTGAGGGAGGGCTGGTAGAGGGTTATGCTGGCTGATTACAGCTGCTACACGTGATGTGAGCATGGAAGTGAATATGATTGGACCTGTGCATACCAGAGACTAGTGGCTGTTGCTTCAATTCAACTGAATTTAAAGATTTTGTAGCAGGTTTTTTAGATCACTAGGGCTGAAAAAGTCAGTATCATATGAAACAGTACTACGGTATTCTAAAAAATATATCCTAAGTATCATGATGTTTTGGTACCGTGAAGATACCGTGGTAACCGGTATACCGTGCAACGCTAGTCTCTTGCTGGTTTGCCATTTTTCTCCTCCCTTGGTTTCTTTTTCGTTTTCAGCAAAGTTAAATCTTTTTCAATTTTCTCTTTTCTCTTTTTCCTCCCTTTTTTCTGAACCTTAGGTCCGCTCACAAAAAAACACGATGAGTCTACAATGAACAAACCGAGGGATGAAGGTATTTTTGCAGCATGTTTAACCCTTTTGTGGTATTTTTTAAACTTTTGGAGGGGATAGAATAACATACTGACATTATATGTTGGTGTCTGTAAGTGTAATCACTATTATTATCTCAGTTGTAATCTCTAATTGTCATCGTCTCACAAAAATGTAATAAGTATAATGATATACACATAATATATCATATTTGATACCATAGCTAAAAGCTAGCTAGAATAGATAACTCAACGTTAATGTTGTGAAGTAGACTGATATAGACAGACATACTCCCCTCTTATCTATCATCTCTCTCATCTCTCTTTTTCCTTCGCTATCTCTCTTTCGCTCTCTCTTGCTCTATTTCTCTCTCTCTCTCTCTCGCTCTCTTTCTCCCTCTCTCTGTCTTTCTCTCAGTCTTTTTCTCTCTCTCACACACACACACACACACACACACACACACACACACACACACACACACACACACACACACACACACACAAACCTCAATTGTTCCACACACCCCTGCCACAGCCATTTCCTCCTTTTTTAGTATATGGTTAATCAACCAATAAACTGAATTTTATTTGCATAACACTTTTTACAAAGTCATGCTGTTTTAACTGTCCTCTGTCTTGCACCATCCAAAAGGTGAATACTTTATATTTTGTTTAATAGGTATTCTTTAACTGCATTGTGTAGATTGGGTCTTTGATTGATCCACTTGACCATTTCTTTATTTGATTCTTTGTTGGGGAATAGGTGGGTTTTTACAGTAAAGGCATTACAGTTTGGTTGTAGGGGGATGCTGGCATTTGGATACGATTCCAAGCGGTGACGGTTGCTATCACACAAACATTACACATGTAGGAAACCATGTAACTAGTTGTTAAAACTAGCCAGGGGAATGATGCCTTGTCTTTATATAATCAAGAGGTCTGAAAGATCAGACTTTTACAATTGTGTTTGTGTGCGTGTGTGTGCATATGTTTGTGTATGCATCCACTCAGGTGTCTGTGTGTTTGTGCTTGATTGTATGTGTTAAGGTGTGTTTGCTGTTTCCATGTTCATTTCTCCCATTCTGCCGTCTCTAATTGTTATGGTTTAAAAAGAGACAGATCTAGCTAATCCAATTGTGCGGTTTGTTAACGGTGAAAAGAGAGGGAAGGATGCGTACAGGAATCTGGAGGAGAGGAGCAGAATGACAGAAGAGAGATGAAAGAGAAAGGGAGAGGGGAGCGCTGAGAGCACAGGGGAGGGCGAGGAGGGGGAGAAAATGGAAAAAATAGTGGTGATGAAGACAAGTGCATGATGAAATGACATTTATAGAGCTTTGAAAGTGAGAGAGAGGGAGGAAAAGAGGGTGGATGAGTGGGAGACTAGGAGGGAAAAGAGTGAGAAAGAGAGAGGTACAGAATAGAGGAAGTGAGAGAGAATGCAGTCCAATATCAAGAGACTAGTAAGGCTGAGATGAAGGGAGAGAAATGCAGCAAGGGTGGAGGGAGAGAGAGCAGCAAGGGTGGAGGGGGAGAGAGAGCAGCAATGGTGGAGGGGGGAGAGAGAGCAGCAATGGTGGAGGAGGGGGAGAGAGAGCAGCAATGGTGGAGGGGGGAGAGAGAGCAGCAACGGTGGGGGGGAGCAGCAAGGGTGGAGGGGGGAGAGCAGCAGCAGAAGAAAGGCAGAGAGAAGGGGAGAGGGAGAGTGACGGGTTACGAAGAGAGGAGAGGAGAGGAAGGAAGGAAAGGAGCGAGAATAGTGTGCCAGTGTTTCAGGGGCTGTTTTGAAGCAGGCAGGACAGTGAGGGCCCTTTTGGCCCTGTAGGCCTGGGATGTAGGCTGATGTTGGCTGAGTGAGACAGTTCTCTCTACTCCCCTCCCACATGCACACATGAACTCTTATCATGCACTCTTATTATGCACTCTTATCATGCACTAACACATGCACTATTATCATGCACTAACATATGCACGCTTATCATGCACCCTTATCATGCACTAGCATATGCACTCTTATCATGTACTCTTATCATGCACTAACATATGCACTCTTATCATGTACTCGTATCACGCACAAACATATGCACTCTTATCATGTACTCTTATCATGCACTAGCATATGCACTCTTATCATGTACTCTTATCATGCACTCTTATCATGTACTCTTATCATGCACAAACATATGCACTCTTATCATGTACTCTTATCATGCACTAACATATGCACTCGTATCATGTACTCTTATCATGCACTAACATATGCACTCGTATCATGTACTCTTACCATGCACTAACATATGCACTCGTATCATGTACTCTTATCATGCACTAACATATGCACTCGTATCATGTACTCTTATCATGCACTAACATATGCACTCGTATCATGTACTAACATATGCACTCATATCATGTACTCTTACCATGCACTAACATATGCATTCATATCATGTACTAACACGTGTGAAGTCACACATACAGTACACAGACAGTAAATCACTCTACATCACTTTCTTTCACAGACACATCCTACACCAACACACACTCCATCACATACAAACAGGGGCATCAGCACCCACACAACACAGGGAAGGGGAAGGCATGACAAACCTAACCTAACGCACTGTAGCAGGCCTAAAATAAACGCCCCAAACTAGATCCCCTACATACTGGTCTTGACGAGAAGAAAAAAAACTGTCCGGGGAGGTTCTCTTCTACACTGTTCAACCAATCCATTAAATGAGGAGGAGGATGGACTAGTCTGACTGGGTCAGTCCAGACCCCTGCTACGAGGTTAGCTCTTGTGCTGATGCTTAGAAAGACCTCCATAAAGAATGAATGAGTTCCACGTACTGTACAGAGTGATGAACAGCTGCATACATAATGTCTATGATCTACAGAATATCCACAGTATGTATGGTGCAGTCAACCTATCAGATGGACCCATAACACACATATTAATATTACATACATATTACATGCATATTACATATGTATTATATACATATTACATGCATATTACATACATAGTATATACATATTACATGCATAGTACATACATATTATATACATATTACATGCTGTCTCTGTGACTGGATATGTAAGTAACGTTGGTTAGTTAACGTTAACGTTATCTAACGTAGGTTAATGACATGTTTGGATGGAGTGTTAACCTCCAGGACGTCCCGATGTGAGTCAGTCACATAGTGAAATGTCTCTCTGAGGAGATGCGTACACCTGGAGAGTCCTGCAGGTGGCTCTAACACACATCCCATCTCCTTCCTCTGTGAGTCAGCCTGAACACGTGCACAGACACATACTGCAACATGTACATTATCATGCCGTCATGCTAGGCTCGTACGCTCACACACGGACACATAATAAACTCAAATCGTTACGTTCGCTTGGCTCCCATTAACACAGAGGTATTTGAATGCTTTATGTGGGTGAACAGCGAGATAGATTGTCACAAAGGCCTACATCCTTTAGAGGTAACACATGCTCACAAACACACAGAACACTCAGACGTCCACAGCAACACTCTCAGAGACAAAGTACCTGGTGCTCTAGATGTCCTAGCTCTGCTGGAGAAGAGTGACACTCTCCAGTCCAGTGCTGAGCGTCCCTCTCTGTCAATGTCTCTGTCGCTGTCTGTCTCTGTGTGTGTGTTGTTTGTCATGTGCTTGTGGTGTGTGACTGCCTGGTGACAGAGAGGAGAGCTGATCCATTAGCCAGGCGTCACCAAGGGCTCTGCTGGCCTGGTAATGCTGGGATAATTGAACTTGTTTACATCTCCTCTGGGAAATCACTAGAGACACACAATACACTGGAGAGAAAGGGAATGGAGTGTGTGTGGTGTGTGTGTGTGTGTGTGTGTGTGTGTGTGTGTGCGTGTGTGTGTGCGTGTGCGTGTGCGTGTGCGTGCGTGCGTGCGTGCGTGCGTGCGTGCGTGTGTGTGTGTGATGCACTCTGGTGCATGTGTAACCTGAGATTCAGGTTGTGATGCAAATATGTGAGTAGAATGTGTTACCACGGCAACAGGCTCAGAGTGAGTCAGTGCAATGGAATGGCTGGTGCGGTTCTATTAGAGAGAGAAGAGGCAGTTTCCATAGCGACTCAGCATCGGAGCTGCCTATGTGTGTGTGTGTGTCCGTGTGCTCACGTGTGTGAAGTTTCCTACATGCATCTCTGTGTCCGTGAAGGGACCTTGCCATGTACAACTTTGTAACGGTTTATTTGATCTCATCCTGTCCCCCCATTTTCTTGTGACATTACTCTTTCTACTCCTCTCTCTCTCTCTCTCTCTCTCTCTCTCTCTCTCTCTCTCTCTCTCTCTCTCTCTCTCTTTCTCTCTCTCTCTCTCGCACGCACTCTTTCTCTCTGCCTCTGTGCATATCTCTTTCTCTCTATCTCTCTCTTTTCCCATCGTTCTCTACATTATTTATTTACTCATCTCTCTCCCTCTGTATATTTTTCCATCTCTCTCTCTATCTCCATCTCCCTGTCTCCCACTCCAGAAGCTCATCAGGCTAAACAGATGCTGTGCTGTTATTTATGTTTCCTCTTGGTCTGGCTCTCATATGAATTATCCACAGGGCAGACGCTAGGCTAACTGGGCAGCACTGGCAGCTCTGCCCTACTAAAGATACATAGACCATACCACAGCACGTCACAGAGAGGGGGGACCCTGTGAAACCCAGACCGTACCAGCATACTACAGAGAGGACAGTAGGAGAGACAGTGGCAGACTGTACCATAACTCGCCAGAGGGGACAGTGAGAGTTACAGACTGTGCCATAATTCCACAGAAAGATGGGACCCAGGGAGACTTGTAGCACAGCACTACAAGAGGGGACAGAAACATACACAGACTGCCACAACAACACTACCACCATGTTCTAACATCTAAAATGGCTAACCACTGGATAGGTTCCAACACTAAAGCTTTCACTTATAATGTCCTCTCAGTTCAGTATGACGGTCAGGAATGAGGAGAAGAAGCTTACGTTTCAGACTTTGGAGATATACCCTGCATATACAAAAGTATGTGGACACCCCTTCAAATTAGTGGATTCGGCTATTTCACCCACACCCGTTGCTGACAGGTGTATAAAATTGAGCACCTAGCCACGCAATCTCGATAGACAAACCTTGGCAGTAGAATGGCCTTACTGAAGAGCTCACTGACTTTCAACATGGCACCGTCATATGATGCCACCTTTCCAACAAGTCAGTTCATTCAATTTCTGCCCTGCTAGAGCTGCCCAGGTCAACTGTAAATGCTGTTATTGGAAATTGGAAACATCTGTCCTCGGTTGCAACACTCAATACCAAGTTCCAAACTGCCTCTGGAAGCAACGTCAGCACAAAAGCTGTTCGTCGGGAGCTTCATGAAATGGGTTTCCATGGCCGAGCAGCCGCACACAAGCCTAAGATCACCATGCACAATGCTAAGCGTCGGCTGGAGTGGTGTAAAGCTCGCCACCATTGCACTCTGGAGCAGTGGAAACGCGTTCTCTGGAGTGATGAATAACGCTTCACCATCTGGCAGTCTGACGGACGAATCTGGGTTTGGCGGATGCCAGGAGAACGCTACCTGCCCCAATGCATAGTGCCAATGGTAATGTTTGGTGGAGAAGGAATAATGTTCTGGGGCTGTTTTTCATGGTTCGGGCTAGGCCCCTTAGTTCCACTGAAGGGAAATCTTAATGCTACAGAATACAATGACATTCTAGATGATTCTGTGCTTCCAACATTGTGGCAACAGTTTGGGGAAGGCCCATTACTGTTTCAGCATGACAATGCCCCGTGTACAAAGCAAGGTCCATACAGAAATGGTTTGTCGAGATCGGTGTGGAAGAACTTGACTGGCCTGCACAGAGCCCTGACCTCAACCCCATCGAACACATTTGAGATGAATTGGAACGCCAACTGCGAGTCAAGCCTAATCACCCAACCTCCGTGCCCGACCTCACTAATACTTTTGTTGCTGAATGGAAGCAAGTCCTTTCAACAATGTTCCGACATCTAGTGGAAAGCTTTCCAAGAAAATTGGAGGCTGTTATAGCAGCAAAGGGGGGGACCACCTCTGCTAGGGGCGGCAGGTGGCCTAGTGGTTAGACCGTTGGACTAATAACCAAAAGGTTGCAAAATCAAATCCCCGAGCTGACAAGGTAAAAATCTGTTGTTCTGAACAAGGCTGTTAACCCACTGTTCCTAGGCCATCATTGAAAATAAGAATTTGTTCTTACCTAGTTAAAAAAAAAAATGTGCCCATGATTTTGGAATGAGAGGTGTCCACATACTTTTGGTCATGTAGTTTAGTTGAAGATGAGAGGCCACAGTAGAAAAGCGAGATTGAATGACACATATGCAGAGAAGGATATATGATTTGAGTGAATGATGTTCTGTGGACATTTCTGTGGGTGTTTTTTTTGTAAATACACAAAAAGTTGTGTCATCTGTTCCTCAGAATCTAAAGTTGTTCTACTTCTGTCTCTTTCTCTCATCCTCTCATTTTGTGTGTGTGTGTGTGTGTGTGTGTGTGTGTGTGTGTGTGTGTGTGTGTGTGTGTGTGTGTGTGTGTGTGTGTGTGTGTGTGTGTGTGTGTGTGTGTGTGTGTGTGTGTGTGTGTGTGTGTGTGTCCATGTCCCTCTCTTCGCCACAGATATCCGTGACCGTCGGAAGAAGCCGGTGATGTTGTTCATTCATGGCGGCTCCTACATGGAGGGGGCGGGAAACATGTTCGACGCCAGCGTCCTCGCAGCCTACGGCAACGTCATTGTGGTCACTATGAACTACCGTCTGGGCGTGCTTGGTGAGTATGTCTGTCGGCATACTATGACATCACTTCCTGTTTGCATCCTCAGTACTCTTAGTCTATGGTTTCTCTCTCCTGAATTAGATGCCTTGCAATTATATAAAGCAAGGAATTTTTCCTGATCATGTAAACTGACCAGGAAAAGATCTGGGTCATTCTTGTACAGATGTAGGATCTTAATTTGAGCCAGTCCCCTACAGCAGGAAAATAATCCAGCAGGGGTTGATACATTTTTTGTTAAGGCAAATCAAGTCTTACATTTTAAAATGGAAATTACTAACTTTAGAAGGCTTTTTTAAACCTTGAAAACACTACAAGTCTGCATTTCCTGCCATGCAGGAACATTTTCAGCAACAAAAGAGTGATCCAATCCTAAACCTACATCTGTAGTCTACAACTAGGTCCTGGACTTTGTCCTGACCACATGACCTGAACAGGAGAACCATCTGGCCCTAGCTGAACCATGACCTGAGCATTGTGTGGTCTGCCCCTGTGTACAGACTGAGCCAGTGGACAGGAGTTTAGTCAGCTGTTCTGAGGGGCTGACTGCCTGCTTGTTTCAACAGGTGTTTGTTTGTATACAGTACACCACAGTATCCATTGTGGTTGCCAGGTTGGGTAATGGGATCTTGTTTACTGTATCAAGCCTGTCTCAACACATCAGAGTATTCTTCAAGAGAGAAATTGGAGTACTTTATGATACAGTTCAAGCTTTCCCGCTAGTGCAAACCGAGTGAAATGTGACCCAGACAGTCATTGACAGACCGGGCCAGCCAGTTGAGAGGTTTGAGAGTTTAAGGTGCACCTGGCAGCAGTCCTGTCCTGACCTGCTAAATTTGGGTCTGTCTGTTTTGTGGTCATGTTTCATGTGCTATTATGCTTTTCTATATCTGTCTGACTAACTGGAAACATTATTGAGTGGAGCGTGAGAACAATCCTCTGTGTGAACTCCAGTTTTCTTAACGCACTATTTAATCCTTGCGCTGCATGCCGCTGTAATGGACTGATCCAAATGCTCCTCAATGGTGTGCGTGTTCACATCATTCTTAAGCCAAATAGTAGTCTTTCCCTGTGTGATTTACATACTCATGTGTGTAGCAGTTGTGTATGTACTGCATGTGTGTGCGTCTGTATATGTATTATGTAGGTATGTGTGTAATTTACCCTTGTGTAGTGTACCACACACACACACACACACTGACACAGAGGTAAAGAGCGATCTTGCTGAGCGATGCAGAGGGATGATGCAGTGTCCTCGATTCCTCTAACATGGTTGAACATTTTGGTACGTGGGCGAGTAGACTAACCTCTCTCTCTCTCCCTCTGTTCTGCTTCAACTGGGTTACTCTACTGTACTGAAGGGATTATATGTGTGTGTGTGTGTGTGTGTGTGTGTGTGTGTGTGTGTGTGTGTGTGTGTGTGTGTGTGTGTGTGTGTGTGTGTGTGTGTGTGTGTGTGTGTGTGTGTGTGTGTGTGTGTGTGTGTGTTTGTTAGGGAGTTTGTGTGTTTGTGTGTACGTGCTTGTGTGTGTGTGTGTGTGTGCGTGCAT
Organism: Salmo salar; assembly: GCF_965601325.2. Lineage (NCBI taxonomy): Eukaryota > Metazoa > Chordata > Actinopteri > Salmoniformes > Salmonidae > Salmo > Salmo salar. Next base: position 103,630,819 of record NC_138301.1, read on the forward strand.
TTATTCATACATGTATTAGTGTGTGTGTGTGTGCATTTTGTGTGCATGTGTACGTGTGCATATTTGAATATGTAACAGTAGAAATTGTGCCATCCACCCTCACCACCTCTCTCATTGAACAAAATATTTTGGGCCTAAAAAGAGAAAGACAACTGCTCGACATTTCAACAATATGTTTAGCACATAATCTTTAGTATCATATCATACGTATGCACATGCACACTGACATATGCCAACCTGATTTCAGCCTGTGCCTTTAAGAGAGAGATAGGGGATATAGAGGGAGGGAGCGAGAGAGAAGGGGGATAGAGACAGATGAGGGAGGGAGAAACAGAGAGAGACAGCGTTAGAGAGAGAAGGAGAAACAGAGAGACAGCATTAGAGAGAGAAGGAGAAACAGAGAGAGACAGCGTTAGAGAGAGAAGGAGAAACAGAGAGAGACAGCGTTAGAGAGAGAAGGAGAAACAGAGAGAGACAGCGTTAGAGAGAGAAGGAGAAACAGAGAGAGACAGCGTTAGAGAGAGAAGGAGAAACAGAGAGAGACAGCGTTAGAGAGAGAGAAGGAGAAACAGAGAGACAGTGTTAGAGAGAGAAGGAGAAACAGAGAGAGACAGCGTTAGAGAGAGAAGGAGAAACAGAGAGACAGCATTAGAGAGAGAAGGAGAAACAGAGAGAGACAGCGTTAGAGAGAGAAGGAGAAACAGAGAGACAGCGTTAGAGAGAGAAGGAGAAACAGAAGGGGAGATGAGAACAGTCTAAAAATAACCCATCAGAAGTGCTTTTTAAATCTGCAGCGAAGCAAAGAATTCATTCAATCAAAATGTGTTAATGCAATATGGCCACAGCACACACACACACACACACACACACACACACACACACACACACACACACACACACACACACACACACACACACACACACACACCACACACACACACACACACACACACACACACACACACACACACACACACACACACAGACAAGCTTAAACTTACAGTATCTCTCTATAGTCTCTTACAATTTCATAAGGGTTTCAAAACAAATGAAAGGTTTTCGTGGATGTTAGATGAATTCATGATATGTTTGTGCTTTGTGAAAGGGGAGAAGATGTCTGATAACTGTTTGAGACGAATCCCAAATGTCTGCAATGTGCAGTCCAGTCCCTCCTGGCTGCTCCAGCCCAATGCTGCTGCCTCCCACCTTCCCCTGCCGTCCTCCTGGCTGCTCCAGCCCAATGCTGCTGCCTCCCACCTTCCCCCTACCGTCCTCCTGGCTGCTCCAGCCCAATGCTGCTGCCTGCTTACCTTCCCCCTACTGTCCTCCTGGCTGCTCCAGCCCAATGCTGCAGCCTGCTCACCTTCCCTCTACCGTCCTCCTGGCTGTTCTAGCCCAATGCTGCTGCCTGCTCACCTTCCCCCTACCGTCCTCCTGGCTGCTCCAGCCCAATGCTGCTGCTTGCTTACCTTCCCCCTACCGTCCTCCTGGCTGCTCCAGCCCGATGCTGCTGCCTACTCACCTTACACTTACCTTCCTCCTGGCTGCTCCAGCCCAATGCAGCCTCCTGATTTGTGCTGCACAGCCATCTGTTCAGACTAATTAACTAATTAACTAATTAATGAACTCTGGGGAAGGGCCAACCATCACTGGACTGTGGGAGAGAGAGAGAGGCTTCTCACCTCAGGAAGAGAAATGAAACACTTTGCTGTCTTCATCTTCTCCTCCTTCTCCTTCTTCTTCTCCTCCAACCACTCCTCTCTTCTTCTCCTCTCGATCATTTCATCCCCATTCTCTCCATCAGATCAGACCAATCTCTCTGATTGAACAGGATCGGATGACTCCTAATGAGTTCATCTCATGTGTTTTTTCCTCTCCTCTCTACCAACAAACACCAAATCCCTGAATGATCATTCCCAGCTCTCTCCGGATGCACCCAAGGACACTGCCTTTGAGTTATTAATGCTTCAGCATACAGCCTATTGGTTTCAATGTACAGTAATCTCATAATGACAAACCCAGCTCAGATTGAATAAATAGAGCCAGTGTTGGGATGTGAGTATTATGAGAAATCTCATGTTCCCTTTTATAATGAGGTGATCATTTGGTTATTGTTGCATAGGGCTGTCAGGAGAAAGTGAATTTGCCTGCACAAACGTAGCGAGTGGAGGAAGCATGAAATGGAAAGAGATGGGGTATAGTGTTACTGTATGGAATAATCATTTAGATGGGCTATAGTGTTACTGTATGGAATAATCATTTAGATGGTGAAACAACATAGTACAATAGAATAGACCACAACCCAATCCTGCATAACACAGCAGGATAACACTGGAGAGTGCACAACGATTGACAATACAACAGCCAATAATAAAATAGACAGGTTAGCTGACAATGTCACGAAAACAAAGTGCAAGCTTCAAAGGGGCAGAATACCATGTGTTGCTCTGATTCTGGCTGGCCAGATAGCTAACAGCAATGACAAGACACTGCCATGTGGTGAATTGTAAGTGTCTCGTTTCAGCCTGATTGATCTTGTTCTTGAGACCATGTCTTTTGAGGTGTTATGACTGATGTCACATCTATGCTTATATGGCTAAAAATTGCTAGCTAGCTAGCTAACCAACATCTGTAAGGATGTATTTTAGAGACATTTGCTCATTGTGCAACTTTATTTATGTTTTTGATAAACATTGGAGACGAAATATAGTTTACATGTTATGAACAACCTAAACCAACCCTATCTGTTTTGCCCCATAGTTGCGCACGCTTTGGTTTTGTTGCTAAACAACCAACCCGTCTATACAGAAGGATAGGGATTTCTCTGAAACACACAGATACTGATAAAGGCCATGATGGACACGGTTGATCTCAAAGGTTACCTCACATTGCACAATGAGCAATTTCACCTATGAGTCCAATTTTACGCTGTTAGACACAGGCTCGTGTTTACAAGAAGAACAAACCGTCCGTGAACGATGTAGTCTGAAAACACTGTGCTTCTGTGGAAGGCAGACATCTTACGGTAATACTCAATCTGTACTCAATCAGGTCATTTCAATGTAGGTGTGGACCACACTGCTGGACTGATTTATACACAACCATATTTACCCTTCTTCTCATCTGCCCCCCACCTGCCGTAGCTTTGAAGGCTGTCTCTCCATTTCCCGGTGTTCTTCCCTCTGTCTCTATATCGATATGTATGTTTATGTATCTGTCCTACTCTTCTGTACACTGAGTATACCAAATATTAAGAACACCTTTCTAATATTGAGTTGCACCCCAATGTTGACTCCAGTGCTTCCCACAGTTGTGTCAAGTTGGCTGGATGTTCTTTGGGTGGTGGACCATTCTTGATACACATGGGAAACTGTTGAGCGTGAAAAACCCAGCCGCGTTGCTGTTCTTGACACAAACTGGTGTGCCTGGCACCTAAATAAAATCTAAAATCATTCATTTTCCATTTGTTTTGTCTTTGCTTTCTACACACCTGGTTTCTATTCCCCAATTACATGTTCATTATTTAACCCTCTGTTTCCCCCATGTTTGTGTACGTGTTTGTTTTATTGTAAGGCTGTATCTGACGGCTGGTATTATTGTTACCGGGTTTTGTTATTACGCCCGTTTATTTCGTGGTACCGGTATTTTTCCAGCACCATAGTATTATGTTTACACTGGTGTTTTTTCTTGAATTAAATACCTTGTCCACACATCTCAGCTCTCCTGCGCCTGACTCCTTTCACCAGTTACCCACAGCTTTGACAGAAACACGCACCCCAAAGGAATGGATTCAGCAGGAGCAGGTGCTCCAGCAGTAGGGGTTGAGGAGCGAGTCCAGCAGCACGCTGCCATGCTGCAGCATCTCGGCAGCGCCATGGATCGCGTGCTACAAACTATGGAGCGCTGGGAGAGAAGAGGAGTCCCTCCAGCGTCTCCACCAGCACCACCAGTCTCACCATCACTCACCCCTCCTTCACCCGGGCCCAGTGTGATACGGCTCGCCCTCCCGAAGGAGTATGATGGAACGGCGGCGGGTTGTCAGGGGTTCTTGCTCCAGCTAGAGCTCTATCTGGCAACCGTCCACCCGGCTCCTTCGGGCCGAGAGAGCATCGCCGCCCTTGTCTCCTGCCACTCAGGGAAAGCCCTGGAGTGGGCCAACGCCGTATGGGGGGGAAGAAGAAGCGGTGTTGGACCACTTCAAGGGTTTCACCCGCCGCCAAAGGCAGGGGACGAGGAGCGCACAGGAGTTCGCGTTGGAATTCCGGACCCTGGCCGCTGGCACGGGATGGGACAACAGGGCCCTGATCGATCACTACCGGTGGAGTCTGCGCGAGGACGTCCGTCGGGAGTTGGCCTGCAGGGACACCACTCTCACATTCAACCAGCTGGTGGACCTGTCCATCCGGCTGGATAACCTGCTGGCTACCCGCGGACGTCCAGATTGGGGTCTGTCGGTTCCATCCCCCATCACCACCGCTCCGACGCCCATGGAGCTGGGAGGTGCTGCACTTAGGGCGACCGGAGGAGGGGCCGTTCCATGCACCATCTGTGGCCGCAGAGGGCACACTGCCGGTCGGTGCTGGGGATGTTCCTCTGGGATTCGAGGCAGCACCCCAGGTGAGTCGGCACCAGGCTCACCCAGAGCCCCCTGTTGCTCACATGTTTTTGTTTATTTTCCCCGCATTCCCAGCGTAAGGCGCTCGTAGATTCAGGCGCAGCTGGGAATTTTATTGACAGGTCATTTGCCCATAGTTTAGGGATCCCCATTGTTCCTGTGGATATGCCCTTCCCTGTGCACGCCTTAGATAGTCGACCATTAGGGTCAGGGCTAATTAGGGAGGCCACCGCTCCACTGGGCATGGTTACGCAGGAGGGTCACAAGGAGAGAATCAGTCTATTCCTTATTGATTCTCCTGCGTTTCCCGTGGTGCTGGGCCTACCCTGGTTGGCCTGTCATGACCTCACTATTTCGTGGCAACAGAGGGTTCTCACGGGGTGGTCACGAAAGTGCTCGGGGAGGTGTTTAGGGGTTTCCGTTGGTGCTACTACGGTGGAAAGTCCAGACCAGGTCTCCACCATGCGCATCCCCTCTGAATATGCCGATTAGGCTCTCGCATTCTGTAAAAAGAAGGCGACTCAATTACCACCCCATCGACGAGGGGATTGTGCGATAAATCTCCTGGTAGACGCAGCACTTCCCAGGAGTCACGTGTATCACCTGTCGCAAGAGGAGACGGCGGCTATAGAAACATATGTCTCCGAATCTCTGGGGCAGGGGTATATTCGGCCCTCCACTTCACCTGCCTCCTCAAGTTTATTTTTTGTGAAGAAGAAGGATGGAGGTCTGCGCCTGTGTATTGACTATCAAGGCACCAACCAAATCACTGTGAGATACAGTTACCCGCTGCCTCTCATAGCCAGTGCGATCGAGTCAATGCACGGATTGGATCTCAGGAGCGCTTACAACCTGGTGCGTATCCGGGAGGGGGACGAGTGGAAGACGGCATTTAGTACCACCTCAGGGCACTATGAGTACCTCATCATGCCGTACGGGCTGATGAATGCTCCATCAGACTTCCAGGCCTTTGTAGACGAGATTTTCCGGGACCTGCACGAGCAGGATGTAGTGGTGTATATCGACGACATTCTGATATACTTCGCTACACGCGCCGAGCATGTGTCCCTGGTGCGCAGGGTGCTTGGTCGTCTGTTGGAGCATGACCTATACGTCAAGGCTGAGAAATGCCTGTTTTTCCAACAGTCTGTCTCCTTCCTAGGATACCGCATTTCCACTTCAGGGGTGGAGATGGAGAGTGACCGCATTACAGCCATGCGTAATTGGCCAACTCCCACCACGGTAAAGGAAGTGCAGCGGATTCTAGGGTTTGCCAACTACTACCGGAGGTTTATCCGGGGCTTTGGTCCGGTAGCGGCTCCCATTACCTCACTGCTGAAGGGGGGACCGGTGCATTTGCGGTGGTCAGCTGAGTCGGACAGGGCTTTTGGTCAGCTGAGGGCTCTGTTTACCTCGGCCCCCGTGCTGGCTCATTCGGATCCCTCTTTGGCGTTAGTGGAGGTGGACACGTCCGAGGCTGGGACAGGAGCCGTGCTCACTCTGCGCTCGGGTACGCCACCAAAGCTCCACCCCTGTGCCTTCTTTTCGAAGAAGCTCAGCCCGGCGGAGCGAAACTATGACGTGGTGGACCGGGAGTTGTTGGCTGTCGCCAAGGCTTTGAAGGCGTGGAGACATTGGCTTAAGGGGGCTAAACACCCTTTTCTCATCTGGACGGACCACCGCAATCTGGAGTACATCCGGGTGGCGAGGAGACTGAACCCTCGCCAGGCAAGGTGGGCCATGTTCTTTACCCATTTTGTTTTCACCCTGCCCTACAGACCAGGTTCCCAGAACGCAAAGGCAGACGCACTGTCCCGGATGTATGACACAGAGGAGCGGTCCATGGATCCCACTCCCATACTCCCGGCCTCTTGCCTGGTGGCACCGGTAGTGTGGGAGCTGGACACGGACATCGAGCGGCGTTACGTACAGAGCCCACTCCCCCCCCAGTGTCCAGCTGGGCGTCTGTACGTTCCGTCTGCTGTCCGCGACCGTTTGATCTATTGGGCCCACATGTCACCCTCCTCTGGTCATCCGGGCATCGGTCGGACAGTGCGCTGTCTTAGTGGGAAGTACTGGTGGTCCACTTTGGCTAAGGACGTGAGGGTTTATGTCTCCTCCTGCTCAGTGTGCGCCCAGTGCAAGGCCCAGAGGGAAGTTACAACCCTTACCCGTTCCTCAACGGCCGCGGTTGCACCTGTCGGTTGATTTCCTAACTGATCTTCCTCCATTACAGGGTAACACCACGATCCTGGTCATTGTGGATCGGTTTTCTAAGTCCTGCCATCTCCTCCCTTTGCCCAGTCTCCCTACGGCCCTACAGACGGCGGAGGCCCTGTTCACACACGTCTACCAGCCTTATGGGGTGCCTGAGGACATAGTATCTGATCGAGGTCCCCAGTTCACGTCAAGGGTCTGGAGGGCGTTCTTGGAATGTCTGGGGGTCTCGGTCATCCTTACCTCCGGTTTTCACCCCAAGAGTAACGGGCAGGTGGAGAGAGTAAACCAGGATGTGGGTAGGTTTCTGCAGTCTTATTGCCAGGACCGGCCGGGGGAGTGGGCGGCGTTCATACCCTAGGCAGAAATGGCCCAGAACTCGCTCCGCCACTCCTCTACCAACCTCTCCCCTTTCCAGTGCGTACTGGGGTACCAGCCGGTTCTGGTGCCGTGGCATCAGAGCCAGATCGAGGCTCCTGCGGTGGATGACTGGTTTAGGTGCGAGACTGAACGAGGTATGTTACAGGTTACAGCTTCCCCCGATTATCGTATTAACACCTCGTTCCATGTGTCTCTCCTCAGGCCGGTGATGGCTGGTCCACTCCAGGAGTCTGAGGTGTGGGAGGTTCCTCCGCCCCATCTGGACATCGAGGGGGCCCCGGCGTATGCAGTTCGATCCATACTGGATTTGAGGCGTCGGGCGAGGGGCTTTCAGTACCTCGTGGAGTGGGAGGGGTACGGTCCGGAGGAGAGATGCTGGGTGCCGGCAGAGGACGTTTTGGACCCTTCTATGCTGCGGGATTTCCACCGTCTCCATCCGGATCGCCCTGCGCCTCGTCCTCCGGGTCGTCCCCGAGGTCGGTGTCGGCGCGCTGCTGGAGCCGCGCGTCAAGGGGGGGTACTGTCACAACTTCCGCCGAAGTCGGTACCTCTCCTTGTTCGGGCGGCGTTTGGCGGTCGACGTCACCGGCTTTCTAACCATCGCCGATCCACTTTTCATTTTCTATTTGTTTTGTCTTTGTTTTCTACACACCTGGTTTCTATTCCCCAATTACATGTTCATTATTTAACCCTCTGTTTCCCCCATGTTTGTGTACGTGTTTGTTTTATTGTAAGGCTGTATCTGACGGCTGGTATTATTGTTACCGGGATTTGTTATTACGCCCGTTTATTTCTTGGACTGGTATTTTTCCAGCACCATAGTATTATGTTTATACTGGTGTTTTTTCTTGAATTAAATACCTTGTCCACGCATCTCAGCTCTCCTGCGCCTGACTCCTTTCACCAGTTACCCACAGCCTTGACAAGTATAGAATAGATAGTGTAGTATACAGTCTTTACATTTGACATAAGTAATGTGAGATATGCAAACATTCTTAAAGTGGCATTATTAAAGTGACTAATGTTCCATATATTAAAGTGGCCAATGATATCAAGTCTGTAGGTAGGCAGTTGCCTCTCTGTGCTAGTGAAGGCTGTTTAACAATCAGATGGCCATGAGATAGAAGCTGTTTTTCAATCTCTCTGTCCCAGCTTTGATGCACCTGTACTGACCTCGCCTTCTGGATGGAAGCAAGCTGAACAGGCAGTGGTGGTTATTGTCCTTGATGATCTTTTTTGCCTTCCTGTGACATCGGGTGTTGTATGTGTCCTGGAGGGCAGGTAGTTTGCCCCTGGTGATGCGTTGTGCAGACCGCACCACCCTCTGGAGAGCCCTGTGGTTGTGGGTGGTGCAGTTGCCGTACCAGGCGGTGATACACCCCGACAGGATGCTCTCAATTGTGCACCTGTAAAAGTTAGTGAGGGTTTTCGGTGCCACCTTTTTTCAGCCTCCTGAGGTTGAAGAGGCGCTGTTGCGCCTTATTCACCACACTGTTTGTGTGCGTGGACCATTTCAGTTTGTCGGTGATATGTACACCGAGGACCTTAAAACTTTCCACCTTCTCTACTGCTGTCCTGTCGATGTGGATAAGAGGGTGCTCCCTTAGCTGTTTCCTTGAAGTCCACGAGCATCTCTTTTGTTTTGCTGACATTGGGCCCTCACCTCCTCCCTGTAGGCTGTCTTGTCGTTGTTGGTGATCAAGCCTACCACTGTAGTGTCGTCTGCAAACTTGCTGATTGAGTTGGAGGCGTGCATGGCCACTCAGTTGTGGGTGAACAGGGAGTACAGGAGAGGGCTGAAAACGCACCCTTGTGGGGACCCAGTGTTGAGGATCAGCAGAGTGGAGATGTTGTTTCCTACCTTCACCACCTGAGGGTTGCCTGTCAGGAAGTCCAGGACCCAGTTTCACAGGGCGGGGTCAAGACCCTGGGACTCAAGCTTAATGATGAGTTTGGAGGGTATTATGGTGTTGAATGCTGAGCTGTAGTCAATGAACAGCATTCTTACATAGGTATTCCTCTTGTCCAGATGGGATAGGGCAGTGTGATGGTGATTACATCATCTGTGGACCTATTGGGGCGGTACGCAAATTGAAGTGGGCCTAGGGTGATAGGTAAGGTAGAGGTGATATGATCCTTGACTAGTCTCAAAGCACTTCATGATGACAGAAGTGAGTACTACGGGGCGATAGTCATTTAGTTCAATGCCCTTGGCTTTCTTGGGAACAGGAACAATGGTGGCCATCTTGAAGCATGTGGGGCAGCAGACAGGTATAGGGAATTATTTAATATGTCCATAAACACACCAGCCAGCTGGTCTGCGCATGCTCTGAGGACGCGGATAGGGATGCCGTCTGTATCGGCAGCCTTGTGAGGGTTAACACGTTTAAATGTTTTACTCACGTCGGCCACGGAGAAGGAGAGCCCACATTCTTTGGTAGCGGTTCGTGTCAGTGGCACTGTATTGTCCTCAAAGCGCACAAAAAAGTTGTTTCATTTGTCTAGAAGCAAGACGTCGTTGTCCGCGACGGGGCTGGTTTTCTTTTTGTAATCCGTGATTGTCTGTAGACCCTGAACCTGGTCAGTCTGTGTCATGGAAAGAGCGGGTGTTCTTAATGTTTGTATACTCGGTGTATATACTGTAGATATAGGATCTTAATTTGATCACCATGTTGCAGGAAATGTTAAACTTGTAGTGTATTTGAGGTTTAAAAAGGCTTCTGAAATTTGTTATTTCCACTTTGACATTTTAGACATTACGAAAAAAATATTTAAACCCCTACAAAAATGTCCATTAATTATAATCCACATGATAACTCCTATTTCCTTTTGCTGCAGGATTATTTTCATTCTGTAGTGAACTGGCTCAAATTAAGATCCTACATCTGTATGTGTCTCTTATTGACCTTTTCTCTATAATAGATTGGTTCCCTCACACTAATGAGATGTGCATCAGGAGGAGAACAATCTGGCCTAGATGGCCATGTACTCTTATAATCAATACCCGGCACAGCCAGAAGAGGACTGGCCTCCCCCCGTATGCAGTGGCGGATTTAGGTATAGGCGGCATGGGCAGCCGCCCAGGGTGGCATCTTGCCGGGGGCGGTACGGGTCGCCCGCACACAAAAAATTGGAATGGTGACATTTGCGCGATCGGTTTTCAATTGCTCATTTGCACGTCATGTCAATGATATCATGTCACCGTGTGGGACTGTGGGTCAATTAACCTTGTCAGAGTGGGCACCCTGATTCTAGTTTGTGAGCTAGACAGACTACTGCCTAGGAAGGTCTCCCACTCAGAAGTATGAGATGGGGAGGGGGGAAGGGGGGAAGTTGACCTCAGGTCTCCCCACTGGAAGCCCGAGGTAGGGTGAGCGGGGGAATCTATTGTTGGAATCGGCTAAACTTTGAACATTGAGATATTAAATGAATGATAGGAAATGAAAGAGACTGGGTTATGTTAGAAGTTAATGGTTCTCAGAAGAAAGAAGAAGGCTTTGGAATGTGTTTGATGGAGGAGAGGAGAGGAGAGCGATGTGTTGATATAGGGAAGACAGATGGACATCTGTGTATTAGATGAAAGAGGGGTTGAGGTCAGGAGGTGAGGACAGATTCTCTTAAGAGAGTAATAAATGTTTGGAATCCTGTTACCCTCTTTATTAGCTTCCTGTAGAGCCATAAAATGTAAGGATTGGAGAGAAAGGGGAGTATCTTAAGTAGGATGCATATAAACTGTGAAGTCTGAAATCTATAGCTGTCTGTTTTCAGCTGTACAGAACCTTTGGGATGAGTAAACTTGGTTAAAGCTTCTCTAGTGTCCGTGGGTTATTTACTCTGAAAAACAAGAACCTAACACTATCAAATAGCGCACCTCTAACTTTGTACAGTACTAATGCAATTAGTAAAATCAGTCACACAACGAAATGCTACCAAGTAAACCACAATTCATTCATAATACTGTGAATATATAGTTTCACAGACATATTGTTGCATTTTTTTCTGGTTTGTGCGAAATCATTAAGAATAATATAAAACCAGTCTGCACACCACCAAGGTGAACTGGTTTAGTCTTGACTCTTGGTTGACAGTCTTGGGGGATGGGTAATGTATTGATGCTCGAGTGCCAAATCAACACAAATGTTTTTCTATTTGTCTTTAATAGATATAAAAAATAAGTAAGTCTTATTTTTGTATATACTGTATTTTTATATTTATATAGTTTTAAATGTTATGATTATTTATGTGTGATGTTCCAAATGTCTGACAAAAAATTACAGTTAGTGCAGAATAGTGCTTTTGGGGTGGGGGGTTCGCCCAGGGAGCCATACAAGCTAGAACCGCCACTGCCCCCGAGCCTGGTTCCTCTCTAGGTTTCTTCCTAGGTACCTGCCTTTCTAGGAAGCTTTTCCGCTGTGCTTCTACATACATGTGGGTAGACTTTGGACTTTGTGACAACTGCTGATGTAAAAATAAATCTGATTGAACTTGATTGATGTTTTTGTAGAAGTGTAATATCCCTGTCTCTGTCTTCATCCCATGTGTCCATTACGCTCCATCTTGCAAGGCTCATTTGAATAATTTACTGAATCTACAGTAATGCTTTCCTTGTATGTAATGCTTTCCTTGTATCCATCACCTTTCACATCCCCCTTTTCTTTGCTTTTTTATCCCTCTTTCCATTCCATACCACCCTTCTTCCTCTCCTCCTCTTCTCTCTGGGTATAGCTCTCTATTCACCTATTCATGTATTCATAGATGTGTTTGTTCAGTGACTTCCTGATAATTGTCCTGTTCATGTCTGAGACACTAGGTCTGTAGGGGCCTGTTCACACACACAGCAGGCTAGCTATCGCCTATACTATGACTCTACACACCTGAGTGGCTGGACACACACACACACACACACACACTCACCTTGGATCAGTGAATAGAACAAGCTTTAACTGAACCACTGTAGTGGAGAACAACACATCCCAACAATATTATTAGTCCTAATTGGCTCTCACAGCTCTGACTCCACTCAGCCAACTGCTTCACCAGTCACCTGTTCGGGTAGAGAGAGAGTTAGAGAGAGAGTTAGAGAAAGATGTAGAGTGAGAGGTAGAGGTAGAGAGACGTAGAAAGAGAGAGAGGGAACGTGTGTGTTACTCATAGCTCATAATTCATGATTAGAACACAGAATTCATCTCAAAACACAAAGGTTCAATCCCCCACATACAAGGTCTGTATGATTATCAAGGTGTCCATTACAATAAAGATATGCAAGCTACAATGAATTAATGATAACGTTTTTTCACCGTCTCCCGTGATGAAATGTACTGTGTTCAATCAATCTTTCACAATATTACACTAATTACTCCCATTGTTGTAAATATTGTAAAGAACCATCCTAAATATCGGTGTGATATTGTATTACTACGGTTCCAGAGGCAGGAGGGGGCGGTATTTCATGAAGAGCTGTCTGGTGAATGCTTACAGAGCTCAAATAACCCTCAATCTAGTGCACTTTATCCTTCCGTTATATCTTTCTCCCATTCATTTATTTCTCTACACCATATCGCTCCTTCTCTCTCTCTCCGAGGTTGAAGACTCTCTTCACATTTCCTTGGCCGTTACCTAAAGCGAGTGTAGAATATGCATGAGTTCGGCCTTGTAAACTGCTGCTCTCAGCGCTAAAGGAAGCAGGAGGCCCAACTCAGCAGACAGGAAAAGTATCGAAAAGAAAACTTATTAAGCGAGAGAGAGAGAGAGCGTGAGAGAGAGAAAGAACGAAAAGATAATTACTTAACACATTAGAAAGAATTAACCAAAAAACTGAGCAAACTAGAATGCTATTCTAGACAGAGAGACAGAGAGATTGAGAGAGAGAACGAAAGAGAAAAAAGACAGAGAGATTGAGAGAGAGATTGAAGGAGAAAAAGACAGAGAGAGATTGATTTTCATATTGTAAATATCCAAAGTAAGCTTTGGCAATATTGTACATTGTTACGTCATGCCAATAAAGCAAATTGAATTGAATTGATTGAAGAGGAAAAGACTGAAAAAACCTGTCTGATTTATCTTAAATATTTCCTCTCTCCCTTCTATCCTATCAAATAGAATGGGGAAGAGGTCATGTGAGCATGCAAGTGTGTCTGACTTTAAGTCTGTGTGTGTGTGTGTCGTGCCAGAGTGTGTCCAGATCTCTGTGACTGTAGTTCTGGCTGGTTGCCAGGCAACAGAGGCAGGCAGACAGCTCACCACAGCTGCTATGAGATAGGACACATCTTCACGCTTCTGGCTCTGGCCAGTAGTACGGGTCACCGTTCAGAGGTCGTAAGGTCACTGAGACACCACTCTGTCATAACTTTATCAACTGTCCAATCACCGGGTGACCATTTAGTGAGGCCAGTGGATGAGGACCGCCCAGTGAGTGAACTCACTAATCTAGATCTTTATCTTGATGTCACTGTACATCTTGATCTGTTTAATCCCTTCCTCTCGCTCTCTAGCTCTCTCTCCTGACTCTTTTCCTCTCTCTCATTCTCTCTTTCTCTATCCCTCCTCTCTCTCTTGCTTTCTCACTCTCTCGCTCAAAGCTCAGGGTTTAGAGGTCAGATTGCTTTTGTATTCAGTCCTATTTTGGTCTCTTTTCTTTGACTGTGCCGCTGGAGGTAGTTAAGCAGCAGTGGATGAGTGAATGGCTGCATGGTGTATGTCTCTGCCCCTCTGTCTTTCCCCAGGCCTCTCCCCAGGCCTCTCCCCAGGCCTCTATCTCTGCCCTTTGCTCTTTAGAAATAGGGCTACCATCTACAGAGAATACAAAACCCTCTCCTGAAGCAAAGAAAGGGTTTCAACATATTTTCCCTCTTAGTCCCTTGTAATGCACCTCCTGGAGGGGTGTTTGCCTTGACCTACATGGTGTGGAACCATGGAGCCAGGATGACATTCTCTTTTCAAGTACAATCAATTACACAACACTCTTAGCAAGGATTCTGTTACTGACACATCATGATCCATTTAATCTGCCTATGAAGGTCATTATGCATGGAATAATACAAAACACTGGAGATACAACTCCTCAGAAAAACATGTATAATCACCATTCACAGAATGTCCTTCATATCATTTCCATTTTCATAAAGTCATGTCTAACACGTCAGTTGACATGTAGTGGCTTTGTCGTGTTCCATTTCTCGTACAGTTGTAGCATATCAGTACCACAGGTATTAATCATGGTTGGCATTGTTTGCAATCCACCCATGCAGTAACTATTAAGTCCAAACCACCAATTAACCAACAGATAAATAGAGAGGCAGGCAGGCAGGCAACAAGACAGACAGACAGACAGACAGACAGACAGACAGACAGACAGACAGACAGACAGACAGACAGACAGACAGACAGACAGACAGACAGACAGACAGACAGACAGGCAGGCAGGCAGGCAGGCAGGCAGGCAGGCAGGCAGGCAGGCAACAAGACAGAGAGACAGACAGACAGATGAGTGTGTCTCTGTATCGTAAAGCAGTAGCTAGACCTCAGACCCACAGATAACAGAGTGATGCTCTGCTCCAAGCCGGGTTGGGATTAATTCCACAAATTGAATTCAAATTCCATTCCTTCTCCCTCTAAATTCCATTTAATTTAATTCAATTTTCCGGTCAGTCTTTAAATTCAGAGATAATTACATTCTTCTCAATTCCAATGTTAGGTAAATTCCAATAATTCAATTCCCAATTGAATATTATCTGCAACAGTTCAGACAGTCTAGCTATACTGGGAATATAGAAATACAAGTTGAAATAATTTATAACAAATCTTGCAGTCAATTGTTGATATTAAATGCAGTAATTCCATTAACTGGGGAATGTAGAAATATTGAATTCCAATTCAATTATAAAGATTAAATTATTTTACAATTCCAATTCAATTTCAATTCCGAAAAGTCCAAACAGTCTTTTTCCAATTCAATTCCAAATCTATAACTTGAAGATTGCTGAAATTTGAATTGAGCAGTGTTGGGGTAATGCATTACGTAATCAAATTACTTTTATGAGTAACAGAGTAAAATAACGTGGTACTTTTTCTAATTGGGTAATACTGGGTAATATACTGCTCAAAAAAATAAAGGGAACACTTAAACAACACATCCTAGATCTGAATGAAATAAATCATCTTATTAAATACTTTTTTCTTTACATAGTTGAATGTGCTGACAACAAAATCACACAAAAATAATCAATGGAAATCCAATTTATCAACCCATGGAGGTCTGGATTTGGAGTCACACTCAAAATGAAAGTGGAAAACCACACTACAGGCTGATCCAACTTTGATGTAATGTCCTTAAAACAAGTCAAAATGAGGCTCAGTAGTGTGTGTGGCCTCCACATGCCTGTATGACCTCCTTACAACGCCTGGGCATGCTCCTGATGAGGTGTCGGATGGTCTCCTGAGGGATCTCCTCCCAGACCTGGACTAAAGCATCCGCCAACTCCTGGACAGTCTGTGGTGCAACGTGGCGTTGGTGGATGGAGCGAGACATGATGTCCCAGATGTGCTCAATTGGATTCAGGTCTGGGGAGCGGGCGGGCCAGTCCATAGCATCAATGCCTTCCTCTTGCAGGAACTGCTGACACACTCCAGCTACATGAGGTCTAGCATTGTCTTGCATTAGGAGGAACCCAGTGCCAACCGCACCAGCATATGGTCTCATAAGGGGTCTGAGGATCTCATCTCGGTACCTAATGGCAGTCAGGCTACCTCTGGCGAGCACATGGAGGGCTGTGCGGCCCCCCAAAGAAATGCCACCCCACACCATAACTGAACACCGCCAAACCGGTCATACTGGAGGATGTTGCAGGCAGCAGAACGTTCTCCACGGCGTCTCCAGACTCTGTCACGTCTGTCACATGTGCTCAGTGGGAACCTGCTTTCATCTGTGAAGAGCACAGGGCGCCAGTGGCGAATTTGCCAATCTTGGTGTTCTCTGGCAAATGCCAAACGTCCTGCACGGTGTTGGGCTGTAAGCACAACCCCCACCTGTGGACGTCGGGCCCTCATACCACCCTCATTGGGTCTGTTTCTGACCGTTTGAGCAGACGCATGCACATTTGTGGCCTGCTGGAGGTCATTTTACAGGGCTCTGGCAGTGCTTCTCCTGCTCCTCCTTGCACAAAGGCGGAGGTAGCGGTCCTGCTGCTGGGTTGTTGCCCTCCTCCGGCCTCCTCCACGTCTCCTGATGTACTGGCCTGTCTCCTGGTAGCGCCTCCATGCTCTGGACACTACGCTGACAGACACAGCAAACCTTCTTGCCTCAGCTCGCATTGATGTGCCATCCTGGATGAGCTGCACTACCTGAGCCACTTGTGTGGGTTGTAGACTCCGTCTCATGCTACCACTAGAGTGAAAGCACCGCCAGCATTCAAAAGTGACCAAAACATCAGCCAGGAAGCATAGGAACTGAGAAGTGGTCTGTGGTCCCCACCTGCAGAACCACTCCTTTATTGGGGGTGTCTTGCTAACTGCCTATAATTTCCACCTGTTGTCTATTCCATTTGCACAACAGCATGTGAAATTTATTGTCAATCAGTGCTGCTTCCTAAGTGGACAGTTTGATTTCACAGAAGTGTGATTGACTTGGAGTTACATTGTGTTGTTTAAGTGTTCCCTTTATTTTTTTGAGCAGTGTATATTATTATTGTTACTTAGTCAAACAGCCGGGTGTGTGTTTCAAATCAAATCAATCTCGACTTGTTTCCAATTGAGTTCTCGAGCAAGCGAAGAAAGGCTGTTTGGAGAAATGTCATGACTGCTGCTGTCCATAGAAATGTATAAAGGGCGCTCCTCTGATCTTTGCCATTGAACGCTTCTGTGATCGCAAAGCCAATAGATAGATGGCTTTCCCTTCTAGTGACAAGTGTGCCCTCTATACGTCTCTATGGGTCCGTGTACGTGCAGTCCAGAACCAGAACTGGCGGTTCGAGAGAAAGATTTTGAAATAACAGATTTTTGCCTTACAGAATGTACAGCTAATTAAGCAGCCCATATATAGCGCAGCACTTGTAGACTAGCACAGCAAAGCAGCGCCACAGATGAAAGGAGGAACTAGTGATCCAACCTGAATTAGTAAGTAGCGTATCTTATTTAGAGAGTGCATGGCTCGCCTTGCTCCCTCAGTCAGTCAAACAAACGGTGAGATTTTGAGATTGTTTTCATGAAAGTAACGCAAAGTAATGTAACTAGTAATATGATGTGTACTTTCCACACAAAGTAATACTGTAAGGTAACGAGTAATAGGTAATATATGGCCAGATTTATGTACATTGGAAAACACCAGCCACACCCATTAGCTGTTCAACACAGATAATGAAGTTATAACACATTTTAGATGTTTTTATTTATTCTGTTTGTGCACGTGTGTGTGCGAGAATGTGTGTGTGTGTGTGTGTGTGTGTGTGTGTGTGTGTGTGTGTGTGTGTGTGTGTGTGTGTGTGTGTGTGTGTGTGTGTGTGTGTGTGTGTGTGTGTGTGTGTGTGTGTGTGTGTGTGTGTGTGTGTGTGTGTGTGTGTGCGTGTCTATGAGCGTGTTTACAGTGCCTCCTCTTCCCTAACGAGCTCTCTTTGCTGCGTTCATTTAACGACAAAGGTATTAAAAATGAGTGCCATTGCCTTTATCAGATAATACAGTGCTTGACTAATTTGCCAAAGTTTCTGTTAAAGCACTTTAGGCTGCTAACGAGCTACAGCCTCGTAAACACCCAGGCCACTGTCACTGGATGCTGCGGCCATCTTTGCTTGTGGAGGACATAAAAAGATGCAAAACATAATAATTTTTTCTTCTCTCCCTGAATCTCTCCCTACTCCTCTTCAACCAACCCTCATCCTCTTTCTCTCTCCATGCCTTTTCATGTATTCCTCTTTCTCATTCTGGTCTCTTTCCTCTCATCAATATTTCCTCTCTGTCATCTTATCATCCTTGTGTACCCCTCTCACTCCTCAAATCACTTCCTTTCTCTGTCTTTCCATTGTGCTGCCTCTCCACTCAAATCCCTCTACCATCCGTCTACCCTCTATCCCTCCCTTCATGCACCCCTCTCTGTCCTGCAGGGTTTCTGAGTACCGGGGACCAGTCAGCCAAGGGGAACTATGGTCTTTTGGACCAGATCCAGGCTCTGCGCTGGCTCAATGAGAACATTGGCCATTTTGGAGGAGACCCAGAGAGGATCACCATCTTTGGCTCTGGGGCTGGAGCCTCCTGTGTCAATCTGCTCATTCTCTCCCACCACTCCGAGGGTAAGGACCTGTCGTCATAGTCATAACCCAGCTAGTGTAGCCGGTGTGAAATGGCTTGCTAGTTAGTGGTGCGCGCTAGTGGGATTTCAATTGGTGACGTCACTCACTCAGAGACTTTGAAGTAATTGTTTCCCTTGCGCTGCAAGGACCGCGACTTTTGTGGAGCGATAGGTAATGATGCTTCGTGGGATGTAGTTGTTGATGTGTTTGTTGGGTCCCTGGTTGGAGCCCACGTTGGGGCGAGGAGAGGGATGGAAGCAACACCGTAACACTAGCACAGGGCTCTCCAATCCTGTTCATGGAGAGCTACCCTCCTCTACGTTTTTACTCCACTCCAACCCTGTTCACGGAGAGCTACCCTCCTCTACGTTTTCACTCCAACCCTGTTCAGGACGGTAGCTCTCCAGGACCAGGGTTGTAGAGCCCTGCAATAGCACATAATGTTCTGAGAACCATATATTTCTTAGAGCCTGGTGAGAGTGTAGTTGTCCTATGGTTATTTTGCATACAACCTTCCCACAACTTTCTGGGAATGGTGCAGAATAGTTGCTTGGCTTTGGAACATTCTCGGCACATTTAAGGAACTTGACAGAAAAACATTATTTTCTTGGTATTTCATTAGTTTTACAGAACGTTTCCTAAAAGTTCAAACATGGTTACATTTCATTGACATTTTGGTAATGTTCTAGGAAGGTTCTCCAACTGGTTTGACATTGGGAATGTTCTCAAATAGTTCAGAGAACATTAAGAAACCTTCTTCTGTGGGAATTTCAGTACTTCAGCATAACGTTTCCTACAGGTTTCCTCATGGTTCTATTTATGGTCATGTTCTCAAATTGTTCCAAGAACATTAAGAAAACGTAAAAAAAAAAAAAAACATATGAAACTTTAGTAACGTTCATAGAACATTCCAAGAATATTATTTAAAACCTATAGTGACCCCTTAACAGGCGGATCCCGTTAGCGGGATCGATTTGACAACAGCCAGTAAAAAATCAGAGCGCCAAATTCAAAACAGCAAAAATCTCATAATTAAAATTTCTCACTCATACAAGTATTATACACCAGTTTAAAGATAAGATTCTCCTTAATCTAAACACATTGTCCGACTTCAAAAAGGCTTTACGGCGAAAGCAAAACATTAGATTATGTTAGGACACCACATAAACAAGAAAAGCCACACAGCCATTTTCCTAGCGAGGAGAGACGTCACAAAAAACAGAAATACAGCTAAAATTAAGCACTAACCTTTGATGAGCTTCATCAGATGGCACTCATAGGACTTCATGTTACACAATACATGTATGTTTTGCTCGATAAAGTTCATATTTATATCCAAAAACCCCATTTTACATTGGCGCGTAATGTTCAGAAATGTTTTCCCTCCAAACCTTTCCGGTGAATGAGCACAATGAGCACACATATTACAGAAATACTCATCATAAACTTTGATCAATATACAAGTGTTATGCACATAATTATAGATAGACTTCTCCTAAATGTAACCGCTTTGTCAGATTTCAAAAAAGGTTCACGGCGAAAGCACAATTTGCAATAATCTGACTACAGCCCAGAAGACACCAACAACAAGTAAACAGAAACCCGCCATTTTGGAGAAATTACATTATAAATATTCACTTACCTTTATTATCTTCATCAGAAGGCACTCCCAGGAACTCCAGCTCCACAATAAATGTTCGATAAAGTTTATATTTATGTCCAAATATGTCCAGACGAAAAGTCAAAAAAGTTATACTACAGTTTGTAGAAACATGTCAAACGATGTATAGAATCAGTCTTTAGGTTGTTTTTAACATATATCTTCAATAAAATTCCAACCGGACCTATCCGTTCTCTTTAGGAGTGAATATGAACTCAGCTCGCTCCCAAGGCGACGCGCGTGACTGAACCCATGCCTTATAATGGGACACCTACTTCCTTGGGCTGTTATTCCCATCAAATTCACCATAGAATCCTCAAACAAGGTTCTAAAGACTGTTGATATCTAGTGGAAGCGTTAGGAAGTGCAAAATGAACCCTAAGTCACTGTATACTGTAAAGGCAATCACTTGAAAAAACTACAACCTCAGATTTCCCACTTCCTGGTTGGATCTTTCTCAGGTTTTTGCCTGCCTTATGAGTTCTGTTATACTCACAGACATCATTCAAACAGTTTTAGAAACTTCAGAGTGTTTTCTATCCAAATCTACTAATAATATGCATATTCTACCTCCTGGGCCCGAGTAGCAGGCAGTTTAATTTGGGTACTTTTTTCATCCGGCCATGAAAATACTGCCCCCTATCCCTTTAAAAAGCATAATGTTAAGAAAACGTTCCAAAAAAAGCCAAGAAAACTTTAGTAATGATAAAAACATTTACATTCCATACTCGGCATCAACAAAACTCTCTATCCTCAATCTTGTTAAATGTTGTTAGGTGTGTTGGCCACACCCACTAATTGGCCTCACCCGATCTTAATGAGTGTTTGTCTCCTTTGAAATGGGGTCTGTTTGAATAGACTAAAATTAACAGCTTGAATGAAAAACATTACATGATAGCTCCATCCTGGTGGCGCAGTGGACTAATTCCATGAATAGAGAACAGAGTATTATAGGAAATAAATTTCCGTGTGTCCTGGAGTTCAAAAAAGTGAATCCAAAATAAGCTAGCAGTGCTATTCAAAGTCTTATTGAAAACATTCAGTGAAAGTTTTAAGGAACTTATTCTAAAACCATCAAATAACCTATAATTTCCGTTCTCAGAGCATTAATAAACCTTCCAGGAAAACATTCAAGGAACTAGAGGAAAACATTCTCAGAACCTCCCTGCAACCCAAAACTGACACATTTTCACTTATGTTCTCAGAACATTTTTTTTTTTTAAATCAGTTTTTCTGGTCAGGAAACGTGTATGTTCGTTCCCGCAACCAATGTGAAACCAAAAACATACGTTCCCACAACTTCCAAGGAACCAAATGTGCTATCTGGGAACAGTCATCATCATTTTAGTGATTATCATCAACAACATAAGAATCATCATTGCCAACATCATCAAACATGATAGTCAGGGGCCTCTCGAGTGGCACAGCGGTCTAAGGTGCTGCATCACCGTGCTAGCTGCGTCACTACAGATCCTGGTTTGATCCCAGGCTGTGTCGCAACCGGCCGCAACCGGGATACCCATGAGGCGGCGCACAATTGGCCCAGCGTTAGGGGAGGGTTTGGCTGGCAGGGATGTTCTTGTCCCGTCGCGCTCTAGCGACTCTTGTAGCGGGCTGGGCATAATGTACGCTGACACGGTCGCCAGGTGTACGGTGTTTCGGAGGACGCACAGCTCTCGACCTTCGCCTACCCCGGCACTCAAGCATCAATACATTACTCATCTCCCAACACTGTCAACCAAGAGTCAAGACTAAACCAATTCACTGGTTGTATATTATTCTTAACAATTTCGCACAAACCAGAAAAAATGCAACAATATGTCAATGAAACTATATATTCACAGTATTATGAATGAATTGTGGTTTATTTGGTAGCATTTCATAGTGTGACTGATTTGACAAATTTTATTATACTGTACAAAGTTAGAGGATGCGCTATCTGATAGATTCCCCCGCTCCCCCTACCTTGGGCTTCTAGTGGTGAGACCCCACCCCCCCCCACCCCCCCCCCCCACCCCCCATCTCATACTTCTGAGTGGGAGACCTTCCCAGGCAGTAGCCTGCCTAGCTCACAAACTAGAATCAGGGCACCCACTCCGACAAGGTTAATTGACCCACAATCCCACACGGTGACATGATATCATTGACGTGACGTGCAAATGAGCGATAGAAAACCGATCATGCAAATGTCACCATTCCAACTTTTTTTGCGTGGGCTCCCCGTGCCGTCCCCAGCAAGATGCCGCCCTGGGCGGCTGCCCATGTCGCCTATACCTAAATCCGCCACTGCATACGGGAGTTGCAGCTATGGGACAAGACTGTAACTACCCATTGATTTCACGAAATTGGGGAGAAAAAAATGTAAATACAAATAAAAAAGTCATTTTGGGCTCCCGAGTGGCACAGCGATCTAAGGCACTGCATCTCAGTGCAAGAGATGTCACTACAGTCCCTGGTTTGAATCCAGGCTGTATCACATCCGGCCGTGGTTGGGAGTCCTATAGGGCGGCACACAATTGGCCCAGCGTCGTCCGGGTTTGGCCGGGGTAGGCCGTCATTGTAAGTAAGAATTTGTTCTTAACTGACTTGTCTAGTTAAATAAAGGCTAAATAAAAAACAAATAAATAAATAAACAGTCATTATCTACAATAACAGCAATATCATCATCTACAACAACAATCCCCACTATTCCTCTCATCATAATCACCATATTACCATTTCAATCATCAACACGATAGCACTATCCAACATGTTTTAACTACTATTCAGGTATGTGTTAAAAATGGAAACCCAGAAAGGTGTATTTAAAGGCCCAATACAGCCATTTTTTATATCAATATCATATAATTTATGGGTAACAATGCAGTACCTTACTATAATAGTTTTCCTTTAAAATTGACAAAAATAGCTTTTTCAGAAAAAATAATTTTGTCTGGGAGTGGTCTGAGTGGGGAGGTTAACGTAAAACTAGCTGTTATTGGCAGTATGGTTTGGAACACTCTTTGTTATTGGTCAATTAACCAATTTACCAACTATTGATGTCACAAGGTAAGCCGACACTCTCGCACATGTGAACAGGCGGATTAGAAGGTCCTATGTAAATTGTATTTTCAACGAGAAACTATTGGGAAATAACACTGCTCAATTTTATTTTACACTTATATAGTGTTAGTTTCATCAGCTGATACAAAGCATAGGAAATGTGAATTTTGACTGCACTGGGCCTTTAAAGACAAACATTCCTCTTGCCTCAGTTCCATAGTGTCTAACTGAGCAACAAGGTAGTATGTCATTGAACCCTAGGATGATGTATGAATATCAATGAGGTGGGTAGAGTATTATGGGATAGAACTTTAGGCCCATATGAATATGGATAGGACTATCTGAGATTGAGCCACATATAGAATAGGTTCGTTGAATCAGATCAATATGCAAATTACAACATAATTAATTTGACTTCGGTATAGGAAATCTGATCGTAGATTCTACGGTGTAGAATATGAATCTCCGTTTGTGTATATGAGAGAGAGACTGGTGTATGAGTGAGCACTTTGGACTGAGTTAATATGGATGTGTGTGTCTGTCTGTCTGTGAGAGAGAGAGAGCACTATAACAAGGCCTGTCAATATGGATGTCTGTCTGTGAGTAGGAGAGAGCAGAGCTGAGCACAGAACTTGAGCTGCAGCTGAGACGAGTCTTAATTGATTTCACAGGGAGAGGAGCGGGGGAGGTGGCACATGCAGAGGATGGGGGATGGAATGGGGCGAAGGGGGTCTTAATTATTAATGACAGAATCTGCAGATGAAAACAGGGGGACAACAAGGCACTTTACATAACAGTGCAGCAGTACTCTCCTCTCTCTACCCGCGCTCTCGCTCTCTACCCGCACTCTCGCTCTCGCTCTCGCTCGCTCTCTCCATTCAACACAGCCACCAGTCAGTGGAAACACCAACACAGCTGTGTGCCGGCCTGTCGCCATTTTGTGTGCCGGCCGGCCTGCCTCCGTATGTGATGTGAGAGAACCAGTGGATTTGGCAAGCCTAATGTTTACAATGATTTAGTGGGGCTGGGGAGAGAGGCAGCATATCTGGACCAGTGCTCCCTCCATATGTAATACTTCACGGTGCCACGGCTCCTCCTCTGATGCATGCATCATTAAAGCACTCTCTCTGTAGTGCCTTGAAGGCCTCGTGAGCAGCTAGTGAGTGTGTCAGAGGGATGAAAAGCCAGCATAAATGGAGAGTTATACTTTCTCTAGATACAGACAGTACAGTGCCCTATATCTATTATACACTCAGGGAGCTGAGTCCTCTGACCCTATTGTGACCCCCAGGTCTGTTCCAGAGAGCCATAGCCCAGAGTGGCTCAGCCATCTCCAGCTGGTCGGTCAACTACCGACCCCTCATGTACACCCAGATCCTGGCTAAGAAGGTAGGCTGCAGCTATGGGGACACAGGCGACCTGGTGGAGTGTCTGAGGAGGAAAACCTTCAGGGAGCTGGTGGACCAGGACATCCAGCCAGCCAGATATCATATCGCCTTTGGCCCAGTGGTGGATGGAGACGTGGTGCCCGACGACCCTGAGATTCTCATGCAACAGGTCGGACTCAGCCTCTGGCTCCAAAACAACATGTCTATTCTGTCTTTCAATTATTCTTAAAACTGTATTTCTATCCGCCTTTTATGTATTTGGCATTTTTATGCAACGTCTGTTATTACTGTTTCTATCGCAGTGTCTTTTTCTTCCTCTATGTTCTGTGATGCTGTGTGTGTGTGTGTGTGTGGTGTGTGTGTGTGTGTGTGTGTGTGTGTGTGTGTGTGTGTGTGTGTGTGTGTGTGTGTGTGTGTGTGGTGTGTGTGTGTGTGTGTGTGTGTGTGCTGCCACCAGGGGGAGTTCCTGAACTATGACATCCTGCTGGGGGTGAACCAGGGAGAAGGGCTGAAATTTGTGGATGACAGTGAGGGGGATGATGGGATCTCTGCAGCCTCTTTTGACTACACCATCTCCAACTTTGTGGACAACCTGTATGGATACCCTGAGGGTGAGAGTTTGTTATAAATGTTCTCATACACACAAACATATTCGTCGCCCCCACAGGAGCAGAAGTAATGCTCCACTTACCCATGTGTGTTAATAATAGATAAATATTTTATTTTGCAATGCTTTAGTATTTCATTGGTGGGTATTCAAGGTCTCTCTGTTCCTTCACCTCCCCATCTCTTGTTACTCTCTAATCTATCTCTTGCTCTCATTCTCTGTCTTCCCCCCTCTCACTCTCCCCCTCTCTCTGTCTCTCTGTCTCTCTCTCTCTAATCTATCTCTTGCTCTCATTCTATGTCTCCCCCCTCTATCACTCTCCCCCTCTCCTCCCTATCACTCCCCCCCCCCCCCCCTCTCTCTCTCTCTCTCTCTCTCTCTCTCTCTCTCTCTCTCTCTCTCTCTCTAATCTATCTCTTCAATTTCGATTACATTTAAGGGGCTTTATTGGCATGGGAAACATATGTTTACATTGCCAAAGCAAGTTAAATAGATAATAAACAAAAGTGAAATAAACAATAAAAAATAAACAGTAACCTTACACTCAGAAAAGTTCCAAAATAATATATTATGTTGTAATGACATGCAAATAGTTAAAGTACAAAATGGAAAATAAATAAACATAAATATAGGTTGTATTTACAAAGGTGTTTGTTCTTCACTGGTTGCCCATTTCTTGTGGCAACAGGTCACAAATATTGCTGCTGTGATGGCACACTGTGGTATTTCACCCAATAGATATGGGAGTTTATCAAAATTGGATTTGTTTTCGCATCTTTGTGGGTCTGTGTAATCTGAGGGAAATATGTGTCTCTAATATGGTCATACATTTGGCAGGAGGTTAGGAAGTGCAGCTCAGTTTCCACCTCATTTTATGAGTGTACACATAGCCTGTATTCTCGAGAGCCAAGTCTGCCTTTGGCGGCCTTTCTCAATAGCAAGGCTATGCTCACTGAGTCTGTACGTAGTCAAAGCTTTCCTTAAGTTTGGGTCAGTCACAGTGGTCAGGTATTCTGCCACTGTGTACTCTCTGTTTAGGGCCAAATAGCATTCTCGTTTGCTCAGTTATTTTGTAAATTCTTTCTAATGTGTCAAGTAATTATCTTTTTGTTTTCTCATGATTTGGTTGGGTCTAATTGTGTTGCTGTCCTGGGGCTCTGTGGGGTCTGTTTGTGTTTGTGAACAGAGCCCCAGGACCAGCTTGCTTAGGGTCTTTTCTCCAGGTTAATTTCTCTGTAGGAGATGGCTTTGTTATGGAAGGTTTGGAAATGGCTTCATTTTAGGTGGTAGTAGAATTTAACGGCTCTTTTCTCAATTTTGATAATTAGCGAATATCGGCTTAATTAATGCTCTGCATGCAGTATTTGGTGTTTTACTTTTTACTGAGGATATTTTTGCAGAATTTTGCATGCAGTCTCAATTTGGTGTTTGTACCATTTTGTGAATTCTTGGTTGATGAGCGGACCCAAGACCTCACAACCATAAAGGGCAATGGGTTCTATAACTGATTCAAGCATTTTTGCCAGATCCTAATTGGTATGTCGAATTTTATGTTCCTTTTGATGGCATAGAAGGCCCTTCTTGCCTTGTATCTCAGATTGTTCACAGCTTTGTGGAAGTTACCTGTAGCGCTGATGTTGAGGCCAAGGTATATATTGTTTTTTGTGTGCTCTAGGGCAATAGTGTCTAGATGGAATTTGTATTCGTGGTCCTGGCAACTGGACCTTTTTGGAACACCATTATTTTTGTCTTACTGAGATATACTGTCAGGGCCCAGGTCTGACAGAATCTATGCAGAAGATCTAGGTGCTGCTGTAGTTCCTCCTTGGTTGGGGACCGAAGCACCAGATCGTCAGCAAACAGTAGACATTTGATTTCAGATTCTAGTAGGGTGAGGCCGGGTGCTGCAGATTGTTCTAGTTCCCTCGCCAATTCATTGATATATATATGTCGAAGAGGGTGGGGCTTAAGCTGCATCCCTGTCTCACCCACGGCCCTGTGGAAAGAAATGTGTGTGTTTTTTGGGGCCAATTTTAACTGCACACTTGTTGTTTGTGTACATGGATTTTATAATGTCGTATGTTTTTCCCCCAACACCATTTTCCATCAATTTGTATAGCAGACCCACATGCCAAATTGAGTGGAAAGCTTTTTTTAAATCAGCAAAGCATGAGAAGACTTTGCCTTTGTTTAGAATTTTTTTGTTTGTCAATTAGGGTGTGCAGGGTGAATACATGGTCTGTCGTATGGTAATTTGGTAAAAAGCCAATATGACATTTGCTCAGTACATTGTTTTCGCTGAGGAAATGTATGTCTGCTGTTAATGATAATGCAGAAGATTTTCCCAGGGTTGATGCTGTTGCATATCCCCCGATAGTTATTGGGGTCAGATTTTTCTCCACTTTTGTGGATTGGGGTGATCAGTCCTTGGTTCCAAATATTGGGGAAGATACCAGAGCTGAGGATAATGTTAAAGAGTTTAAGTACAGTCAATTTAAAATTGTGGTCTGTGTATTTTATCATTTCATTTAGGATACCTTCAACCCCACAGGCCTTTTTGGGTTGGAGGGTTTGTATTTTGTCCTGTAGTTCATTTAATGTAATTGGAGAATCCAGTGGGTTCTGGTCATCTTTAATAATTGATTGTAAGATTTGTATTTGATCATGTATTTGTTTGTGCTGTTTGTTCTTTGTTATAGAGCCCAAACGATTGGAGTGATTTATCCATACATATCCATTTTGGATAGATAACTCTTCGTGTTGTTGTTTCTTTAGAGTTTTCCAATTTTCCCATAAGTGGTTAGAGAATACAATTACACTGAGCTGATTTCTGACGGGCTGTTCCTTATTTTTCCGTAGTGTATTTCTGTATTGTTTTAGTGATTTGCCATAGTTCCCTAAAACACTTCTGCGAGCAGGCCTTTCTAATCGACCTGGCCCGGGTATCCTGGAAGGATATTGACCTCATCCCGTCAGTAGAGGATGCCTGGTTGTTCTTTAAAAGTGCTTTCCTCACCATCTTAAATAAGCATGTAGGAAAAAAAAGTTAACTAAGAACAGATATAGCCCTTGGTTCACTCCAGACTTCACTGCCCTTGACCAGTGCAAAAACACCCTGTGGCGTACTGCAGTAGGATCGAATAGTCCCCGCGGTATGCACCTTTTCAGGGAAGTCAGGAACCAATACACACAGTCAGTTAGGAAAGCAAAGGCTAGCTTTTTCAAACAGAAATTTGCATCCTGCAGCACTAATTCCAAAAAGTTTTGGGACACTGTAAAGTCCTTGGAAAATAACAGTACCTCCTCCCAGCTGCCCACTGCACTGAGACGAGGAACCACTGTCACCACTGATAAATCCACGATAATCGAGAATTTCAATAAGCATTTCTCTACGGCTGGCCATGCTTTCCATCTGGCTACCCCAACAACGGCCAACAGATCTGCACCCCCCGCAGCAACTGGCCCTTATGGCCAGCTTCAACGCCATACAACACTCCTTCCGTGGCCTCCAACAGCTCTTAAATGCTGGTAAAACAAAATGCATGCTCTTCAACCGATCGCTGCCCGCACCCGCCCGCCTTACTAGCATCACTACTCTGGACGGTTCTGACTTAGAATATGTGGACAACTATAAATACCTAGGTGTCTGGCTAGACTGTAAACTCTCCTTCCTGACTCACATTAAGCATCTTCAATCCAAAGTTAAATCTAGAATCGGCTTCCTATTTTGCAACAAAGCCTCCTTCACTCATTCTGCCAAACTTACCCTTGTAAAACTGACTATCCTACTAATCCTTGACTTCGGCGATGTCATTTAAAAATTAGCCTCCAACACGCTACTCAGAAAATTGGATGCAGTCTATCACAGTGCAATCCGTTTTGTCACCAAAGCCCCATATACTACCCACCACTGTGACCTGTATGCTCTCGTTGGCTGGTCGTAGCTACATATTCGTCGCCAAACCCACTGGCTCCAGGTCATCTATAAGTCTTTGCTAGGTAAACCCCCGCCTTATCTCAGCTCACTGGTCACCATAGCAGCACCCACCCGTAGCATGTGCTCCAGCAGGTATATTTCACTGGTCACCCACAAAACCAATTCCTCCTTTGGCCGCCTTTCCTTCCAGTTCTCTGCTGCCAATGATTGGAATAAATTGCAAAAATAATGATACCTTACTGTATGTCATGGATTTCTGTAGAGGTACAGTTGAAGTTGGAAGTTTATATACACTTAGGTTGGAATCATTAAAACTCGGTTTTCAACCACTCCACAAATTTCTTGTTAACAAACTATAGTTTTGGCAATCTACTTTGTGCATGACACAAGTCATTTTTCCAACAATTGTTTACAGACAGATTATTTCACATATAATTCACTGTATCACAATTCCAGTGGGTCAGAAGTTTACATACGCTAAGTTGACTGTGCCTTTAAACAGCTTGGAAAATTCCAGAAAATGATGTCATGGCTTTAGAAGCTTCTGATAGGCTAATTGACATCATTTGAGTCAATTGGAGGTGTACCTGTGAATGTATTTCAAGGCCTGCCTTCAAACTCAGTGCCTCTTTGCTTGACATCATGGGAAAATCAAAAGAAATCAGCCAAGACCTCAGAAAAAAAATTGTAGACCTCCACAAGTCTGGTTCATCCTTGGGAGCAATTACCAAACGCCTGAAGGTACCACGTTCATCTGTACAAACAATAGTACGCAAGTATAAACACCATGGGACCACGCAGCCGCCATACCGCTCAGGAAGGAGACGCGTTCTGTCTCCTAGAAATTAACGTAGGTTGGTGTGAAAAGTGCAAATCAATCGCAGAACAACAACAAAGGACCTTGTGAAGATGCTGGAGGAAACAGGTAGAAAAGTATCTATATCCACAGAAAATTAGTCCTATATTGACATAACCTGAAAGGCCGCTCAGCAAGGAAGAAGCCACTGCTTCAAAACCGCCATAAAAAAGCCAGACTACGGTTTGCAACTACACATGGGGACAAAGATTGTACTTTTTAGAGAAATGTCCTCTGGTCTGATGAAACAAAAATAGAACTGTTTGGCCATAATGACCATGGTTATGTTTTGAGGAAAAAGCGTAAGGCTTGCAAGCCAAAGAACACTATCCCAACCGTGAAGCACGGGGGTGGCAGCATCATGTTGTGGTGGTGCTTTGCTGCAGGAGGGACTGGTGCACTTCACAAAATAGATGGCATCATAAGGGAGGAAGATTTTGTGGATATATTGAAGCAACATCTCGACATCAGCCAGGAAGTTAGAGCTTGGTCGCAAATGGGTCTTCCAAATGGACAATGACCCCAAGCATACTTCCAAAGTTGTGGCAAAATGGCTTAAGGACAACAAAGTCAAGGTATTGGAGTGGCCATCACAAAGCCCTGACCTCAATCCTGTAGAAAATGTGTGGGCAGAACTGAAAAAGCGTGTGCCAGCAAGGAGGCCTACAAACCTGACTCAGTTACACCAGCTCATTCAGGAGGAATGGGCCAAAATTCACCCAACTTATTGTGGGAAGCTTGTGGAAGGCTACCCGAAACATTTGACCCAAGTTAAACAATTTAAATGCAATGCTACCAAATACTGAGTGTATGTAAAATTCTGACCCACTGGGAATGTGATGAAAGAAATACAAGCTGAAATAAATAATTCTCTCTACTATTATCCTGACATTTCACATTCTTAAAATGAAGTGGTGATCCTAACTGACCTAAGACATGGAATTTTACCAGGATTAAATGTCAGGAATTGTGAAGAACTGAGTTTAAATGTATTTGGCAAAGGTGTATGTAAACTTTACGAATTCAACTGTTTATCTCCCTCACTAACTAACTGTCAGAGCAGCTTACCGATCGCTGCAGCTGTACACAGCCCATCTGTAAATAGCCCAACCAACTACCTACCTCATCCTCATATTTGTTTTTGTTTTTCTGCTCTTTTGCACACCTGTGTTTCTACTCGCACATCCTCATCTGCACATATATCAGTCCAGTGTAAATTGCTAAATTGTAATTACTTCGCCACTATTGGCCTATTTATTGCCTTACCACCTTACTTCATTTGCACACATTGTATACAGATTTTTCTATTGTGTTATTGACTGTACGATTGTTTATTCCATGTGTAACTCTGTGTTGTTTTTGTTGCACTGCTTTGCTTTATCTTGGCCATTGTTCTCAACTGGCCTACCTGGTTAAATAAAGGTACAGTAAAATAAAATAAAAAATTGTTAAGGCTCAGGTTTTCTGGGTCTCTATGTTTTTGGTTAGATAGGTTTCTCAATTTCTTTCTTAGGTCTTTACATTCTTCATCAAACCATTTGTTATTGTTGTTAATTTTCTTACGTTGTCTGCTTTACATTTTTAGATTTGATAGGGAAGCTGAGAGGTCAAATATGCTGTTTAGGTTTTCTACTGCCAAATTTACACCTTAACTATTACAGTGAAACCTTTTGTCTAGGAAATTGTCTAAAAGGGATTGAATTTGTTGTTGCCTAATTGTTTTTTGGTAGATTTCCACAATATTTTCCTTCCATCTATAGTGTTTCTTAATATTATTTAATTTCTTTGGCTTTGATTCCTCATGATTGAGTTCAAGTAGAGTGTGATTTTGCTGTGATCTGATAGGGGTGTCATTGGACTGCAGGAGTTGTAACCTGTTTTTGTTGTCGTAGTTGGTGGAGGGAATGCTGTCATCTCCAGGTAGGTGTTTCTCCCCCGGTGTGCTGAGGGTGCCAGGTTCTTGTCCAGTTCTGGCATTTAGGTCGCCATAGACTAGTACATGTCACTGCCTGGAAATTGTTGATCTCCCCCTCTAGGATGGAGAAGCTGTCATCGTTAAAGTATGAGGATTCTAGTGGGGGGATAAAGGTAGCAAACGTTAGGACATTTTTCTCTGTTGCGATAATTTCCTTATTAACTTCTAGCCAAATGTAAAATGTTCATGTTTTAACTAATTTAATAGAGTGGGTTAGGTCTGCTCCATATCAAATTAGCATACCCCCGAGTCTCTTCCCTGTTTCACACCTCATAGTTTAGTGGATGGGACTACCAGCTCTCTGTAACCTAGAAGGCAGTGGGTCCGTCTCCTTTATACCATGTTTCTTGTAGGATAACAATGTTTGTATTTCCAATTTCTCTGATGAAATCTGGGTTCCTGCTCTTTAGACCAAAGGCAGGTGACCTCCGACCTTGTATATTCCAGGATGAGATAGTGAAAGCTTTGTGTTCCATAGTGTCTAGTGTTGTTTTTGTGTGGTTTAGGCCCGGACCATCACTGTAGGTGTGAGCAGAGCATGTTGAGCATCTGATACATACCTCTTAGGTCGCAGGATGGGGCTTGGGTGGGTGTAATAGCGAGGGTTGGGCCTGTTGCTCTGCTCACGGCCTGGGCATAATGTCCTGCTGTCATGTTGAGGCCCTTGCTGCAGGGTCGGGGAGCATGGGGTGGGCAGAAGGGGCATAGGTCTGATACGGTGGGCTTATATTGGGTGTGGGCAGGGTTTGCTTGGGGTGATCTTAGTTGGTTGGTGTGTGGCTGGTGATGCTGTGGTGTGGGTGTAGGTCCTCTTGGCGTGGGTTCCCTTGGTGCAGGTCCTTCGGGAGGGGGTCTTGCAGGTCTGGGAGGGTGTCTCGCTGGTCTGGGCGGGGTGTCCGTTGCTCTGTTGCTCCTGTGTGAGGTGTTGGGGCTACGGTTGAGGATGACGTCCTTCAGGAGCGTGCCGACGTCCTTCAGGGTCCTGGCAAAAGTTGAGATTGCTGCCTTGTGGACGTGGACCTGGTCGTAAAGGCTGTTCAAGTCCAGGGTGGAGTGGTGGGCCAGGTATACATTTAGGTTTTGAGGCACAGTCTTGCGAAATGCTTGCATTCACCCGCTGTATGGTGGCAGGGTGAAAGTATTTTTGTGGTAGCAGGGTGGAGATAAACACTTGTGCGTTGGGGTGAGTGGAAGAAGCTTTTTCAATCACTCCCAGCCTTGCTGGCTTGTCTGGGGGAATGTCCTGCTCTCTGTCACACCTCAGCTTTCTGACCTCGTCCTTCAACGCCATGTGTGCCTCTTTAAGTTCTCTCACATCAGTCCGTAGAGCAGCCAGCTCTCTCAGACAGCCGTCCATCTCCACATTCTGCCCTCCGTGTCTTGTTGGGGGGGTGTTGTTGGCTTGTCTGTTTTGTGGGTTTGTTCTGTCTGGATTGTGTGGACTAGCTCTCTGAGCTCCAACATGTATCTCTCCAGCTCTGTGAATTTATCCCTCTCAATGATGGAGGAGCAGTGCAGTTGTGGGACATGGGTGTGTTCAGTTCTCAGGGGGATTACTATCCTCATCTGCAGGACAGTTTGAAGAGGGGTGATCAGACTCACTCAGGATGGGGAGTTGTCACAGGGAGAGAGCTTTTCCTGCTGTGCTCTCTCTTTGATCCCATAAAAGTCCTGCTGGAACTGCATGAGGATGCCCTGCACCATTACTGTCCCAGACTTGTACACGTTGACAGAGGTTGTTTCAATTTCCTCAATGTCTATTATTCTGAGTTTCCACCCTGGGCCAATACAGTCTCTCTTAGGGTAGAGTGCTCTTACAGCACTGTGTCATGCCAGGGGATGGTCTGTGTGGGAAATTAAGTTGCTTACGTTCCCCTCTTTGTAGTAATCAGCAAATAATGTTTCTGGATTGTCCTTGAGGAGCCTTTTTTATACTTGTTCCTTGCAGTGTTCTTTTTATTATACACGGGGTACTGTATTGTAATGACCTCTGGACAGGGATAAGCCATTGGGGCTTCAAAGGCCTCTACATTTGGGTGGGGGGAGCTGTGAAACTCTCGTGCCATTGTTGGGTTAAAGAGTTTTCACACATCTGACTTAACACCTCAGTGCTAATTGAAGGTGCCGCCAGGTCTGTTCTGTCCTAGCATCTTGGTAGCTTAGTATACTTATTTACTTAACTTTATATAACAAAATTACCTAGAGATTGTCTTTTACTTTTTGGCTTCAGAAGTAGCTTCAGACTGAATATTACTCACTCAGTTTTGTGTTGGATGGTATTTCTAGGTTATGCTGTGTTTCTTCTGCAGGTTTTGGTTTGTTAGAAGTTTATTCTTGATAGTCCCTGCTCTCATTCTCTGCCCCCCCCGTCTCTCCCCCCTCTCTCTGTCTCTCTAATCTCTCTCTTGCTCTCATTCTTTGTCTCTACCCTTTCTCTCTCTCCCCCTTTCTCTCTCTCTCTAATCTCTCTTGCTCGTTTTCTCTCCTCCCTCTCTCTGCTTCTCCCCCCTCTCTCTGTCTCTCTCTCATCTCTTTGTCTCCCTCCTCTCTGTCTTCCCCCTCTCTGTCTCTCCCCCCTCTCTGTCTCTCTAATCCCTCTCTTGCTCTCATCCTCTCTCTCCCCTTTCTCTCCTCTCTCTCTCTCTCTCTCTCTCTCTCTCTCTAATCTCTCTCTTGCTCATTCTCTCTCTCTCTCTCTCTCTCTCCTCTCTCTCTCTCTCTCTCTCTCTCTCTCTCTCTCTCTCATCTCTCTCTTGCTCTCTCTGTTTTCTCACCCCATCTCTGTCTGTCTCCAGGTAAGGACATCCTGAGGGAGACCATAAAGTTCATGTACACAGACTGGGCCGATAGGGACAACATAGACATGAGGAGGAAGACCCTGCTGGCACTGTTCACAGATCACCAGTGGGTGGCGCCAGCTGTGGCCACAGCCAAGCTGCACGCTCAGTTCCAGTCTCCTGTCTACTTCTACACCTTCCACCACCACTGCCAGACAGAAGCCCGGCCAGAGTGGGCGGACGCGGCCCACGGGGATGAGCTGCCCTACGTGTTTGGGGTCCCCATGGTGGGAGCCACCGACCTGTTCCCCTGTAACTTCTCGAAGAATGACGTCATGCTCAGTGCTGTGGTCATGACCTACTGGACCAACTTTGCCAAGACCGGGTCAGTACTGAACCTAGACAGGACCTAGACACAGCACTGAGATATCAAATTAGAAACATGCTCTATCAGATGCATACAGTACATGCTAAATTATTTTTATCATCTTCCTTCTTTTCTTTCTTTCTTTCTTTCTTTCTTTCTTTCTTTCTTTCTTCCTTCTCTCTCTCTTGTTCTCTTTTTTTTCTATCAGGGATCCCAACTTGCCTGTCCCTCAGGACACTAAGTTCATCCACACCAAGCCCAACCGCTTTGAGGAGGTCATCTGGACTAAGTTCAGCTCCAAGGACCAGCAGTACCTCCACATTGGCCTGAAGCCCCGCGTCAGGGACAACTACCGGGCCAACAAGGTGGCCTTCTGGCTGGAGCTGGTGCCTCATCTGCACTCCCTGCATGAGGACATCAACCCCATCACCACCCGCCTGCCGCCTGGAGGAGGAGGTCCCCGCGCCCACCGGCCTGGCCCCCCTGGGGCACGCTCCACCCGCCACCCCGTCATCTCCACCAACCCCTCTGAACCTGAGCCAGACCCCTCCGAGCCGCCCCGCCGCAACCCGTTCCCCGACGAGATAAGGGACTACTCCACGGAGCTGAGTGTGACTGTGGCTGTGGGCGCCTCGCTGCTCTTCCTCAACGTGCTGGCCTTCGCAGCGCTCTACTACAAACGGGACAAACGCCACGAGCTGCTGCAGAGACGCCACCGCCGCTTGTCCCCCCAGCGTGGCATGGGCACCGCCATGGGCTTGGGCATTGGAGGGGTGGGTGCCCCGTCCCACAATGACCTGGCACTGAGCCAGGAGGAGGAGCTCATGTCCCTGCAGATGAAGCAGCAAAGAGTAGAGATGGAGCATGGTATCGGCACGCCCCTCCCTTCCCGCGGTCTCCATGGCGACCTGGAGCCGCTGCGGGCGCAGGTGGGCCCGCCGGACTACACGCTGGCACTGCGGCGGGCACCGGAGGACGTGCCGCTGATGACGGCAAACACCATCACCATGATGCCCAGCACCATCAGCGGCATGCAGCCCCTCCACCCCTTCAACACCTACCCCCCCGCCCCGGCCCCCTCCACCACCCCCACCCCAGGCCACAGCAACAATGCCCTGCCACACCAACACTCCACCACCCGCGTATAGGACCAGGCATAACCTCTGGATCAGCAGAGATACAAATAAACACCACACAGACTGGTCCTCTCCTCCTTCTTCTCTCTCTTACTGGGGTTATCCTCTCTTCTTTTTCTGTGTTGCTTTTTTCTCTTTCTGCGTGTCATTCTGTTCTCCGTCAATCTCCCCATGAGGCTGTGTTATCGCCCCCTACTGTTGGGATGCATGGCTCAGTCTGACTCAGGCTGTGGGCTGCTGGGACAAAGACTATCATTACCCAACTAACACATCTCTATCACACATCTTCCAACCTGTTCATATGTCTGTACAATCTGGGTGTTTCACTCTTTCTCTCTCTCACTCTCTCAACCAATATTACTGTTCTTCTTCTCTGCCTCCCACTCACTTCTCTCCACGTCTGTTCCTATAGCTCTTGATCACAACGTTCACACAATCCTCCCAGTCTCATTTTCATCCTATTTCTCTCTTGCGCAAACCACTTCAGGACTCCGTTTTTTCCTCTTTGGAGTCTTTTATACAAACACATAAATGTAAATTATGTATTATTGATAAATTGTAAGGATATGAATGAAAAAGGTGAGATTCTGATATCTCGTTTTTACCAGCATTCTTGGTGCCAAGTACTGTGATAACGCTCCTCTTTCAATGGGGTCCAATGGACCACCTGGAGAGGCCCATCCTGACTTGATCTTACACAAGGAATTACCATAATCAAAAAAGTGCCAGACGTTTCATCTTTCTTTTTGATCTTTTGCAATTTCTTTTTGTTTTTATTGCATTCAGTGTTGCACCTTGGCTGGGCTTTACTCAAGGGGAAAATATTAAATATATCCATGTAAAAAATATAAAGAGAATATTAAGATTTATAACTGGTTTGCTGTCTGCGATCTTCTGCATGATTTTTATTTTCTAAATGGAGGATGGACATCAGAGTGGAAATCTTGTATTTTTCCTTTTTATTTCCAGGTTTGGCCTTGTTTTTTTAATTGTTGTTGGGGTTTTTTCTTGAAAAGTACTTTCTTTTTGTTTTTTACGTCAGCTGAACTTCGTGCACAAGAACTATCTTCTATTCTGTAGATACTTCAAAAAGGCTTTCAAGAGATGAATATTGACTATGACTATGATTATATCAAGGACAACAAATATGTCCTTTATTTTTTCATTTCTTATCACTGAGGCTGTTCCACAAGCACCTGCCGCCCTGTAAGACTGATGGAAGCCCCCTCTCTCTTTCCCTCGTTTTATTTCTCTTTCTCTCATTACTTTAGCTGTGGAGTGTTGCACGGTCAACTGAAGAAAAAACATTGTTGGACTTTACCACTCCATCAGCTTGCAGTGTTTGTCCATGATAGGCTAATACTTGTTTTTGAATGGTGAAATGTCATACTTCACGTGGATTGCCTCAATGATAAAAATGGATATAATTCTACACATTTTCCCGGGAATAAAGGGTTGTCTCTGAACAATTATCTTCGTTTTAAGCACTCTCATCCTCTCCTCAGTGGACTTTTAGCTGCGTGCTTCAGGTTTTTGGAGACTGGGTATGACACTGTCTTTTCAAATCCTCTTCTGTTGTTCTGAGATTCTCTGTGTTGCTGATGGGAGAGGGTGCAGGGGGTATGAGGGGGGCTCAGACAGACTGACTGACATACTGTAGGTCAAAGGTGAAAAGCCTTGTACGCACGTTTTAGATCTTTCAACCGCACAACTGAACACAGGGACACAATGAACTCTGGACATTCATGAAAAAAAACTGTTACAGAACGGATGTTGAGACAACATAAGAAAAACCTTGACATCGAAATCAACAACGACGATGGAGAGATGACTCTTCAGCAGAAGCCTGATATGTCTCCGATGCACTGAGGATGCGTTCTGAATCTTGAGTAGAAAAAACATTTGATAAACATTACTCACATATACACAGAAAAAAACAAACCTGGCAGGATGGAGTTCCCCATGTTTTTCCTGTTCTGTTTCCTGTCTTGTTTTGGGATGAGGAGGATCACACTGGTGTTAGACTGGCATCTGTCACAGGGGCCGGGACTCAGAAAAAAGAACAAAACACACACCATGAAAAACAAACTGTACATTTTTTTTAAGTGTAAGAGAACAAACTGGTATTTGTAAATATTATGTTTATGGTTTGGTTTATGAGTGAACGGTCAAATCTTTCCTTTGTGACAACAGGTGCAAGTTCAGACGGCTGATCCGTTGTTGTTGTTAGATTCTCTTTAATTTCTTAGATTTTCAAGGTCAAAGTGCAACAAGTTATGGGAACATGTAGACAGTTATTAACATACATGAATGATCTGTGAACTACATCTAAAATCCTAGCATGATTGAGTTCAACATAATAGCTGTAGGGAAGGGGATATGGCTCAGGTTTCTCTAGGGTAGAAAGTACATACTGGACGTGTGTGGGGTTCTGGATGGAGGTGGGCATTACTTGCACATTTGTCAATTGCCACATCAATCATGAAGACAGATTTTGTCTGGATTAACTTAAGATGAGCCTTTTGCATCCGTTAAGTGGCCAAAGATAAGAGCTGCATAAATAGCAGATTTAGAGAGAATAGGAATACAGAGAAAAAGAAAATGGGAGAGTGATCAAGAGTGAGAGACAGAAGGAAAGAAAGAGGAAGGCACTGATGGAGAGTGGTAGAGATAAAGCCATGGTTTGAAACTGTGCTCAACCCAAACCTACAGAACTAGGAAACTTGAATCTTGATGGTGGTGCTGTTGGTACTTGTTAGTGACACTCACTGTCCTGAGATATGACAAACAGTATTACCCATAGCTTAGAACAGGTACAGTATGTTGTCAACTCCTTAGTACTCTTTAGTCTTGTTTCAGACTCTGATGGTTGTGGTTGCTTTGCTATCCTTTACTATTATGTCTGCCATGCACACTCTCTGTTTAAGTCATTTTCTGGGAATAACAGCTCACCTGTTTGCTGTCCATTTGAGATGCCCATGTTTCCAAAAAGGAAAAGTGAAAAAATACTGTATTTTTCTAAAAAAAGACAAAAAAATATGACTGAAATTTGGAAACCAGGGATATGACAGCCAACAGTCTCTGGAAGCACACTCTCACCAAGTTTACACAGTGACACTAAAGTCTGACGTTGGCTCAATGTTACAAAGAAACATTACAAGGATGCAAATCTCTACTTTACCAAGGTTCAATCTGGGTTGCCCAAAAAGGTTTGCACCTGTTTGTCTCTGTTTTCATTTAGTCTGAAATCAGAACTTACTGGAGGATTAAGACACTGTAAGGAAGCATAACGAACGGGTTTAAAGAATGAAGTTAATATTTCTATTTCATATAGAGGCTATTACAGACTGTATGTTGTGCACCTGAAATGGAGAACATTAAAAATACATTCTTAAACAAATTAGCACATTTGCCTCCCTGTTATTGTCTATGAACGCACATCTAATTATTTAAATCGATAATCTGTGTGGTTGCTGATCTGATTAATAATTACCATGTTGACATACTTTGGTTGGTGTTCTTTTGCGTGTTTTTTGTTTCTGGTGAACATTTGGTCTAAATGCACAAATATGAGATGATTTCATAATGATGTCTTTTTCTTTTTATAGCCATAGAGCTGTTCTTTGTGTGTGCAGGGTCTAAGTAGGGCAATGATGTCACGGTCTATCCAGCAGAGGGCAAAAGAGTGCAGAACTGTCTCCTTCAGGAACTGAACTCATTCTCATCTTCAATTCTCTGCCTGCCAAGCTGGAGAGCTGTATGTGCTGCCTGGTGGTGAAATACAATGTCTGCTCTGACCCCAAAGACAGGGTGAGCCAGAGAAAGGGCGAGAGAGGGGGCATGGAGGGAGGGAGGGGTACAGACAGACAGAGTGCAGAGAGCACACAGTGAGAAGTGATCAATACATTGTCTTGCAGCAAAGTGTACCTGTGGTCTGAATTATAACAGCACTGAGCAAGCATATTAGATGAACACACAAACACTGACTTCACTATGTTAAACCTTAGCATCAATGAGAAACCTATGGTTCAAAGACTAAAAGGGACACACTCCTATATGAAAATAGAGATGTATATAAAAACATGTTTAAGACAAGTTTAATGCAAACTGTATAAATAGAACATAATATACAATTCTTGGATTTAGGACATTATATCTGATCTTCTATGATGTGTTCTATCTGTAGCTTATTCCACTGCATGCATCAGAGCTCTTTGGCAGTACTGCTAGGTAGTACGAGGAACCGGTGAGATCAATGAGCTGTAGAACTTCCGACCTTGTCTACACATTCCATACTTGGTAAGCCATTCAGAGATTTCAGCAAAAGTCCAATCACCTCATCCTCTCTCTAAACAACGGTCCAATCACATCCTCTTCTGCTTTTGAGGAAAGCTCCAATCAAGTGCTGTTCTGTTGACAGGCAGGTGCATTGGTGAGCAGAAGGCGACCCTTCCCTCGTAGGAAGTTGGTGTGGACATGGAGCAGCTCAGATAAGGACGACACCTTCCTAGTCACTGAGTCACCTACTGCTGGTGCTGGAGGAAGGGACAGGTCCTGTTCAATGGATGGGAGGAAGAACAAGGTTTAGTACACAACCCTGAAAAAAAGCACCACTCATCTGTTCTGTGGAAGAGAGTCTATTCCAGGTTCTTCTTGGCCTGCTACTCCATACCAAACTGTATGCAGCCAAATAGAACCCCCATTCTGACACCTTTCCACTAACTTCCACTGCCATACCCGGCCTGCTCAATGTCATCTCAGTCACTGAACTGCCCTACCCTTAAAAGGCACAGGTTTCTGAGAAGAGTGGCGCCTCTGACAGAAAAGCAAACAAAGCACGGCAGGTGAATAATAGAAAAGTAAAACACGTAATAATAAAATAATAAATGTTGCACAATGAATAATGATAACTTGGCTATATACACGGGGTACCAGTACCGAGACGTTGTGCAGGGGTATGAGATAATTGAGGTAGATATGTACTGTGCATATAACTAGAAAGAAAGTGACAGATAGTAAACAGTAGCAGTGGCGTATGTGATGAGTCAAAAAGTTAGTGCAAAAAGGGTCAATGCAGATTGTCCGGGTAGCTATTTGGTTAACTATTTCACTAACTATTTAGCAGTCTTATGGCTTGGGGGTAGAAGCTGTTCAGGGTCCTGTTGGTTCAAGACTTGGTGCACCAGTCCCGATGCCGTGCGGTAGTAGAGAGAACAGTCTATAACTTGGGTGGCTGGAGTCTTTGACAATTTTTAGGGCCTTCCACTGACACCGCCTGGTATAGAGGTCCTGAATGGTAGGGAGCTCAGCCCCAGTGATGTCCTGAGCCGTCTGCACTACCCTCTGTAGCACCTTGCGGTCGGATGCCAAGCAGTTGCCATACCAAGCGGTGATGCAGCCAGTCAAGATGCTCTTAATGGTGCAGCTGTGGACATTTTTGAGGATCTTTTTGAGGATCTATCCATGTCAAATCTTTTCAGACACCTGAGGGGGAAGAGGTCTTGTCGTGCCCTCTTCACCACTGTGTTGGTGTTTTTGGACCATGATAGATGTGATGTGGACACTGAGGAACTTGAAGCTCTCGACCCGCTCCGCTACAGCCCTGTCGATGTGAATGGGGGCGAGCTCGGCCCTTCATTTCCTGTAGTCCATGATCAGCTCCTTTGTTTTGCTGAGGTTGAGGGAGAGGTTCTTGTCCTGCCACCACACTTCCAGGTCTCTAACCTCCACCCTATAGGCTGTCTCATCGTCGTCGGTGATCAGGCCTACCACCGTTTTGTCATCTGCAAACTTAATGATGGTGTTGGAGTCGTCCGTGGCCATGCAGGTGAACAGGGAGTACAGGACGGGACTAAGCACACACCCCTGAGGGTCTCCCGTGTTGAGGGTCAGCGTGGCGGCTCTGTTGTTGTTTACCCTCACCACCTCGGGGCGTCCCATCAGGAAGTCCATGATCCAGTTGCAGAGGGAGGTGTTCTGTCCCAGGGTCCATAGCTTAGTGATGAGCTTGGACGGCACTATGATGTTGAACGCTGAGCTGTAGTCAATGAATAGCATTCTCACATAGGTAAAAAAAAGAGGAGGAAGGGAAGCGCTGCTAAGGTACACAATAGTAGGTTTTGATAGACAGAAGGTGCTCTTTGGTAAAAGGGGTAAATTGGTCATCAAAAAGAAAGGAGGACCAAGGCACTCTTCATATAATTAATTCAAATGCCTTTTTGTATGGCATGTTCAATGGAAACACATTTAAAAACTTTTGGCTGCATGGCCTTCATCAGGGAGTACTCCATTGAACATGCCATACACATAAAGGCATTATAATTAATTATATGAAGAGTTCCTTGGTCCTCCTTTCTTTTTGATTCTCATGTAGGTGTTGTTTTTGTCCATGTGGGAAAGGGCAGTGTGGAATGCAATAGAGATTGCGTCATCTGTTGATCTGTTGAGGCAGTATGTGAATTGGAGTGGGTCCAGGGTGTCTGGGATGATAGTGTTGATGTGAGCCATGACCAGCCTTTCAAAGCATTTCATGGCTACAGATGTGAGTGCTACTGGGCGATAGTCATGTAGACATCTTACCAATATTGGTGCACAATTTCTACTTAAAATATCAAAGGGCACTCATCAAAAAGCACTCATTTCGTGGAACAACCCAGGTACTTAACTGATAGACAGGTACTCACATCCTTTGTCTCCCAGACTACAAAGTCAACATTTGTCAGAAGAACCACAAATGTGCCTGTCACTCCACACCCTGCCTTGCAACCTCGCTGCAAGAGGGAAGGAA
The DNA here is from genome assembly GCF_965601325.2 of Salmo salar. Lineage (NCBI taxonomy): Eukaryota > Metazoa > Chordata > Actinopteri > Salmoniformes > Salmonidae > Salmo > Salmo salar. The sequence continues at coordinate 103,673,840 of NC_138301.1, forward strand.
GGCAAGACATATTGACACAGTTAGGGCAAGATGAGACACACCGACAGATCAAACACACTAACAAAGCTGAATTGTCTCCGCACATAATACACTCTAATAGTTTCATCATCTGTCTTCTAATGTGACATTTTTCAAACATGTTAAAGTAGCTCAGGTCCATCTAGTGATGGTTAGGCCTCAGCTCACCAGAGCGGTCTCTGTGTCGCGGGCCTCCATGATGAAGGGATCCAGGACGCGCGGGTCACAGATGGGCCTGACAGGAGAAGGGAGGCCTCGTCCTGCCCACTGGAGTACAGTCAGCAGTACCACCACCGGCCCTGAGGGAGGGGACACACACACACACATCATCAGGCTAATGCTAGAAATGGTGGCTGAGAGTAATTACAGACTGGCAGCAAATCTGACAATCATATAACAGGAAGTTATGTCAACCAGTTCCAGAGAATAGAGGATCACTGGAGCAGATACACTGTAAATTATGTACAATGATAACTGACAGTTTGGACTGTTTGGACTGTTGGACTGGGAAAACCCATTCTGGCCAATACGTTGGCTTCTCTATGAGGTGGGTTATAAAATCTAATTGTGATTTACTTCTGCAGAGGATTTACACAGAAGGGACATCAACCCTCTATGACAACTAACTCCCAGGTTCACTTTCCCGGATTTATTGACCAATAACTGCAGACAGGTTTGTGGCCATGCACATCATAGTAACACGGAGAAGAACACATAAACACAATGTCAGATAAATAATCATGAGGTTATTGTGCTTGTCACTCTTACTGTAATGCATTGTTTCAGAACATAATGATACCTTACTGTATGTTATGGATTTCTGTAGAGGTACAGTTGAAGTTGGAAGTTTACATACACTTAGGTTGGAGTTATTAAAACTTGTTTTTCAACCACTCCACAAATTTCTTGTTAACAAACTATAGTTTTGGCAAGTCGGTTAGGACATCTACTTTGTGCATGACACAAGTCATTTTTTCAACAATTGTTTACAGATAGATTATTTCACATATAATTCACTGTATCATAATTCCAGTGGGTCAGAAGTAACATACACTAAGTTGACTGTGCCTTTAAACAGCTTGGAAAATTCCAGAAAATGATGTCATGGATTTAGAAGCTTCTGACAGGCTAATTGACATCATTTGAGTCAATTGGAGGTGTACCTGTGGATGTATTTCAAGGCCTACCTTCAAACTCAGTGCCTCTTTGCTTGACATCATGGGAAAATCAAAAGAAATCAGCCAAGACCTCAGAATTTTTTTCCCAAATGCCTGAAGGTACCACGTTCATCTGTTCAAACAATAGTACGCAAGTATAAACACCATGGGACCATGCAGCCGTCATACCGCTCAGGAAGGAGATGCGTTCTGTCTCCTAGAGATGAACGTACTTTTGTGCGAAAAGTGCAAATCAATCCCAGAACAACAGCAAAGGATCTTGTGAAGATGCTGGAGGAAACAGGTACAAAAGTATCTATATCCACAGTAAAACGAGTCCTATATCAACATAACCTGAAAGGCTGCTCAGCAAGAAAGAAGCCACTGCTCCAAAACTGCCATAAAAAAATCCAGACTACGGTTTGCAACTGCACATGGGGACAAAGATCATACTTTTTGGAGAAATGTCCTCTGGTCTGATGAAACAAAAATAGAACTGTTTAACCATAATGACTATCATTATGTTAGGAGGAAAAGGGGGGAGGCTTGCAAGCCGAAGAACACCATCCCAACCGTGAAGCACGGGGGTGGCAGCATCATGTTGTGGGGGTGCTTTGCTGCAGGAGGGACTGGTGCACTTCACAAAATAAATGGCATCATGAGGAAGGAAAATGATGTGGATATATTGAAGCAACATCTTAAGACATCAGTCAGGAAGTTAAAGCTTGGCCGCAAATGGGTCTTCCAAATGGACAATGACCCCAAGCATACTTCCAAAGTTGTGGCAAAATGGCTTAAGGACAACAAAGTCAAGGTATTGGAGTGGCCATCACAAAGCCTGACCTCAATCCTATAGAAAATGTGTGGGCAGAACTGAAACAGCATGTGCGAGCAAGGAGGCCAACAAACCTGACTCAGTTACACCAGCTCTGTCAGGAAGAATGGGCCAAAATTCACCCAATTTATTGTGGGAAGCTTGTGGAAGGCTACTCGAAACGTTTGACCCAAGTTAAACAATTTAAAGGCAATACTACCAAATACTAATTGAGTGTATGTAAACTTCTGACCCAGTGGGAATGTGATGAAAGAAATAAAAGCTGAAATAAATCATTCTCTCTACTATTATTCTGACATTTCACATTCTTAAAATAAAGCGATGATCCTAACGGACATAAGACAGGGAATTTTTACTAGGATTAAATGTCAGGAATTGTGAAGAACTGAGTTTAAATGTATTTGGCAAAGGTGTATGTAAACCTCCGACTTCAACTGTATATAGGCCTAGTATATGTCAATTTATGCCATGAACCCTTGTTGGTAAATCTAGTGAAGAAATTGATGCCAAGTGGTTTCTATTTTACTTTCTAATGCAAAGTCTCATTGGAAAGGTAGATTGTCCTCGTTGTCCTGTAAATATTGGAGTGTACACTGTACACACCTTTTCTGTTCATATACTGTCCATACGGTCTATACACACCATATACACACCATTATATATAATTGTATTCAGGACTCTGACATTGTTCATTCTGATATTGCTCTTTCTGTTATATATATCTATATTTTTTTTTGGGGGGGGGGGGGATTATGAGTGCATTGTTATGTAATGCTAGATATTACTGCACTGTTGGAGCTAGAAAACACAAGCCTTTCTTTACACCTGCAATAACGTCTGCAAATAATACACCCAATAAACTTTGATTTATTTGACAGTAGACATGGCATCCCCATGCGTACTTTATGCACCAGAGAGGTCGTTGCGGGAATAGTTCTATTCCTCACCCATTGACTACATACAGCAACTCCTTGACGTTTAAATTCTGAAAACCTGGTGGTGGATGCCAATAATTATGCCATAACGATACCATCGAAGGCACCGTAGGCACCTCCCTCTGAAAATATACTTTGGAAACTTTCAAACATGTGTTTGGAACTTTGCGCACAAAAGTTAATGGAGAGACCTAATCTCCTTAACATGTTTGCTTCAGTATTACCGTATATTACAAAAACAGTATTGTTATCAAATAATGTTGTGCAATATATAATTTACCTGAAATGGAAGACATTCGCAAAATGGTCCAACATTTTTAGAAGGCACTGCTAAACAAAGTACATGTGCAATATACACTGTAAAAAAGCACTTTCTACGCCGAATTGTCTAGTTTTTAGGCCTACACTATATGAAATTAGCTCTAAATAGCCTTTCTCCACTTGTGTACTTGCCCCTTGTTCAGAGCGCAATGGAATGGCCGTGCGCACCAGAGATGAAAGCTCGATGGTCTCTCCGGGCGCGGCTATTTTCATTCTAGGTTAACCGTGTCGTGTTTTGGCAAACTGCCATGTACTTATTGATTTATCTTACCACACTGTATGCTGAACATACAAGTACAGGCTGTCATTCTTCAGCGGTCTGTTCTAAATGAGGAGAATGCATGGCATTAATGAACCAAGTAACCTATGGCCATCCGGATCCCCACATCGCCCCCGTTGATTCACCCGTCTGATGACGTCATAAACGTTTTTGTGATCGTTGGTCTGGTCTTTTGTAACTGATATAAGAATGGGGAAATGCCATATTTTACTTTTCAATGGTTGCCATATGCTTTGAATGAACATTGATTGTTGTGCATAAATATATTTTCTCTGTTGTTCTATTTGTGTGGAAAATAATTTATTACAGATAGGCCTATAGAGTCTATAAATATACAGGTATATCCCAGGCGCCTTGGAGAATTGGTATAAATTGAGCCAAAGGATTAGTTGGGCCACACCTTGTTTCTAGGAAACCATCAGTGGTATAAAGTACTTATGTATTTTGGGGGGGAATGTGTACTTTACTTTACTATCGATATTTTTTACAACTTTTTATTTTTATACTTTTTCCTCCATACATTTTCCCTGACACCCAAAGTGCGAGTTACATTTAGTTTTTGCTTAGCAGGGCAGGAAAAAGGTCAAATTCACACACTTATCAAGAGAACATCCCTGATCATCCCCACTGCCTCTGATCTGGTGGACTCACTAAACACAAATGCTTAATTTGTAAATTATGTCTAAATGTTGGAGTGTGTCCAAGGCAACAACAAAAAAATAGGAACATTGTGCCATCTTGGTTTGCTTAATGTAAGGAATTTGAAATAATTTGTACTTTTACCTTTGATACCTTTTACCTTTGATAGGGTAAGTGATATTGAACAGAGATATCTATATCTGAATGTAGGCATGTGACATAGGGTGGACTTTAGCTTTCCTATTTAACTGAATTTTCACAGATCTATGCTTGCTTTCACCAATGACTGACCTTAATAATTGCTGATTGCATGTGTGTACTGTGACTCTGAGATTTGCGATGCTTAATAGAATTCACTTTTTTGTATGATCCTCCTGTGATTGGAGCATCCCTAAACTACTCTCTCTTTCATTGCAGTTCACGCCCTCTGCCTCCTTTTTAACCTGTGGTGCACCTGTGTTTCGGTCATGTACGTCCGTGGCGCTGGAGTACAAGATACAAGTTGTCGTCCAAACTACAAAGGTCTGAACTACAGAGCTCTGGTTGGAGCTAGCATGTAGTGGCATCCATCCTAAAAATAGTTCGCCCTGCGTTCAGGGTTGTCGGCTGTTGTTTTTTATTTTGTAGTTCTTGCTCCAAGCGGGGTGTGTATCATCATCAGGGTATGTATCATTGACTGTGGTTATTTATACTGGCAAAGTTGAAACAGAATTTGGCCAGTTGGTTTGGAATGTTGTAACTGAAAGATCTTTGTAATAAAATGGTATTGTTGATATAGTTTTGCCTGGTCCATTGTATTGCTCATGACCCAATCCAATAGGTGGCCTGTCGTCACAAACCTGTGTGTCTTATGGTGCTTTCAAGACAACTGGGAACTCTGAAAAAAACAAGGTTGAATGAGGACGTCAGTGATCTTCAGGAATTCTGAGTTGGATGGCCGTTAAAAATGAATTTTCCCAGTCAGAGCTCGTTTTTTTTTCTTCTTCGAGTTCCCAGTTGTCTTGAACGCACTGAAGTCAGAAGTCAGCGATTTCCCAGTTACGAGTTCTCAGTTGTTTTGAACGCAGCATTTCACTGGTTGAAGTGTTCTCTGTATTAAACAGAAATTGGCGTAGTCTGGTGATTGAGCCATTTTAGTCACAGCCCCTCCCTGCCAGGGTGTGACACATACATTTAAGATATACAATATACCATACCCCCATTCCATGAATTAAACCTTGACCTAACATCGCCCACTGTCACAGGACACCATCACCAACTTACCCCAAGGTGGCTCAATTTACTCTGTCCCTATGCTCAACTTACCCCATACCCGGAGTAAATTGTGCCAAGAGACAACTTTTTTGTGGCACGGTATGTTTTCAAAGCTGTTATGTTTACATGAATTCTGACTATTTCCAGGGATACCCAATATCCTGAAATATATGTAGATATCTTTGTTAGAAATAATACTATATTTCCCTAGATGTCAATGCTGCCAATGGGATGCATTTAAAACCCCTTCCTGTCCACTGACCTACATTCTTGGTTCTGGTTCCTAAAGTTAATGAAGTTACATAGTTGTGTCAGTCTACTTGCATTTATTGACAGTAAAATGTTACTTCAAATTAGACAAAGTACAGGTCAAGTTTTTTACCCCCCCCCCCCCCCCCCCCCCCAAAAAAAAAGATCACCACAGAAGTAGTGGACGGCAGCTAGCCTAGTGGTTAAGAGCGTTAGGCCAGTAACTACAATGTAAATGTAGAAGTTTGACAGAAGCTCCCTCTAGTGTATGTATGAATAAATACATCCACACCATATACCATTTGATCCCACAATACTAAAACCTTGCTTTTATGTCCGTCAGCATTACAGCTATAGACAAAATGTTTTCTAGTATGGCTACATGTCATCAGGCACACAGTCATTGTAGAAGATCTGGTAGTTCTTGTCCACGTCCATCCGTCCCTTCAGAAACGTCTCTAGGGTCTTGATAGCCACCTCCACCACAGCATTGTTGACCCTATTATTCAGACCATAGGCCCCAAACACAGGAAAGCGGTAGCGCTCTAGGTAGGGGGCATTGTGGTCGTAGTCTGGACAGCAGTAGGCCGTCCACATGTACTCTGGGATGCCCACACGGTCCTGGTTGTCTCGCCGAATCATGTTCCCGGCCGAGGTAACCCCCGTGATGACATAGGCATTGCCGCGGCAGTAGTTGTTGAGGCGTTGTCTGATACGGTCCTCGTGCTGGGCCCAGGAGCCGGTGTTGAACTCTCTGATCTGAGGCACCACGTTGGACAGGGTGTAGGTGGCTGCCTTGTCGAGGGGCTCCGACTGGTGCTGGTCTGGGTTCAGTTGGCCACGCACATACTGGGGCACGTCTGTAAAGTCCTCCAGCACCGCCTGACTGTCCATGAGACGCATGTGCATCTGAGCCGGCTGTGGGTAGACCTCCATATTACTGCTGGATTTACTGGAGCCCAGCTAGAAAGAGAGAGATGATCTTTAAATTATAACATACTTTTGTGATTAGGTGAAATTAAAGAGCTCTATATTTATTGCAGTAATTGATGCTATTACCAAAGGAAGATAGAGGGTGTGTGCGAAAAACAAAGGCTCACTCATTCTTTGATCAAGACAGTGAGCTTTAGTTTTTGAATATCGTTCAAGTCCATATCTTAGGTACCATAATAGTCTCCTTCATATGAGAACGTAATTGTAGTTACAGACATGTGAATTCTCACACTGGGAAAAAAACACAGTTGTTACAATGATTAACTTCCCTTACCTTCCCTCTGTCCTCAGACCTCAACTCACCTGTGGTTCGTACATCCAGGGCTGGTCCATGCTCTTCTCCCCGTCAGACCGTTTGAAGGTGTAGGCAGAGTAGAGGGGCATATGTCTACGGGGGTCATAGAGGGTGACGAATCGGGGTTTGTCCTCCAGGATCTGGCAGATCTTCTTCAGGTTGCTGCCCGCCAGGTAGCCCCGTGGTGGTATGCCCATGTACATATAGTCCTTACAGTTCTCCACATGGTCAAAGTCCTCCACCACGCCACACCAGGCCCAGGGCACCCACAGGAACATACTCAGAGCAGCATACCAAGACTGCTGCCAAGTAGACCTCATGCTCTAAAGAAATATCCCTATATTTAATAATGCTCTGATACCTTCACACTCCTCTGTCACTGATTCTGCAGTCTGTCAGTCTCATCAGCATTTAGCAGTCTGTCAGTGTTAGTGTTACTTTCACTAAACTTATTAATGACTCTTTCCCATGCAAAGCAATGTTATAGGATTGGCCAGGACTCACCTGTAAGCCTGATGCTCCCAGTTCTAACCATTCCCACATCCAGTGGGGAAACTTATACGAGTCACATGTTCAAAAGCACTGAGAACTGTAGGCGCCTAAAATAGAGAGAAATTTCTCATCATCAAATTAAATCAAATTGGATTAGTCAAATACACAGTTTACAGCAGGTATAGAAGGTGCATCGAAATGATTATGTGCTAGCTCCCTCAACAATGCAGTACATTAATCAATAACAATAAAAGTCAAGTCAAGTAAAAAATAACAAGTAATAGAAGTAATAGAAGATATGAGTGGCTCTAGTTTATGAGAAAGTTCATGTAAAAATTGCTACACTGCATCCACTCAGACACCATTCATTCAAATTCACCCATGCACACAAACACTTAGTTTAATGACCACACAGCTCCACATGTTCTGAGCGGAAGGTTGAGCTGTCTGAGCTATGGGCACATTTTGGAGGACGATTTTTAATATGTCAATCAGAGTAATCTGAGAGGTAAATTAATTATGAGTCATAAATTAGAGCCAAGTCACATGGTAAGGAAATTAACCTGTCCTAAAAGTGTGCAGGACCTTCTCTTTGGAAACAGTGGTTTTGGATTAGTTCATAGAGTAAAGGGAAACCATATGATCTGATACATAATGTTCCTGTACTCTAATGCTAACTATCACTAACCTGAACAGGTTATACATAATAACGCAGTAATAACCATAATTAAAGCTACTATGATTGGAGAACCCAAAACATGTATGAAAAGATGTGTTCATAATTGTAATAATACATTTTTCATAATTGTCACCCGAAATGTTGGTTTTATACTGTAGCATTTTGTGTGACTGGTTGAAACAGTAAAACATGACACTTGGAAGTCAGAGAACTAATTTGTTTTATTCAAAGAAGATACACTCTTTACAGCCTTTGATGGTATAGTCCATTTTACAACCACTTTCCAACTATGAGCAGATAACACCTCTCCATGAATGGTTGACACACTAAACCATTGTATTTGAATGCCACTGTGCTATTTTATAAGGGGACAGATAGAGGCAAAGCCAATTGCAGTTAAAAAGAGTGCTACAGATACAGAAATGGAGGGACAATTAGCCTACGCAACAACAGAAGTCATTTGGAAGGACATTTAGCCTACGCTACAACAGAAGTAATTTGGAGGGACAATTACCCTACGCTACAACAGAAGTAATTTGGAGGGACAATTACCCTACGCTACAACAGAAGTAATTTGCAAAGAAGATCTTAGATAATAAACGCATATCCAAAGCATGACAAAATGCTATGAATGTTCTGTTACAAGTTCAAAACTTTTAACAAACTGCCAGTGTACATCATATTTAATCATTATAAAAACTACTAGGGCACTGAGCATACACATTTTAGATACACAGAGCACACAGAGTAAGTGTGTATGGTAGCTGCTGGGGAGCTTTTAGATGGTGTGGTGGAGGTACAGAGGGAGGGGAGAGGGGGAGATGCAGTTGTCATAGAAGAGCTGCAGGTTCTGGTCCACGTCCATCCGGGTCTTCAGGAAGTTCTCCAAGTCCTGGACAGTTATCTCGTGGACCATGTTGCCCTCCTTGGCGTTCTTGGCCAGGGCAGCCTGGGAGGGGAAGCGGATGCGGACATCGTGGGGGGCGTTGCGGTCGTAGTCAGTGCAGCAGTAGGCAGTCCACACGTCCTCAGGGATGGCCACGCGGTCCTGGTTGTTCCGGCGAATCATGTGGCCTGTAGTGGTCACCCCTGTGACGATGAAGGCGGTGCCACGGCAGTAGTTGTTGAGGCGGACACGGATGCGCTCCTCGTGCTCACGCCACGGCCCAATGTTGAACTCTCTGATCTCTGGCACCACGTTGGTCAGGGTGTAAGTGGAGGCACGGTCATGAGGGTCAGACTGGTGCTGGTCTGGGTTCAGGTGGCCACGTTCATACAGTACCACGTCAGAGTAGTCATCCAGCACTGCCTGGCTGTCCTCAAACTTCATGTGCAGGTAGCCGGTAGGGAAGGGTAGCATGTTTCCATTGCCATCAACCTCTGCCAGCTGGAGAGAGAGGGGAGAAGGATCAACATATCACTCACACGATTGTAGACTACATAGTAACAAAGGGAAAGAACCTATACACTGTTCAATGAAGGGCTAGCAATCAGTTAACAGCTATAACATTTCAACTCCTGTCACTGCAAAATAGGGACTTAACATTACCATACTTTTCAGATAGAAAACACGTATAACATAACATTTGTTAAGGAGTAGATTCACAAGAACAGCAAAAATGCGTTTGACTGACCTGTGGCTCATACATCCAGGGGTAGTCCACGCGCCGGTCTCCCTCTGTCTTCTTGAAGGAGTAGGCTGAGTAGACGGGGATTCGTTTCTGAGGATCGTACAGGGTCACGAAGCGTGGCTTGTCTGCATAGCGCTGACAGATCTTCTTCAGTTTGGCATCAATGATTCCCCGTGGTGGGGTTCCCATGTATAGGGAATCCTTGCATCGTTCTACATGGTTGAAGTCCTCAACCACAGTGGCCGGAGCTCTAGGTGCACTATGGAAAAGGGAGAACACCAACACCAAACAGCCCGAAGAGAATTGCATGGCTCTTACCAGAACGACTGCAGGAGAGTGAAATGAAAGACAAGGTGTAGAGTTAGAATTTAAACGCCACAGACCAGATATGCAAAGTGAGTAAAATATTGTGACAAAGGGATCTGCTATCCAACCAATTTGTGTTGTGAGTGAATAACAAGAATAGGCGTTGGGCTGTTCTCTATTGTCCAATCAGAAAAGCCTTATGTGAATTTACTGTAACTTTTATAGCTGAAAATATAAGAACATCAGTGGTGAAGGAATAATAGAATATAGCAGTAGTACCCTAACATACAAGGAGGTCAGGTCACTTTAACCTTTAGCAGAGAAGCAACCCACGCACAAAGCCCAACTCAGACAAGTACACAGTAATACATGTCAGCCTGAGTGACTATCCCCACTGCTACCATCAATCTAGCAATTTAGGGGGAACTTTAAGAGGAACAGCCTGAGCAGGACTTGACCAAGCATAAAGGCCATAAAGACCTTGTTAAATCAAATCAAATCAAATTGTATTTGTCACATGCTTCATAAACAACAGGTGTGGACTAACAGTGAAACGCTTACTTACGGGCCCTTCTCAACAATGCAGAGAGAAAGAAATGCACAACGAGTAACGATAACCTGGCTATGTACACGGGGTACCAGTACCGAGTAGATGTGCAGGGATATGAGGTAATTGAGGTAGATATGTACATATAGGTGGGGATAAAGTGACTAGGCAACAGGATAGATAATACAGTATTTAAAATGTAATAAAATGTATGCACTCTACTGTAAGTCGCTCTGGATAGGAGCGTCTGCTAAATGACTAAAATGTAAATGTAAAATAATAAACAGTAGCAGCAGCGTATTTGATGAGTCAAAAGAGTTAAAGCAAAAAGGGTCAATGCAGATTGTCCTGGTGGTTAACTATTGGTTAACTATTGAACTAACTATTTAGCAGGAACCCGGCCCCAGCGATATACTGGGCCGTCCGCACTACACTCGCGCCTTGCATTCAGATGCCAAGTAGTTGCCATATCAAGCGGTTATGCAGCCAGTCAAGATGCTCTCAATGGTGCAGTTGTATAACTTTTTAAAGATCTAAGGGCCCATACCAAATCGTTTCAGCCTCCTGAGGGAGAAGAGGCATTGTTGTGCCTTCTTCACCACTGTGTTGTGTGCGTGGACCATGATAATTCCTTAGTGATGTGGATACCAAGGAACTTGAAGATCTTGACTCACTCCACTACAGCCCCATCGATGTGGATGGGGGCATGCTCGGCCCTCTGTTTCCTGTAGTCCACCAGCTTCTTTGTCTTGCTGACGTTGGAGAGAGGTTGTTGTCCAGGCACTACACTGCCAGGTTACTGACCTCCTCCCTATAGGCTGTCTCATCATCGTCAGTGAACAGGCCAATCACCGTTGTGTCGTCTGCAAACTTAATGATGGTGTTGGAGTTGTGAGCGGCCACGCAGTTGTGGGTGAATAGGGAGTACACGAGGGGACTAAGCACCCACCCCTGAGGGCCCCCCGTTTTGAGGGTCAGCGTGGCAGATGTGTTGTTGCCTACCCTCAGCACCTGGCAGCAGCCTGTTCAGTCCCAGCTTAGTGAGCTCAGTGTTGTCTTGGCAGAGGAGGTAGTACACTCACTGGGGAGGCTATAGAGCCCCACAGTGGACGCCAGTGGAGGCTCCTCAGAAAAAGAAGGGGAGGATCATCCTTAGTGAATTTCATAAAAATAGTGAAACATTCAAAAAGTTTAAACTATACTCAATATATTCTCGCCACCAAATAGTTTATTGAAACACATTGTTTTGCAATGAAGGTCTACAGTAGTCTCAACAGCACTCTACAGGGTAGCACCATGGTGTAGCCAGAGGACAGCTAGTTTCCATCCTTCTCTGGGCACATCGACTTCAATACAAAAGCTAGGAGGCTTATGGTTTTCACCCCTTCCATAGACTTACACAGTAATTATGACAACTTCGGGAGGACATCCTCAAACCTATCAGAGCTCTTGCAGCATGAACTGACATGTTGTGCACCCAATCAAATGATCAGAGTATGAATCTAGTAATTAAAGTATAAGCTACAGATAGTTAACACTGTAGTGCATAAAATGTGGTGAGTATTTAACTCAAAGAGAGAGAAAGAGAATTGAACAGTTTTGAACAAATTCATTTCTTCAAAAATGAAGGAGAAGCAAGAGAGAGAGAGCTAGCTATATTTATATAGGCTGTGTGTAGCGGTTAGCAGTTATGATATGAAGGTTTCACTTGGAAAGGTTTTTTCAACTGGTCACAGACAGCTGATATGTTATGTACTGAAGTCCACAACCGAAGGGAAAAGTTGAGAGGAGGAGAGAGTATGGATGCGAGAAGGAAATATAGCTACAACAATCAAAGTGATCATGCTGTTTGTATGTGGCTGCTATGAAAGTGAACTGTGTTTGCATGGGATCAGGGGTGTATTAATTCCGTCGATTCTGTTGAGAAATGTTCTAAATCGAAGCAAACGGAACAAAACGGGGATAAACATACCTGAATTTGTCCAACAGAAACTCTCGTTTGCAACTATTAAACTAATGATTAAAACCTAGATTAGCTAGATGCAGGCAAAAGTGTACATGGTGGTATTGAATGTGTCGCTCACTGTCTGTCACCTTGATTACTCAAATTTCTCTCAACCTGTGCACCTATATTGTAAACTTTCATTCACAGGCTAGGTTGTAGCAACCTAATGATGGCTATAGGGAAAATTTTTGTATCATGTGGTAGCCTAAACCTATCGATGTTACATTGAACTGGGTGAATCAAATATGAATTATAGTCATCCAATATGCTGTAATAAAAATAAGGCCATGCTCATGAAAAAAAATCTTAAACAACACCGACCGCCACTGGTGGGCATGTCAATACACATAAAACCTAGCGGTCAAACGCTGAAATAGTTCCAATCGTTTTTTCCCGTATAATTTTTTCCCATAGGGGATTTTAGAACCACTTCAAACAAGGTCTGTGATTCATGTAGACTTTCCCTGGTGTGACATTTTGTTAACCGTGCAAATCTCTCTCGGACAAGATGACTTTTATCAATATATTCATGTCATGTTCTGACCAGTAAAAGGGGTTGTTTGTTATTGTAGTGTGGTCAGGGCGTAGCAGAGGGTGTTTGTTTTGTGTGTTTCGGGGTTTTTGGTGTATGTTCTATATTTTCTATTTCTATGTGTTTATCTGGGTTTTCTATTTCTATGTTGGGGTTTTGGAACGACCTCCAATTAAAGCCAGCTGGTTGTCGTTGCCTCTAATTGGAGGCCATATTTAAGTGGGTTAATTTTCTCTTGTGTTTGTGGGTGGTTGTTTCTGTGTATAGTCTGAGCGCAGCTCAGCTCAGCTCAGCTCAGCTCAGCGCAGCTCAGCGCAGCTCAGCTCAGCGCAGCGCAGCGCAGCGCAGCGCAGCTCAGCGCAGCTCAGCTCAGCGCAGCGCAGCTCAGCACAGGACTGGTTTTTGGTGTTTGTTCTGTGTAAGTGTATTTTTGTTTTTTCCTTCTAATAAAAAGAAGATGTTCACTATACCTGCTGCAGTTTGGTCCGCTCCCTACAACGACGCTTATGACAATTCAGCTCTATTTGCTCCCAAATTCTAAAATTATAATTAGCATCAAGGTAGACATCATACAGGACTACAAATCCCTGCAAACTCTTGCACGTCATCTTTAGCTGACACCTATGCTCACAGGTATTGTGTAAATGTAAAACTTGCCGAAGACAGTTCACATTTAGTGTGTTGTGAAATCTGTTATGAATGTATTGTAATGTTTTAAAATTGTATAAATGCCTTCATTTTACCGGACCCCAGGAAAAGTATTTCGAGTATAGCTAATGGGGATCAAATACAAATACAGAATTATCAATTTAAACAAATTTTGCCAATTATTCATTACTAAAGTTAGCTAGTTAATCCAGAGATTCTTACCTTTGCCTCGATTCAGTAGTCTCGTCCAGATCATCATAGCATTTGTCATTCTGTGTGATAGCCAGATTAACAGCTAATTAGCATTTCTATTTGGGGGGGTAAATACAAGCAAATATATAGATAAAAATCTTCTTGTCCGAGAGTGATATACACTGTTATCAAAATGTAACACCAGAGTAAGCCTACACGAAACACACCCTTATTTTAAGTGTTTGAAAATTCCATATGGAAAACATTAATGGTGTAAAAGTTATTGGAATCATTTCCGTGTTTGACCGCTAAGTTTTCTGGGTATTATGACTCATACCGTGGTACTCTATAGGCTATAGGATTACGTCACGTTCTAGGCAGTATATCACATTTTCACATATTCTTGAATGCTGCCTTTCATTCAATTCCTTGGATTGTCTAATCAGAGTATGACAGGCCTTGAATTGGCTGTCACCTATCATAAGACCACTCTCATGGAACACTGCAATCTACTGAGAGAACCAATTACACTGAGCTGTGTGGAACCCTCCTGTGCAAAGCATTCTGCCATTAACCCTCTTTTTTGTCTTGTCATCTCAGTCTTTCCGCTCTCCTCCACTTACGCTTAAAATGCTGTAAAATGTAAAACCTGCTCTCTAATCTATCTTTGTGGAGAACAAATGGCCTTCAGCATCAGGTGAGTTTCAGTGGCAAGGCAGTGGTAATAGTAGGTTAGCACAAAACCACAGACAGATAACGCACACAAGAACTTCCATGGTATAGACTGGTATCAGAGACAAAGGAGAATGTGTGAGTGAGTTTATACATTCGATATGAGGCGTGAGATCATGATATACGTGTCCTGAAAGAAAAGAAATGGATGAAGCGAACCGCAAGTATTTATGAAAGACAACACATCAGATTTTCCTCCTTTTTCATTACATTACATTACAGGTCAAGTAAATCACACAACACATCATTTTAAGTATAGTGTCAAGGCATGTGCAGGCCATTATCAGGTGGCACACAGTTATCATAGAAGATCTGAAAGGTCTTGTCCACAAAGGTGACACTCTTGAGGAAGTTATCCAGCTGCTGAACAGATATCTCCACCACCTCAGGCCTCTCTTTCTCATTGAGTCCGTGGGTCGCATAGGCTGGGAACTTGGAGCGCTCCTCAAAGGGAGCGTTGCGGTTGTAGTCGATGCAGCAGTAGGCCCGAACACAAGTAGATGGGGACAGATTTTAGAACCACTTCAAACAAGGTCTGTGATTCATGTAGACTTTCCCTGGTGTGACATTTTGTTAACCGTGCAAATCTCTCTCGGACAAGATGACTTTTATCAATATATTCATGTCACGTCCTGACCAGTAAAAGGGGTTGTTTTTTCCCATGTTGTGGCGACGGATCATGTTCCCGGAGGTGGTGACACCAGTAACCACGAAGGCGGTGCTGCGGCAGTAGTTGTTGAGGCGGTGGCGGATGGTGTGCTCGTGGGTCTTCCAGGGGCCGATGTTGAACTCCCGAACCTGAGGCACCACGTTGGTCAAGGTGTAAGTGGCTGCCTTTTCGTTGGGGTCAGACTGATGCTCGTCAGGGTTCAGGTGGCCACGCTCAAAGTTCACAGTGTTGGAGTAGTCTTCCAGCACCGCCTGAGCATCCTCAAAACTGCGATGGAGGTCGCCTTGAGGAAAGGGCTGCATCTCCCCAAAATCAGACACTGTGGAGAGCTGATAGAGAGCTGAGGATTAATAAGGAAAGCAGAATAGTTGTACTCAAGGAATCACAGCCAGTGGACCCTCATGGAATCTCTCTTTGGATGCACATTCTTAACACAACAGTATATTTCTCACTATTCATTCTATTTGCACAAAGGCCATAGAGTTGTTACTGTAGCCAGTGACAGTGAAACTGATTCATTCATCTGTAGGCACGAGCACAAGGCAAGGTTGCAGAGATCGTGTTAGATACAGGAGTCTGTAAAAATACCTGTGGCTCATACATCTAGGGCACATTAACCTTTTTGGTGCCGTCAGAGTGCTTAAAGGTGTAGGCTGAGTAGACAGGAATGTGGCCAAGGGTATCATACAGGGTGACAAAACGTGGCTTGCCGTTGTAGCGTTGGCAAATCTTCTTCAGACTTTTATCCTCAAGTCCCAGTGGTGTTGTGCCCATGTACATGCACTCACAACACTCAGGTGAGTAGTTATCCTGTACCTCTGCCTCTACCATCACCACAACTAGCACCCAGGGCAGCGGCTGAGCTCGCTCAGTGACGCAAGAAACCACGGAGAAAAGTGCTCAAGAAGCGGTGCAGTGGAAGCTGTCAGTATACTTGTCTTGAAAGTCTCTCTCTCTGTTTATTTAATTTTATTTATTTCACCTTTATTTAACCAGGTAGGCCAGTTGAGAACAAGTTCTCATTTACAATAGAAGAAATCTATATACAGTGTGTGCAAATGAGGTAAGATTATGGAGGTAAGGCAATAAATAGGCCGTAGTGGCGAAGTAATTACAATTTAGCAATTCAACACTGGAGTGATAGATGTGCAGAAGATGAATGTGCAAGTAGAGATACTGTGGGTGCAAAGGAGCAAATAAATAAATAACAATATGGGGATGAGGTAGTTGGATGGGCTAATTACAGATGGGCTATGTTTCAGGTGTCTCCAGAAGGTGGTGATTGACTCCGCTGTCCTGGCGTCGTGAGGGAGCTTGTTCCACCATTGGGGTGCCAGAGCAGCGAACAGTTTTGACTGGGCTGAGCGGGAACTGTGCTTCCTCAGAGGTAGGGAGGCGAGCAGGCCAGAGGTGGATGAACGCAGTGCCCTTGTTTGGGTGTAGGGCCTGATCAGAGCCTGAAGGTACGGAGGTGCCGTTCCCCTCACAGCTCCGTAGGCAAGCACCATGGTCTTGTAGCGGATGCGAGCTTCAACTGGAAGCCAGTGGAGAGAGCGGAGGAGCGGGGTGACGTGAGAGAACTTGGGAAGGTTGAACACCAGACGGGCTGCGGCGTTCTGGATGAGTTGTAGGGGTTTAATGGCACAGGCAGGGAGCCCAGCCAACAGCGAGTTGCAGTAATCCAGACGGGAGATGACAAGTGCCTGGATTAGGACCTGCGCCGCTTCCTGTGTGAGGCAGGGTCGTACTCTGCGAATGTTGTAGAGCATGAACCTACAGGATCGGGTCACCGCCTTGATGTTAGTGGAGAACGACAGGGTGTTGTCCAGGGTCACGCCAAGGTTCTTAGCACTCTGGGAGGAGGACACAATGGAGTTGTCAACCGTGATGGCGAGATCATGGAACGGGCAGTCCTTCCCCGGGAGGAAGAGCAGCTCCGTCTTGCTGAGGTTCAGCTTGAGGTGGTGATCCGTCATCCACACTGATATGATATGTCTCCAGCTTCAGTGATTTTTGCAATTTGTTCCAGTTATTGGCAGCAGAGAACTGGAAGGAAAGGTGGCCAAATAGGAATTGGCTTTGGGGGTGACCAGTGAAATATACCTGCTGGAGTGCGTGCTATGGGTGGGTGCTGCTATGGTGACCAGTGAGCTGAGATAAGGTGGGGCTTTACCTAGCAAAGACATAGATGACCTGGAGCCAGTGGGTTTGGCGGCGAATATGAAGCGAGGGCCAGCCAACGAGAGCATATAGAGTCTATCTGTCCATAGATAGACAAGGCTATCCTTTGTATAGGAATGCATACAGGCCCAACATAATAAGGTGTCAAAGAGAGAGTGAAAGAGAGAGAGGGGGAGCTTGTTTGTCCCACTCCAGTCAGAGAGGTGGCGGTAAAGCACCAACAACTACTTCGCCTGAATTCTCGATAGAGGTATAAAAAAAATATAAAAAAAACAGCTGTCAAATAATGCAAGGAGAACGGCCATTTTTCTAAAACACAAACAAGACGAGAAAGCGAGTTATGAAAATATTCGCAGCGAACGTTGGTCAGAGGAAATTATAATTAAACGTGATTCAAGCAAATATTCAACATATAGTTGCAAGGAAGTAACCTGGAGATATACAGGTCATTGCAAAATACACGCATATGTTGTTAAAAACAGGATTTAACTAATGTTAGTTACATTCCAATTTCGCTAAATTTGCAGCTACCAGCTAGCTAAGTTGTAGCTGGCTAGCTGGCTACTTAGCTGGCTAGCTAGTGCGACCAGCTTTCAACAAAAGGTAAGTGTAAAAATTGGCACAATTATTTAGGCAAACGTGTTATACTGCAATATAATAAATTGCACTGCTTACGATTAATGCTAATTTCTCATGGATTGTGTCAAGATGGTTAGCTAACTAGCTCGTTAATTAGCAAGCTAGTAACATCCGCGCACTGTGCAACCATGTTAGCTACGTTTAGCTAGCAGAAGTGCAGGCCAAAGCAGCAGCTTAAAGTTGAGGTGTATCCTGCGAGTCCGGGCGGGTAGAGGGCTGCGCAATACTTTTCATGGTTACTCATCTAACGTTAACTATTTACCTTCGTTGTCTAGCTAGGTTAGTTAGCTGGCTGCAAATACGGTATTTCATTTTAGCAAACTGGTTCAATTAGGTAAATGTTCTTGCGCAACTTAAAATGAAACTCAAGTTTTCTTCATGAACACGCACCCATTATTTGTCTGAAGTGATTCGTTCGAATGTGCAAATGGCTAACGTTAGTTAGCTCGTTCAATGTTCCAAGCTGACTTCAGCAGCTACTAACTACGAATGGTTTGCCGTTTGTGGTTAATCGAAAACACCACAGTTACATTGAGTGCATTTTAACTTGGCTAATTTTTATTTTAACTTAGTTGTAACATGTTTATGTATTGTATCGAAACCAGTTGGCTAGGACGTGTAATGTTATTGCAAAGTTAACTAGGTAACGTTATTGTTCAGTTGGCACAGTTAACTAGTTGCTACTTTAGTCGGCTGTGAATAGTTTAGCTATGAACAGAGATCGGAAATTAAGCTGGCCTTCAGTTTAGATCGGCGAAATATACCAACTGTCAATGCACAACTAAAGTGAAAACACTTGTTAGTTATAACAACTTTAAGAGGTCATTAACTTTCTGTGGATGTGGTAAATATTATTTGCATGTGAAAACTAAATTGAATGTCTCGTTTCCCCAGGTGTTTAGAGGAAAGGAGGAACAATAGACCCGATGGAAATACTCAAGCAGGAGTAAGAAGACAGAAGTGGAGAGAATAATAAATGCATGTGAAGAAGATACACATATCGCTCCCCGTGATCTCCTGTTCGTCACAATTTTGTTTCATGGTCATTTATTATGATCAACTCCCATGTTGTAATTACTGGTGCTATTTGTCGGTAAACATTTTGTTTTCATTTGTTGATTGGTGAGCTTGCTGTTACATTTGGTCACTCCGTCACCTCACCTAACCCCTTTCCCAGAGCCTTGCAGCTATTATTCAGTGTAACAGATTTGTTTGGCCCAAGTACACCCACTCTAAACCACTGCACACAGAAGAACCAAATAGCCTTTAACCCCCTCGTCGTATCTGGACCGAACTGGTTCAAATCCTCTGGACAAGGTTAGAGCTCCACTCACTCTGTAACGTTTCCCTGGCATATTGTTGTGTCCTAGATGTGGATGTATGTTATTGGGTACAAGTGTTTGATGGGTGTTTGAGCTGTGTGGTAGGAGATAGTATTTCATTAATCCCCAAAGAGGACATTTGATTGGTTGATTATGTGGCGCCATGAAATTATTTGACTGTTGTGCCAACAGAAGCCTTGAGCTCCAGTTGAAGAGAGGAGTATGACTGCTGAAACACTTAACTTCGGCCCAGAATGGTGACGCATCTCTTTGTTCTTTAACTCATTCATTCTTCTTTCCTCCTGCTTACATTCCTAGCCCATAACCAACTCTTGTTTTTAATTGAATCAATCTTATATGTCAGTAAATTAAAGAATATCTTCACTATTTTAGGGGTCCCCACTTACTCCCCATGTCCTTCACTTTTCTCCTTCCTCTGTCAGTGCCCCATTCTGTTTCCTCATTGGCCCATTCTCAACACACTGCATTTTATCCTTCTCCATTTTCTCTTTCCCCATTGGCTTGTTTTCAGAGTGAGTGCATGTCTGCATGACCTTGGTCATTTCAGTTTTAGAATGTAAAGAAAAGAGAACCACATTTTGTTTATTGATGATTCTTCAACTTGTATATAGCTAGCTTAAAATAATGGAATGTCGCAAGTTGTCCTTCAAAATGCCTCAATCAGCAGGTTTTTACACTTAGTTGGGCCTCCTTATCCCTACTCCAATCATTCAATAAGAGCACCCGCAAACATTTATTCTTGCTACATTGCCAATAATTCATCTCAAAATTGTACTAAAAGATAATCATTGGCGTTGTATTGTGTACTGTTTTTATTCTGCTCCTGCTTGTTGCCCTTAGTTGTCTAGGGGAAGATAATGGGCGATGCATATCCAACTTAAACTTGAGGTGAAGATAATAGATGGATATGGTCTTACACATGGCCCAGTACTATTGTGTCAGTAATAATGATTGCATTTGAAGTGTTATTTATGCATGCATGGATTGTGCTGATGGTGATTTCTTCTTCCCAGGCTCCGTGCACTATCCAGAGGGCGGAGTGTGACGTCCCCCCCCCCCTCTCCAGCATTGCCAAAGTCCAAGCTGGCCGATTACCGCTATGGTCGCGAGGAGATGCTAGCACTTTATATCAAAGATGACAAGGTGAGCTTATGTAATGAGTGATTCACTCTGAGGATTCCAATACATCTGTTTGTGTTAAAGGTGTCTGGCCGGTTATGACTAATAGGTATGAAGTAAACCAAACTGTGTTCCCAGCCCCCAGAGGATATCACGCAGGATAAGGAGTTTGCTGCTATCCTGCAGGATGAGCCTGTGCAGCCTTTGGCCCTGGAGCCTCTAACTGAGGAGGAGCAGGTGAGACTGCAGGAGATATAGGAGGGGTTAGTGAGTCAGAGGTTTGCTGCTCTGATCCCTGAGAAGTATTTGGCCAGGATTAACTCTCAGATCTTAGTTGCTACTTTCACCCATGACGTGCTGATCCTGCTTCAGTGTATGTTGACAAAATGTCTTTCTGTGTCAACGTCATTCTCATTCTGTCCTGCAGAGAAACTTCTCCATGTCTGTGAACAGTGTGGCTGTGCTGAGGTTGATGGGAAAGGGAGGCGGGGCCGCCCCTGCAGCTGTGGCCAAGGGTCGTGGAGGAGGCATCAGAGGTAGCGGTGCAGTTAGTCACCACCTGGAGTGATCAGGAAGGTGCAACTATACATATGGAAATGTATTAACTGGCTGAGTAGGCCCCTGAATGAATTTCTTATGTTTGTTTGGGCAGGGAGAGGAAGAGGTGAAGGTGCATTCTACCAAAGAGCTCCTGGAGGTCCTGATGATGGAGAGGTGGGCTTTGGTCGTGGCCGAGAAATGCTCCGCAGCCAAAGCTGGGATGACCGGTAGGCTCACTGTCCTATACTACGCTGCCCTCGCCCCCAGATGGTTATCATTCGATCATATTGATGGTTGTTTATCGTCTTTCCTTCTGTCAGAGCTGAGAGGCCCAGGTTTGAGAAGCCAATCAGGCGTGCTGAGGTAGTGCGTCCAGGGTTTGAGGAGGCGGGGCCTCTTGGCAGGAAGGACTCCTGGCGTGCCGACAGCGACAACTGGCGTACCCTCCGGGAGGAGGAAGAAGAGGCAGCAGCAGGAGGAGGAGGGGGAGAGCAGCCAGCCTGGAGAGTTGCAGGAACCCGCCGTGATGGTACACACTGACACACACCTAACCACTCACACACCCTCTACTTAAGACTAATGTTGTGTATACTTTGCATGTTTTCCATGTCTGATGGACACTCCATCTCAAATCAAAATCACACAGATGGGGGTCCTCGGTCTGCAGGCTGGCGTGATCATGGCGGCCGGAGGAAGTTTGAGTTTGACTTCCGTGACAGCGAGGGCCCCCGCAGGGAGGACGACAGGGATGGCCTTCCTGAGTGGTGTACAGATGAAGAGGATGGAGAGATGGGCACCTTTGACTCCTCGGGGGCCTTCATGTGCATCAAGGTGTGTGTGTTGGCTGGCAGGCATTATTTTTTTATGTTTGTCTACGTGTGTGTTTGCATGTTACTTATGTCTATTCTGAGCCTTATGCTTGTCCAAGCAGAAAGGCTCCAAGGGCACCATCACCGAAGAGGATCTGGAGTTTGAAGCTCTAGAGGAAGGCAAGGACAACGGTCAGGAAGGCAAGGACAACGGTCAGGAAGGCAAGGACAACAGTCAGGAAGGCAAGGACAACTATAAGGATAACTACACTGACAGAGGTGAGACACTTTCCCTGGCTATAGTAAACAACTGAAAGAATAACTTTCTGCTTTCGTAGAATGCACATTCACTCTCTTTCTCTCTAGATGAGTGTGAAGCAGCATGTGAGGGGGTGGTCAAGTACAGGACTCCATCTCCTCCTGCTGTCTCGGCCCCTCCCTCCTCAGACCCTCTCCCTGCCCCTTGTGCCCCAGAGGCTCCCCTGGCACCCATCTCCCACCCCTCCAAAACCAACCATGTGCATACTGAAGGTAAATATTGAATTCAGGGCTCTAAATAAAAAAAATACTCATTAGTAGCACTAGTGATCCCAACTTAAGGTTAGGAGCAGCACATAACATTTAGTAGCACCAGAAAATAAGACTTTTTTTATTGATTGAGATACAGCCTATATTAACCTCTCTAGGGGGTGTTGGGACGCTACCGTCCCACCTGGCCAACATCCAGTGAAATTGCAGAGCGCCAAATTCAAAAACAGAAATACTCATTATAAAAATTCATAAAACATACAAATGTTATACATCGGTTTAAAGATTAACTTCTTGTTAATCCAACCACGGTGTCAGAATTCAAAAATGCTTTACAGCGAAAGCATACCATGCGATTATCTGAGAACAGCGCCCAGCAGACAAATCATTACAAACAGTTACCAGCCAAGTAGAGGAGTTACACAAGTCAGAAATGGTGATAAAATTAATCACTTACCTTTGATCTTTATGGTTGTACTCACAAGACTCCCATTTACTCAATACATGTTTGTTTTGTTCGATAAAGTCCCTCTTTATATCCAAAAACCTCCGTTTTGTTCGCGTTTTGTTCAGTAATCCACAGGCTCAAAGGCAGCCACAACACAGACCAAAAATCTGAAAAGTATCAGTAAAGTTCGTATAAACATGTCAAACGATGTTTATAATCAATCCTCAGGTTGTTTTTAGTCATAATAATCAATAACATTTCAACCGGACAATAGCTTCGTCAATATAAAAGGAAAACGAGAATGGTGTGCTCTCGGTCGTGCGCATGAAAAACCTCTGGGACACTGAGTGGTCCACTCATTCAAAGTGGTCTTACGCCCTCATTTTTCAGAATACAAGCCTGAAACAATTTCTAAAGACTGTTGACATCTAGTGGAAGCCATAGGAAGTGCAATTTGAGTCCTAAGTCAATGGATACTGTAATGGCATTCAATAGAAAACTACAAAAATAAAAAAATCCCACTTCCTGGATGGATTGTTCTCAGGTTTCGCCTGCCATGTCAGTTCTGTTATACTCAGACATTATTTTAACAGTTTTGGAAACTTTAGAGTGTTTTATATCCAAATCTACCAATTATATGCATATCCTAGCTTCTGGGCCTGAGTAGCAGGCAGTTTACTTTGGGCACGCTTTTCATCCGGAGGTGAAAATAGTGCCCCCTATCCTAATGAAGTTAATTCTGGCTACTTTTGAAGCACATGTTGTGCCCTAAACTAATATGTAAAGACATGTATTTATTATAAAAGCTAAAATGTTGAAACGAATACCTTTCCTTGAAATTTCAGTCGTTTGTGGAATATTAGGTTTCTACATTGTGTAAAAGCACTATTTTCCTATTGATACATGTACACTGTATCTTTAAAGATGTCAGGTCTGCCATGATGACATGCAAGAGATCTAAAATTAACACCTGCCAAATGTGGGTAGATTTAGGCATTTACGGGTAAAATGTCTATTTCACAAGCCGCATTGGTGGGTTGTCAGGGCTCCACAATGCAAGCATTTCACTTGCATTTGTGAATAAAAATAGAAGTAGGAGCACATTTATAGCAAAATAAATGCTGCAGTAGCGGTTTTCAAAGGGTTTGTCATTTTGTTTCATAGCTGGTAGCGAATCAGACAACAAACTACAAATTCTATAATTTAAACAAAAAGAGAATATGCATTGGTCTGAAACCGAAAAATAAAGGAAATTCACATGAGCATCACAATGCCTATTCCACCCATGCTCTACCAAGGTGTGACTTTCCAAATCATGTCCAATCAATTGAATTTGCCACAGGTGGACTCCAATCAAGTTGTAGAAACATCTCAAGGATGATCAATGGAAACAGGATGCACCTGAGCTCAATTTCAAGTCTCATAGCAAAGGGTCTGAATACTTATGTAAATAAGGTGTTTCTGTTTTTTATTTGAACATTTGCAACAATTTCTTAACCTGTTTTTGCTTTGTCATTATGGGGTATTGTGTGTTAGATTGCAGAGTTTTATTTAATCCATTTTAGAATAAAGTTGAATTCGGAAGTTTACATACACTTAGGTTGGAGTCATTAATTTGTAAGTCGCTCTGGATAAGAACGTCTGCTAAATGACTAAAATGTAAAATTAAAACTAGTTTTTCAACCAGTCCACGACTTTCTTGTTAACCTGTTTAGGATAGGGGGCAGTATTTTCACGGCCGGATAAAAAAACGTACCCGATTTAATCTGGTTATTACTCCTGCCCAGAAACTAGAATATGCATATAATTATTTGATTTGGATAGAAAACACCCTAAAGTTTCTAAAAATGTTTGAATGGTGTCTGTGAGTATGACAGAACTCATGGCAGGCCAAAACCTGAGAAGATTCTATATGGGAAGTGCCCTGTCTGACCATTTCTTGGCCTTCTGTAGCCTCTTTATCGAAAATAGAGGATCTCTGCTGTAACGTGACATTTTCTAAGACTCCCATAGGCTCTCAGAAGGCGCCAGAACGTTGAATGATAACTCTGCAGTCCCTGGGCGAAAAACAGTAGGGGTTTTGGAAAGTGGTCGTTCTGAGAACAATGACACTGGCGCGCGCGTGCATTTGAAGACTCTATTTTCAGTGTTTGAACGAAAACGTCTCCCGGTTAGAATATTATCGCTATTTTACGAGAAAAATCGCATAAAAATTGATTTTAAACAGCGTTTGACATGCTTCGAAGTACGGTAATGGAATATTTTTGTCACGATACGCGCCGGCGCGTCACCCTTCGGATAGTGTCTTGAACGGAAGAACAAAACGCCGCTATTTGGATATAACTATGGAATATTTGGAACCAAAACAACATTGGGTGTTGAAGTAGAAGTCCTGGGAGTGCATTCTGACGAAGAACAGCAAAGGTAATCCAATTTTTCTTATAGTAAATCTGAGTTTGGTGAGTGCCAAACTTGGTGGGCGTCAAAATAGCTAGCCATGATGGCCGGGCTATCTACTCAGAATATTGCAAAATGTGCTTTCACAGAAAAGCTATTTTAAAATCGGACACCGCGATTGCATAAAGGAGTTCTGTATCTATAATTCTTAAAATAATTATGTATTTTGTGAACGTTTATCGTGAGTAATTTAGTAAATTCACCGGAGGTTTGCGGTGGGAATGCTAGTTCTGAACATCAAATGCTAATGTAAAAAGCTGGTTTTTGATATAAATATGAACTTGATTGAACAAAACATGCATGTATTGTATAACATAATGTCCTAGGAGTGTCATCTGATGAAGATCATCAAAGGTTAGTGCTGCATTTAGCTGTGGTTTTGGTTTGTGACATTATATGCTAGCTTGAAAAATGGGTGTGTGATTATTTCTGGCTGGGTACTCCCCTGACATAATCTAATGTTTTCCTTTCGTTGTAAAGCCTTTTTGAAATCGGACAATGTGGTTAGATAAAGGAGAGTCTTGTCTTTAAAATGGTGTAAAATAGTCATATGTTTGAAAAATTGAAGTTTTTGCATTTTTGAGGTGTTTGTAATTCGCGCCACGCTCTATCATTGGATATTGGTGAGGCGTTCCGCTAGCGGAACATCTAGATGTAAGAGGTTTTAACAAACTATAGTTTTGGCAAGTCGGTTAGGACATCTACTTTGTGCATGACACAAGCCATTTTTCCAACATGTTTACAGACTAATTATTTCACTTATAATTCACTGTATCACAATTCCAGTGGGTCAGAAGTTTACATACATTAAGTTGACTGTGCCTTTAAATAGCTTGGAAAATTCCAGAAAATTATGTAATTGCTTTAGAAGCTTCTGATAGGCTAATTGACATCATTTGAGTCAATTGGAGGTGTAACTGTGGATGTATTTCAAGGCCTACCTTCAAACTCAGTGCCTCTTTGCTTGGCATCATGGGAATATCAAAAGAAATTAGCCAAGACCTCAGGAAAACATTTTTGTAGACCTCCACAGATCTGGTTCATCCTAGGGAGCAATTTCCAAACGCCTGAAGGTACCATCTTCATCTGTAGAAACAATAGTACGCAAGTATAAACACCATGGGACCACACAGCCGTCATACTGCTCAGGAAGAAGACGCGCTCTGTCTCCTAGAGATGAATGTACTTTGGTGCGAAAAGTGCAAATCATTCCCAGAACAGCAGCAAAGGACCTTGTGAAGATGCTGGAGGAAACGTGTACAAAAGTATCTATTTCCACAGTAAAACGAGTCCTATATCGACATAACCTGAAAGGCTGCTCAGCAAGGAAGAAGCCACTGCTCCAAAACCACCATTAAAAAATTCAGACTATGGTTTGCAACTGCACATGGGGACAAAGATTGTACTTTTTGGAGAAATGTCCTCTGCTCTGATGAAAGAAAAAAAGAACTAGTTGGCCATAAGGAGCATCGTTATGTTTGGAGGAAAAAGGGTGATGCTTGCAAGCTGAAGAACACCATCCCAACCGTGAAGTACGGGGGTGGCAGCATCATGTTGTGGGGGTGCTTTGCTGCAGGAGGGACTGGTGCACTTCACAAAATAGATGTCATCATGAGTAAGGAGAATTATGTGGATATATTGAAGCAACATCTCAAGAAATCAGGAAGTTAAAGCTTGGTCGCAAATTGGTCTTCCAAATGGACAATGACCCCAAGCATACTTCCAAAGTTGTGGCAAAATGGCAACAAAGTCAAGGTATTGGAGTGGCCTTCACAAAGCCCTGACCTCAATCCAATAGAAAATGTTTGGGCAGAACTGAAAAATCTTGTGCGCGCAAGGAGGCCTACAAACCTGACTCAGTTATACCAGCTCTGTCAGGAGGAATGGGCCAAAATTCACCCAACTTATTGTGGGATGCTTGTGGAAGGCTACCTGAAGCGTTTGACCCAAGTTAAACAATTTAAAGGCAATGCTACCAAATACGAATTGAGTTTATGTAAACTTCTGACCCCCTGGGAATGTGATGATTTATTTCAGCTTTAATTTCTTTCATCTGCTATTATTCTGACATTTCACATTCTTAAAATAAAGTGGTGATCCTAACTGAATTTAACGTATTTGGCTAAGGTGTATGTAAACTTCCAACTTCAACTAAGGCTGTAACGTAACAAAGTGGACAAAGTCGGAGTCTAAATACTTTCCTGTGTGTGTACACATTTTAATTGCAGGACACTGTAAAGTCCGTTTTACCTCTGGAGAGTATGAATTAAGCTATTTGAAAAGGTTTGAATCTGCAGCAACCCGCCTACACATAGTTTGAAGTACAATACCAACATAGTTATTATTGTAGTAGGTCAAAGCTGTGTGCTGGAAAACCTTGGTAGAGCATGGCATTGTAGTGCTGACTTGAATTTCCTTTTTCGGCTTCAGACCAATGCCTATTCTCTCTTAAAACAGTTTGTTTTTACTTTCCGTGGTTTTTCACCGGAAGGTTATTATGCAACATTATTATACAACATTAATATTAAGCAATAAGGCCCGAGGGTGTGTGGTACAGTATATGGACAAAATTCCACAGCTAAGGGCTTTGACACTACACAGTGTACCTGGACACAAAGGGGAGCATTATTTCTACTAAAAATGGGTTACCAATGTAATTAGGAGAGTGAAAATAAATGTTTTGTCATGCCCATGGTGCATATGGTCGGATATACCACGGCTTTCAGCCAATCAGCATTCAGGGCTCGAACCACGCAGTTTATTATACAGCATAACACATGCTCTCCTTGTGAAACGTCACAATGTTGTGCGTTTTATTTATTTTATTTATTGATAAGATCTCTGCTCATAATCCTACTGATCATTGCTCAAAGCAAACTGGCAAGAGCAAGGAAACAAAGACTGAAGCAAATATGCTTTGACACTCGTCGGATGTGGCAGGGCTTAAACTATTACGGACTACAAAGGGAAACCCAGCTGCGCGCTGCTCCGTGATGCGAGCCTACCAGACGAGGTAAATGCCTTTTTATGCTTGCTTCGAGGTAAGCAACACTGCAGCATGCATGAGAGCACCATTTGTTCTGGACGACTGTGATAACGCTCTCGGTAGCTGATGTGAGCAAGACCTTTAAACAGGTCAACATTCACAAAGCCGCTCGGCCACACGGATTACCAGGACGTGTACTCAAAGCATGCGAAGACAAACTGGCAAGTGTCTTCACTGACATTTTCAACCTCTCCCTGACAAAGTCTGTAAGACCTACATGTTTCAAGCAGACCACCATAGTCCCTGTGCCCAAGGAAGCTATGTTAACCTGCCTACATGATTACCGCCCCATAGCACTCATGTCGGTAGCCATGAAGCGCTTTGAAAGGCTGGTCATTGCTGACATCATCAGCATCATCCTGGATACCCTAGACCCAATCCAATACCGCCCCAACAGATCCACAGATGATGCAGTCTCAATTGCATTCCACACTGCCCTTTCCCACCTGGACAAAAGGAATGCTGTTCATTGACTCCAGCTCAGCGTTCAACACTATAGTGCCCACAAAGCTCATCACTAAGCTAAGGACCTTGGGACCAAACACCTTCCTCTGCAACTGGATCCTGGACTTCCTGACGGGCCGCCCCCAGGTGGTAAGGGTAGGCAACAACACGTCTGCCACGCTGTTCCTCATCACTGGGGCCCCTCGGGTGTGTGCTTAGTCCCCTCCTGTGCTCCTTGTTCACCCACGACTGCGCGGTCAAACACAACTCACCATTAAGTTTGCTGACAACATAAGTGGTAGGCCTGAATACTGACAACGATGAGACAGCCTGTAGGGAGGAGGTCAGAGACCTGGTAGTGTGGTGCCAGGACAACCACCTCTCCCTCAATGTGATCAAGACAAAGGAGTTGATCGTGGACTACGGGAGAAGGCGGGCCGAACAGGCCCCCATTAACATCGACGGGGCTGTAGTGGAGCGGGTCGAGAGTTGAAGTTCCTTGGTGTCCACATCACCAACGAACTATCATGGTCCAAACACACCAAGACAATCGTGAAGAGGGCACGACAACATATTTTCCCCCTCAGGAGACTGAAAAGATTTTGCATGGGTCCCCAGATCCTCAAAGTTCTACAGTTGCACCATCGAGAGCATCCTGACCGGTTGTATCCACCGCCTGGTATGGCAACTGCTCGGCATCCAACCATAAGGTGCTACAGAGGGTAGTGCGTACGGCCCAGTACATCACTTGGGCCAAGCTGGCTGCCGTCCAGGACCTATATACTAGGCGGTGTCAGAGGAAGGCCCAAAAAATTGTCAGAATCCAGTCACCAAAGTCATAGACTGTTCTCTCTGCTACCGCATGGTAAGCGGTACCGGATCACCAAGTCTAGGAACAAAATGCTCCTTAACAGCTTCTATCCCCAAGCTATAAGACTGCTGAACAATTAATAAAACGGCCATCTGGATGATTTACATTGACCCCCTCCCCCCACAGCTACTTGCTGTTTATCTATGCATGGTCACTTTACCCCTACCAACATGTACAAATGTCCTCGACTAACCTGTACTCCCGCACATTGACTTGGTACCGGTGGCCCCTGTATATAGCCTCAATATTTATTTTACTTTTTGTTCATTTGGTAATAATTCTAACTTTTTCTGGAACTGCATTGTTGGGTAAGAGCATTTCACGGTGAGGTCTGCTGTTGTCTTAGGCTCTTGTGACAAAGTTTGATTTGATATTTACTATGCAATTATACATTGTAGCTGGCTGGACACTCATGTGAAATCCATAGATTAGGACCTAATGAATTTATTTAAATTGACTGATTTCCTTATGAACAGTAACTCAGCAAAATCTTAGAAATTGTTGCATGATGCATTTATATTTTTGTTCAGTATACTTAAGAGAATAGGAATATTCTCCTTTTAAGTTAGGGGTTAAAAAAACTTTTCACTCAGGCCCCCCTTCCAGCATTGGGGAACATGCCACGCTCCCCTTTGCGTGCACTACGCACATGCACTGTTCATAAATAAACTGTTCACAACCCTCTTGTTGGCAGAAAGAACATTTTGCAGGTTTAAAGCTTATTTCCCGCAATTCTACACATTGTCATGGGGTGCAGAGAAACTTGCTGTTAATGCTCATTTTCTTGCAAGTCTATACATTTTGCCACCTGCTTGCTAATGTGTATTTATGTGATATGTGTAGCTCCCTCCAGTAACCACAAGCACAACCGTTCCTTGATCTTAACTGGCGGCTTTATTCTGTAGTTTTAGTCAGAATTATCACCTTCTGTGAGAACTATAAAGTAAATGAAAATTCAGTTAAGCACACTCTTACAACCTTATTGTTTTACCAGTCACTTATTAGCTTGTTATAACTCTGAAGTACTTACATACATAAACAGTTTAGCCGGAGCTATAACAGTATCAGATTAAACGCATGAATAAAGGAAAAATACCTCATTGGGTGCTTATTACAGAAGGGAGGAAATCAAACTTCACACTTATTATTCCTGGCATGAATTCACGCTTCATCCTTAAATATTATAATGTTACCATCCTAACATACACACTTCAACCTTTACGAACTACACCCGATGACATGAAAATTTAGCTAACACAGCGCGGGATTGTCTTCACTCCAAAGGTGTGTTGCTACGATAATGATCCCCGTTACAACAGTTAATAGCCACGTAGTTCTGCTTGTCTTATCATTTCCCCCGCATAGCGAACACGTAAACAATTCAAACAAAAAACGACGTAGACTTACAGGTTAATTGTCAGTTACAATATGAGTGACTCAAACATAAAACTATGACATGGACAAGTTTATCTGGGTCTTTCTGACAAGTTATAAATAGCTCTCTAAAATATGCAATGACTGACATGACAAGGGAAACTAATGACGCATTACTCAATTTAGAAATGGCACCTTGTGCATTCTACTATTAGAACTTTAAAGAGGAAGTTGAAAGCTGGACTGAGTCTCCACCCCCCTCCAAAAAGAAAAACAATGGCGTGCGCCCCACAGTTTGGGAACCACATATCCTCTCTGGGCTAGGCGGGACGAATTCGTCCCACCTACGTAACAGCCAGTTGAATCCTGTGGCGCAATTTTCAAAACCTTTGAAATGCTATTACTTCAATTTCTCAAACATATGACTATTTTACAGCTATTTAAAGACAAGACTCTCGTTAATCTAACCACACTGTCCGATTTCAAAAAGGCTTTACAACGAAAGCAAAACATTAGATTATGTCAGCAGAGTACCAAGCCAGAAATAATCAGACACCCATTTTTCAAGCTAGCATATAATGTCACAAAAACCCAGAAGACAGCTAAATGCAGCACTAACCTTTGATGATCTTCATCAGATGACAACCCTAGGACATTATGTTATACAATACATGCATGTTTTGTTCAATCAAGTTCATATTTATATCAAAAACCAGCTTTTTACATTAGCATGTGACGTTCAGAACTAGCATACCCCCCGCAAACTTCCGGGGAATTCGCTAACAATTTACTAAATTACTCACGATAAACGTTCACAAAAAGCATAACAATTATTTTAAGAATTATAGATACAGAACTCCTCTATGCACTCGATATGTCCGATTTTAAAATAGCTTTTTGGTGAAAGCACATTTTGCAATATTCTAAGTACATAGCCCAGGCATCACGGGCTAGCTATTTAGACACCCGGCAAGTTTAGCACTCACCAATATCAGGTTTACTATTATAAAAGTTTGATTACCTTTTGTTGTCTTCGTCAGAATGCACTCCCAGGACTGCTACTTCAATAACAAATGTTGGTTTGGTCCAAAATAATCCATCGTTATATCCGAATAGCGGCGTTTTGTTTGTGCGTCCCAGACACTATCTGAAATGGTAAATCAGGGTCGTGCGCATGGCGCAATTCGTGACCAAAAAAATGTAAATATTCCGTTACCGTACTTCGAAGCATGTCAACCGCTGTTTAAAATCAATTTTTTATGCCATTTTTCTCGTAAAAAAGCGATAATATTCCGACCGGGAATGTCCATTTAGCTAAACAGAGGAAAGTAAACAAAGCTTTCGGTCGACGCGGGCACGAGCCTGAGTCTCACAGTACTGTAACCAGCCACTACCCAAACGCGCTACTTTTTTTCAGCCAGAGCCTGCAAAGCCACGATTCAGCTTTTTACTGCCTTCTGAGACCCTATGGCAGCCGTAGGAAGTGTCACGGGACAGCTAAGATCCTCACTCTTCAATAAACAGAGACAAGAAGAACGACACCTTGTCAGACAGGCCACTTCCTGCATGAAACCTTCTCAGTTTTTTGCCTGCCAAATGAGTTCTGTTATACTCACAGACACCATTCAAACAGTTTTAGAAACTTTAGGGTGTTTTCTATCCATATGTACTAAGTATATGCATATTCTAGTTACTGGGTAGGAGTGGTAACCAGATTAAATCGGGTACGTTTTTTATCCGGCGGTGTAAATACTGCCCCCTAGCCCTAACAGGATATACTAATTTCAGTATCCCAGATTTACATTTACTAAGTTATGTCTAGTTTGAGACCAGGCTGGCACACAGGAAGTCATGTAAGCAAGCGACGATTCTGATGTTTTAACCTGGTGCAGTGTGTGGAGCCCCCTGACTACGTTTTACTTGTGAATGGAGATTTCAGATTTTCTGTGACTACATTGAAAGTTATTTAACACGGCGTTGATCAGTCGGCACACATTTAGATTATGAATGTCGACGGCAGGAGAGGGAGTTTAGGCCGGAGACGGAATGTATTCAACACGTGTTTGAAACAGCGATGCTGTCGATCTGGTTCTGTTTACATGTGCGTTTGGGGTTCAACCATTTACTGTAGTCAGTTCAACATAACTAATTTACTGTTTCCTAAAGTAATTTGTTTTCTCATCTATGGTTTGTGTTGTGGTCTTGGTTCTTCGTCGAGGAAATGTAGCTTTGCTAAGTGCAGTATTTGTACTGTCTGAAATCTGGCTAACATTACCTTGTCTTAATGTTACCGAAGTTTGGTCTGTGCAAAGCAATTTAATATGATTAGTGTGGCAGTTTCCAAAAGTTTGGTGGTTTTAAACTTAACATTAGTTAACTGTTTAGTGTGAGAAATTATGATATATTGTGGTACATGAACTGTCCAAACAGGTTAGCTAATGTTTCTCTTACGTTAGCTAAGGTTCCTTGGCTAGCTAAAGTTAATTGGCTATCATAGCAGCCAACGAAATACGCTAGTTTATTTGTTTGTGATCCGATTACACGCCAGTGTCTAGTTCAGCAGTTACACGACTTCAGCCGTATGTGAAAAACCTTACTTGGCAAAATATATCTAGCTAGCTTTCCTCGCTTGTTGGTTAGCTCTCATTTGACTGGTATAATGTTAGTTTAGCTACCTAGCTAATCAAAACAAAACCACCTTAATTGGCTAGCTACCTTTTTCATTTGCCTGTTCGTCAGCTAGCTATCTTTTAGCTGACTAGTGTTAGCTAGCTACAGAGGCTAGATGCTGGACTTTGTACAAGCAAGCTAACGTTAGCTAGTTAACTTTAGCTAGTAAGCTACCAAGCGAATAAAAATCTGTGTGCATTTATTGATTAATGTCAGCTTGAATACCACCGTATACCTAGTTATATACAGTAACCTAAGTTGCATCCAAATAACCTAGGTGTTAGAACTGAGTTTTGGCAAAATGTCGCATTGTCAGAAATGCTACAAAAAGGTACACCATCTTTGTTTCTTAACAGACAGAAAGGTGCATGTGAGTGATACATTCAATAAACTGTTGCACCTGCAAACTTATTCAATCCGGCATTTTATGTCCAATGGTCAATTTTCGAATTATAGTCTCGTTTTAATCAGATGTCTAGAATATGAGCTTGGTAGGCTCAATAAATACTCTTAACTCAATTGCTAACGACCCTGTTAAAACGATGCGCTGTGGTTCTCGGTTACAGATGGACGACTCATGATGAGAGAGGCAGTGTTGTGTACCTACAAGTTGATTTGCGAATTTTCATAGAGATTGTTGTCATATTGGCATAGATATGAATTTAACTGACCTCAACCAATACCTATAATAGACACTACTGTCATCACGTCGATAATATCCCACCTCGCGCAGCAACACTGCCTTGCTGGAGAGCTGTTGAAGTGCTGAAGATTCATTTTTAGAAGTACTGCACATGCATTGGAAGTTGGTCTCATTTACTCAAGTCTACTAAAGTGAGGCTGTCCTTGAGTGTGTTGGCTATTTACGTTGAAAAACAAACCTAGTTTGAGAACAAAACAATGTTTTGAGTTTGCTTCAGCAAAGACGCAACAAGGGCACTCGAACCAAGTGACAGTGTGCCTGTTTCTCTATCTCACAGACACACTGTCACTTGGTTCGAGTGCCCTTGTTGCAATGTTAACCTTCCACCCTTAAAGGGGCACCTGAGAATTTGTCATCTGTGACATTTTGATTAAAACACTGGGATCACAAAAATGAAATAAATTGAGCAATAAACCACATCACTTCTAGCTAGTAATACATGTATTGTTTTACAAACATTACAAAGCATGCTCACCTGGGTTCTTTTGGGTTTTCTGGTCTAATTATTATGTCCCAAAAATATTCTGAGTGGCTGGTAGATTTTAAATTTACCTGCCACAGTGGTTGGTGGACCAAAAATGTTGTTTCATGCCCTGCACTCATTCATTGCTATGATCATTGATCTCCTGAATAAGCTATCCCTTTTCATTTATGGGCCCCCAAATGTTTGAATATACTGGTAAAGTTACCAGGTTGTTGGCTCGCTAGCCAATGATGTAACATGACTGAACAAAGTGTAAACAAATGGTTAATGACAAGCAAGTAGTTCTAGAACGTTCCACAATGTCGTGGTTTGTGAATGTAAAATTCAGTCCCGGCGCTCCGCTATAGGTAAGATAAAAATGTTCCCCCGGTAATATGTCAGATCTCTGAAACAATGGTACTGCGAAGCCTTATTACAAGAAGTATCTAGGATATTTTTTCCCCCTTGTCTCAGTGCTCCCAATATAAAACTCCTGTTCGCACAGCAAAATATTTAGTCGCATATGTGACCAAATTGGTCGCACTTTAGAGCCCTGACTGAATTACTGATATGCACATGTGAACTAAAGCTAGGACTATAAATCGAAAGTATCGACAGTGACCATTTATCGAAGATATTTTACTGTTATCAATAATAACGATAAGTAGCCTTTACTGCTAATATGGGCTATTGCTAATGGGACAATTTATAATGTTCAAATTGGAGTAGTTTAAATGGTCAAATAAACATAACTGGTGCTTGTTCATTTTATAAATGTACCGTTGTCTTGATAATTCAGTCAATTTATCATGTTATGTGTTTTTGTCCATTTCGTCTCGCTCTTGTGAACCATTTTCACTTTGTGTGGGCATCAGTTTGTCTGCTCCAGAGAATGTTTCACCTGTATGCTCAATAGTGGCCCTAGTACAGTAGTTGTACATGTCTCATCCCCTCTCCCCCTGTTCTCTCTGTGGTCTCACAGGCAGCTCACCTCCAGGGAGTGGTGCTCAGCTCAGTCCAGACCCCCCCTCCTCCACCACCACTTCCTCTGGCCTGATGCCTCCTCCCTCCTTCGGATCTCTCCTCCCATCAACAGGGGGAGAAGTGGAGGAGGACGAGGGCATGAAGCACCTACAACAGGTAGACATTACCATGTCAATTAGACATACATTCATTTTACATCCAAGTACTGGATTTATTGTCAGGATTACGATTACACTTGATATACTGGCTGAATGTGAGTTAGTGTTATGTAAATGTTCATATTTTTTTATCCTCTCCCAACCTTGTAGGAGGCTGAAAAGATGGTGGCATCTTTGCAGGACACATCCCTTGAGGAGGAGTGTTTCACTCAAGCACTGCAGGAGAGCCACAACATTACCTCCCAATCTCACACACACCCAGCCCCACACTCACACACACACACCGCTGGACACACACACTCCCACTCTGCCCATAGGGACTGTGCCCTGCCCCTCTCCCATGAGGCAGCCATGAAGTGGTTTTACAAGGACCCCCAGGCAGAGATCCAAGGTAGACAAACACATTCACAATCATTTTTAGCAGTTAGTGCATTTGGAAAGTATTCAGAACCCTTGACTTTTTCAACATTTTGTTACATTATAGCCTTATTCTTAAATGGATTAGTTGTTTTTTTTCTCATCAATCTACATGGAATACCCCATAATGACCAAGCAAAAAATGTTGTTTTTTTTACATTTTTGCAAATCTATTTAAAATGAACTGGAATCAAATTGAAGTATTCAGACCCTTTACTCAGTACTTTGTTGAAGCACCTTTGTCAGTGATTATAGCCTCCTGTCTTCTTGGGTTCGACGCTACAAGCTTGGCGCACCTGTATTTGGGGAGTTTCTCCTCTTCTCTTCTCTGCAGATCCTCTCAAGCTCTGTAATGTTGGATGGGGAGCGACGCTGCACAGCTATTTTCAGGTCTTTCCAGAGACATTCGATCAGGTTCAAGTCCGGGCTCTGGCTGGGCCACTCAAGGATATTCAGAGACTTGTCCCAAAGCCACTCCTGCATTGTCTTGGCTGTGTGCTTAGGGTCATTGTCCTGTTGGAAGGTGAACCTTCGCCCCAGTTTGAGTTCCTGAGCATTCTGGAGCAGGTTTCCATCAAGGATCTCTCTGTATTTTGCCCTTTTCATCTTTCCCTTGATCCTGACTAGTCTCCCAGTACCTGCCACTGAAAAACATCCCCAAAGCATGATGCTGCCACCACCATACTTTACCGTAGGGATGGTGCAAGGTTTCTTCCAGACATGACGCTTGGAACTCAGGCCAAAGAGTTCAAACTTGGTTTCATCAGACTTGAGAATCTTGTTTTTTTTAAGAGCTTGAAAAAAATCTGCAAGTAAGAATGGGAGAAAATGCGGAGGTACAAATGCTGATAGACATGCCAAAGACGACTCAAAGCTGTAATCGCCGCCAAAGGTCCTTCTACAAAGTATTGACTCTGGGGTGTGAATACTTACTTAAATTAGGTATTTCTGTATTTTATTCTCAATAAATTTGCAATAATGTCTAAAAACGTGTGTTGTAGATGATGAGAGGATCTAAAAATCTATTTAATACATTTTGAATTCATGCTTTAACACGTGTAATAAGTCAAGGGGTTGGAATACTTTCTGAAGGCACTGTACATATGAATATATGTTCCATATAATACCTTACAGATACTTTTTCACATTGTCATATTGTTTTGTCATGACCCTGGTCCAGGTCCCTTCTCCACAGTGGAGATGTGTGAGTGGTTCCAGGCAGGCTACTTCTCCATGACCCTGCTGGTAAAGCGGGGTTGTGATGAGGGCTTCCAGCCCCTGGGTGACGTCATCAAGATGTGGGGGCGCGTGCCCTTCTCCCCCGGCCCCTCCCCCCCACCCCTGCTGGTGAGACAGCCTCCACCACCTCGGGGGTCCTCTGTGAGTCAGCGAGCACACGTCTGTCTGGGTGTTTCTGTTTACTTCTGTTCACTGGTGGTTTGTTTAGTGGTGTGTGTGTGGGGTTAGTTTGTCAGTTAATCCAGGTACACCAAAGGCACAGAGATACTTGACTGTGGTGAACAACTTTTATTTGAATAAGTGGAGTGTCAAAGTGGCATAGGCAAAATCATGTGTTTTACTGAGTATAATGTATATTGTCTCTTGTAGCTGTATCATGTATCTCTCCAGAGCAGATCATCAGTAGTGTATCTGGTAGGGATGCACAGCAATGACATTTTTGGCCGATGCAATATTTTCCTTGACAAAAAAAACGAAACCAATTTTTTTTAAATTTATATATTTATTTTTATTTTTTTATAATTTATTTTTATTTTATTTTATTTTTTTTTGCGCCCTTTTAACCTCCCTGGGCCCTAGTCAACAGCCAGTGGAATTGCGTGGTGCGAAATACAAATACCTCATAAATGCTATAACTTCAATTTCTCAAACATATGACTATTTTACACCATTTTAAAGACAAGACTCTCGTTAATCTAACCACACTGTCCGATTTCAAAAAGGCTTTACAGCGAAAGCAAAACATTAGATTATTTTTGGCAGGGTACTCTCCTGACATAATCACACAGCCATTTTCAAAGCATGCATATATGTCACAAAAACCAAAACCACAGCTAAATGCAGCACTAACCTTTGATCTTCATCAGATGACACTCCTAGGACATTATGTTATACAATACATGCATGTTTTGTTCAATCAAGTTCATATTTATATCAAAAACCAGATTTTTACATTAGCATGTGATGTTCAGAACTAGCATACCCACCGCAAACTTCCGGTGAATTTACTTAATTACTCACGATTAACGTTCACAAAATACATAAAATAATTGTTAAGAATTATAGATACAGAACTCCTTTATGCAATCGCGGTATCAGATTTTAAAATAGCTTTTCGGCGAAAGCACATTTTGCAATATTCTGAGTAGATAGCCTGGCCATCACGGCTAGCTAATTTGACACCCACCAAGTTTGGCCCTCACCAAACTCAGATTTACTATAAGAAAAATTGGATTACCTTTGCTGTTCTTCGTCAGAATGCACTCCCAGGACTTCTACTTCAACAACAAATGTTGTTTTGGTTCGAAATAATCCATAGTTACATTGAAACAGCTCCGTTTTGTTCGTGCGTTGAGGTCTCTAACCGAAGGGTGACGCGCGGGTGCATTTCGTGACAAAATAAATTCAAAATATTCCAAATATTTCATTACCGTACTTAGAAGCATGTCAAACGCTGTTTAAAATCAATTTTTATGCCATTTTTTCGTAAAATAGCGATAATATTCTAACCGGGCGACGTTATAATCATTCATAGACTGAAAGAAAAACATGGAGTCCTCTCGTGGACGCGCACTCCAGTGTCATTGTTCCCTGCCTGACCACTCACAAAAACTCCTGCCGTTTTTCGCCCAGAGACGTCATTCCACTTTCTGGCGCCTTCTGAGAGCCAATGGAAGCCTTAGAAAATGTCACGTTACAGCAGAGATGCTGTATTTTTGATAGAGATGCCCTAGAAGGAGAACAAATTGTCAGACAGGGCACTTCCTGAGTTCTGTTATACTCACAGACACCATTCACACAGTTTTAGAAACGTTAGTGTTTTCTATCCAAATCTACTAATTATATGCATATTCTCGTTTCTGGGCAAGAGTAGTAACCAGTTTAAATCGGGTACGTTTTTTTATCCGGCCGTGCAAATACTGCCCCCTAGCCCCAACAAGTTAAGCATTCTAGTACAGTTAAATAGTTGAAACACACACACTGACCAAAAGGTTATTTTGTTGACATTTACATATGTCCCCATTACCACTAAAACATAATCAAAACCTATATTTCACTTACTTGCTGTTTTGTTGTTCAGTCTCAACCAGGATTTCATCATGCATGTAAAGCAGTGAAGTTTCAGCTCTGTCTGTCCGTGACCTCTCTTCCTTGGTGTCCGTTTCCATCTTGTCCAGCTGTTTAACCTGTTAGGGCTAGGGGGCAGCATTGACACGGCTGGATAAAAAACATACCCGATTTAATCTGGTTACCACTCCTACCCAGTAACTAGAATATGCATATACTTATTACATATGGATAGAAAACAGCCTAAATTTTCTAAAACTGTTTGAATGGTGTCTGTGAGTATAACAGAACTCAAATGGCAGGTCAAAACCTGAGAGATTCCTTTACAGGAAGTGGCCTGTCTGACCATTTGTTGAACTTCTTTTCCATCTCTATCATTTACTAAGGATCTCTGCTCTAACGTGACACTTCCCACGTCGTCCATAGGCGCTCAGAGCCCGGGAAAAAACAGAATGTCGTCATTCCAGCCCCAGGCTGAAACACATTATCGCCTTTCTCAAGTGGCCGATCAAGAGACACTAGCTTATGCGCGTGACCCCGACCGCCCCCGCCTTTGGGATTTTTTCCTCTGTTTGCCGAAAAGGAGA
The DNA here is from genome assembly GCF_965601325.2 of Salmo salar. Lineage (NCBI taxonomy): Eukaryota > Metazoa > Chordata > Actinopteri > Salmoniformes > Salmonidae > Salmo > Salmo salar. The sequence goes on from NC_138301.1 coordinate 103,714,337, forward strand.
TTCCCTGTCGGAATATTATCGCTTTTCTACGAGAAAAATGACGTAAAAATTGATTTTAAACAGCGGTTGACATGCTTCGAAGTACGGTAATGGAATACTTAGAATTTTATTGTCACGAATTGCGCCATGCGCGTGACACTTCTTTACTATTTCGGATAGTGTCTGGAACGCACGAACAAAACGCCGCTATTCGGATATAACGATGGATTATTTTGGACCAAACCAACATTTGTTATTGAAGTAGCAGTCCTGGGTGTGTATTCTGACGAAGACAACAAAAGGTAATGAAACTTTTATAATAGTAAATATGATTATGGTGAGTGCTAAACTTGCCGGGTGTCTAAATAGCGAGCCCGTGATGCCTGGGCTATGTACTTAGAATATTGCAAAATGTGCTTTCACCAAAAAGCTATTTTAAAATCGGACATATCGAGTGCATAGAGGAGGTCTGTATCTATAATTCTTAAAATAATTGTTATGCTTTTTGTGAACGTTTATCGTGAGTAATTTAGTAAAATGTTAGCGAATTCCCCGGAAGTTTGCGGGGGGTATGCTAGTTCTGAACGTCACATGCTAATGTAAAAAGCTGGTTTTTGATATAAATATGAACTTGATTGAACAAAACATGCATGTATTGTATAACATAATGTCCTAGGGTTGTCATCTGATGAAGATCATCAAAGGTGAGTGCTGCATTTAGCTGTCTTCTGGGTTTTGGTGACATTATATGCTGGCTTGAAAAATGGGTGTCTGATTATTTCTGGCTTGGTACTCTGCTGACATAATCTAATGTTTTGCTTTCGTTGTAAAGCCTTTTTGAAATCGGACAGTGTGGTTAGATTAACGAGAGTCTTGTCTTTAAATGGCTGTAAAATAGTCATATGTTTGAGAAATTGAAGTAATAGGATTTTTAAGGTTTTGAAAATCGCGCCACAGGATAGCAGTGGCTGTTACGTAGGTGGGACGAATTCGTCCCGCCTAGCCTAGAGAGGTTAACATTTCACGTAAACTGTGTTTCTTGTCTGCATCAAAGTAGCGGTCCTTGTACCTAGCATCGAGCATGGGGGCGACACAGTAAAGAGGCTCACAGTATGCCACCGAATCGCTTGTTCACAGCCACTTGTAGAGTACTTTTGCAAGTTTAAACCCCCCTGAAATGTTTTTCCTCTTTCAAATGACTGCTCGACTTGAACTTGTTTAGTTGTTGGAAGTGTGTGCTTAGTATTTTTCAGCTTTTGTTCTGTGTAGCGCTGTATTTTTTTGTGGTGTCATTACGTCATCTACCTACGTTATATAGGTATGCACGACAGCTTTGACATCGGTTTTGCACATCGGCATTAAACTAGACATCTGGCCGATGTTGGCATTTTTAGGTAATATCGGCCGATTCTGATATGCTTACCAATTTATATTGTGCATCCCTAGTATTTGATGTGCTTGGTGTGGCATAGTTGGTATGGTAACCCTGTAGGTCTTGTTCCGCAGGGCAATATGGATCAGGAGCTGCTGAAGAAACAGTTAGAACAGGCAGCCACTGCAGCTCTATACCAGCAATTGCAGATAAGGTTTCAGCACATGAACAGGTAGGCACACACACACACACACACACACACACACACACACACACACACACGCACACTGGATGTATATGAGGGTATTTGTGAGTGTACTAATGTGTTTCTGTTTTCAGGAGTGGGGAATCGAGCATGATGCCCTCGATGAACAGGTCCATGTCAGTACCAGATAATGGGTCTATGTGGGACATGCGTACCTCAGCCTCCCAGCAGTCAGGTACTGAAAAGGAACCCGCTGCATCGTTACCTGCTTTACATGCACCTTTTATATAAGCACACTTTATACAGATGCGGTCAAATATATTGGTTCACGTTCTTCAAAAATAATTTATAATTTAAAACTTTTGGTGTTCACATGTATTTGTTTGATTTACAACTGCACAGAACCACACAAAAACTCTACTGATATTATGATTTATCATTTCAAAGGCAAAAATGGCCTGGACTAAATTGTTAAGATTTCTAATTAATTTGGTTGGAGGCAAGGTCATTCTCAGCAAATGTAATTTATCCTACAGGTGCTAAGTTGCCGGTGCCTACAGGGTAAAAATAGCCATTCAACCAGTTTTGAAGAGGACATTCTGCTCCATTGCACTCCATTTTTAAAGTGCAAGGGTGCCAATATATTTGACTGTTTTTGTATAAGGGAAAGGGGGATACCTAGTCAGTTGTACAACTGAATGCGTTCAACTGAAATGTGTCTTCCGCATTTAATCCAATCTCTGAATCAGAGAGGTGCGGGTGGCTGCCTTAATCGTCATCCACATCTTCGGCCCCAGGGGAACAGTGGGTTAACTGCCTTGCTCGGGGCAGAACGACAGATTTTTACCTTGTCAGCTTGGGGATTCGATCCAGCAACCTTCCGGTTACTGGCCCAACACTCTAACCACTAAGCACACGCTCTTGCATATCCTCCAAGACTGATATACCTCAGCTATACATCTTTTCATTCACCCAGATGTCCTTCTACATGTTGCCATTGTATGTCAGTAATGTGTTTGTGGCCTATTCCAGGAGGTGAGACCAACCTATGGGACTTAAACATTAGTCATTCCACTCAGGGGCCATCTCTGGAGCAGCTACACAAGGTACTGTCTTTATTTACTTTGTCCCCCCTCTCTCGCCCTCTGTCTCTCCTCTCTCTCTTGCTGACTGTCTCTCTGCTCATCTCTTGTACCTCAGCTCCAGGACCGGCGTGAGGCTGAACTCAGGGCCAAGCGAGAGGAGGAGGAGAGGAAGCGGCGGGAGGAGAAGAGGAGGCAGCAGGAGGAGCAGAAGAGGCGTGAGGAGGAGGAGCTGTACAGGCGTAAGCAGCAGTGTCGGCAGCAGCAGGAGCTGATCCTGAAGCTGCTGCAGCAGGCCCAGCCCGGGGGCCCAGGGTGTGTCTCTGGGTCAGGGTCCGTGTGGAGTGGCCCCCAGGTCTCAGCTCTCTCCAAGCAAGGCAAGAGCCTCAGCCTGCTGGAGCTGGAGACCGAGAGGCTGCTCAAACAGCAGTCCCAGCACCAGAGGGCCCAGCAGCAGAGGGACAGGGTGAGGAGACCCCCCCCCCCCCCCCCCCCCCCGCCCCCAAAAAAGAAACCTCACACGGGCTGTCCTGCTATGTCTACAGGGAGGTTTTAAAAGTGTAGCAGTTTCCTGAGAAGAAATGTGCGTTCTGAGGATATTTATTACAATGCCCATAAGTGTAACCAGCAGGACCTAAAATTAACACCTGCCAAATGCCGGTATTGGCATGTAAGGTCTATTTCAACAGCCACGTTGGCAGGTGGTCAGGGCTCCATGATGCGAAAACTTATCTCACATTTGGGAATAAAAATAAAGGTAGAAGTCAAGTATAAGGACATTTATAGAAAAATAAATGCTGCAGTAGCTGTTTTCAAAGTGTTTCTGTCATTTTGTTTCATAGCTGGTAGCTAATCACACAAAGAACTACAAATCCTATATTATAAACTGGGTGGTTTGAATGCTGATTGGATGACAGCTGTGGTATATCAGACTGTATACCACGGGTATGACAAAACATGTATTTTTTACTGCTCTAATTACGTTGGTAACCAGTTTATCATAGCAGTAAGGCACCTCTAGGGTTTGTGGTATATGGCCAATTTACCACGGCTAAGGACTGTATCGTGGCACTCTTCTTAGCCGTGCCTAGGAACAGCCATATACCACAAACCCCCGAGGTGCCTTATTGCTTAAATATATCCCACCTTGAGCGACGGGTAGCAACACTGTCTGGCTGAGGAGCTGTGTGCACTGCTAAAGATTCATTTTTAGAAACACGGCACAAAGGCATAAGTTGGTCTAATTCAATGGTGCTGCAGGTTGCGTAGTGGTTAGTGTTGGGCCAGTAACTGAAAGGTTGCTAGATCGAATCCCCGAGCTGACAAGGTCTGTTGTTCTGCCCCTGAACAAGGCAGTGAACCCACTGTTCCTAGGCCGTCATTGTAAATGAGAATTTGTTCTTAACTGACTTGCCTAGTTAAAGGTAAAAAAAATAAATATATATATATTTAAAATAAAAAAGGCGAAAAAATATATTTTTTGGTTACTGTACCACCAACTCAATTTTGCTTTGCTCGGAGTACCCCTGAAGTACCCCCTTGTGCATTTTACCAGTAACCCCATAGACTCATGAGTCTTCTCAAGTACCCCCTGTGAACAGGTTAAATACCCCCAGCAGTCCTAGTACCCCTGGTTGGGAACCACTGGTCTAATTGACTCTGAAGTCTACTAAAGTGAGACTTTGTCCATCTGTTTCTTGGCTATTTACATTGTTTTGTTCACAAACTAGGTTTTTCAATGTTTTGAGTTTGCTTCAACTCCTAGCGAAGACGCACTGGGGGGGAATTATGGCAAAAATATATTTTGACTGGTGGACCAGGCCCTGGTAACCAGTAGTGTGACCCATGTCCCTCTGTTCTTTCTCTGTCTTCCTCCAGCATGGAGGCCTGTCTATGGGTCAGTGGGGTGAGGGGTCTGTGGGCATGTGGTCTGGTGGGGGCATGGAGCCCAAAGGCAGCTCTGGAGGTATGGGTGTCTGGGAGGAGGCTGTGAAGAACCAGAACAGCCTCCGCAACATGGGCATGAAGAACAGCCGCAGCAGCCCCTCTCTTAGGTACACCTCACTGTGTGTGTGGTGCATTGTTTACCTCTCTGTTTAAAGTTGTGTGTTAACGTTTTGTGTGTATGTAAACTGTTTCAAGGCCTGTGTGTGTGTGTGTGTGTGTGTGTGTGTGTGTGTGTGTGTGTGTGTGTAAACATTGTTTCTGTGTCCACCTGCAGCGAGCAGTACATGTTGAGGAAGAAGCGTACAGAGGAGGAGGACAAACTGCTGAAGCTGCTGCAGGGCATGAAACCCCAGGACGGCTTCACCACCTGGTGTGAACAGATGCTGCACGCGCTCAACACCTCCGCTAACAACTCCCACTCCTCGTCCCTGGACGGTAACTAATGCTCCTCCTTTTTCACTTCATCACTGGATCTGTGTCCCTGTGACCGGCCCCATGAATATACTCATATGTCATCACTCACATTCACACTATCTGGGTGTGCACCAGCTCATGCTTTTTTATCCCTCTAATCACTCTGACATCAATGCAAATGTATTCAAAACATTTTCTTTTCCGCCCCCCCAAAAAATATGAGAAGCCGATAAATAAATTTGGCTCCGGCCAATTGTCTGGGAGAAGGAAAAAAAGCCCTATTGCAAAAAATAATCGGTTTTAGCCTATTAATAAATGGGAAATATTAGTCGATGGAAATACATTTAACCGGTCATGCTTATCGGTCTATAGGTTAATTAGCATAATTAACCTATTTTCATTAGTTCAGCATCTTATTATCACATGCGCACAGCATACAGATACAGAGCCTAGTTTCAGCTTAAACTCTGTCAGACAGCACGAGATCAGCTGCTACAGCTCCTCAAACAGCGTGTTCGTTGCTGCCGTGCTTTTATAAGGCCAATCATTGCATAGCAATTCTAAATATTTTTCAACTGGTAATTGAAGTGCACTTCCCATTCGTCATTCAAGTGCATAGGCAACGGTAGGCAAGCATCAGAACGTCACACACCACTGCAATGAGCTGGAGGTGGTAGCCTATGCGTATTATGAGGCATGTCTTGCCTTGCTTCAAAAGCTAAAATCCGACCATATCGTGGAAGCAATTATTTTATAGACTTCCATATGCCATTGCAACCTGTAGCCTATTTCTCTCATGTTCTATTTGTTTTCAAATGATATTTTTTTCATTGTCCAGTAGCCAATGGCACAGTTCTAGTCATATTAGCAACCCATGCTAGTTATAGCATCTTTAGATCTCCCCTCTTTGAAAATTTTGAATGGATATTTTCATGTGTCAAATGAAACCGGTTGCATGGGCAGTGCGCTTTTGACAACGTTGTGGAATGAACATTCTCGCGTAACCTACTGCCTTGTGCATGTTGCTGCGCTTATAATGTGAAGAAACATTTTGCATCAGCCTTAGGGCTGTATTACCGCCACACTGGCGGTCACGAGTCATGAAGGCAGTCAAATTCCACATGACCGTTTAGTCACGGTAATTAGGCTTCTCCAAGCTCTGCTGCTGCTGGTCATTTGTAGCCTACCAAACTTGCTAACTGCCTAGTACTCAGCACTCTATTGTCCCTCTTATCACTCTAAGCTATAAAAAGAAGGACCTATGATGCCAAAAAGTTGGTTTGTTTTTTTTACCCGATGAATTACTGGGAGGTTGTACATATAGATTGTGCGACTATTTGTTTTTATAGCTTACAGTTTATTCACCATTATTCAGCATCTCTAAGTTAAATTATTTTCTTGGGTGTGCGCAAGCTCATGCTTTTTTATCCCTCTAATCACTCTGACATCAATGTAAATGTATTAGAAAATCTAAAAATCTAACACTTCATAAGTGCACATGAGCTCATGTTGTGCAACATTTCTGAAGGCTATGCAATTGTAGAATACTTTCCTAATGCACTGTGTGTGTGTGTGTGTGTGTGTGTGTGTGTGTGTGTGTGTGTGTGTGTGTGTGTGTGTGTGTGTGTGTGTGTGTGTGTGTGTGTGTGTGTGTGTGTGTGTGTATATTTGCGCCAATCTCAGAACTATTCCATTGCGGAGCCTCCAGTGGCATGCAGAGGCCAAATCCAGGTCCGTACTGCATTGCCATGCGCCTCCCAAATTTTGTAACAATGCAGTACATTTACCCTTAATTCCTATAATTTCTTAACTTAAATTTTGGTTACGGTAATTTCTGTCAATGCATTCAATATTATTATTCCAGCCTTCCCGTTCTCATTGTCGGAGTGGACACATTGTTTCTAGAGTGCACAACCTATGCTACATTTGTGAGAAACAAGTTTTGGTTTATTTCATTCCATTTATCGAGTTTTATGAATTTAGTCAGCGTCTTTTGTCTGGAGCGCTCCTGTCAATGTTAGGATGCGCACGCATAGAAGTAGACCTATAGGCTACCTGGCCTGCATGTAAATGTAGGCATATAAATGTCCCCATTTGGGGATCTGATAGTATATCTGATTGGCTTAACGCACCACCGCTAATGACATGTGTAGCTTCTCAAAGTAATGTTTTCTTCACCTCAAACAGCAAGCAAACAGTCTGTTTTTACATCCATTGAGAATTACAATGGTTCCTTAATGTATTTAAAAAATCTTTCCACCTCTCTCCCTTTCAATAACCACTCGGCGTGAAAGGGAAAATGTCATGCTCTGATCAAGTGGAAACGTCATAAAATAGGCCTTCCTAATTACTTATCAGTGCCTGACTTGGACTGAAACAGTTTCCGGTACTCATTTTGGGTGCTGGTGCTGTTTATATTGTTTATATACTGTTTATATCGAGGCTGTATCACATCCGGCTGTGTTTGGGAGTCCCATAGGGCAGCGCACAATTGGCTCGGCGTCGTTCAGGTTTGGCCGGAGTAGGCCGTCATTGTAAATAAGAATTTGCTCTTAACTGACTTGCCTAGTTAAATAAATAAAAAATATTTACGTGCAAGAGCTCCACAATACTTTTGAGCTAATATTCTATAAGAGGAACAGGAGCTCAAGCAGTAGAACATTTGAGGTGCTGGTACTTGGCTCCGGTGAGCTCCTGTCCAAGTCAAGAACTGCTTCTTATCCCTTGCACAAATAGCCAGAGCTGTGTCTGTCCTGAGCTCACTGGCACGTTGTAACTCTGAGCGCCCAGAATATTTTATATAATGTTGCAAGTTCGCTAGCACATTCGGGCTGGACCCAAGTTACTAGTTGATCCAATGTTTCAAGTTTGTTGCAGACAGGCCGTGTGTAGCCGTTGTGATTTATAAGATATTTATTTTTATCACAAGATTTTCTACCTGCAGGCTGCAATGTTTTTATTTGTTGGCTTTATGTAGGCTATTTTTACGTAGTTGGCAATGACAATAGCCGTTACTTTTTAGGTTTGTATAATTTTCATTTAGATTTGGATAGAATTTTGATTAACCACATGACAATGATTTTGAGATATTAAGACGTCATTATAAAATGGTTTCATGAAAATGTGCATATGTAAACCATAACTGGCACAAAGAATAGTAGAAATGGTAAGATAAATTGGCATTCCACATGAAAGGTTGACGACTTTTTCCCTCATAGTTATCTAGCTCTCCTGCGCCCTCTTGAGGCATTTGTCTTATTTCATCAAACCGTAAGCTAAATGCATAGAGTTGATTTTATTGAAATGCGTAAGGTATGTCTATATATGGAAATATACACGTTTGAAATTTTAGACCAATCAATTGGTTGAAAGAACAGACTACTTTCGGTCGACCAAGATCCATTTTAGTCGGACAGTCCTAATTAAAATGTTGCTGCCCAGGACCACATTTTCCTAATAGAAACTCAGCTTCACACCTATGCAAACATGTCCTTAGTTGCCTGACTCCCTGGCTCCAGAATTTCCTCTTGCTCAACCTTTTCCCCTGGTATTAAGTGTAAATGTCTGTGGTCTTCCTGTGAGCAGTAGCCACCATCGTGGCCTATCTGAAGGAGGTGGAGTCTCCCTACGAAGTCCTTGACTTTATCCGCTCCTACCTGGGCGACACTGTGGAAGCCAAAGAGTTTGCCAAGCAGTTCCTGGAGCGGCGTGCCAAACAGAAAGCCAACCACCAGAGACAGCAGCAGCAACAGCAGGTGTGTGTTATATGTATATTGAACAAATATAAACGCAACATGCAACAATTTCAAATATTTTACAGAGTTACAGTTCATGTAAGGAAATCAGTCAGTTGAAATGAATTCATTAGGTCCTACAGATATGCATCTATTGATCACATGTACCTAAAAAAAAAGAAGGGGCATGGATCAGAAAACCAGTCCAGTATCTGGTGTGACCACCATTTGCCTCATGCAGCGTGACACATCTCCTTCACATAGAGTTAGTTGTACAGGCTGTTGATTGTGGGCTGTGGAATGTTGTCCCACTCCACTTCAATGGCTGTGCGAAGTTTCTGGATATTGGCGGGAACTGGAACACATTGTCGTACAAGTCGATCCAGAGCATCCCAAACATTCTCAATGGGTGACATGTCTGGTGAGTATGCAGGCCATTAAGGAACTGTGATATTTTCAGCTTCTAGGAATTGTGTACAGATCCTTGCGACATGGGGCCGTGCATTATCATTCTGAAACATGAGGTAATGACGGCGGATGAATGGCATGACAATGTGCCTCAGGATGACGTCACGCTATCTCTGTGCATTCAAATTGCCATCGATACGTTGTCCGATGCTTATGCCTGCCCATACCATAACCCCACCACCACCATGGGGCACTCTGTTCACAACGTTGACATAAACAACCCGGGTCTCATCCGTGAAGAGCACTCTTCACCAGTGGCCATTGAAGGTGAGAATTTGCCCACTGAAGTTGGTTACAACGCCGAACTGCAGTCAGGTCAAGACCCTGGTGAGGATGACGAGCACCTAGATGAGCATCCCTGAGACAGTTTCTGACAGTTTGTGTAGGAATTCTAGAGTTGTAAGAGCCCACAGTTTCGTCAGCTTTCTGGGTGGCTGGTCTCAAATGATCCCGAAGGTGAAGAAGCCGGATGTGGAGGTCCTGGGCTGGCTTGGTTACATGTGGTCTGCGGTTGCGAGGCCGGTTTGACGTACTGCCAAATTCTCTAAAATGACGGAGACGGCTTATGGTATCGAAATTAACATTTAATTCTCTGGCAACAGCTCTGGTGAACATTCCTGTGGTCAGCATGCCAATTGCACGCTCCCTCAAAACGTGAGACATCTGTGGTTTTGCGTTGTGACAAAACTGCACTTTTAAGAGTAGCCTTTTGTCCCCAGCACAAGGTTCACATGTGTAATGATCATGCTGTTAAATCAGCTTCTTGATATACCATGCCTGTCACGTGCATGGATGATCTTGGCAAAGGAGAAATGCTCACTAACAGTGACGTAAACACATTTTTGCACAAAATCTGAGAGAAATAGGCTTTTTGTATGTATGGAATATTTCTGCTATCTTTTATTTCAGCTCATGAAACACGGGACCAACACTTTACATGTTGTGTTTATATTTTTGTTCAGTATAATAATAAATATATTTTCCGTTTTATCCAAAGCAGTTTAGTCATGTGTGCATACATTTATACGTATAGGTGGTACCTGGAATCAAACTACCCTGGCACTACAAGTGCCATGCTCTACCAACTGAGCTACAAAAGACATTAGCGTATTTTGTGTATTTCGTTGACCAAAAAATTACAATTAAATCGATTTTAATCCCACTTTATAACAATAAAATGTGAAGAATTCCAACGGGGGTGTTTGTGGTGTGGATGTGTAAGACATTATCAGTAACCAACATCCCTCTCCCCCACCAGCTATCAAAAGAAGTTCCAGGACTGTCTGTGAACAACTTTCCTCTACAGGTAGGCTCCACCTCAAGTCATGACCAACACTCTTTTTATAGTATCAATCTATACTTTTCTAATGTTGGAGCACTTATTGGAATTTGCAAATACCCAATACATTGTCGGTCACCACGTTGTTCTCTCTCTCCTCCCCCCTCTCTTCTGTGTAGTCCATGTTCCAGGCAGCCCAGATGGGGAAGGGAGGAATGTATGACAGCCAGGCTGCAAAGATGAAGAAGAAACAGACCATGATGCTTCACTCCGACCCCAGCATCTTAGGTATGCGGACGTACGGTATATTTATTAAATGGCTCGCAGCACAGTGAAAAGTAAACTAAATGGAGTGAAGTGTTGAATAGTTGATTTTTTTTTTTATATGCAGGTGTTACGGTCTTATCAAAGAGTAATAACTGGAAGAAGAAGCACAGGGCAAGTTTATTCATCCCATTGGGTCGTATAGCTGCAAAGACGAGATATGACGATACAAGCACATATTTGTCATCTAGGCAGGGTCAACTCCTTACACATCTAGACAGCCTATACATCTCTGTTGCTAGGCAGGAACTTAATTGGTTCCTCTCACTGGTGTAGTCATGGTCCTGCCTGATGCTAGAACCTTCGTGTGCATGTATGTGTGTGAGATAGGACTGTAGTAGCAGGGTCGCTAGGGTCTGGCCAGCCTCCGAGGTTTCTTCTCACTTCTGTTGACTTGACCTCGAGCCGAATTCCTTGCTCCTCTGTAGTTCTGCAGTTGGCCTGCCTTATCAAAGACTAACTGTTGCCCTTCGCCTCCCTCAGTAACTTTCTATACTCATTCCATATTCACCCTTCATTAACACAGAACATTAACAGTTATCATACATGTAATTTAATCAGTAAGTTCTTATATAACTTGTTCTCAACTAGCCTACATACTTAAATAAAGGTGAAATAAATAAAAACATATATATATATATATAGTGATATTTATGTATTAAGTTACTCTCCCATTTTGGGTTCTATCTACAGAATACCATAAACTTCTGGAATGTGCTTTCCAAATGTGAAAAGTAGTGGAATCCATGCTGGATGTGAATAGAAGTGAACCATGGTGTTTCTCCTGCAGGATATTCATTCCTGGGCGCAGGGGACAGGATGAGCCTGGGCGAGATGGAAACAGTGGAAGATTATTGATCCACAGCATCTACCTGAATCCACCTGAGGCCTTATACCTGGCATACGACACACACACACACACACACACACACACACACACACACACACACACACACATACATTCACAGACCGACATACGCACACACACAATGACGAATGTGCACTGCTGAGCTACTTTGCCCCCTCTTGGATGAGGACCTGGTAAAGTACTGTTTTCTCCCTCGTCTCTCAGTGAGAGGGGCCGGTAGGGGTGTGCAGAGAGGAGTACCCTTCCGCACTTCTTACAGTTAAGCACCTTAAACTAAACTAATGCACTTTATTACATGGGGTTTCAATATTTGAAATTAAGTTTTGCCTGTTTTTTGTTTTTGTTGGTTTTAGGATGCAAAATGTGCATATATTTTGCATATATTATGTCTATGATATGAATAGACACAAGTGGATGTGTGTGTGCAAACATACCCAAGTAAGGAACTGGAGGTTACATCTCTGATAATAATGGTGATAGGTTGGGGGAGTGATGAGCATTTGTTTTAGAAAGTATATTCTTTTTTGAAAAGATACACTGTTGTTTTTTAAACATTTATATAAAATGTAAAGCTATAGCAAATTTGCATTTTATTAAGAAAAAACTTGAATGTTTGCACTTATACACAACAACTTTTGTTTGTTTTTGTAAGTAGTGGAAGAAAAATATGTTTCTGAATGCTGGTGTCTGTGTGGTAGACTCAAAGCCTGCACACTTTTTATTGCTTACAGAGATGCATAAAAAGGCCATGTTTTTACTTTGTTCCATGAAGCTTTTTTTACTTTGTAAAGAATGTATGCAATTTGTGCCCATGTTAGATGTATGAGTGATTAGTAGCCAATGAATGTGTGCATGTTATTTTTGTACATGGGTTCTTTAAGCGAGAGTGGGAGTGGATAGGGCTCTTTTTATCCAATCTTTCACCAGCTCCTCATCCCCTAAATGACTTCGTGATGGTCTGCGTTTCTGTCCAGTTGCCTGACTGGCCGCTCGTGTTCTGGCATTGGTGCTTTGCTGCCCTCATGCTCTTCTCTCGCGACGAGTCACTGAGGTATACAGGCTCTGATTCGCTGATTGAACTGTGAAAGCAAATGTCTTGTTTCAAGGCAGATTTCCGAGGTATATTTTACTGCAGTACAGGCCCTGTATCTCAATCTCACTCTTGTTAAAAGAACCATGAATAGTTATGTTTAATAATTATCTTCCTTGTGGTTATGAAAGTTGGTAAGACCAGAGAAGTTCCTTGCTTTTTTCAAGGGGATCTATTGCCTTTAACGACATGCCAGTGTTGAGGTCTTGCTTTCCTGTTTCCAGGCTGTTTTGCAAGCTATTGCCACTGCTTGTGTGAGCCCTGGTTTTTATAGCTAGAGTCCTCTCTTTTGTTGCTTTTCGAATATGTTTGTATGTTAAAAACAAAGTGGAAAAGTATTTGGACTTGATGATATGGAGCACTTTTGAGGCTGCTAAGCTTTTGTATTTTTATATTGTTTTTTTGCTTCTTGTAATTTCTTTTATATATATAAAAAAAAAAAATGAATGTATTCCAAAACAGAACAGTGCAGTGAGATCAAGCCAGACTTTAAACAAATGGTAATGAGGAGAGTTGTGGGGATAAAGTATTAGAATCCCTGAAGATGAGATACTGTAAATTAAACCAAGGTGGACACCGCTGAACACTGCCTACTGCTCTCTGAAGAACTTCTCGTAATAAGATGAAGACGTCTGTCCATCACCAAGCAATGTTGTCGTCCTCGATAGTCTCTGGATACAGCGGCAAATCCTTTCAAACATGATGGACTCATTACAAACCTATATACCGAGGAAATGTCATGGAAAATGTAGCAGTAGTTTTTCAAAAGATGAATCTGTCTCCTTTTGATCTTCGAATGTCTGGGTTGCGACTTCATTGTCTTCTTTCTCTCTAATTGCCTACAACTTGTGAAGATGGAGAGTTTGAAGATGTGGCCAGAGGAATGATCGGTACTTCATCTGCAAACTGAAACGCTTCGCTTTAACCATTTTTTTTTATTTTTTATTCATACAAGTCTGGATTATATTTTTTATTAGAAAAAAAAAAATATCAAGAGAAAAAGGAGAATGTTTAAGACTGGTGACAACTAATATGTGGTTATCATTTCAATCCATGTGTTTCTCATGGGTTCTTCAAGAAGAGATCCGCAGATGGCGTGAGATGGATAAAAAAATATATATTATGACTCCTTTCACGCTCCTTGAGCCTCCTCCACAGACTTGTTCCTCAGGCCAGCCTCCTAGCCATAGCTGATCCCCCTCTGTACAACATACTGTGCAACATGTCTCATGGGGTTTGGCGGGCTGGGACCATGTGTCTATAGGTTGCCTGTTTTAAATTATGGACATTTTAAAGAGATTCAACAAATGTTCAAAGAAATTAAAATATACTGGAGAGAACATATTTTTATAACACGGGCCTACAATTGGAACCTTTTGAAATCCAAAACTACTGGACAATGGACTGACGGGAGGGGGGGGTGGTAAATCTTGTTCATCTTCCACTTGTACTTTTGTTGGTTTTAGTCACAGAACAGAGTGTAGGGAGATGGACAGGTTTGTGGACTACGTGAGATGCCCCTGTCTCCTTGTATTTACTCTTTTACTGGACAAGGATTGCCTTTCCCTGGACATTCTCCACAAGAAAGGACAGCATTGAGGATGACCTTGACACCGAAGTGGACCAGATTCTTCGGTGTATCAGAACCATACTGCACTGACCTTCAGAGAGCCACAGAAGGCAAGTTGATGTGACCATCTGCTTTTAGGAAAGGGGCTCACTGGGGAAAATGTATATTCTTTGTTAGATGTACTTTTGCTGAATTTCTAGGTTACTGGCTACCTGAAGTGGCAAGTAGGACAGGTAGAGGCACAGGGGAACTAGATAAATGATTTGACAAAAGATTCTATTTAATATCTTGCTGTACCAACAATGATAGTTATTCAGAGGAGAATTGAGTAATTAATAGGTTTCTCAAGATGTGTCCGTTTAATGAGGTTGGACATCTCCTAGATATATCCTGGTGTCTGGACAAGCCGCTCTGTTCCTCATGCTATACCCAGGGGGGTCTGGGATTTAATATCAATCTATTATGATCCGGGTTATAGTGTTTAATCATCCTTGTCTTAATAGTTATGTCTTGTTTCTGCAGGCCAGGAGGATACCTCATGGACACTCGCCACCGCCTCCTTGCTTGGTCCATGTAGTGGCCCCTCTGCTGGATGACCAGCTGCAAAGTGAGGTGTATCGTGGGCTAAGACGTGTGGGCTCTCATACCCTGAATGACTGGGTTGTTCTGGACCACAGCTGGACATGGGATTGTCTCTGAGAGGAGCAGACAGTAAAGGAGAGAGACTCCCAGACACAAGCTTTGTCCCGGTCCTGGACTGGACTAGGACAGAGGAAGACTGAACCCAGCTGATTGAGGTCTCAACCAGGAGTTAAGACTCATACACACACGGACCCACACAGACCTGGATGGCAAGTTTCAACTCCTGGATGTAAATAGTGAATGTTTTTAATTTGACTTTACTGGTTGTGTAAGATTTTTTTCGACTCATTTGGTTTTACTTGCCTTAATTGGACAGAATAAAATTGCCCATGAGTGATATCCCCTCCCCACCACCCCTACGTAGTAATAGGTTTGACCTGGTGGAGTGTATGGAATGATGGCTGGGTTGGTTTGGGACATCCTTTGACGTTCTAGCAGAGCAGTAAAATGATTGAAGTAATGAGGATTAGTGAGAATGCTGTAAAAAGAGAATGCTAAAACTATTAGAGGAATGTTTGTAATGCAAAATTGCTTTAAAGAAGTTTTGGGGAAATGTTATGGTTATTACCTCTTGCTACTCAAACACAGCAGAATTTTAGATGGGGCTGGGCATTGTAAATAGTTTTTACTTTGAAGAGAAGTGTAACAGAATAAATAAACTAATGTGTGAAATGCAATATTAATGTGTTGTCACATTCTCTACATATTGTTTTAAAGGGAAGACCGATCAACACAAATGTTGACCTTGCACAGTGGGTTGCCGTCATATTGCATCTGACCACAGAAAATGTAATGTTCCTTTCCGGACGATTCCACATGTTGAATTGCCAGCTTTTGTCAACACCCAGCAGGAGATCTATTGTGCAAGACGGATGTTCTTTGTTGGTCTGTCTTTCCTTTTTAACAATAAATCGTGTGTATCTGCCTGCAGCTTTACATGTTGCCCACATGGGGGCATGGTATGTTCAGTTTTATTGTCCTATACTCCACACTCCTTTCTGCTTTCCCAATCATGAAACCACTGGAAATGAGCTGCTGAATTATTACATTGTAAAGGAAAAGCATCTGATACAGCAGTGGTTACCAAACTGTGGGGTGCTACCTTTTTTGGGGTGTGTGTTTCATCAGTTCCTCTTGTCATGCCAGTCATTGCATACCTTAGAGCTATAACTTGTCAGAAATGTCCAGATCAACTAGCCCATGTCAGCAGGCAGGTTGAATATTTTTGCCCATAGATATTGTTGTAATTTTTTTGTCACTCATATCACATCAATACTCATTAGACATGGCAAAATGTATAGAATTCCAAGAAAATGTGCTTTAAAACTGCAGTGTTCTTTGCACCCCATTACAAAATGTGTGGAATTGCAGGAAATAAGCTTTAAACCTGCAAAATTCTCTCCACCAAGAGGGGTGTGAACAGTGCTTGTGCTCTTAGAAATAGACGTGGAGCGTGTGTGCGCAGGGGGGTAGCAGGATGTTCGCCAATGCTTGAAGGGGGCTCCAAGTGAAAAGGTTTGGGAACCCTTTGTCGTGATGTGTGTTTTGTCCTATATTTGTAATCCCAGCCCCCGTCCCCGCAGGAAGTCTTTTGCCTTTTGGTAATAATTTGCCTTTTGAATAATTTGTTAACTGACTTGCCTAGTTAAATAAAGGTGAAAAAAAGATAAAATAACTGGTGGGGGAGCTACAAGCTTGTTACTGCACATTGGTCATTTCGTATGTAATCTCTCGTAGATCTATGTAAACATAACTAGTACTGTAGAACCTGTTGCAGGAATTTGATGTGGGGGATAACTAGCAGTAGTTCGGGTTTTTAGTCATTGGTTATTTGGACAAATCACGTTTTCTTAGGTGTTAGCATGTTTCGAATTTTGGAAGGGAAGGGATATTTGGCCCGTAATTTACAAAGAGAAATGGAGCTCCTTGTTCCAGTTCCAATCTTTGTTCTAGAATTTCTTAATCGGTACTCTTAACACATGTACCCAGAACTTAATCAAGCAGCTGACCAATTACGTGAGACTTCAGTTCTGGGTTAACCGAGATTAGCCATACTGCATCTGCCACAATATTTGGGACAAAATCTTTGACACATTTTCAGAAAGGTAAGGTCAACATAACTTTGACCTATAGGGTACATATCAGAAATAGCTGTATAAAATGTTTTTAAAATGGAAACCTTGAATGTTTAACTTTGTTTGACAAGTGGTTCTGAAGTGTCATGAAATTGATTCAAATTATAAACTAAAGAAACGTCCCTTTATCAGGATCCTTTCTTTCAAAGATCATTTGTAAAAATCCAAATAACTTCACAGATCTTCATTGTAAAGGGGTTGAACACTGTTTCCCATGCTTGTTCAATGAACCATAAACAATTAATGAACATGCACCTGTGGAACGGTCATTTAGACACTAACTGCTTACAGACAGTAGGCAATTAAGGTCACAGTTATGCAAACTTAGGACACTAAAGAGGCCTTTCTACTGACCCTGAAAACACCAAAAGAAAGATGCCCATGGTCCCTGCTCATCTGCGTGAACGTGCCTTAGGCATGCTGCAAGGAGGTATGAGGACTGCGGATGTGGCCAGGGCAATAAATTGCAATGTCCATACTGTGGCACGCTTAAGACAGCGCTGCAGGGAGACAGGACGGAAAGCTGATTGTCCTCGCAGTGGCAGACCACGTGTAACAACACCTGCACAGGATCGGTACATCCAAACATCACACCTGCAGGACATGTACAGGATGGCAACAACAACTGCCCGAGTTACACCAGGAACGCACAATCCCTCCATCAGTGGTCAGACTGTCTGCAATAGGCTGAAAGAGGCTGGACTGAGGGCTTGTAGGCCTGTTGTGCCATTGACATTAGAATGTTGGAAGCTTTGCCATCGAATTCCATTTACTGGGGAAGCTATGTTTTTTCATTTGTAACTTCGTGGCGAGAGGCACCAAATTGCACACACACACTGCTAGAACAGGGTTTTAAAAAGATTTGTAGACTCAGGTCCGTCACAGAATTCACTCATTAACCCCACAGAAATCATTTTCCAATAAGGCTGCCAAACAACTCAATGTGGTCTTATTGGCCAATTTCGCATGACCATACCTGTATGAAACATAATTATAGTATGCCCAAAAATAACTTAATGTTAAGTGATGTAGAGTATGCAACCACATGAGCCAGGTGTGCCAGTTATAGAAGATTGCCACAATTCTGTGAATAATTGAATAATGTGCCCAAAGATGTTACCACAATTCTGTGAATAATTTGACATCTTTATATCTGGCTCGTGTGGTTGTGTATTCAACATCACTAGGAACATTAAGATGTTTTTGGGCATACTACAATTACATTTCAAATGGGTAAGACCACATTTAATTGTATGTTGGCCATATTAGGAAAAAAATGCTTCAGTTACCCACCAGAGACATTTCTGGAACGTTCAGGTCAACAGAAATTACTTTGGACCTCTTTCCAATTATACACTGCTCAAAAAAATAAAGGGAACACTTAAACAACACAATGTAACTCCAAGTCAATCACACTTCTGTGAAATCAAACTGTCCACTTAGGAAGCAACACTGATTGACAATAAATTTCACATGCTGTTGTGCAAATGGAATAGACAACAGGTGGAAATTATAGGCAATTAGCAAGACACCCCCAATTAAGGAGTGGTTCTGCAGGTGATGACCACAGACCACTTCTCAGTTCCTATGCTTCCTGGCTGTGTTTTGGTCACTTTTGAATGCTGCCGGTGCTTTCACTCTAGTGGTAGCATGAGACGGAGTCTACAACCCACACAAGTGGCTCAGGTAGTGCAGCTCATCCAGGATGGCACATCAATGCGAGCTGTGGCAAGAAGGTTTGCTGTGTCTGTCAGCGTAGTGTCCAGAACATGGAGGCGCTACTAGGAGACAGGCCAGTACATCAGGAGACGTGGAGGAGGCCGTAGGAGGTCAACAACCCGCTACCTCCGCCTTTGTGCAAGGAGGAGCAGGAGGAGCACTGCCAGAGCCCTGCAAAATGACCTCCAGCAGGCCACAAATGTGCATGTGTCTGCTCAAACGGTCAGAAACAGACTCCATGAGGGTGGTATGAGGGCCTGACGTCCACAGGTGAGGGTTGTGCTTACAGCCCAACACCGTGCAGGACATTTGGCATTTGCCAGAGAACACCAAGATTGGCAAATTCGCCACTGGCGCCCTGTGCTCTTCACAGATGAAAGCAGGTTTACACTGAGCACATGTGACAGACGTGACAGAGTCTGGAGACGCCGTGGAGAACGTTCTGCTGCCTGCAACATCCTCCAGCATGACCGGTTTGGCGGTGGGTCAGTCATGGTGTGGGGTGGCATTTCTTTGGGGGGCTGCACAGCCCTCCATGTGCTCGCCAGAGGTAGCCTGACTGCCATTAGGTACCGAGATGAGATCCTCAGACCCCTTGTGAGACCATATGCTGGTGCGGTTGGCACTGGGTTCCTCCTAATGCAAGACAATGCTAGACCTCATGTGGCTAGAGTGTGTCAGCAGTTCCTGCAAGAGGAAGGCATTGATGCTATGGACTGGCCCGCCCGCTCCCCAGACCTGAATCCAATTGAGCACATCTGGGACATCATGTCTCGCTCCATCCACCAACGCCACGTTGCACCACAGACTGTCCAGGAGTTGGCGGATGCTTTAGTCCAGGTCTGGGAGGAGATCCCTCAGGAGACCATCCGCCACCTCATCAGGAGCATGCCCAGGTGTTGTAGGGAGGTCATACAGGCACGTCGAGGCCACACACACTACTGAGCCTCATTTTGACTTGTTTTAAGGACATTACATTGAAGTTGGATCAGCCTGTAGTGTGGTTTTCCACTTTAATTTTGAGTGTGACTCCTAATCCAGATCTCCATGGGTTGATAAATTGGATTTCCATTGATTATTTTTGTGTGATTTTGTGGTCAGCACATTCGACTATGTAAAGAAAAAAGTATTTAATAAGATTATTTCATTCATTCAGATCTAGGATGTGTTATTTTAGTGTTCCCTTTATTTTTTGGAGCAGTATATTATTAAAGTGTATAAGTGAGCAATAACTTGTTGTATACTGACCATTGTTTGTCATAGGATAAAATCCCTATTGGAAAAATGTATGGGATGGAGGAATGAGAATGATAACACATAGAAAGCTACCATAGCAGTGCAGCAATCACACATTTTCCAACTCTATGGACATAGCCCTTCAAAAAAATCCCTGGGACATGGTTAGCCAAAGTGAGCCTTAAGTAACCATCTGTCTTACATAACGTAACATATATCCTACTAAATGGAGGATATTAGATATACGTACATAATAATACGAAATGCTCTGAGACCAGGTTGACAATAGAGCTACACTCTGGAACACACACATATAGGTTGGCATAGACCACTCCAGTCCATCCCTCCCCCTTCTCCTAGCTGTTCTCTATCAGTGTGAACCATGGTACGATATTTGGAGTGCAGAGCGTTGGAGAAGGATGCAACGAACCCAAAGCGGTATTGTGAACAGGAGAAGAGACCAGAATAAGTTAACCGGGATGCATTATTTTTGAATGCGCCAATTTTCACACCGACACTTCGCCTGTCATTCAAGTTTGCTAGACGAAGTTTAACCGATATTGTGCCATAATAAAAGATAACGGACGGATGGAAGGGGCTATTTTTGTCCGCTAAGACTCAAAGGGATAAAATAATGGAGACAACTCTGAAAGCAATAACGCGTTAAGCATTCAAGTGCTGCAGTGTTTATAAGAGCACAGAGGACAGGCAATTATCAATTTGGGTCAGTGAATGTTCGCTTATATACCATAGTCCAATGTTGTATGCGTGCAGAGGGAAATTGGAGAGAGCAAGCCCGTGCATCCGGATGGCAGGTAGTCTATGGCACTTTGCAAAATAATAGATAAACGCCCACTATCCAAAATTATCCTTTCAAGGTAGCCTATTGGTAGACATTTACACTGATAATCCGGACAATCGGTGCATATTCATTTGTCCGGGGTGGTGACATTTGGAGAGTGGGTGGACAGTGGCCTTATCAGCATGCAATGTCCCATATTGCAGGACACGTTTCAAACCAGAAACCTACATGTGGCCGCTGATGCACTTTAAACGCAAGACTAGAGAGGTCGACACATTCTATCCCCTCACACATTCCAACTACTGTGAGTGTTGTCTCTGGTTGATTGTTTTTGTTGTTGAAGTTTTTCCCTAGGTGTTTGCCCAAGTCACGCTATAGCTGTGCACTCTGAGGGATTTAGTGAACTTCGTTCGCACTCTTTGTCTAACTCGATTCCCCGTCCCTTCTTTTTTCGGAGGTAAAATGGCAGTAGAGAGCCAAGGAGCAGGAATGGCTCTCGCGTTTTGGGACGGCTGTAATGGTTTGGGATTTATTTTGATTTTTCTTGTGGATTTACTGGGAATAACTGCAAGTAACATGGAACCTATTTATTGGAATACATTGAACAAGAGGTAAGTGGTTAAACTTTAATTACATATAGGCTAGCATACCGTACTTTAGATTTGTCATAAATTCCCCCCAAAACACATTGCTGTCCGATTATGACTGACTGAATAGATAATGCAGAGGACACCGTTCCTTGACTGCCGATCAAAGCATGAAGAACTGTAGGTTATATTGGTGACATTGCATGCAGTCCGGCAGAGTGGCATTTGAAGACAGATATTGAACGCTTTACAATTACCACCTCATGGGGAACATGCCTTTGGGACACTGAATGATTATTTTGTGAGCTTCGATTTCAGGTCTCGAATTACATGGGTTCACTCAATATCCAACTGTAGACTAGGCTAGCCTAGGCCTAGTTGTTGCTGGTGGAGGTGAGTGGTGGTGTGGATACTGACTTCGTTGGAGAGGATTACGGTCGAGGAAGACTGTGCCTGGAGTTTACTGGCAACCGGTCCTATTCAACAGATAGGTGTCCTCTCCTATAGTTAAATATAGACCAGTGTAAAACCATAGCATACCCTTTCTGGCCATAGAGAGAGCAAGGAGATGGCAATGGAGTTGTTATGCGTGGGAATGCCTGTTTTTGGCAGACTGCTATTATGTCAGGGTTGCGTGAGAGAGGGGGTGGTCTTCACGCATGATTGCACCCTCATAAAAGGTCGCTTGAGTGTAGTCCGCTCGTTCGTTCCTCGATCCCCTCCCGCCTGTGCAGACTCATGCTAAGGTTGGAATCCACGCGAAATGGACACAATGAAAGCCAGTGAGAACCTGGCCTGGATTTGGCCCACACTGTTCCTCTTTTATCAAAGCTCAGACTCTCACATATTCTGGCAAGCATGCGGTAATTCCGTATCGATTCATTTTAAGATATTGGGGGTTTAGCCCAATGCAAGTAGGGGGGTCCGGGTCATCCTCAATTAACAACAAAATAGGAATTTCGACAGCTTAAATGCATGGATTTGGTGCACATTGAGATATTAGAGAAATATTTTTCAGGTAACTTGCACCTTCCCACCTGCCACAGCAGACACTTCCAGTACTCAATTACAATAGCTACTGTGGGTCTCTCTACACTGGAGCACATACGTCTACAGTATATTGCCAAAAACGACCATACCACTCGACAACTTCAAACATACTCTGGACCTGGCCAACGAGCCAAACTGATTGAAGAATCCCACAGTACCCTAACACACACACACACACACACACACACACACACACACACACACACACACACACAGAGAGAGAGAGACACTTAACAGTAATTAGAATCCATAGAGCAGCTTTAAGTGGTAGTCTACTTTCTCTGTGTTGTCTGTTGCTGTCTCTTTTGTCTAGACTCCTTTCTTGTCCTGTCCTGGTTGTTAAGTGTAAAAGTAAACAATTGTTTAAATAGTAATTTCACAGGCTTTTTCACCTCACCTGATAGTTCTTTGTTAACCGTGTTTTACCTTTTCACTGTTTGTATTTCACCTGTTGTAATTTGTGCAAGTAAATACAACTAATTAGAATGTATAGATCAGCTAGAAGGGAATACAGTCTCTGTGCTCAACCCACCTCGGAGAGAGAACAATCTGCCCTCTTCTGTCACTTTCTCTGTCTTGTCTGTTACTGTCTCGTGTAGGGTTGGACGGTTTATTTATATATATATATATATATTAGAGGTCGACCAATTATGATTTTTCAATGCCGATACCGATTATTGGAGGACCAAAACCCGCCGATACCGATTAATCGGCCGATTTAAAACATTTTTTTATTTGTAATAATGACAATTACAACAATACTGAATGAACACTTATTTTAACTTAATATAATACATCAATAAAATCAATTTAGCCTCAAATAAATAATGAAACATGCTCAGTTTGGTTTAAATAATGCAAAGCAAAGTGTTGGAGAAGAAAGTAAAAGTGCAATATGTGCCATGTAAGAAAGGTAACGTGCCTTGCTCAGAACATGGGAACATATGAAAGCTGGTGGTTCATTTTAACATGAGTCTTCAATATTCCCAGGTAAGAAGTTTTAGGTTGTAGTTATTATAGGAATTATATGACTATTTCTCTCTATATGATTTGTATTTCATATACCTTTGACTATTGGATGTTCTTATAGGCACTTTAGTATTGCCAGTGTAACAGTATAGCTTCCGTTCCTCTCCTCGCTCCTACCTGGGCTCGAACCAGGAACACATCGACAACAGCCACCCTCGAAGCAGCGTTACCCATGCAGAGCAAGGGGAACAACCACTCCAAGTCTCAGAGCGAGTGACGTTTGAAACGCTATTAGCGCACACCCGGCTAACTAGCTAGCCATTTCACATCGGTTACACCAGCCTAATCTTGGGAGTTGATAGGCTTGAAGGGGTGGGTATTATTTGTGGAACGTTCCAACAGGAATCTGTTCCAAAAAACGTAAAGTAAAAGGTTGCCAACCAACAATGCATACAAAGTAGCAATGCATACAAACCTAGCTAACTAGCTGCCGAATAGGCATCAACTCACCACGTAGCTTATTCTTAATGTTTGTCCATAGGCAACCAGAGGGAGGACAGACATTTTTCGGAATAAACGTGATGAGTGAAAAACGCTCTGAAATAGACCACTCCCTACCCGGTATCTTATTCTGCCGCTATACAACTTTGTATGCGTTGTTTTTTGGCAACCTTGTTATTTACAAAGTTTTTGGAATAGATTCCTGTTGGAACGTTCCACAAATTATACCCACCCAGGTTGAAGTCATAAACAGCTTGAAACACAGCGAAGAGCTGCTGGCAAAACGCACGAAAGTGCTGTTTGAATGAATGCTTACGAGCCTGCTGGTGCCTACCACCGCTCAGTCAGACTGCTCTATCAAATATCAAATCATAGACTTAATTATAACATAATAACACACAGAAATACGAGCCTTAGGTCATTAATATGGTCAAATCCGGAAACTATCATCTCGAAAACAAATGTTTTTTTCTTTCAGTGAAATACGGAACCGTTCCGTATTTTATCTAACGGGTGGCATCCCTAAGTCTAAATATTCCTGTTACATTGCACAACCTTCAATGGTATGTCATAATTACGTAAAATTCTGGCAAATTAGTTCGCAACGAGCCAGGCAATGAACGCAAGAGCAGTGACACAATTTCATGTTAGCAGGCAATATTAACTAAATATGCAGGTTTAAAAATATATACTTGTGTATTGATTGTAAAGAAAGGCATTGATGTTTATGGTTAGGTACATTGGTGCAACGACAGTGCTTTTTTCGCAAATGCACTTGTTAAATCATCACCCGTTTGTCGAAGTAGGCTGTAATTCGATGAGAAATTAACTGGCACCGCATCGATTATATGCAACGCAAGACACGTTAGATAAACTAGTAATATCATCAACCATGTGTAGTTAACTAGTGATTATGTTAAGATTGATAGTTTTTTATAAGATAAGTTTAATGCTGGCTAGCAACTTACCTTGGCTTCTTGCTGCCCTCGCGTAACAGGTAGTCAGCCTGCCATGCAGGCTCCTCGTGGAGTACAATGTAAGGCAAGTGGTTAGAGCGTTGGACTAGTAACCGGAAGGTTGCAAAAACGAATCCCCCCTGAACAAGGCAGTTAACCCCCGGTCCTAAGCCGTCAATGGAAATAAGAATGTGTTCTTAATCTGACTTGCCTAGTTAAATAAAGGTTTAAAAAAAATAAAAAAAATAAAAAATAAAAATGTTAAAAAATTAAATTGGTGGCCAAAAATACCGATTATCGATTGTTATGAAAACTTGAAATCGGCCCCAATTAATTGGCCATTCCGATTAATCGGTCGACCTCTAATATATATATATATATATATATATATATATATATATATATATATATATACTTACATACATACTGAACAAAAATATAAATGCAACATGCATCTATTTCAACGATTTTATGGAGGTACAGTTCATAAGGAAATCAGTCAATTGAAATAAATTCATTAGGCCCTAATCTATGAATTTCACATGACTGGCAGGAGCGCAGCCATGGCTGGGCCTGGGAGGGCATAGGCCCACCCACTTGGGAGCCAGGACCAACCAATCAGAATTAGTTTTTCCCCACAAAAGGGCTTTATTACTGACAGAAATACCCCTTAGTTTCATCAGCTGTCCGGGTGGCTGGTCTCAGACGATCCCGCAGGTGAAGAAGTCGGGTGTGGAGGTCCTAGACTGGTGTGGTTACATGTGGTCTGCGGTTGTGAGGCCGGTTGGACCTACTGCCAAATTCTCCAAAATTACATTGGAGGCGGCTTATGGTAGAGAAATTAACATTAAATTCTGTAGCAACTGCTCTGGTGGACATTCTTGCAGTCAGTATGCCAATTGCGCACTCCCTCAAAATTGAGACATCTGTGGCATTGTGTTGTGTGACAAAATTGCACTCTTAAATGTGCAACTTGCACATTTTAAGAGTGGCCTTTTATTGTCCCCAGCACCTGTGTAATGATCATGCTGTTTAATAAGCTTCTTGATATGCCGCACATGTCAGGTGGATGGATTATCTTCGCGAAGGAGAAATGCCCACTAACAAGGAGGTTAACAAATTTAAGAGAAATAAGCTTTTTGTGCAAATGGCACATTTCTAAGATCTTTTATTTCAGCTCAGGAAATATTGGGACCAACAACTTACATATTGTGTTTATATTTTTTATTCAGTGTGTGTGTATACAATTTTTTTTCTCTGCATTCTTTTTACGCACAAAACCATTTAAGCAACATGGATGTTGATCCAGGAGGGTATTGAATGTCTCTAATCTGGGTACCAGTCTTTTTAGCTAACATGCCACTTGATGTCATTGCCAAAGAGACTGGCCATAAGACAATCTCAACGTTCAATATGCAGCTGGTTTTACGGCGGAGCTGCTCATTGGTTGTTGGAAATAACATTTATTTTCCATGACAACATGTGGAACCTCAAATAGAATTATAAAGTCAAAAACAACCATTTAGCGTTTAGATAGACAAGTTATTTTATTTTTAGAAAATCTTTTTGAGGTTGGAATTGCAGGATGTATTTAGTTTGAGAATTCAGACGTGAGTTAGCAACCTTTGACAGACTGGTTTTGTCTGGACAAACAAAAACCACATACCAACGTGTTCTGTGGAGAAAAAGTTCCTGTATTTTGATAATTGTTTTTATTAGAGTATAGCTTTTTGGGCCCCCCGAGTGACGCAGCGGTCTAAGGCACTGCATCTCAGTGCAGGAGGCGTCACTACAATCCCTGGTTCGAATCCAGGCTGTATCGCATCCAGCCGTGATTAAGAGTCCCATAGGGCGCTGCGCAATTGGACCGGGTTTGGCTGGGATAGGCCGTCATTGTAAATAAGAATTTGTTCTTAACTGACTTGCCTCGTTAAATAAAAAAATAGCTCTGAGGGTCATCAAATCAGGATCAACTCCTCTGTTCTCCTCGCGCTCATTAATGATATAGTTATACTTAACTTATAGTTAGTTATAAGCAGTGTCGTAGCATGCACCCCCACATTCCCGTAATTCTGGTGTCACTACATCATAACCTACTCTTCTGTTGCTGTCTCTGTCTTGTCTGGTGTCTCTCCATCATATCCTACTCTTCTGTTGCTGTCTCTGTCTTGTCTGGTGTCTCTCCATCATATCCTACTCTTCTGTTGCTGTCTCTGTCTTGTCTGGTGTCTCTCCATCATATCCTACTCTTCTGTTGCTGTCTCTGTCTTGTCTGGTGTCCCTCCATCATATCCTACTCTTCTGTTGCTGTCTCTGTCTTGTCTGGTGTCTCGCCATCATATCCTACTCTTCAGTTGCTGTCTCTGTCTTGTCTGGTGTCCCTCCATCATATCCTACTCTTCAGTTGCTGTCTCTGTCTTGTCTGGTGTCCCTCCATCATATCCTACTCTTCTGTTGCTGTTTCTGTCTTGTCTGGTGTCCCTCCATCATATGCTACTCTTCTGTTGCGGTCTCTGTCTTGTCTGGTGTCCCTCCATCATATGCTACTCTCCTGTTGCTGTCTCTGTCTTGTCTGTGTGGTTGGTGGGTGTGAGTGAGTGTGTGTGGGGTTAGGGATTGCAGGGGGCTTCTGACATCTAAAGCAGAGTCGTGTATGCTTGGTAAACGACTATAAACAGTTCTGAGTGCAGTCTGTCATCGCTCCAGGGGAAGTTGTTGTACAACTCTCCCCCTCAAATGGGCATTAAAAATTCATCCTTCACAGGCTGCTCAATATTTAATGAATCGTCTGCTAATTGGCTGAGGATAAAAGCCTGCTTAACTGGGCTAAGCGTTTCAGATTAAAACATTTTAAAGATTGGGAAAAGAAAGGAAACACCGATACACAGTGTCAGGAGACTGAGCTCTCTGCATCTTCACATGTTCATCCTTATTACCCCCTTACACTGCCTTATATAGCCAGAGTGTTACACCCCCAAAGTAGGAGTGCGTGTGATTTGTGTATGAGAAAGGAGTAAGTGTGTGTTTATTTGCTTGTGTATTTTTTTGTGTTTGTGCATGTTGTTCCCAGGGGTGTGGGTATCGTTGTTGTGTGTGTGTGCATTCCCAATCAGTCACTCAGCATCTGACTTAGTTGGGGTGTTTAGCGGCGAGCAAGATGAAAGATCATTGTGTGAGCAAACACTTGAGTTGAGAGAGAATCAGTGTGGTCGAGGGAGCAGAGGACGGGTCCCGCCAGCGCAGGCCAGCGTGGTGCACGCAAATTAAACTTGAGAGCTTGCGAGTATGACTTTGAGCGAACAGAACTGCATTGTCGCACGCAATAAATTAATTGGAGAGCAGGGATTTTTATTCCCCTGACTACATGTCAAGACTCAAATTACTGCACTCACAAATACGCTGCATCCCCACACGGATGTCTCCTCCCCATTTCACCCCAATTTTCCAGTTTGCTCTCCAAAATCCACCTTGCGCTCGGAACTTCATACTATCGTTTTATAACAGGAAAATTCTACCCAATGAACATAGCATGTAGCGGTCTACTGAAACGCAATTGGTCATGTTTTTGGATCAATCACGAATGCTCTAACCAGATTTTAGAGGTTTCCATAAGGTTAGGGTTAAACGTGCTACACATAGGATTTATTTTTGCATTGTAATTTCAGAAAATGTGCATAATATATCTGCAGTAATAATGGAGTGATAGTATTTCTTACCCGCCAGTGTTGTGATTCGCTGATATTCTCCTATTGATTTCTCCCCCCGGAGTGGCATCAAAATGGGTTCTGACTTTGTGGCTTTGTTATCTAGTGGAAATTGCTTTGTCACTTCCAAAACCGCTTTTGAAGCTGGTGGACGCAAACCAAAACTTTTGGTTTTGGTCCACCAGCTTCAAACAGCTGTAAAAATGTTTATTTTTATTTTATTGAAAATATTTTACTGATGATACAATAATTCCCTACACTATTCAGTGCTTGATCTCTCACAAAAACTGACATTGAGCAAACAGTGTAGAATTTTGCAACCAGGAAATGACAGAGCGATTCCACTAGATACACAGCCATAAAGTCAAAACAGCTTTCCCATTTTGACAACAGATGCCACTCCGGAGGGAGAAATCAATAGGCAAATATCACAGCCAATCACAACACTGGCAGATAAGTTCCAATATTACTGCAGATATATTATCGACATTTTTGGAAATTAGAATGCACAAATGAATTTAAAAAAAATGTAACACCTTTTATGTTTAGGTTTAAAATCAGATTAAATAGGCAGGGTTAATGACTTTGGCTGTGCTAACTAGTAACCACCTATTTTTGAGCACAGAAGAGGAAAGGGTGAACGATGGCTGACAATAAAGAGGTAAGTTTGATCGTTTTTCAGTAGAGAAACTACTAAACCAACTAGCTTAGCTAATCAACTATCATTTCAATATTGAAATTGAAGTAGGTAGTTATTTGGTATTCTGTTTTAATAGCAGGTTATTAGGTTAACGATAGTAGGTAGGAAGCTAACTAGCTAACCATCTAGCTAACATTTAACTCTGTGGTTTAACCAAAGATGGTTTCGTTTTCTATACCGTCTCTGGTTTAACTAAGAGCATTGTAAGTCAACGAGTGGATTAGTAGAGGAAGAGGACTTGGAAGAATAGTATGACTGGGAAGAAGTGGCAGAAGAGCGGGGAGAGGCATGGTGAAAACAGACCACTGAAGTATAAGAACAGACAGTGAGCACTCACGGTGGGAGAGGGCTATGATTGAGGAGGGGAAGTCGAGAGGTCAGGCTCCGAACCAAATAATAGCTAATATTGTAAAATGCTAAGCGCATACTTTAAAATGATTGAATAGATTTGATCACTTTTAATCTGTCAGTTTTTGTGCAGTTACAGTAAATGAGAATGACGTCAAAAACAATTTTCTCTCCATACCTCTTTCCATGCAGGTCCACTGTCACTAATATGTGGTGGTGAAGTCCCAATGGGCACAGATGTCAATTCAACGTCTATTCCACGTTGGTTCAGCGTAATTTCATTGAAATGACGTGGAAACAACGTTGATTCAACCAGTGTGTGCCAAGTGGAGTTGTTCTTTGCTCAGCTGACAGACCGGAGATACAGGAGCCCATTCGGTTCCAAGTAGCTTACCTTGGCTCTCCTCTACCTACAGCACTCTGGGGACTTCCAGCAGGTAACTATGACATCCACCAATCACTCCCGTAACTTAATCATTAATGGTACTGAGACTTCCTCGAATTTCTTTGAAACTGTATGAAGGCATTGTGCATAGGACATATGTCACATAGAGAGGATGATGACCAGATGGTTCTATTCGGAGGATGGGTCTACTGAATGTATGTGATAGTCATTGCTAAACAATATGAATAGTGTAAATAAGGGATAAAGTGAAAACCAATAGGAGGATAGCTCTCTACGAGGAGGGTTGGGCATGAAATGACAGCAGGCTGTTCAATACTGAGCCATACTGACTGACGTGTTCTGGATTGGTACAGTTTGGCTCAATCCAGTCCCAAATCATGTGCGATCACTTATTTGGCTAAATTATTATCCATAGTTGGCTCTTTTGATACAGCCACAGCAGTCATAAAATGGACTGTTACCTTGAACGCCAATTGAACTCTGTCTACGACATTTCCCAACCTCTTATTTTCCTTTCTCTCTCACTCCAGTTGTTCTCAGGAGATGGGTCAGTGTGCATAGAGAGAACATGTTCGACCAGGTGGAGTCAGGCTTCTACGTCATCGCCCTGGACCACTACACCAACGAGGCAGAGGACACCAACTTTGGACCAGTGAGTCACCAACTCATCTAAGGCCTTACACAACTCAGCACGTACACTGTACAAAACATTAGGAACACCTACTCTTTCCATGACATACAGTTGAAGTTGGAAGTTTACATACACTTAGGTCATTAAAACTCGTCATTAAAACTCGTTTTTCAACCACTCCACAAATTTCTTGTTAACAAACTATAGTTTTGGCAAGTCGGTTAAGACATCTACTTTGTTCATGACACAAGTAATTTAATCTAACAATTGTTTACAGACAGATTATTTCACTTATAATAACTGTATCATAATTCCAGTTGGTCAGAAGTTTACATACACTAAGTTGACTGTGCCTTTAAACAGCTTGGAAAATTCCAGAAAATGATGTCATGGCTTTAGAAGCTTCTGATAGGCTAATTGACATCATTTGAGTCAATTCGAGGTGTACCTGTGGATGTATTTCAAGGCCTACCTTCAAGCTCAGTGCCTCTTTGCTTGACATCATGGGAAAATCAAAATAAATCAGCCAAGACCTCTACAAGTCTGGTTCATCCTTGGGAGCAATTTCCAATCGCCTGAAGGTACCACGTTCATCTGTACAAACAATAGTACGCAAGTATAAACACCATGGGACCATGCAGCCTTCAAACCGCTCAGGAAGGAGACACGTTCTGTCTCCTAGAGATGAATGTACTTTGGTGCGAAAAGTGCAAATCAATCCCAGAACAACAGCAAAGGACCTTGTGAAGATGCTGGAGGAAACAGGTACAAAAGTATCTATATCCACAGTAAAACAGGTCCTATATCGCCATAACCTGAAAGGCCGCTCAGCAAGGAAGAAGCCACTGCTCCAAAATTGCCATAAAAAAAGCCAGACTACGGTTTGCAACTGCACATGGAGAAATGTCCTCTGGTCTGATGAAACAAAAATAGAGCTGTTTGGCCATAATGACCATCGTTATGTTTGGAGGAAAAATGGGGAGGCTTGCAAGCCGAAGAACACCATGAGGAAGGAAAATGATGTGGATATATTGAAGCAACATCTCAAGACATTAGTCAGGAAGTTAAAGTTTCGTCGCAAATGGGTCTTCCAAATGGACAATGACCCCAAGCATACTTCCAAAGTTGTGGCAAAATGGCTTAAGGACAACAAAGTCAAGGTATCGGAGTGGCATCGGAGTGGCAATCACAAAGCCCTGACCTCAACCTATAGAAGATTTGTGGGCAGAACTGAAAAACGTGTGCAAGCAAGGAGGCCTACAAACCTGACTCAGTTACACCAGCTCTGTCAGGAGGAATGGGCCAAAATTCACCCAACTTATTGTGGGAAGCTTGTGGAAGGCTACCCGAAACGTTTGACCCAAGTTAAACAATTTAACGGCAATGCTACCAAATACTAATTGAGTGTATGTAAACTTCTGACCCACTGGGAATGTGATGAAAGAAATAAAAGCTGAAATAAATCGTTCTCTCTACTATTTCACATTCTTAAAATAAAGTGGTGATCCTAACTGACCTAAGACAGGGAATTTTTTACTAGGATTAAATGTCAGGAATTGTGAAACGGAGTGTAAATGTATTTGGCTAAGGTGTATGTAAACTTCCGACTTCAACTGTATACTGACCAGGTGAAAGGTATGATCCCTTGCTTATTACATCCACTTCAATCAGTGTAGATGAAGGGGAGACAGGTTAAAGAAGGATTTTTAAGCCTTGAGACAACTGAGACATTTATTTTATTTTTATTTCATCTTTATATAACCAGGTAGGCCAGTTGAGAACAAGTTCTCATTTACAACTGCGACCTGGCCAAGATAAAGCAAAGCAGTGCAACAAAAACAACATGGAGTTACAAATGGGATAAACACACGTACAGTCAATAACACAATAGAAAAGTCTATGTACAGTGTGTGCAAACTTCCGAGAAGTTCCGAGACATGGATTGTGTATGTGTGCCATTGAAGGTGAATGGGCAAGACAAAAGATTTGAATCCCTTTTAATGGGGTATGGTAGTAGGTGCCAGGCACACCATTTTAGTGTAAGAACTGCAACACTGCTGGGTTTTTCACACTCAACAGCTTCCTGTGTGTATCAAGAATAGTCCACCACCGAAAAAGCATCCAGCCAACTGTGGGAAGCATTGGATTAAACATGGGCCAGCATCCCTGTGGAACACTTCGACACCTTGTAGAGTCCATGTCCCGACGAATTGAGGCTGTTCTGAGGGCAAAAGGGTGTGCAAGTCAATATTAGGAAGGTGTTCCTAATGTTCTAAAACCCCATTGGAAGAGACGACCCAAGGGTTCCTCGCCTCAGATCTCCTCCAATGGCTCTTCAGAAGGATGCGAGTAGAGAGGAAGTGAGGAGTTGAGCAGGGATGAATGGGGACAGAGCTCATGTCATTGTTTTAGGTGGAATCTTATGTTGAATGATACATTTATTATCTGTTTGCACTTATCTTTGTTCTACTTGTGCTCTTTCCACAGATGGCTCTGGCTTGCTGATAACATCTGATGTGATGAGACTCCCGATGCGATTTGACTCCTGTATTACTGACTGGATTCAATAAATCTTCATTTGAGATTCTGTAATTGATAGACAATGGTAGTTCCCAATCAGACAATTACTATAAAACAAATCTGTTTTCCTCAGTTCAATGTTTGGTGAATGCATGGCATTGTTTTGTTCTCAGTCCTCCTTTTGAATGCTGTGTGTATTGATTCAGTTCTAAACGACCTTTGAGTCCATCCTCACCTCTTCTATTACTGCAATGGATTGTCCGGTCTGCTGAGAGGGTCATTGGCTACCACCTGCTCTCCATCGTGGTACTGCATAACTCCAAGGCAAGGAAGCATGCAGGAAAGATCATCGCTGACCTCTTCCACCCCCTCTGGCAAACGGTTCAGGTCAATCACGATCAAAATCTCCCACCACCTGAACAATTTCTTCCCCCCGCGCTGTGGCCCTCACCAACCGGCCACCTGGTTCACAATGATCCTCTCACTCCGCATGGACTTTGCACTATTCATCCACCGACTATGCACCCTGCACTATTCATCCACCAACTATGCACCCTGCACTATTCATCCACCAACTATGCACCCTGCACTATTCATCCACCAACTATGCACCCTGCACTATTCATCCCAGACCTGCACGACTCTTACATTCATCATTTAGGCTGTAGTTTTTTAGCTTAGTGTTCATACTGTATGTGGATCTGTGAAATTCTGTGTATAATGTCTTTATATTATGTTTATCGTCTGTCTCTATATTCTGTTTATTGTGGTAGCACCATTTCACAGTTTGAGGAACCACATTTTCACCATAAAAATGCACACCATAAAAATGCATTTATAATAAAGCATTTGCAGACTTATGTAAGATAGTCATTATTTAGGCTAATAATATAACAAAAAACTACTGTTCAATGCATGGCGTAGTGGCGTATAGTAGGCCTAGGCTTTATCAGATACATTTCTTCTCTTGTTTTTATAAACACATTTCATGCAATTATACTACACTTGATATGAGACATTACGTAATTTCCGGACTATTAAGCGCACCTGAATATAAGCCGCACCCACTGAATTAAAAACAAAAAAATATTTTTAACATAAATAAGCCGCACATGTCTATAAGCCGCAGGTGCCTACCGGTACATTGAAACAAATTAACTTTACACAGGCTTTAACGAAACACGGCTTGTAACAAAAATAAATAGGCTTTAACGAAACACGGCTTGTAACAAAAATAAATAGGCTTTAATGAAACACGGCTTGTAACAAAAATAAATAGGCTTTAACGAAACACGGCTTGTAACAAAAAATAAAGAATTAGCAGTAAACAGTAGCCTACCAAGAAAGTCATTGGTCACTATCTTCCTCCTCCTGTGCACTGAAACCACTGAAACCACTCGGAGTTGAATATCCTCAGAATTGCTTCATCCGATATTGGATCGTTTTCATTGTCGCTCTCGTCACTTTCATCTGGGGGCAAATCCCCCGCTGAGCCCTCTTCAACTCGCAGCAGTCCAGCCTTTTGAAACCCGTTGATGATAGTGGTTTTTTGACAATGCTCCACGCTGTCAGGACCCACTGGCAGACTTGACCATAAGTTGCTCTTCGCATGCGGCCCGTTTTAGTGAAGGATTTCTCCCCACTTGTCATCCAAGCCTCCCACTGAACACGGAGCGCCACCTTAAATGCACGATTTACACTGATGTCGAGTGGCTGCAAATACTTTGTGCCCCCAGGAATCAGGGTGACAAAATGACTACCGTAATCAGAATGATGGGAAGTTTGAGCGCTCTCGATTTAATCTAAACAGTAAACAAAAAAAGTTGTTTGACCTTAACCCGTTCGGCAATTTCATTGGTCTAATGAAAGCTTCATGCCGCTAAAAAACTGAGCACGTCACATTTACATTTTTACATTTTAGTCATTTAGCAGACGCTCTTATCCAGAGCGACTTACAGTAGTGAATGCATACATTTCATACATTTTTTCCCGTACTGGTCCCCCGTGGGAATCGAACCCACAACCCAGGCGTTGCAAACACCATGCTCTACCAACTGAGCCACACGGGACCAGAATGTGCTTTTTTTAAGCGGGAAAAATCCATATATTAGCCATGTCATTATTTAAGCCGCGAGGTTCAAAGCATGGGAAAAAAGTTGCGGCTTATAGTCCGGAAATTACGGTAGAATAATATTTTTTAATATGACAAAAATTACAGGGTAGTATAGGCCTATAGGCTACTGCTGACACTGACAAACAGATCAATAAAAACGACCTTGTCTGTAACCATCTAATCTACAGTAGGCCTATGAAAAAGGAAAACACATTTTACAGGCCTACCATTTGGAAAGTAAACACCTAATGCCAAAAAGAGAAGGCTAATCTGTGTGTAGAGGATTTAAAAAAAATCTCAACAGCTTTTCAGCAATTTTGATTGAACAACAGTGTTTTTCAAAGTAGCTTATCTTGAGATATTGGCTAGAGCGCATTGGCCATCACCGGTGAGTAGCCTATGCTTCATCTTCATCATTGGATGAGTCAGTGTCACTAGAACGTTTATTTTGTAGCCTGAAGGAACACCTACGTGAGAATGCTATTCATTGAATACAGTTCAGCGTTCAACACCATAGTGCCCTCAAAGCTCATCACTAAGCTAAGGACCCTGGGACTTAACACCACCCTCTGCAACTGGATCATAGACTTTCTGACAGGCTGCCCCCAGGTGGTAAGGGTAGGCAACAACACATCTGCCTCGCTGATCCCCTCAGGGGTGCATGCTCAGTCCTCTCCTGTGCTACCTGTTCACCCATGACTGCATGGCCAGGCACAACTCCCAACACCATCATTAAGTTTGCCGAAAACACAACAGTGGTAGGCCTGATCACCGACAACGATGAGACAGCCTATAGGGAAGAGGTCAGAGACCTGGCCGTGTGGTGCCAGGATAACAACCTCTCCCTCAACGTGATCAAGACAAAGGAGATGATTGTGGACTACGGGAAAAGGAAGACTGAGCACGCCCCCATTCTCATCGACGGGGCTGTAGTGGAGCAGGTTGAGAGCTTCAAGTTCCTTGGTGTCCACATCACCAACAAACTATCATGGTCCAAAATAGGTTTGCAAAGGGTCGGAAATTTTCCACGGGAAGTTAAGGCCGGGAATTTGGGGAATTTTGCTTAAATTCATCAAAAAAGTTAGCTTATAACAGTGAACCTTTTTGTGGGATACACATAAGACAATTCTAGGTCTTGTGGAATAAACTCCCCAATTCAATGGAATTGCAACCCTCTGCATGCACAGTGCATTCTGCCATCACATGTCCAGTGCACTCTTCCATCACATGTACAGCTGATTCTCAAGATCTTGCACACTAATGAAATGCTATTGAGCCCACACTTCTACACTGTCTGAGCCAAGGACTACATGCTTTCTGGTACGTTTTGATTACAATACCGGGTGGGGTGAATATATTTTATATGACATATTACTTTTTGTTAACTAGTAAATAGTAGCCTACAGCAAAGTGTGTTTAAATAATTTCTAAGATGTTAACAATTTCTGTTTGTTAGTTTTTGCTACCATGTGGGTTTTAGCTTGCTTGAGCCTGCTAACTGAGGAGTGTTAATTCACCTGTTTGCATACATGTTTCATTGTAATATATTTATCTTGCTAAGGAGTGGTTTAATCTAACTGCTTAACTATTTATCTGTACATGGAATTGTATTTTTAATTTTTGTTCACAATTTTTTTCTAATCTTTACAGGAAAAGGGGGTCCAAAAGTGTTGTCACAGGGGTTCTCTCTGCTACCGCACGGCAAGAGGTACCGGAGTGCCAAGTCTAGGCCCAAAAGGCTTCTTAACAGCCATAAGACTCCTGAACAGCTAATAAAAATTCTACAGTGTAAATGTCTTTTACACTGCTGCTACTCTCTGTTTATTATCTATGCATAGTCACTTTAACTCTAACTACATGTACATATTACCTAAATTACCTCGACTAACCTGTGTCCCCACACATTGACTCTGTACCGGTACCCCTTGTATATAGCCTCGCTACTGTTATTTTACTGCTGCTCTTTAATTATTTGTTATTTATATATATTTTTTAATTACTTATCTATTTTTTACTTAACACTTATTTTTCTTAAAACATGTTTAAAAAAACATCTATTCACATTTATTGAAAATTAATTACAGAAATACCTCATTCACACCCCTGAGTCAATACATGTTAGAATCACTTTGGCAGCGATTACAGCTGTGAGTCTATCTGGGTAAATCTTTAAGAGCTTTGCACACCTGCATTGTACAATATTTACACATTATTCTTTTTAGAATTCTTCATGCTCTGTCAAGTTGGTTGTTGATCATTGCTAGACAGCCATTTTCAAGTCTTGTTCTGGGATTGATTTGCACTTTTCGCACCAAAGTACGTTCATCTCTAGGAGACAGAACGCATCTCCTTCCTGAGCGGTATGATGGCTGCGTGGTCCCATGGTGTTTATACTTGCGTACTATTGTTTGTACAGATGAACGTGGCACCTTCAGGCATTTGGAAATTGCTCCCAAGGATGAACCAGACTTGTGGAGGTCTACAATTTTTTTTCTGAGGTCTTGGCTGATTTATTTAGATTTTCCCATGATGTCAAGCAAAGAGGCACTGAGTTTGAAGGTAGGCCTTGAAATACATTCACAGGTACACCTCCAATTGACTCAAATTATGTCAATTAGCCTATCAGAAGCTTCTAAAGCCATGACATCATTTTCTGGAATTTCCCAAGCTGGTTAAAGGCACAGTCAACTTACTGTATGTAAACTTCTGACCCACTGGAAGTGAATTATGTGAATTATAAGTAAAATAATCTGTCTGTAAACATTTGTTGGACAAAATTACTTGTGTCATGCACAAAGTAGATGTCCTAACCGATTTGCCAAAACTATAGTTTGTTAACAAGAAATTTGTGGAGTGGTTGAAAAACTAGTTTTAATGACTCCAACCTAAGTGTATGTAAACTTCTACTTCAACTGTAACTGTATGTGTGAGATACAGAGAGGAGATAGTCATTAAAAATAATGTTGAACACTATTATTGCACACAGAGTGAGTCCATGCAACTTATTATATGATTTGTTAAGCACATTTTTACTCCTGAACCTATTTAGGCTTGCCATAACAAAGGGGTTGAATACTTATTGACTTAAGACATTTCAGCTTTTCATTTTAAATGAATACAAAAAAATGTCTAAAAACATAATTCCACTTTGACATTATGGGGTATTGTGTGTCGGCCAGTGACACAAAATGTCAATGTAATAAATGTTTAATTCAGGCTGTAACACAAGAAAATGTGGGAAAAAATCAAGGGGTGTGAATACTTTCTGAAGACACTATATAACCTAAATATGGAGCACAGAATTTAAAAAGACAGATTGAACTTAATTTAGCCAATAAAAATGTTTTTCATATTTAAAGATTTGGTTTGTATTAATAAATAGTCCACAATAATAACAATGATATACAATAATAAAATGATCAAACAAATTATTATAAATAAGAAAAAAATCTAGAATTTACAACGCAATTCCAAATCAAATCAAATTTTTATCGTCACATGCGCCGAATACAACCTTACCGTAAGTAAGCAATTCACCTGTTAGACACATGTGACAAATAAAATGTGATTTGATTTGGAATTGTATTCTACCTGAATAGCATGCTGCACAGTAGCCT
Source organism: Salmo salar (assembly GCF_965601325.2). Classification (NCBI taxonomy): domain Eukaryota; kingdom Metazoa; phylum Chordata; class Actinopteri; order Salmoniformes; family Salmonidae; genus Salmo; species Salmo salar. The sequence continues at coordinate 103,753,305 of NC_138301.1, forward strand.
GCATTTGGCCATTTGTGTGGTATTAAAAAATATTCTGCTAATGTCTTCTACCATGTTAATGACGTAGAATTGCATGCAATGCATTTATAAAAGGCAAAAAAAATCTACATGCACATTTTTTGGGTCCATGTGTGGAAATCCTAAAAACGTAACTGCTCAACTGTATGCCACTACGCAAATGCGATTATAGATGCATGCAATGATTTATTATAAAGGGGATCCCCCCAACTCAAAACCTCTTCCTGCATTTATGGATCTGTGATAATGACGTTTTGCTCGCTCAAAGTCACACTTGCAAGCTCTCAAGTTGAATTTGTGCTCTCAACTAGCCAATGCACCCGCTGGACCCATCCCCTGCTCCCTTGACCACATTGTTCTCTCTTAACTCAGTGTTTGCTCATGCAATATGATGTTTCATCTTGCTCGTGTGTACCATCTCGCGCCAGTTCAACTTTGGAATCGGATTTGACTTCATAAGACTCACCTTGTTTACACATCCAGTGCTGAGGAACAATCCACCCTGTCCTATACTCCTGTGACACCCGGGCCTGGCTCCACGAGGGGACAAAAGGGGTCTTCGCCCCTTCATTTGAAACTTGTGCCACCTCAGTTTAAGTTTTATGTCTCTATATAAAAATAGCTAAATGAAAATGATTGAATGACAGTATCTCCACTGCGCTGTATCAACACTATAGACAGAGCGCACGGCGGAGTGTGTGTTTGTGTGTTGGGGACTATGGAAAGCCACTGGGGTGGTTATGTATGACTCCTTTGTTTTTCCATAAAAAGCGTTGGAAAACGCTGCTTATCTGTGGGCTACATGAATAGCGTTGTAGGTTACGTGAATAACGAGATATATGCCTCCACCTGTAATATTGGATTTGGATTTATAAGGATGGGGTCAAGTCAAGTTTAGCCTGCAGTTAAAGCTGCTTCACTCACGCCCCACCACTACAAAGTTTAGCTAGCTGTAAAAGGCGTTAGTGTTATTAGCTCTAACCAGCTAATATGCCACTGCCACGATGCGCCGCCAGGATAATGGCTCAACAGCCCAATCCACCCCTGACTATCCCTGACAATCTTGGAACAGAGGAGCCAGCCCAGGTTTGTACCCTAGTCACAGGTTTTCTGTCTAAAAAGTTAATTTAATAGCAACTGGTTTATAGGAAGAGAGTGGCTGGAATACTCAGTTACTGCAGATGCTGCATTTTAGTTCCCATGTCGAAAGTTCTGTGTTGGGTCCAGTGCTAACACAGACAAGTCCTTCACCCAAGCTGGGTATTCTAACTGGAAGCATGCTATTGATACAACCAAAGGATTCGCTAGGCACGCATGAAGCAAGGAGCTTTTGAAATGCACTGCACTGTGGAAAGAAAAATAAGTTGTATTCGGCTGCATTCACATAGGCAGTTTGTAATAGGTGAATTACCCTATCTATCTTGTAGCCTATATTCATTACCAAAATGGCCTTGCTTTAGTGTGTAGGGCGCTGTCCATTGAGCTGACATAGCGCAGATGGGTTGCAGATTTCGCGCCAACCTGTCACTTCCAAAGCACTCAATGATCTCAGAGTCTCAGCATTTGAACTTTATGTTTATTGTGGTATATAATTCCAGTGCAAGAACAACCCAAAATTGTGCCCCCTCACCGATTTCAACTGTCCCCTTAGTCACTTTATCCTGGCGCTGGGTTTGGTGACACCTCCCTCTCTGACAGAAGTGTGTGTGTGTGTGTGTGTGTGTGTGTGTGTGTGTGTGTGTGTGTGTGTGTGTGTGTGTGTGTGTGTGTGTGTGTGTGTGTGTGTGTGTGTGTGTGTGTGTGTGTGTGTGTGTCTGTGTGTGTTTTCCAATCTAAATATTTAACAGATAAATAGTTTAGATTGGGGAGATTAAACAGTGTCAAATGAAGAGGGGCAATGGAAAGTGCAGTGGGTATGTTGTGTATGTGTGTGAATGGGCGAGCTGTCTGTATATGGGCAAACTTGCAGTGAAATGCTGCTTGTGAGACAAAACAAAAGTTTTCCATAGTCTTGTGAAAGTGACTTTGGAAAAAGCACCAAATGGGCTGTACCACTTGACCTCGGATTAGGGGTGTGCAAGTAAGGGAGGATAATCCTACACAACACAACACACACCCAGCCCTCTTGTGGAGTGCTCCACTGTCAGTCAGACAACAAAGCAGTCTGTGAGGGGATTACTCTCTCTTTCTCTCTCCTCTCTCTCTCTCCTTCCCTCTGTCAACTCTTCATTAGTGGATTCACCCTTTCATCACTTACTCAGTAGCTCGATCTCTCCATGTATCCTCTTTTTTCCCTATCAACCACTTTCTCGTCCTTCATCACGTTCCGTTGAAATGTGAGCAAATTTGTGGGGAATGTTACCACTGTTGTTACCTGAGATCAGGGACAGTGACAGATCTATCTGGAACTGATTTATTATTAACACATGACCAGTGAGAATGTTACCAGTCAGAAAAGGGACTAGTGGTGGAAGCTGCATTTGGAGTGTTGTTTGGGATTCTTGGCAGAAGACTAATCTGTTGAAATCTCTTCAGTAATCCAATGGTTTCATTAAATCTTGCCTAAGGATATGGACAGGAATCAGTTAAAGGGTGCATGACATAAAGGACTTTTCTCCCTTTCACATGTTTTGTACATGTATGGCTTACCTCCACACACTAACATTTGCTTTTTTCATTTTACACACCCTCGTAGCTACCTGCCAGTATTATTTTCAAATCCCCTTTCACCGTCCTTCTCATTTTTAATTTTCTGTTTCAAAGGTGCTTCTCTGGCAGGCCTTCAAAGCCTTGGCAGAGCATGAGAGCGTGCTGTGGAGAATGGAGTAATTGCAGTCTTAAGATTGCACTGATGATGGTTTCACTGTGAGGTGGTGGGGGGTGTCTGATGACGTTCCCTCCAATATGAAATGAATTCTCAAAACAGTGCATCACTATAGTAAAAACACATGCTTGGCTTTTACCGTGTTTTTTTGTGCTTGTTTGATCTGAATTCTCTTTCAACCCTTTTTGCTCATTTTCCCTCCCATCTTTCCATGTGCCTCTCTCCCTCATGTTTTTCTCTATCCCTGCCTTCTCTCTCCGTCTCTGCCTGCTCCTCCCTCTCTTTCATAAAGGTTAAGTGGCATAAATAATATTTTCTGTATGCCTCGCAGAGCATTATGGGTAATTGGGGAACCATTGAATGGAGAACAAGGTCCAAGAGCCATGTCAGCAATAAGAAAAAACCTAAACAAACTAATCTGGCAAAGGACATGTAGTTGTTTTAACAAACCAGAGACAGATTTTCCTTTCAACATCCACCTAATTGAAACCAACTCGCTCTCTAGCTCTGTCTCTTTCTTTGTCTCTGACGTTGGATATTCAATATCTCCATCTTTCTGCTTCAAATACACACACTTCTCTCTTATGAAACTTTTTTCAATTTTTTTTTTTACAAAGAATGAAAACCTAGATGTTCCCTGGCTTGCTTGTATGTGTGAGGGAGACAGGAATGAAGAAGGCAAAGTGAAAAGCAGGAGGGAGAGAAGGGAGTTGAGGATGGCGAGAAGGGTCTAGGGAGTTCTCTCTCTCCTCGGCACTCTCCGACTTTCTTCTGCACTCATCCTCCAAACAAAGAGAAGGGGTATTTGTAGTCTGCTCATCTCTAATCAACCATGTGATTTGGGTTTGATGAGCCTTTTCATGTGTGGTTAGAGTCCGGGGCCTCAGGGTGCATGTCTACCTTTCACAGCCTGATACAACTGAGAGTCAGACAAACGCAGCTCCACTCCACAACGTTTAGAAAACGGCAACTTGTAAGGAACCAACCTTAGAGTGGAATGCCGTTGTTGCGTCTGAGCTCTGGGTGTGTCATGGCTGGTCTATGTTAAGGGCATCGTCTGATGGGGACTGAGTCATGAGGTAGGATTGCGGGTGCTATATCTCAGTCCTTAACTCATTAAATAACACCGATAAAGGTTCAAAACAACACTCACAAAACACTTCAGATAAAGCAGCACTCACTTAGTAGGTCTGGGGGAAGGCTCCTGGAAGGGCACGCTAGTAGCATTTCACCAAATGGCTGTTTTAGGGGACTGACGCCACAAAGTTCACATTTATACACCTTCCTAGACCTGAAAATGATGTGTTAACCAGCAGAGCCTTCCCAGCTCCGATTGCACTCAATTATGGTGTTTGTACAGTAGTTTTTACACTGCTGCTACTCGCTGTTTATTATCTATGCATAGTCACTTTACCCCTACCTACATGTACAAATTACCTCGACTAACCTGTTCCCCGCACATTGACTAGGTATCGGTACCCCCTGTATATAGCCTCGTTATTGTTATTTTGTGTTAATTTGTATTTATTTTACTTTAGTCTATTTAGTAAATATTTTCTGAACTATATTTTCTTAAAACCGCGTTCTTGGTTATTAAGGGCTTGTAAGTAAGCATTTCACTGTTGTATTCGGCGCATGTGACAAATACTATTTGATTTGATTTGATTTATTGGCATGTAATTAACTATGGTGTGAAACCCTAAGAGCTGTGTATAAAATACTTTTCAAGTTTCAACTTTATTTGTCCCAGAGAGCAATTGGTTTTGCAGCAAAGGAGCATAAAAAACAGTGATCATATCAAATGGATCACAGTGACTACAATGAGCTGGTCCATCAAGTCATAGGTCTGACAGCCATCAATACACATTTATACAGTAGGCACACTAGTGATCAACATACAACTGTATAGCAAGCCAAAGCTGCCTAATTATTCTTCTTTTTTATTTTACTAGGCAAGTCAGTTAAGAACTAATTCTTATTTACAATGACAGCCTACCCCAGCCAAACTCGGACGACGCTGGGCCAATTGTGCGCCACCCTATGGGCCTCCCAATCACTGCCGGATGGGATACAGCCTGGATTTGAACCAGGGACAGTAGTGACACCTCTTTCACTGAGATGCAGTGCCTTAGACCGCTGCGCTACTCAGGAGCCCATAAGTAAATGCTCTGTGCATTCTTAGATCATCTCGTCAACAACATATCAACAATGTGCTGACAAAAACAAAAAAACATTGTCAACATCACCTTCATCATCCTCATCAACAACATATTATCATCGTCTTCCTCAACATCATCATCCCTAGCCTTCCCTGTATTGAAAAGGGAAATGGCTATAGGGGTGAAGGAGTGCTTGTACCTCAGTGGCGGTCAGTAAGATGAGGGAGGACGCAATTTTTTTTATGAGCATGGCCTTATTTCTATTACAGCATATTGGATGACTGTCATTCATATTCCATTCACTCAGCTCAATGTAACATCGATAGGTTTAGGCTACTACATGATATTCAAACGCTCCCTATACCCATCATGAGGTTGCTACAACCTAGCCTATGAATGAAAGTGTACAACGTACACTACTGTTCAAAAGTTTGGGGTAACTTATGTTTTTGAAATAAAAGTACATTTTTTGTCCATTAAAATAACATCAAATTGGTAAGAAATACAGTGTAGACATTGTTAATGTTGTAAATGACTATTGTAGCTGGAAACGGCAGATTTTTTATGGAATATCTACATAGACGTACAGAGGCCCATTATCAGCAACCATAACTCCTGTGTTCCAATGGCATGTTGTGTTAGCTAATCCAAGTTTATCATTTTAAAAGGCTAATTGATCATTAGAAAACCCCTTTGCAATTATGTTAGTTCAGCTGAAAACTGTTGTCCTGATTAAAGAAGCAATAAAACTGTCCTTCTTTAGACTAGTTGAGTATCTGGAGCATCAGCATTTGTGGGTTCGATTACAGGCTCAAAATGGCCAGAAACAAAGACCTTTCTTCTGAAACTCGTCAGTCTATTCTTGTTCTGAGAAACGGCTATTCCATGCGAGAAATTGCCAAAAAACTAAAGATCTCGTACAACGCTGTGTACTACTCCCTTCACAGAACAGTGCAAACTGTCTCTAACCAGAATAGAAAGAGAAGTGGGAGTCCCCGGAGCACAACTGAGCAAGAGGACAAGTACATTAGAGTGTCTAGTTTGAGAAACAGGTGCCTCACAAGTCCTCAACTGACAGCTTAATTAAATAGTACCCGCAAAACACCAGTCTCAACGTCAACAGTGAAGAGGCGACTCCGGGATGCTGGTCTTCTAGGCAGAGTTGCAAAGAAAAAGCCATATCTCAGACTGGTCAATAAAAATTAAATATTAAGATGGGCAAAAGAACACAGACACTGGACAGAGGAAATCTGCCTAGAAGGCCAGCATCCCGGAGTCCAAACCTTTGAACGGTAGTGTTATCAGGAATCAAGGTAAGACCCAAGTGCAGACTGTGTTGAAGTAACAATGTTTATTTAACCAACAGGGGCAGGCAAATGACAGGTCAAGGCAGGCAGGGGTCAAATATCCAGAGTAGTGGGGCCAAGGTACAGGACGGCAGGCAGGCTCAGGTCAGGCAGAGGTCGGTAATCCAGAGGTGGAGCAAAGGTACAGGACGGCAGGCAGGCTCAGGGACAGGCAGAGTGGTCAGGCAGGCGGGTATGGGGTCAGGACAGGCAGGGGTCAAAACCAGGAGGATGAGTGGGGAAAAATAGGAGCTGAGACAAAACACTGGTTGACTTGAACAAACAAGACAAACTGGCACAGACAAACAGAAAACACAGGTATAAAAAACACAGGTATAAATACCCAGGGGAATAATATAGGCAACACCTGGAGGGGGTGGAGACAAGCACAAGGATAGGTGAAACAGATCAGGGCGTGACAATTTTACGTGTACAGGTCGAGAGAAATTTGAGTAATTAAGGTGACAGACATTGACACATTCAATCCCGCCTTGCACAATCTTGCCTGCATCTAGTTGATCTAGGGTGTAATTATTAGTTGCAAATTAGAGTTTATATTGGACACATTCAGGTATGTTTATCCTCGTTTCGTTCCATTTTCTTCCATTTAAGAAACGTTTTTCAACAGAATCGGCAGAATGAATACACCCCTGATCACATGCAAACACAGTTCACTTTCATAGCAGCCACATATAAACAGCACGATCCCTTTTATTGTTGGATAATTCCTTCTTGCGTCTATGTACTCTCCTCCTCTCACCTTTTCCCTTTGCCAAAAAACCTTTCCAAGCAAAAGCTTCATATCATAACCACTAACTGCTACACACAGCCTAAATCGTTGTCACCATATTAGCTAACGTCAAGTCAACATAGTTCTAGTAGCTAACGCATTAGTAAACCGACTACAATCATGCAGTACAATGTACAGTTAGCAAACAGTTTAGCATTTACACCGGCGGACCCCAGTGGCAATAAATGTATAAAACTAAAAGCTTACCTTGACTTGGAAGAGTTCTGGTGTTGGATAACCATAGCTAGCTAGCTAACATAGCATCCATCTCTGTTTGAGCCAGGTGTTTGAGTAGGCTAAACTAGCTAGCTGCATTCGCTTGGTAAGAAACTGAAAGTGAAAAAAATATGAAATATAGGTAGCTCACTCTCTGTCTCTCTCTTGCTTATCCTTCATTTTTAATAAATTATTTTGTTCAAAACTGTTCAACTATTGTCTTCTCTTTGACTCAGCTACTCACCACATGTTATGCGCTGCAGTGCCAGCTAGCTGTAGCTTATGCTTTCAGTACTAGATTAATTCTCTGATCCTTTGATTGGGTGGACAACATTTCAGTTCATGCTGCAAGAGCTCTGATAGTTTGGAGGATGTCCTCCGGAGGTTGTCATCATTTCTGTGTACATCTATGGAAAGGGGTGAGAACCACGAGCCTCCTAGGTTTTGTATTGAAGAAGGGAAAGTAGCTGTCCTCTGGCTACACCATGGCGCTAACCTACAGAGTGCTGTTGAGACTACTGTAGACCTTCATTACAAAACAGTGTGTTTTAATAGATGATTTGGTGACGTGAATATATTTAGTATAGTTTTATCTAAAAATGACAACTTTTTAAAAATGTTGCACTATTATTATGAAATTCACTTAGGAGGATGTTCCTCCCCTTCCTCTGAGGAGGAGCCTCCACTGTTGTTCCTGTTTGTCTTAACAGTGGGGAATCTAAACCAGGAGCCAGAGGGTAGGACCTGAAACTAATAGTGACCTGGAACTCACCACTTGTCTGCTGTACAGATCAGACAGACTACTCTGCTGGACTTCTGTGATCTGACTGCCCACTTTCACTATTCTAGCTTGTTTGGTTTAATGGCTGGCCTTGTTACTGGCTGGCCTGTACACCATTCAAATGCTAAACCATGTTCCACCTCATGCCAGTGAAAACCGTGGTCTAATGAACCAGGCCACCTACCAACGTGTTCACACTGGGTGGGCAGATAGGCTGAGGCTGGCTGAGTGGGCTGCAGGCCCTGGTGCCTCCTGGTACGGTCCTTCTCTATACAGGACCTCCAGACCGGGACAGGGGCAGTAGCATGGAGCTGCAAGGGAGATTACAGGGGAAGTTTGCCTGAAAACATCTTCAACAGAGCATTGAGGCAGAATGGTGTGGGCAAACATGGAGCTTGAAGTGTATTCACATGAGGTGGGGTTACAGCTAGAACTACAGCTAGTTGAGTGCAGTGGGTGTGAAATAAGAGGAGAAGGGTACAGGCAGGCAATTAAGCAAACACCCTCATTCCCATAAACACTGGGCCATGAAGGCGGCCAGAGGCCATTACAATCTGCCCACAGGGGTAATAAGGCCGTGGGAGCAACACACTGAATCCTCTGTAGCATCACATACACCACAAGTAGAGACTGTAATGTAAACACAATGGTAAACACAATCTAGCAGATATGCACTCACACGCATAGATTAAAAAGTCAAGTAAGCTATGGTTGCCCTTCCTTTGACCTGTGTGTTGTCAAACAACGACTGACTGATTCATACTGACCAGTTTTCATTTGATATTAATAGTTCAGATTATGCATGCAATCCTGATGCATCATTTATGGCACGATTTTAAAACTCTACCATGAATGTGGCATCAGAATGTGTTTCATCATCAGCTCTGTTGTTTTATAAAGAGAAGTTGAAAGAGAAAATTCAATATTCATGTAGTTCGCTTCAGCGTCAATGTAAGATCAGATGAATGGAAGTTCCCCCAGATGAGCATCAAGCAGAAGTTTAAAGGAGCCCACTGTTCTTTATAAGGCCCACAACTATGTTGAATATGGCCACGGTCCATGCTCCGTAGCTATGTTCAACCATGCTTTCCATCTAATCCCACTAATACTTGGAGGACCTTCAGCAGTCTCCGAGGTCCATTTGCAGACTCCAATCCTAGCCTTCAACAGTGTGCTGTAACTTTGAATTGACTTAACAAGGTCAATGGTGTGTAGATGTGAATGGCATCAGGCTTCTAGTGCCAGGATGTGACCTCAGGCTAAAGTTATGACAGGAGGTTGACAGTGTTGGACCTGTTGTAATCACTGATGTCACGTGTAGAAATGTCACAGACACTCTTGATTGGCTACTTGAACACAGCAGTGTATGATGGGGATGTTGAGTCATGGGAATGTTGAAATTAGGAGGACAGATATAAATACTTTTTGGATTGTCTCAGTAAGGAGACTTAAATAGCTCTGTAGCAAACCAATACTGTATGCCACAATATAATGCACGTAAAGTGCAGAAGTGAAAAGATAAACAGTAACCAGGTTTTCATCCAACCTTTTTATGCGAGTAAAGTACATGTCGGAAAAACATTTTCACTACAGGCCTGATGGAAACAGCAAATTTGCCAGTAAATGTTCCAATTGTCAACAAAACAAAATACGCTAGACAAGGTGGGATCTTTACGTGTCTATATAATTAATTATGCAACAAATGGCGCAAATATTGATATAATAACCATCATAGCGAAGTAAACTTTGAGTCACGCGATGACATGTTATGTGGTCCTCCCTCTACGACTCGGGAACGTATGCGATGGAAACCCATTTAACTTGTATTTTTTATTAGTTTATTGGGAATTTAACCGCAAAAGTAATTTTTATGTGCACTACGTCATCACTTTTATCTGCAACTAGTCAATTTGATGTAAATACATCTGGTGGGACATTTTTTGAATATTTGCATAAAAATCTGTCGGCAATTGGATGGAAAGCTAGCCAGTAACCACGTCTCTGTCCACAGTTTTATGTGAGTAAAGACATACTGTATAAACAAAATCACAACAGCTGTGATGGAAACAGGAAGTTTCGGTACAATTTTATGAATGTTGACAGATAATTTGATCGTTGTACATCTTATAGTGTCTGTAAAATGTATTATGTGACAAATAGCAGTGGAAATGTCATTATGCACAAATATTGATATAATAACCATCATATCGAAGTAAACATGGAGTCACGCGATGATGTGGTGTGTGGTCCTCCCACTAGGACTCTGGAAACCATGCAGTTTAATTGCTCTATGATCTTGATGCACCTTTCCAATAAATATTGATGGTCTTATTTTGGTGACATGATGATTGCTGCTTGACTGCCGTTTGACAAATACAAATATTTTCACTGTTATCCATAATCTCATCATAATCTCATCCTATGACACATCAATGGTACATTTTGGTGTTTCTCAAGGTTCCATTTTAGGACCACTATTGTTTTCACTATGTTGTTTTCACTATATATTCTACCTCTTGGTGATGTCATTCGGAAACACAATGTTAATTTCACTGCTATGCGGACGACACACAGCTGTACATTTCGATGAAACATGGTGAAGCCCCAAAATTGCTTACCCTGGAAGCCTGTGTTTCACACATAAGGAAGTGGATGGTGACAAATGTTTTACTTTTAACTCGGACAAAACAGAGATGCTAGTTCTAGGTCTCAAGAAGCAAAGAGATCTGCTGTTTGATCTGACAATTAATTAGCCTTGATGGTTGTACAGTCGTCTCAAGTAAAACAGTGAAGGACCTCTGCATTACTCTCGACCCTGATCTCTCTTTTGACAAAAGATACAGTGCCTTCGGAAAGTATTGACTTGACTCAACTTTTTTCACATTTTGTTACGGTACAGCCTCATTCTAAAACGTATAAATAAAAATAAAACATATCCTAATCAATCTACACACAATAACCCATAATGGCAAAGCAAAATCAGGTTGAGAAATTTTTGCTGATGTATTAAAAATAAAACACTGAAATATAACATTTACATAAGTATTCAGACCCTTTACTCAGAACTTTGTTGAAGCACCTTTGGCAGCAATTACAGCCTTGAGCCTTCTTGGGTATGACGCTACAAGCTTGGCACACCTGTATTTGGGGAGTTTCTCCCATTCTTCTCTGCAGATCCTCTCAAGCTCTGTCACGTTGGATGGGGAGCGTTGCTGCACAGCTATTTTCAGGTCTCTCCAGAGATGTTCGATCGGGTTCAAGTCCGGGCTCTGGCTGGGCCACTCAAGGACATTCAGAGACTTGTCCCGAAGCCACTTCTGTATTGTCTTGGCTGTGTGCTTAGGGTTGTTGTCCTGTTGGAAGGTGAACCTTTGCCCCAGTCTGAGGTCCTGAGCGCTCATGAGCAGGTTTTCATCAAGGATCTCTCTGTACTTTGCTACGTTCATCTTTCCCTCGATCCTGACTAGTCTCCCAGTCCCTGCAGATGAAAAACATCTTTAGAGTCTTTAGGTGCCTTTTGGCAAACTCCAAGTGGGCTGTCATGTGCCTTTTACTGAGGAGTGGCTTCCGTTTGGCCACTCTACCATAAAGGCCTGATTGGTGGAGTGATGCAGAGATGGTTGTCCTTCTGGAAGGTTCTCCCATCTCCACAGATTGCTCAGTTTGGTCGGGACGGCTAGCTCTAGGAAGAGTATTGGCGGTTCCAAACATCTTACATTTAAGAATGATGGAGGACGCTGTATTCTTGGGGACCTTCAATGCTGCAGAATTGACTACGCTTCCCCAGATTTGTGCCTCGACACAATCCTGTTTCGGAGTTCTACGGATATTTACTTCGACCTCATGGCTTGGTTTTTGCTCTGGCATGCACTGTCAACTGGGACCTTATATAGACAGGTGTGTGCCTTTCCAAATAATGTCCAATCAATTGAATTTACCACAGGTGGACTCCAATCAAGTTGTAGAAACATCTCAAGGATGATCAATGGAAACAGGATGCACCTGAGCTCACTTTCGAGTCTCATAGCATAGGAGCTGAATACTTATGTAAACAAGGTATTTCTGTTGATAAATCAGCAAATATTTCTAAAAACCTGTGTGTAGATTGCTGAGGATTATTTTTATTCAACCCATTTTAGAGTAAGGCTGCAACATAACACAATTTGGAAAATGTCAAGGGGTCTGAATACTTTCTGAAGGCACTGTATCAAGAATGTTTCATGGGCAGCTTTTGTCCGTCTTCATAAAAATCTGAAACATTTTGTCAAAAAATTATGCAGAAAAGCTAATCCATGCTTTTGTCACTTATTGATTAGACTAGTGCAATGCGATACTCTCCGGCTATCCGGATAAAGCACTAAATAAACTTCAGTTAGTGCTAAATACGGCTGCTAGAATCTTGACTAAAACCCCCAAAATGTTGAATATTACTCCAGTGCTAGCCTTTCTGGCTTCCTGTTAAGGCTAGGACTGATTTCAAGGTTTTACTCTTAATCTACAAAGCATTACATGGACTTGCTCCTACCATCTTTCCGATTTGGTCCTGCCGTACATACCTACATGTACGCTATGGTCACAAGACGCAGGCCTCTTTATTGTCCCTAGAATTTATAAGAAAACAGCTGGAGGCACGGCTTTCTCCTATAGAGCTCCATTTTTATGGAATGGTCTGCCGATCCATGTGAGAGACACAGACTCAGTCTCGGCCTTTAAGTCTTTACAGAAGACTCATCTCTTCAGTAGGTCCTATGATTGAGTGTAGTGTGTCCCAGGGGTGCAGTGGAGTGACGAACCACCCTTGCTGTCTCTGCCTGGCTCCCCTCTCTCCACTGGGATTCTCTGCCTCTGAACCTATTACGGGAGCTCAGTCACTGGCTTACTAGTGCTCTTCCGTGCCGTTCCTGGGAGGGGTGCGTCACGTCGTGCTAGGCTTTTTTCGCTATACTTGACTTGAGTGGGTTGAGTCACTGACGTGATCAACCTGTCCGGTTTTGCGCTCCCTCGGGCTTGTGCGGTGGAGGAGATTTTCGTGGGCTGTACTCAGCCTTACCTCAGTGTAGTAAGTTGGTGGTCTGTTGATATCCGCCTAGTAGTGTGGAGGCTGTGCCTTGGCAAAGTGGGTGGGGTTATATCCTGCCTGGTTGGCCCTATGCTGCAATAGTCTATGTGCCGTGGGCCTAGGGTCAGTCTGTCCTATCTGGTGAAATTCTTCTGTCTTATCTGGTGTCCTGTGTGATCTTAAGTATGCTCCCTCTAATTCTCCCATCTCTCTTTCTCGCTCTCTCTCTCCCCCCTCGCGGAGGACCTGAGCCCTAGGACCATGCCTCAGGACTACCTAGCCTGATTACTCCTGGCTTTCCCTGTCCCCAGTCCACCTGGTTGTGCTATTGATCCAGTTTCAACTGTTCTGCCTGCGACCCTCCCTCTCCTTCTCTCGCTCTCTGTCTCTCTCTCTCTCAGTCTCGCTCTCTATCTCTCCCTCTCTACTGCATCTGCTGTCTTGACCTCTGAATGCTCGGTTATGAAAAGCCAACTGACATTTACTCCTGAGGTGCTGACCTGTTGCACCCTCTACAACCACTGTGATTATTATTTGACCCTGCTGGTCATCTATGAACGTTTCAACATCTTGAAGAATGATCTGGCCTTAATGGCCGTGTACTCTTATAATCGCCACCCGGCACAGCCAGAAGAGGACTGGCCACCCCTCAGAGCCTGGTTCCTCTCTAGGTTTCTTCTTATGTTCCTGCCTTTCTAGGTATGTTTTCCTAGCCACCGTGCTTCTACATCTGCGTTGTTTGCTGTTTGGGGTTTTAGGCTGTGTTTCTGTATAAGAACTTTATAAATACATTTGATTTGATGTTGGCTAGCCTATCCACACAGCCTACCCGCACTGTATCTGCGAGCTGTTGGCTAGAGCGCACGTGCCAAGACCAGAGTAGGAACATTTGTTATTTAATCTAACAGATTTTGTGACAAAACTATCGGTAGTTGAAAATGCAATGGAAACGTGTAGCCGATGTGAAATGGCTAGTTAGTTAGCGGTGGTGCGCGCTAATAGCATTTCAATCGGGTGACGTAACTCGCTCTGAGACCTGAAGTAGTTGTTCCCCTTGCTCTGCAAGGGCCGTGGCTTTTGTGGCGCTATGGGTAATGATGCTTTGTGGGTGTCAGTTGTTGATGTGTGCAGAGGGTCCCTGGTTCAAGCCCAGGTTGGGGCGAGGAGAGGAACGGAAGCTATACTGTTACAAACGCATGAAACTTTTGATTTTTATTCGGTATATGAAAACTTTTGCAAAAAAATACATTTTGTGTGCACTATGTCATCACGCCCTAATTTTTATTTGCAACAAGTGAGTTTGGTGAAAACGCCACTGGTGGGAAAATTCGCATATCGTCTTTATGCAGATTTTAGAATATTTGCATGAAAATCTGTCGCCAATTGGATGGAAACCTAGCTAGTGATAGACATTATTTGATTACTCAACATAGGGAGGAGCTGGCTCAAAACTCAAAGGCCTGCACAATAATTATCTACTTACATTGCTAAATGTGTGTGTAGAATAACTAGTGTAGGATCCCATGTGATAGCATGGATGTGATGTGTGTGCTGAGTGGAAGATGTCTCTGTGAGATGTGTCCTGACAAATGAAAAGGTCAGTTTCTCTCATTATCTGTTCTATCTGTGCAGATCAGCTCACTGTGAAGCTCAGGCCCGTGTAAGTGTGATCATGCAGGACCAGGACCTAGTTTTAGTTGTCCATTATGGTCCAGGTCAAAGCCACTACATGGTACATACTGTATCCTTCATAGTGTCTCCTACTGTAGCCTATGTCACAGGAAAACCTCAAAGTGAACGTAACAGCCAATGATTTATTATCATGCTCTGTCAAACTCCCCAAACCCTTGTTTCCCTCTCTCCCAAAATACCGTGATCCGAGAGAAGGAAAGAGAGATGAAGAGAAGGAGAGAGAAAAGGAGCCTGTAGGACCATGTTTTATTTGTCTGCTTATCCCTCCCTGTGCTGAAATGTCACCAGGCTCTCAGGGAACTAAGCACTTAATGGAGAGCTCTCTGCGCCTTCATCTGCTCAAGGGTTCTTCTACACAGAGCTCTAGTCATCAGGTGGTGTAATATACTCTGATGTTAGACTCAAGGGTTCTTCTACACAGAGCTCTAGTCATCAGGTGGTGTAATATACTCTGATGTTAGACTCAAGGGTTCTTCTACACAGAGCTCTAGTCATCAGGTGGTGTAATATACTCTGATGTTAGACTCAAGGGTTCTTCTACACAGAGCTCTATTCATCAGGTGGTGTAATATACTCTGATGTTAGACTCAAGGGTTCTTCTACACAGAGCTCTAGTCATAAGGTGGTGTAATATACTCTGATGTTAGACTCAAGGGTTCTTCTACACAGAGCTCTATTCATCAGGTGGTGTAATATACTCTGATGTTAGACTCAAGGGTTCTTCTACACAGAGCTCTAGTCATCAGGTGGTGAAATATACTCTGATGTTAGACTCAAGGTGGGGAGTTTAGAATGGTTTCACCCTGAAATGACCATGAATTCACAGGGAATGAAATGTGTCCTCTAGAGTCTAGAGACTGTCAGCTGGCGTTGTTGGATTTAGCAGGAATTATGGGGAATTTACAGTGGAATGCCCAACAGACTACAAAGACCACCGCGAAGTCCCACAAGTCTAAGAAGTTGTATTAAAAACAACCATGAACAGGAAACCATGGCAGCATAATTGACTTTAGGATTATTAGGGAGACAATTAGAGAGTTTGGTTGTCCATGAATTTGTTTTTAAAAACATTTTACTCCAGCTTGCTGGCAAACATTGTGAAAGAATGCAGAATTACCCAGACAAAGGACACATCCAAGTTTGTGGTCTTCATTCCTTCCCTGAATCTGCTCTGTATTGCAGAGTTGACTCTGCCTGTCTAATGGTCGGCTGCAAATTGCAGTCTTGTTAAACGTCTTGTTAATGTTGTTGATGCGGTGCTGATATGAGGCTGTGATTTGATTTGTATTCACTGGGAAATTATTTCCATAAGGGCATCCTCTAAATGACAGGGTAATGTGTGTTGCGACTGAAGTGGTCCCTGGGGATTGGCCATGCAACACAACACACACACATTCATCTACAGAAAGAAACACACATACATGTACAACTCTCACAGGCATGCATGTACCCTCACACCCAGTGCTCCCACAGGCACCTGTCTGTGCCTCAAAAATGTGCCATGAATAAATGAGAGGCCTCCTCTCCAAACACAAGCTGTCAGACACAAAGATGGGTAAATATCACACTGCCAATCACTGGTTGCCATGGATACCATTCTCACCTCTGTCTCTCTTCCTCTCTCTCTCTCTGCAGGTTTCAGGATGACAGGGGGTATGTGTTGTACCCCCAGATAGGGGATCGTCTAGACCTGATCTGCCCAGCCTCCAACCCCCAAGGCCCCCGCTCCCCCAGTGAGTATGAGTACTACAAGCTGTACCTGGTGTCCACGCGCGAGCAGGCTGACCGCTGTGAGGTGATGGGCGCGCCAAACCTGCTGCTCACCTGTGACAAGCCCAACAGTGACATGCGCTTCACCATCAAGTTCCAGGAGTTCTCCCCCAACCTGTGGGGACATGAGTTCAAGACCCTGCAGGACTACTACATCATAGGTGAGGGGATGTGTGTGCATGTGTATGTCTGCATGTGAGAGAGAGGATCGGATGTGTGTGTGTGAAAAGGCACACGTTTTAGAAATGTCTGGTATGCACAATGGAAGCACTGTCATTACAGAACACCTTGGAAACACTATCGTTACAGAACACCATTGAAGAACTATCGTTACAGAACACCATGGAAACACTATCATTACAGAACACCATGGAAACACTATCATTACAGAACACCATGGAAACACTATCATTACAGAACACCATGGAAGCATTATCATTACAGAACACCATGGAAGCTCTATTGTTACAGAACACCATGGAAACACTATCATTACAGAACACCATGGAAAAACTATAATTACAGAACACCATGGAAGCTCTATTGTTACAGAACACCATGGAAACACTATCATTACAGAACACCATGGAAAAACTATAATTACAGAACACCATGGAAACACTGTCGTTATAGAACACCATGGAAACACTATCATTACAGAACACCATGGAAGCACTATCGTTACAGAACACCATGGACATACTATTGTTACTGTCACGTCCTGACCAGTAAAAAGGGTCATTTATCATTGTAGTTGGTCAGGGCGTGGCAGGGGGTGTTGTTTTTGTGTGTTTTGGGGTTTGTTTGTTTCCAGGGGATATGTTCTAGTTTTCATTTTCTATGTTCGTTTTTCTTTGTGTGGCCGAGTATGGTTTCCAATCAGAGGCAGGTGTCGTTGGTTGTCTCTGATTGGAAGCCATACTTAGGCAGCTTGTTTGTTTCCTGTGGGTTGTGGGTGGTTGTTTCCTGTACAGTCTGAGAACCTTACGGAACTGTTGATTGTCGGTTTGTTATTTTTGTCTAAGTGTTCACGTTATTACGATAATAAAAGAAGATGAGCACTATACCCTCTGCGCTTTGGTCCCCTTTCATCGACACTTATGACAGTTACAGAACACCATGGAAACACTATCGTTACAGAACACCATGAAGACACTATCATTACAGAACACAATGGAAACACTATGGTTACAGAACACCATGGAAACACTATGGTTACAGAACACCATGGAAACGCTATGATTACAGAACACCATGGAAATGCTATCGTTACAGAACACCATAGAAACGCTATCATAACAGAACACCACGGAAACACTATCATTACAGAACACCATGGAAACACTATCATTACAGAACACCATGGAAACACTATCATTACAGAACACCATGGAAACACTATCTTTACAGAACACCATGGAAACACTATCTTTACAGAACACCATGGAAACACTATCGTTACAGAACACCATGGAAACACTATCTTTACAGAACACATTGGAAGCACTATCGTTACAGAACACCAGTGAAGAGCTATTATTACAGAACACCATGGAAACACTATCGTTACAGAACACAATGGAAACACTATCGTTACAGAACACAATGGAAACACTATTGTTACAGAACACCATGGAAACGCTATCGTTACAGAACACCATGGAAACGCTATCGTTACAGAACACCATGGAAACACTATCGTTACAGAACACAATGGAAACACTATCGTTACAGAACACAATGGAAACACTATTGTTACAGAACACCATGGAAACACTATTGTTACAGAACACCATGGAAACACTATCGTTACAGAACACCATGGAAACACTATCGTTACAGAACACATTGGAAACACTATCGTCACAGAACACAATGGAAACACTATCGTCACAGAACACAATGGAAACACTATCATTACAGAACACCATGGAATCGCTATCGTTACAGAACACCATGGAATCGCTATCGTTACAGAACATCATGGAAGAACTATCAATACAGAACACCATGGAAACACTATCATTACAGAAAACCATGGAAACACTATCGTTACAGAACACCATGGAAGAGCTATCGTTACAGAACACAATGGAAACACTATCGTTACAGAACACCATGGAAACGCTATCGTTACAGAACACCATGGACACTATGGTTATAGAACACCATGGAAACACTATCGTTACAGAACACCATGGAAACACTATCGTTACAGAACACCATGGAAGAGCTATCGTTACAGAACACAATGGAAACACTATCGTTACAGAACACCATGGAAACACTATTGTTACAGAACACCATGGAAACACTATCATTACAGAACACCATGGAAACGCTATCGTTACAGAACACCATGGACACACTATGGTTATAGAACACCATGGAAACACTATCGTTATAGAACACCATGGAAACACTATCGTTACAGAACACCATGGAAACACTATCGTTACAGAACATTTCAGGAAAAAGTTATGCTGTACATTTATGTTTGTGCTCCTTAACATTCCAGTTTGTCATGCATTTCTGTGTCTCTATGAGAAAGAATTTCCATATGTCTCTCACAACAAGGATGACAACAGATCAGCCCCTCGGGGTGGCAGAATGTGTGCGTGTGTGCACGTGCATGTGTATGTGTATACGTGTGTGTGTGTGTATGTGTGTGCACGTGTACTTGTGCACGTGTGTGTGTGTGTGCACGTGTATGTGTGTGCGTGTGTATGTGTGTGCACGTGTACTTGTGCACGTGTGTGTGTGTGTCTGTGTGTGTGTGTGTGTGTGTGTGATGTCTGGGGCTCAGGAGTGTGTGTACTCCTCTGCATGACAGGAGCATGTCAGCAGATCTCTATATGGGCCTGCTCTGATCCAGCCATGACAGACAGCGACGAGACACAGTGTCACTCACATCGGATCCACTCCCCACACTGGGGAAATAAGGAAAGGAATGATGATACACTCTTGTATTGTAAATCCAAACAAGAGTGCTTGGAAAATATGCTCACTGCATGTAGACCAGATGCATATTTTTCTTCAATTGAATCTTTACAAAGGTTATGAAATGGTTGTATATTCTGATGTGGGCATTCTGGCATAGTTTTGTCTTCTACCTTTATGACAGATGCTAGATGGACAGGCGCGTGTGGCGTGTGTGTGTGTTAGTGTGTGTGTGTGTGTGTGTGTGTGTGTGTGTGTGTGTGTGTGTGTGTGTGTGTGTGTGTGTACGTGCGTACGTGTGTGAACCTAACCATGGGGAAATCACATTTAATTAACCTATCTTGGCATTTGTTAATTTTTCCAATATGGCAGTAATGAGTTGGAGCACTGAGAGACAGAAAGCTGGGCGAGGAGAGGGAATTCACTCACCGGCCTGCTGTTTTACATATTTGCATAAACATGTTGAGGTCATTTGAGCACTGGTGTTTAATTGACCGTAATGCACCATGGAGAGCTCAAGGACACAGTGGGGGAATGACCCAGTCGACTGGGACTCCAGCCCACAGCTCAGAGTCAGGCAGCTAGCCATACCACAGCCACACTAGACCAGCCTAGCCAGCAAACATGGCACTCAGGGCCAAAGCTGCAGGTGTGTGTGTGTGTGTGTGTGTGTGTGTGTGTGTGTGTGTGTGTGTGTGTGTGTGTGTGTGTGTGTGTGTGTGTGTGTGTGTGTGTGTGTGTGTGTGTGTGTGTGTCTAGGTGTGTGTGTGTCTAGGTGTGTGTGTCTAGGTGTGTGTGTCTAGGTGTGTGTGTGTGGTGTGTGTGTGTGTGTGTGTGTGTGTGTGTGTGTGTGTGTGTGTGTGTGTGTCTAGGTGTGTGTGTGTCTAGGTGTGTGTGTGTGTGTGTGTGTGTGTGTGTGTGTGTGTGTGTGTGTGTGTGTGTGTGTGTGTGTGTGTGTGTCTAGGTGTGTGGGTATGTCAGCTTTTTTAGCTTTGGGTTTCACGTATTGTGCTCAGTAGTGATGTTGCATCCGGCATCCGGTTAGATAAAGTCAGACAAGTTGATGCAGGTATGTTGATGCAGTTGAGGCAGTTGATGCAGGGGGTGGCAGCTAGCCTAGGGGTTAGAGGCAGCTAGCCTAGGGGTTAGAGGCAGCTAGCCTAGGGGTTAGAAGCAGCTAGCCTAGGGGTTAGAGGCAGCTAGCCTAGGGGTTAGAGGCAGCTAGCCTAGGGGTTAGAGGCAGCTAGCCTAGGGGTTAGAGGCAGCTAGCCTAGGGGTTAGAGGCAGCTAGCCTAGGGGTTAGAAGCAGCTAGCCTAGGGGTTAGATGCAGCTAGCCTAGGGGTTAGAGGCAGCTAGCCTAGGGGTTAGAGGCAGCTAGCCTAAGGGTTAGAAGCAGCTAGCCTAGGGGTTAGAGGCAGCTAGCCTAGGGGTTAGAGGCAGCTAGCCTAGGGGTTAGAGGCAGCTAGCCTAGGGGTTAGAAGCAGCTAGCCTAGGGGTTAGAGGCAGCTAGCCTAGGGGTTAGAGGCAGCTAGCCTAGGGGTTAGAGGCAGCTAGCCTAGGGGTTAGAAGCAGCTAGCCTAGGGGTTAGAAGCAGCTAACCTAGGGGTTAGAGGCAGCTAGCCTAGTGGTTAGAGGCAGCTAGCCTAGGGGTTAGAGCGTTGGGCCAGCAAATGAAAGGTTGCTGGATTTGAATCCCTGAGCTGACAAGGTAAACATCTGTTGTTCTGCCCCTGAAGAAGGCAGTTAACCCACTGTTCCCTGGTAGGCCGTCATTGTAAATAAGAATTTGTTCTTAAATGACTTGCCTAGTTAAATAAAGGTAAATATATATATACACTGCTCAAAAAAATAAAGGGAACACTTAAACAACACAATGTAACTCCAAGTCAATCACACTTCTGTGAAATCAAACTGTCCACTTAGGAAGCAACACTGATTGACAATAAATTTCACATGCTGTTGTGCAAATGGAATAGACAACAGGTGGAAATTATAGGCAATTAGCAAGACACCCCCAATTAAGGAGTGGTTCTGCAGGTGATGACCACAGACCACTTCTCAGTTCCTATGCTTCCTGGCTGTGTTTTGGTCACTTTTGAATGCTGCCGGTGCTTTCACTCTAGTGGTAGCATGAGACGGAGTCTACAACCCACACAAGTGGCTCAGGTAGTGCAGCTCATCCAGGATGGCACATCAATGCGAGCTGTGGCAAGAAGGTTTGCTGTGTCTGTCAGCGTAGTGTCCAGAACATGGAGGCGCTACTAGGAGACAGGCCAGTACATCAGGAGACGTGGAGGAGGCCGTAGGAGGTCAACAACCCGCTACCTCCGCCTTTGTGCAAGGAGGAGCAGGAGGAGCACTGCCAGAGCCCTGCAAAATGACCTCCAGCAGGCCACAAATGTGCATGTGTCTGCTCAAACGGTCAGAAACAGACTCCATGAGGGTGGTATGAGGGCCTGACGTCCACAGGTGAGGGTTGTGCTTACAGCCCAACACCGTGCAGGACATTTGGCATTTGCCAGAGAACACCAAGATTGGCAAATTCGCCACTGGCGCCCTGTGCTCTTCACAGATGAAAGCAGGTTTACACTGAGCACATGTGACAGACGTGACAGAGTCTGGAGACGCCGTGGAGAACGTTCTGCTGCCTGCAACATCCTCCAGCATGACCGGTTTGGCGGTGGGTCAGTCATGGTGTGGGGTGGCATTTCTTTGGGGGGCTGCACAGCCCTCCATGTGCTCGCCAGAGGTAGCCTGACTGCCATTAGGTACCGAGATGAGATCCTCAGACCCCTTGTGAGACCATATGCTGGTGCGGTTGGCCCTGGGTTCCTCCTAATGCTAGACCTCATGTGGCTGGAGTGTGTCAGCAGTTCCTGCAAGAGGAAGGCATTGATGCTATGGACTGGACCGCCCGTTCCCCAGACCTGAATCCAATTGAGCACATCTGGGACATCATGTCTCGCTCCATCCACCAACGCCATGTTGCACCACAGACTGTCCAGGAGTTGGCGGATGCTTTAGTCCAGGTCTGGGAGGAGACCCCTCAGGAGACCATCCGCCACCTCATCAGGAGCATGCCCAGGCGTTGTAGGGAGGTCATACAGGCACGTGGAGGCCACACACACTACTGAGCCTCATTTTGACTTGTTTTAAGGACATTACATCAAAGTTGGATCAGCCTGTAGTGTGGTTTTCCACTTTAATTTTGAGTGTGACTCCAAATCCAGACCTCCATGGGTTGATAAATTGGATTTCCATTCAGCACATTCAACTATGTAAAGAAAAAAGTATTTAATAAGATTATTTCTTTCATTCAGATCTAGGATGTGTTGTTTAAGTGTTCCCTTTATTTTTTTGAGCAGTATATATTGTAAGAGTGGTAGACACAGTCATGTTTTACTGTCAGATTAGCGTATTCAGTGAGCGGTTCTCCTGCGCTGCGTTTATAATAGCTCTGACAACTTGGTTTGATTGCTCTGCAGTCATGTGGCTCTTTTCACTTCAGCCAAGACAACATGAGTGATGAAAGTGGCAGTCAAACAACACAATGCATGAGAGGAGGAAAGGGGATACCTAGTCAGTTGTACAACTGAACGCATTCAACTGAAATGTGTCTTCCGCATTTAACCCAACCCCTCTGAATCAGAGAGGTGCGGAGGGCTGCCTTAGTCCACATCCACGTCATCAGCATCCGGGGAACAGTGCCTTGCTCGGGGATTCGATCCAGCAACTTTTCGGTTTCTGGCCCAACACTCTAACCACTAGGCTACCTGCCGCCCCAGGGTTACTGTGTGTTTGGACGTTTCTCATTCTGATGTTCCACGTGTGACTGTGTGTGTTTGTGTGTGTGTGTGTGTGTGTGTGTGTGTGTGTGTGTGTGTGTGTGTGTGTGTGTGTGTGTGCGTGCGTGTGTGTGTGTTTTGCTTGACTGTGCATTTTTCTGTGTGCATATATGAGTGTGTTGGCTGTTGGTAGGTTGGCCTGTGACCGTTTGTGTTTCATGGTGTCATGGTGCATCAGCCTGTGCTGTTTAGAGAGGTTAATAATTGAGGAGCTTGTTGTATTATTTATCAGTGTTAAACTGAAATAACAAAAAAGGAATAGACAGTTTGCTCGCTCAGTGCGTGTGTGTGTGTGTGCTTAAATGTGAGTGCATACGTCTGTGTATGCCGTAAATATGTTTTGGCATAGATTTTTTGGGGGTGATAAACTCAAAGGCACAGACAGAGAGAGAGTCTGACAGAGAAAGAGAGAGGGTTAAGGAGAGATGCAGATTGGGCAGAGACTGTGAGAGAACATGGGCCACTCGCTAGTGACAGTCCAGTCACTGTACCCAGTGTGTGTGTGTGTGTGTGTGTGTGTGTGTGTGTGTGTGTGTGTGTGTGTGTGTGTGTGTGTGTGTGTGTGTGTGTGTGTGTGTGTGTGTGTGTGTGTGTGTGTGTGTGTGTGTGTGTGTGTGTGTGTGTGTGTGTGTGTGTGTGGTGAAGGAGGAGGGGGCTATGTGATTACTGTGAATAACACAAAGTGACATGTGGCCTCCCCGATCTAGGTCAACAATCGAAACCGCACCACACTGTGGTGTGTGTGTGTGTGTGTGTGTGTGTGTGTGTGTGTGTGTGTGTGTGTGTGTGTGTGTGTGTGTGTGTGTGTGTGTGTGTGTGTGTGTGTGTGTGTCCGTGTGTGTGTGTGTCCGTGTGTGATTTCTTCACTGATAAAGGTCATGATGTAAGACTCCCACACTAATTGGATTGAGGAAGTTTAACACAGTGATTCATTAACCTTCTGGCTCTGGCAGCAACTCGTATTAACACACACTCTCTCTCACACAAACACTCTCTCTCACACACACACACAGAAGCATATTGCTGAGCATTCTGGATCTCTTCGCTGAAAGAAGTTTCAAATAGAAAACTTTTTTACATGGAGGCAGGAATTCCGCAGGGAATTTCTTTCTCTCTTTCTCTCTCTAGCTATCTCTCTCTATCTCTCGTTCTCATACACACACACTTTGAATAAAGGCTATTTTTACAGACAGCTGTGTGAGCAGAGAGAGATTACAGTGGTCAGGGGATTGGGGAAATTCTCTCCACCAGCTGTTAACTAGAGACTAGGACAGAGGGGGATGGAGGAATGGAGGATGGAGGGAGAGAAATAGAGAGGGATGGTGAAAGACAGACAGGCAGACAGATAGAGGGAGGGAGGAGAGAGAGGATACCAGCATAATATAGAGTTGATCTCTGTAACTGGGGTATTCAATATAACATGCACTTGTAGAGCTAAATACTGTACTCATAGGCTGCCATACACTCTTTCACAAATGATCACACACACACACACACACATTCTCCTACCACCCTTGAGGCTTTGGCATTGTTGTCTCTATGGGATTTGATGTTATGCCAGAGGCTTAATTTACGGTATGGTCCTCAGTCCCCAAGCAGCTAATTCTTTAATAGACGTAGAAAATGCCCAACAATCTGCCCGTGTGGAGCGTGGAGCATGATGGTGATGATGTAATGGCTTCAGGAAGAGGATCTTTGTAGTCATCACCATCACTATAATCTGACTATGTCTCCTCTCTTCAGGTACTAGAGACAGACTGGCAGACTGCGCGACTTGTACAAGGCAAGCAGGTACGAGCTCCGCAAATCCATTAGGGGCGCAAAAGGACAATACAAACTCAAACTTTAATTGATGTTCGACAACTCAGACTCATGACAAATGGCAAGGACAACAGGCTATCACGGACTACAAAGGCAAATCCAACTGTGTGGTGCCCACCGAAGCCTCCCTCCCAGACGAGCTTAACACATTCTATGCTCGCTTCGAGGCAGACAATACCGAGCCATCCAGGAACGCTGTCTTGCTGCTCCGGATGACCAGGTGCAAACTCTCCAAAGAGTGAATACAAAAAATAAAAATAAAATATCTAGGCTTGTAGGCTTGCGTCTGGTAGGCTTGCATTAATAGACAGCCGCGAGCTGTCCATTAACGCAAGCCTACCAGACGATCTAAATACCTTCTATGCGCGCTTCAAGGCTAGCAACACTGAATTATGCATGAGAGCACCAGCTGTTCTGGATGACTGTGTGATCACGCTCTCAGTAGCCGATGTAAGAACTTTAAACACAACACAACGCCTCTTGTCCCACAGGAGACTGAAAAGATTCGGCATGTGCCCTCAGATAAAAAGTTTTACATCTGTACCATTGAGCGCATCTTGACTGGTTGCATCACCGCTTGGTATAGCAATTACTTGGCATCTGACCACAAGGCATGACAGAGGGCAGTGCGTACTACCCAGTACATCACTTGAGCCGAGCTCCCTGCAGTCCAGGACCTCTATACTAGGCGGTGTCAGAGGAAGACCATAAAAATTGTCAAAGACTCCAGCAACCCAAGTCATAGACTGTTTTCTCTGCTATCGCACGGCAAGCGGTATCGATGCAGCAAGTCTGGAACCAACAGGACCCTGAACGGCTTCTATCCCCAAGATATAAGATTGCTAAATAGTTTGTTAAATACTTAACCGATAGCTACCCGGAATACCTGCATTGACCCTTTTTGAACTAACTATTTTTGACTCATCACATACGCTACTGTTACTGTTTATTATCTATCCCTGTAACGCTTGTCATTAGAAGGAGAAGTGGACCAAGGCGCAGCGTGGTAAGTGTTCATGATAATTTATTTCACAACACACTCAAACAAAATAACAAACGGTGAAAAAAACGAAAGCGCACAGTTTTATCAGGCTCAGGTGCTAAACAGAAAACAACCTCCCACAAACACAGGTGGAAAACAGGCTGCCTAAGTATGATTCCCAATCAGAGACAACGATAGACAGCTGCCTCTGATTGGGAACCACACTCGGCCCAAAAACAGCAGTCTAAGGCACTGCATCGAGGGGGTTGTGGTGTCACTACAGACCCGGGTTTGATCCCAGGCTGTGTCATAGCTGGCCGTGACTGGGAGACCCATGAGGCGGCGTACAATTGACCCAGCGTCGTCCGGGTTAGGAGAGAGTTTGGCAGGCCGAGATTTCCTTGTCCCATTGCGCTCTAGTGACTCCTGTGAAGGGCCGGGCGCATGCACGCTGACACGGTCACCAGGTGTATGGTGTTTCCTCCGACACATTAGTGTGGCTGGCTTCCGGGTTAAGCGGGCATTGTGTCAAGAAGCAGTGCGGCTTGGCTGGGTCACGTTTCGGAGGACGCACAGCTCTCGACCTTCGCCTCTCCTGAGTCCGTATGGGAGTTGCAGTGATGGGACAAGATTGTAACTACCAATTGGATACCACAAAATTGGGGAGAAAAAAGGGGTACTTTTTTTTATGTCTCGCGGGCCGGATTGAAGTGCCCGGCGGGCTGGATACGGCCCACGGGCCGTACTTTGCCCCCCCTTGGCCTAGCCCAAATCATTGTCACTATGCATTGAGGCAGGCAGCATACTCCTGGCATCCGCCAAACCCAGATTCGTCCGTCGGACAGCCAGAGGGTGAAGCGAGATTCATCATTCCAGAGAACGTGTTTCCACTGCTCCAGAGTTCAATGGCGGCGAGCTTTACACCACTCCAGCTGACGCTTGGCATTGCTCATGGTGATCTTAGGCTTGTGTGCGGCTGCTCGGCCATGGAAACCCATTTCATGAAGCTCCCGACAAACAGTTATTTTGATGACGTTGCTTCCAGTGGCAGTTTGGAGTGTTGCAACCGAGGACAAACGATTTTTACCTGCTGTGCGCTTTAGCACTCGGCAGTCCCGTTCTGTGAGCTTGTGTGGCCTACCACTTCGCGGCTGAGCCGTTGTTGCTCCTAGACGTTTCCACTTCACAATAACAGCATTTACAGTTGACCAGGGCAGAAATTTGACAAACGGGCTTACTTTTTCTTGAGCGAATGGTCAGGGGGCCGTAACACAATTACAAATAATTTATATACTGCAAATTGACCGCAAGAAGCCCAAACAGATATAACATTTGATGAAAACATAATCATTTCAAACCTTGCTTACATTTATTTGTATACAATCACATATATCTCTCTATTATGTGTGGGAATACTTTTGAACAGATTTCCAAATTAAAATCACTTTGAGCTGATATGCTGGTGTTTTTACAGTCATTTATGTCCCAAAATAAAATTAACATTTTATGTTCGAATTTTGCTCAGAAAACTTGGAGGGCCAAATAAAATTACCCGGGTGCCAAATTCGGGCCAGCGAGCCACCAGTTGGGGAAGTCTGGTGTACACCATGTGCATCCTGTACATATGACTAATAAAACTTGAGACATGTCAGGTGCCAGTCAGACTGTCTCCTCTCTTCAGGTACTAGAGATGAACCGAGCCCTGTCAGATGCCAGTCAGACTGTCTCCTCTCTTCAGGTACTAGAGATGAACCGAGCCCTGTCAGGTGCCAGTCAACCTGCTGAGTTGGCATCTAAGGCCTGACAGAGGGTCATGCTTAGTTTATGTGGTCTGTGAGCAAAAGTGTTATAACATGTCTCCAACCATAAAATGTTAGCTTTTATATTAGCGTGTCTGAAGTATTTTTAGATGTTGGCCTTTATACTCATATCTGATATTTGAAACGTATAGAAGATATAGGACATATTTGTTTTTGTACAGATACTGTAGATACAGTATATCCATTCCTTTCTTTTCTCCCATCTGTCCTGCTACCCTCCTCCAACCAGTGACATACTTTTAATGTATGCCATTAAGAAACTAATTAGGATAATGAACAGAGAGAGGGGGAGGCCCATCTTCTTTTCCCAGGTTTTGTAACGTAACAGGCCGTATCCTCTCGCCTCACACACACACAAAAGACACCCACCATCACACTGTGATGATACTGTAGAGCTTCACACAACACAGAGAGAAAACACACACACACACACACACACAGCTCACACATGTAATGCTGCTGCCCACACACACACACACACACACACACACACACACACACACACACACACACACACACACACACACACACACACACACACACACACACACACACACACACACACACACACACACACACAGCTAACACATGTAATACTGCTGTCACACACACACAGCTCACACATGTAATGCTGCTGTCACACACACACACAGCTCACACATGTAATGCTGCTGCCACACACACACACACACACACAGCTAACACATGTAATACTGCTGTCACACACACACAGCTCACACATGTAATGCTGCTGTCACACACACACAGCTCACACATACAGCTAACACATGTAATGCTGCTGCCACACACACAGTCACACACATACAGCTAACACATGTAATGCTGCTGCCACACACACACACACAGCTAACACATATAATGCTGCTGCCACTCACACAGTCACACAGCTAACACATGTAATGCTGCTGCCACACACACAGTCACACACATACAGCTAACACATGTAATGCTGCTGCCACTCACACAGTCACACAGCTAACACATGTAATGCTGCTGCCACTCACACAGTCACACAGCTAACACATGTAATGCTGCTGCCACACACACAGTCACACACACACAGCTAACACATGTAATGCTGCTGCCACTCACACAGTCACACAGCTAACACATGGAATGCTGCTGCCACTCACACAGTCACACAGCTAACACATGTAATGCTGCTGCCACACACACAGTCACACACACACAGCTAACACATGTAATGCTGCTGCCACTCACACAGTCACACAGCTAACACATGTAATGCTGCTGCCACTCACACAGTCACACAGCTAACACATGTAATGCTGCTGCCACACACACAGTCACACAGCTAACACATGTAATGCTGCTGCCACTCACACAGTCACACAGCTAACACATGTAATGCTGCTGCCACACACACAGTCACACACATACAGCTAACACATGTAATGCTGCTGCAACACACACAGTCACACACACACAGCTAACACATGTAATGCTGCTGCCACTCACACAGTCACACAGCTAACACATGTAATGCTGCTGCCACTCACACAGTCACACAGCTAACACATGTAATGCTGCTGCCACACACACAGTCACACACATACAGCTAACACATGTAATGCTGCTGCAACACACACATTCACACAGCTAACACATGTAATGCTGCTGCCACACACACAGCCACACAGGGACCTATCATTGACATAAGTAACACAAACAGAAGTAGCACAGCTAACATGTCTACACCCTCTCTCACTCCCCCCACTCTCTCTCTCTTTCTGTCTCTCTTTCTCTCTCTCTCTCTCTCTCTGTCTCTCTCTCCCTCCGTTTCTCCCGCACTCCCCCCTCACTCCTTCTCTCTATCTCTCTCTTTCTCTCTCTCTCTCTGTCTTTCTCCCTCCCTCTCTCTCTCCCTCTCACTTGCTCGCTCTTTCCATCACTCACTCTCTCTCTCTCTCTCTCTCTCGTTTTCCCCTTGGCTGTGCTCTGACTCGGTTGTCAGACTGGGTTAGTTTGGCTGGATAGCTCTCTATAATGTCTCTTTATTTGTTCTCCTCTTTGTGAAATGGGGTTGCAGTGTGGGGGCGGGCTCTGGCTTTTTGATTGTTCTCTAAGGGAAAGAGCCTTAACTGATGTAGAGCTATCTCAGATCCCCTTTCCATGTTCAACATTTCACCCCGCTCTCCTGTCAATAATACACCTATGCCGGGCTGGAACAACGATTCGCCTCACATAATGAACAAACATGATTAACTTTACACATGCTCAATTGGATGGAACATGGATGATAAGGGACACTTAAGTAGGCATTGGAGAATGCGTGTGAGCACTTGTGCCAGTGTGTGTAGGTGGCTAGGATTCTGTTTATCTTCATATCATAGGTTTTGGAGGTTGTGCGTGTGCGTCCTTGTGTGTTCGACAGTTGGATAATAATACATGGCGTTTAGGTGTGTTTGGTAATCTGTCCCAGGTAGTGTGTATCTGTCAGAGTGATCCAGGTAGAGCATAAGCAGCCATTACCGAGCTGATGGAGCCCACAGTTTTCTCTTTCAACTGTCTGCCTGTCTGACAATGTGCCTGTGTGTGTTTCCTCATCCTGTGTGTTATCTCTCTCCTCCTCCAGCGCCTTATCTCTCCCTATCTCCTCACTGGAGCTGACAGGAACATGACCCAGAAAACCCTTTCTGATTTCAGACTCCGATAGGGCCTCTACATCGCCTCACTCACTCACTCACTCTCACTCTCTCTCTCTCTCTCTCTCTCTCTCTCTCTCTCGCTCCCTCTCTCTCTCTCGCTCTCTTTTTCGCTCTCTCTCTTTCTCTCTCTCTCTCTCTCTCTTTTTCTCTTCCACTCTTTTTCCTCTTCTCTTCCAGCCCTCTAGTCCCGCTTCATCTCTCCTCACGTTACATATTCCTTGTTTCTTAATGTAGCTCTCCCTTCCTCTCTCCTCTTCTTTCTCCGTTTCCCCGTTCTCTCTAACTTCTATCTTATTTCGACCATCGTTTCACCATTTTCTAACCCATCCTCCCTGCACTCTTTTGGTCTGTCCTTATTTTACTGTGTTGGAAGTCTCTGTGGTTCGGCCTTCAGCATCATGCCTTATATCTATAGAACTAGTCTATGTGGAGAGAGGTACTCTGCAATGTGATGATGTACATAAAGTACCTGAAGTATTATGCTAACGAGGGGGACGTTTCTGTGCTGATGATGTAGACACAGGCACAGATGGTTGCAGAGACAGAAAGTGTGTTGACCAGAGCGGAACAGTGAGAGAGAAAAGACAAGGAAGGACATGGATGTTAAGTCACAGATGTGCATCTGACTATTCAACTAAAGTGAACCCTAACCCTAAGTCTGAGTACCTGCTTCAACTGCCAAGCCTTCTATTGGCTAATAACCACAGTTAGTATTCAGGACTGGGATCAGAAATCGGCTCTAGCATTTCTGACAAACCAGACCATTTTTTCCCCTTGAGGCCCCCACACCTGCCCATTTTGTTTATTGGAGCTGCCATTATTAGCCAGAAAATTGTCATTTTGTGCAAGAAACCCAAGTTAGACAGGCCCACTAGGTTAAAATTGTACCAGCCCATCTGGCATTTGCCCGAAATGCCAGATGGCCAGTCCACCCCTGACCTCATCCAATCAAAGAGAGGTGAAGCATCATCTGTTTCAATTGGTGTCCAATCAGGCGGTGTCCTCAGTGACTCCACCAATTACAGATTAGTGCACTGAGGCAGGGCCACTGCTATTTGGCTCTGGAGACACTGCTGCCCACACAGATTGGGGAAAATTGTTTAAGCACAATTTACAACTCAAATTCGATTTGAGAGAGGAAATATAGTGTGTGTTAACCTGTAAACAAATTATTTGAAGCATGCATGGAAAGAGATAGAACGGAGAATAGAGAGGGAAGAATTGGAGTGTTTGAGTAGCGATACAAGGAACCAATCCAACCCAGTTACCAGATTCTTGCCTAGCTAGAAAGCAGGTTTAAATCAATATGCAGTGGAACTTCTTGCAGTGGAATGGGATTGGTGAGTGTGAATGTAAATGTGCATTCTTGTAGCACATTACAAAATGTGTTTTAGACCATATATCTGGTTACTGAGTTTACATAGAATAGGACCCAATGTCTTGCATACAGAAAAGTATTTTACCATCAATACATCATTGCAATGGGTTTATTGTCCATCCTAAATGTATACATTTTAACATCTTTCCACCTACTGTAACAGCCAGCCAAGTGTAAAGCTGCATCTCTGCGAGATGAGCAGATTTTGCATTAGGGGAAGTTGAAGCCTGGCACTTGTTAATGTGCCCCTCAGCCACGACATAACTTCATCTGGGTCAGAGGTCAGAGTCCAACACTACTACACCGACCACTGATAGAGCAGCACTGTACTGCATGGAGCTCCGCTGAGTCCCATTTAGAACGTAGGTTACACACGTCTGCCAACCACACCCTGACACATGGACAGCAACAGATAACATGCTACCTGTCTCAGACCTGCTGTTTTCAACTCTCTAGAGACAGCAGGAGCGGTAGAGATACTCTGAATGATCGGCTATGAAAATCCAACTGACATTTACTCCTGAGGTGCTGACCTGTTGCACCCTCGACAACCACTGTGATTATTATTATTTGACCCTGCTGGTCATCTATGAACATTTGAACATCTTGGCCATGTTCTGTTATAATCTCCACCTGGCACAGCCAAAAGAGGACTGGCCACCCCTCATAGTTTTTCCTAGCCACTGTGCTTCTACACCTGCATTGCTTGCTGTTTGGGGTTTTATGCTGGGTTTCTGTACAGCACTTTGTGACATCAACTGATGTAAGAAGGGCTTTATAAATCAATTTGATTGAGATAACGGGCTCGTTAACAATGGGCTGATATTGGGCTACTGTACTTTAACAACTTCCAGACAAACTGCAGTCTAGATTTACAGCCATGTCTAGCCATACCTGTCCACTTCCCTTACAGTGGGAATTATTGACGTCCTTTCTGTAAAAAAAAGTTCAGATATGGCGCTATGTTCCCTGCACGTTGCAAGGCGCATGCTGGCAAACGAGTGCAGCAGAGTGTTTGAGTTCAGTGACCTCCCGTTGGACAGTGTCCCTGTTTTAACACCCTGTTGGACAGAGTGGGCTGAGAGTCCCCCAGTAGTGTAGCTGCTAATGCTGATGGAGCCCGGCCCATAAGACAGAGTGACAGCTGACTTGGGCTCAACTGAATTAGTATGTTGGGAGGGGGTTTTATTCAAGGCTCACAGATGTATTTAATTTCACATGGGATGGGTTAAACGGTTCATTAGACTTAGCCCCGTTAGAGGCGCGGTAAACCCATCTTTGGGAGTTTCGCTGCTTCCTCTATCCTTGGTCAAGATGGGTCAATCCCTTAGCTGCTGTCTCACTTAGGAGAGAGGGGAGGTTTGGTGAGGGGAGGGGTAGGGGTTAGGGCTAAGTGGGTCACTCGCTGGGTCAATTTAGGATGTGCCAGAGACGAAAACAGCCCTCCCCTCCTGTCTCTTGTTTGTGAATAAATCCCCTGTACAACAGAATGGGTGTGCTCATGTGTTAATGGGTCAGTCTCCTTGTTAAATGCATGAACATTTTTTCCCTTTTGTCTTCTGTTGGGGTTTTTCGGGGCAGACTTCCGCCTGTTTCTGTCCGTGGCTGTGCATCCCGCTCTCTCTCTTTCTCTCCTTCGCCACAGATCATCATCTCAATTACTCATTCCTTCTTTTCTCTCTTTCTCCTTTGCTCTTTCTCTCCGTTCTTCTTCTCTGTCTCTCTCCAAAGTTGGTCATCATCTCAATTACATCTCGATTGTGCATGCATGCATGTATATATGTGTGTCTATGTACTCCTGTGTGCGTGTGTGTCTGTCACATACACAATCATGTCATTAGCACTTTGTCATATCTGTTCAGTAAACCAGTGAACCTTTAAACTGAGACATGCGAGAGAGTCTGCTCAACTCAAATACCATACACCATGAAAGCCACCCTCCCTCACCCTCCCTCTCTAATAAACCCTCTCTATTTCATTCTTTATTTCTCATTCTCACCCTCTCTATTTCTCATTATTTATCGCTTTTCTGTTTATATATTGTTCTTACACCTCTCCTTCTCTTCCTCTTTGGGTATTCACTGTAGTGTTTTTGCGGACTAATACTGTCGCGAATACTAAATACTGTTGTAGAATACTGTAGTAGTTACTGTAGTGTTGCTGACATGACTGCAGTATACTGTAGTATTAACAATTTACTATATTATACAGTAAATCCTGTAGTAAAAACAACTATAGTAAACTATAGTAATTAATGTAGTGATTTTGCGGACTGCAGAATTTACTGTAGTGCTTTTGCAGATTGTAGTATACTGTAGTATTTACTGTAGTGTTGCTGACATGACTGCAGTATACTGTAGTATTAACAATTTACTATAGTATACAGTAAATACTGTAGTAAAAAAAACTATAGTAAACTATAGTAATTAATGTTGTGATTTTGCGGACTGCAGAATTTACTGTAGTGCTTTTGCGGATTGTAGTATATTGTAGTATTTACCAGAGGTGTGGCCTCGAGTCACATTACTTAGACTTGACTCTGACTCGAGTCACAAATATGATGACTTGCAACACGATTTTGACTTTAAAATCAACTATAGTAAACTATAGTAATTAATGTAGTGATTTTGCAGACTGCAGTATTTACTGTAGTGTTTTTGTGGTCTGTAGTACACAATAGTATTTACTACAGTGTTTGTTGCAGACAATACTGTAGTATTTATTAACTATAGTATTGTACAGTATACTACGAAATTCTATACTAAGTACTACACATGATCGAGGGATACTACAGTGTGTAATATAGTATTCTACAGTATAATACAGTTTACTACAGAATTCTATAATAAGTACTGCAGTATTCTACAGTAAACTGATTCAAGTCTGCAAAATCACTACATTGAATACTGTAGTAGAATACTGAAGTATTTACTGTAGAGTTGTGGACATGACTGTAGTATACTGTAGTATTACCTATAGTAATTTTGCGGACTGCAGTATACTGTAGTATTTACTATAGTATTCTACAGTATACTACAAAATGATATAGTAAGTACTACACATGTTCGAGGGATATTACAGTGTGTATGTAGTATAGTATTCCAAATGAAAACAAACTTTATTGGCCACATGTGCCGAATACAACAAGTGTAGACTTTACCGTGAAATGCTTACTTACAAGCCCTTAACCAACAGTGCAGTTCAAGAAGAAGAAAATATTTACCAAGTAGGCTAAAATAAAAAGTACCAATGAAAAGTAACACAATAAGAATAAGAATAACGAGGCTATATACAGGGGGCACTGATACCGAGTCAGTGTGCAGGGGTACAGGCTATGTAATCTGTACATGTAGGTGGGGGCGAAGTGACTATGCATAGGTAACAAACAAACAGCGAGTAGCAGCAGTGTACAAGGGTGGGGGGGGGGGGGTCAAAGTAAATTTTACCGATGGAGATTTTTATGAATTGTTCAGCAGTCTAATGGCTTGGGGGTAGAAGCTGTTGAGGAGACTTTTTGTCCTAGACTTGGTGCTCCGGTACCGCTTGCCATGCGGTAGCAGAGAAAACAGTCTATAACTTTGGTGACTGGAGTCTATGACAATTTTTTGGGCTTTCCTCTGACACCGCCTATTATATAGGTCCTGGATGTCAGGAAGCTTGGCCCCAGTGATGTACTGGGCCATTTACACTACCCTCTGTAGCGCCTTACGGTCAGATGCCGAGCTGTTGCCATACCAGGCGGTGATGAAACTGGTCAGGATGCTCTCGATGGTGCAGCTGTAGAACCTTTTGAGGATCTGGGGGCCCATGCAAAATCTTTTCAGTCTCCTGAGGGGGAAAAGGTTTTGTCGTGCCCTCTTCACGACTGTCTTGGTATGTTTGGACCATGACAGTTCGTTGGTGATGTGGACACCAAGGAACTTGAAACTCTCGACCCGCTCCACTACAGCCCCGTCGATGTTAATGGCGGCCTATTCGGCCCGCCTTTTCCTGTAGTCCACGATCAGCTCCTTTGTCTTGATCACATTGAGGGAGAGGTTGTTATCCTGGCACCACTATGCCAGTTCTCTGACCTCCTCCCTATAGGCTGTCTCATCATTGTCGTTGATCAGGCCTACCACTGTTGTGGTATTCTACAGTATACTACCGCTTACTACAGAATTCTATTGTAAACTGTGGTATTTTGTGGGGATATTTAATACCTTTCCTTACATCTTACCCGCTGGTGTTATGTAATCTAGAGCCTCAAGCGGTAAATAGAAGGGGTGGTTGATACTGTAGTAGGGTGTCATGTGGTCATGTGATGTGATTATGACTGATGTGGCTTTAAATGGCCACTAGTCTTGGTTTGGATTAATATGACTGGGTTGGTATTTAAACGGTCAGGGGATGTGGCTGGGTTGTTATTCTGACTGTATCTGGGGAACTGTGTGGGCGATATGGGTCATGTCATAGGCATGGTTGTGGGATTGAGTTCAGTGTTTCTGACAGGGCAATACTTCTGGCTCCCTGCTGTGACCTAGTTCCCCTGGCCAGACGGCCCCACGTGTTTTTTTTGTTTTTTTTAACTCAGTCGGGGTCTCAACTTACTGTTGCAAGTTAGAATAGTAGAATACACAAGGTGTAATTTTGAAATTTGATTATGCATTAGCAGTTTTTCTCGTTATGTCAGTTACTTATAGTCACTCAATTAGCCCGCCAGCTATCTAAACTTATTAATCATGGTCGAATTATCAACCGGGGGACCCCCATTGATTTTGTTAGTCAGTCTTACTCAGATATCATATTCAAAACTGCAAACATTTCTCTCCAACCTATGGCAAAATTTGTAGAATTGCTTGAAATTCGTTGTAAAATTGCAAATTCTTCTCTCTGCCCCATGGCAAAACATGTAGAATTGCACAAAATTAACTCTAAAACATGTATCTCCGCTGTCAAACAGGGAGCTGGTAAAATGTTTTGTTCGCAATGTTGTAGGCCCCAACCCCATCAAAGTTGCACATCCCTGATGTAAGGTATCTCTCTAACTGTAGTCTTCCTCCCCTCCTCTTCCTCTCTTAGCTACCTCAGATGGGACAAGGCAGGGACTGGACAGCATGAGAGGAGGAGTGTGTGTGACACGTGGGATGAAGGTGATTCTCAAAGTGGGACAGAGTGAGTATCTTCATCAGATATATTGTCCTTGATTTGGTTTCATATCAGTCATTCAATAGTTATCATCCTCATATAGATGAATGTGCATGGGGGTCTTCAATATTCTTGTAAAGGCCTTATATTCATAATATTCATGAAACTGCCATATGCCAAATCAAATCACAATTTATTTTAAGTGCATTTAAAGAACAAGTTCGCTTTTTTGGAACGAACTTACCCCACCAGCAATATACTTCCTCATGCTCGTTCTGCAGTTGCAGGGTCACAGATAAAACATGAACAAAAGCGCACAAAAAACCACAACTTTTGAAACGGCATCTTTACTGTTCTTAACTGACTTGCCTAGTTAAATAAAGGTTAAATAAAACAATTAAAAATAAAAACACATGAAAATATGTCATTACAAACTTTATCCGCAACGTTATATTCCATTTTGTTGGACTCAAGCAATATTTTCTGTGTGCACTTTCCAACATAATGGAATATAACATTGTTATATACAGATTTGGTTAGAGAAAAGTGAATTGTCCTTTAACAAAAGGCTCAATTGTCAATACACTTTACAGAAAAGCAAATTCTTAAAAATGTTTACAACCCTAAACCAACTGTATGATTTCCCATAGCTGCTTATGGCCTCCCACCCAAACCCAAACCAGACCCAAACCGCTTCAACCCCAAAGGTAAGTCAGTCTACAGTACAGTATCCAGAGGGAGAGGAAACTCACTTCACTGGTTTAATGATACAGTATCTACAGTATTAGCAAGTCATTGATCCTGACCCCTCTACCCTTACAGGGAATGGGACGACACCCAAGGTAGGTGGCGAGGGCGAAGGAAACAACGGGAACAACCCTCCACCCTCCTCTAGTGTGGCGGTGATCGCTGGAGCGGTAGGGGGGGGAGTCTTCCTCCTCATCGTGACCGCAGTCATCTGTGTGGTGTGTTACCGCTGGCGACAGAACAAGCACTCTGAGACTCACCACCCCACCCTGACCCTGACCACCCTCACCCCCAAGAGGGGCAGCACCAGCGGGGCCGGCTGCTCCGCCGGAGGCAACAACGGCTCAGAGCCCAGTGACATCATCATCCCGCTACGGACTTCAGACTCGGCCTACTGCCCGCACTATGAGAAGGTGAGCGGGGACTACGGCCACCCCGTCTATATCGTCCAGGAG
Source organism: Salmo salar (assembly GCF_965601325.2). NCBI lineage: Eukaryota > Metazoa > Chordata > Actinopteri > Salmoniformes > Salmonidae > Salmo > Salmo salar. Next base: position 103,791,766 of record NC_138301.1, read on the forward strand.
ATGCCCCCCCAGAGCCCAGCCAACATCTACTACAAAGTATGAGAGATGGACAGCCACACAGCCCGGCTGACATAGACATACAGGTGTACCAACACATAGACTGCTGTTTTCAACTTAGAAATACAACTGTCCCTCTAGCTCCCTCCACTCCCTCACTCGCCCCACCTCCCTCTCTATGGCTGACTGTTTGGGATGGCTATCCTCAACCTCCTGCACCATGGACTGTGCTGTACAGTGCTCTGACACTGTGGATGGATGGATGGATGGATGGATGGATGGATGGATGGATGGATGGATGGATGGATGGATGGATGGATGGATGGATGGATGGATGGATGGATGGATGGATGGATGGATGGAGGGGTGGATGGATGGATGGATGGATGGATGGATGGATGGATGGATGGATGGATGGATGGATGGATGGATGGATGGATGGATGGAGGGGTGGTTGTGTCTGGGTGGAGATATTGATCTGTTCCCTGCTGTGAACCCAATGATGGAGGCTGTGAGTCCTGGACATGTGGGCCATTAAGCTGACGGACTGTGGCAGCGACTCAGTCCCCACCTCTCACTCAAAGTGAGGACACTGGATATGAAATGTCAAACCTTTTCAAAGTGTTTGTGTGTGTGTGTGTGTGTGTGTGTGTGTGTGTGTGTGTGTGTGTGTGTGTGTGTGTGTGTGTGTGTGTGTGTGTGTGTGTGTGTGTGTGTGTGTGTGTTGTGTGTGTGTGTGTGTGTGTGTGTGTGTGTGTGTGTGTGTGTGTGTGTGTGTGTGTGTGTGCGTGCCTACGCGTAACCTGTATGTCTGCTTGTGTTTGGTGCGTAAAACCAGTACCACAAGAACAAATATCAAAGCAAGATTCTGATTTCTACCCACTGTCACCATTTACAGATTATATAAAATCATTATTTCATAACTCATTTGTAGATTTTTATATTTCCATTCAGATTTCTGTTAGACACAGTTTTTCTTGTATGTATTGTACTGTATGTTCTCTGTTTTAGAGTCTGGATGAGATCTAGGTACTTATTTATTTCAGTGTTTGTGTTTGTCTTCGAAATGAAGGATCTTCTCTTCCGTTATCCCATTCTCTCTCTCACTCTACAATGCCTTAGCATTGAAATAGTTCACTTTTCTGTATATAAAGTTTCACAGAGGAAGGAGGATAGTACAACAGTACAAAGAGGTGTACTCAATAAGAGGAAGAAAAATGACAAAGTATTGGGAAAGTGTTTGAACAGATGAAGCCACAAACACTGTGATTCTCCCATACTGTGCCTCCAGATGCACATCCATAGCTACAGAACAGAAACCTTAACACACTGTATTGTTCATGTTGCTCCTCTACGCCGGCTGAAAGTTTTTTTTTAGAGGGGAATTATCTGTTCGGTTTTGTTTCCCACACTGCGCTGGTAACTGATGACCTGTGGTTGGCTGCAGGAATTAAAAAAGGTGAAACGGTCGGAGTTCATTGTTGAAATGACACAGGCAATAGTCAACATATACAGTTGAATTCGCAAGTTTACTTACACTTAGGTTGGATTCATTAAAAAAAAAAATTCAACCACTCCTCACATTTTTATTAACAAACTATAGTTTTGGCAAGTCGGTTAGGACATCTACTTTGTGCATGACACAAGTAATTTTTCCAACAATTGTTTACAGATAGATTATTTCACTTATAATTCACTATCACAATTCCAGTGGGTCAGATGTTTACATACACTAAGTTGACTGTGCCTTTAAACAGCTTGGAAAATTCCAGAAAAGGAGGTAATGGCTTTAGAAGCTTCTGGTAGGCATCATTTGCGTCAATTGGAGGTGTACCTGTGGATGTATTTCAAGGTCTACCTTCAAACTCAGTGCCTCTTTGCTTGACATCATGGGAAAATCAAAATAAATAAACCAAGACCTCAGAAAAAATATTGTAGACCTCCACAAGTCTGGTTCATCCTTGGGAGCAATTTCCAAATGCCTGAAGGTACCACGTTCATCTGTACAAAGAATAGTACGCAAGTATAAACACCATGGGACCACGCAGCCATCATACCGCTCAGGAAGAAGACACGTTCTGTCTCCTAGAGATGAACGTACTTTGGTGCGAAAAGTGCAAATCAATCCCAGAACAACAGCAAAGGACCTTGTGAAGATGCTGGAGGAAACAGGTACAAAAGTATCTATATCCACAGTAAAACAAGTCCTATATTGACATAACCTGAAAGGCCGCTCAGCAAGGAAGAAGCCACTGCTCCAAAACCGACATCAAAAAGCCAGACTACGGTTTGCAACTGCACATGGGGACAAAGATCGTACTTTTTGGAGAAATGTCCTCTGGTCTGATGAAACAAAAATAGAACTGTTTGGCCATAATGACCATCATTATGTTTGGAGGGAAAAGGAGGAGGCTTGCAAGCTGAAGAACACCATCCTAACCGTGAAGCACGGGGGTGGCAACATCATGTTGTGGGGGTGCTTTGCTGCAGGAGGGACTGTTGCACTTCACAAAATAGATGGCATCATGAGGGAGGAAAATTATGTGGATATATTGAAGCAACATCTCAAGACATCTGTCAGGAAGTTAAAGCTTGGTCGCAAATGGTTCTTCCAAATGAACAATGACCCCAAGCATACTTCCAAAGTTGTGGCAAAATGGCTTAAGGACAACAAAGTCAAGGTATTGGAGTGGCCATCACAAAGCCCTGACCTCAATCCTATAGAAAATTTGTGGGCAGAACTGAAAAAGCGTGTGCGAGCAAGGAGGCCTACAAACCTGACACAGTTACACCAGCTCTGTCAGGAGGAATGGGCCAAAATTCACCCAACTTATTGTGGGAAGCTTGTGGAAGGCTACTCGAAACGTTCGACCCAAGTTAAACAATTTAAAGGCAATGCTACCAAATAATAATTGAGTGTATGTAAACTTCTGACCCACTGGGAATGTGATGAAAGAAATAAAAGCTGAAATAAATCATTCTCTCTACTATTATTCTGACATTTCACATTCTTAAAATAAAGTGGTGATCCTAACTGACCTAAAACAGGGAATTCTTACTAGGATTAAATGTCAGGAATTGTGAAAAACTGAGTTTAAATGTATTTGGCTAAGGTGTATGTTAACTTCCGACTTCAACTGAGACCATGTTAAAGTCCACCTGTCAATGTGATTTAGAACTTCCTTTGTCTACTGGACCCTTTCAACACAATGTGCACATAATGACTGCTATAGGTGAAACATCTCTTTAAACATCTCTGTGGCTTTTAAACTCAGTCCTCAGGTCTCAGGACCACACCTCATACACAGACATAGATGTATTGTTTCATAAATGTTTTCATATAAAGTAACTGATTTCCACTGTAGTTGTTTTTATGTTGTATGATGGTTTCTATGATGTTGAGGTTCATAGTCAGAGTGTTGAAGGTAGTGACAGCGTGATGAGAAACATCACAGATCATCTCCCGCTGGGTCTGATATCATCTCTCTGCGATATTTCATCATCACTCTGGGACATTCTGGACCTCATATTGACATCACAACCCTTCAATAATATTGGACTCTGATTGGACTACGAGCAACAGCACACTACCTGAGACTGACAGACGCCTCTCATAAGAGAGGAAAATATAGATTTTTTGATTGCTTGAATAATCACGTCATGTCCTTGTGTTCCTTTCAAGACATTCAACTTTCACAGGGACCAGCTGGACTCAGTAAGGCCAGTGTAATTCTGTGGTCCATTCTACCATACTCTGTACCATTTTCCATATACTGTAGTGTTTCATTTGGTTTCACTGTCTTTCTCACCTGCTTTTTTCCACTCAGTTATTTTGTGGCAATAACCTAATCCAGAGAAGGAGGGGCTCTGCTTTTCACTTCAGAACTGAGGAGAGACAGATCAGACGTTGGTGAGATGAGGGATTCTGTCATGAGATATTGGTGAGACGAGGGATATTGTCATGAGACGTTGGTGAGACGAGGGATACAGTCATGAGACGTTGGTGAGATGAGGGATACTATCATGAGATGTTGGTGAGACGAGGGATACTGTCATGAGACGCTGGTGAGAAGATGGATACTGTCGTGAGACGAGGGATACTGTCATGAGACGTTGTTGAGATGAGGGATACTGTCATGAGACGTGGGATACTGTCATGAGACGAGGGATACTGTCATGAGATGTTGTTGAGACGAGGAATACTGTCATGAGACGTGGATGAGACAAGATGTGCTAGGTAGATTGTAAAGGAGACCTTTTTGAGATTGATAAGGCTGACTGTTGCGAGATTGCCAGGAGTGTTGTGAGATGATTAAGTGCAGACTTTGTAGGACACTATAAGATGGTTTATGTTACCTCCCTGGCCTCTCTTTTCTCCTGTACATTCCAGTTTTGGGGGGAAAAAAATACATAAAAACGTAAGTATGTTATAAAATCCTTGTCTCAAGTGTGTTTCTTTTTGAGCGTTCATGTTGACACAAATTAATGTTATTCTGGGGCTCCTGTTCTCCCCTCTCACACACTGCATCTCTGTCTCAGTATGCCACCCTCACACACACACACACACACATTTGGTCTTTGTTCTCACAGTTTGTTTGATCTGCAGTGTCATTTGGTTGGATGCTGCTAGGCAATAAGAAGGGTGACATTATTGCTATTCGATTTGTCCAATGTCTCGTTATTTTTCCTTCCCCTGTCCGTGTGTGTCGGTGCGTGAGTGTATGCATCCTTTCTCTCGCACACACACACACATCGCATGCTAGCCTGCCTCAACAGTTGGTGTCTAGCGCCCTGTCAAGTCTAAATACTAAATCAAGTGGGCATGTTGACAGGGGACAGTTAAAATCAGCGCTAACAAAACTAGGATGACCTGAAACGATGCATCCGCACCACTCTCAGTCCTTGCTGTCTTCTTCCATAATCAGCAGCACAGAGGCTTGTGGATAGGCAACATCTGACTGGCAGTGCTGTAATTGAGCTGTCTGTCAGACTATTAATAACATCTCAGAACAGAACGGCATCTCTCCAACAACACAACGGTCTGAGACACCAGAAGGAACTCCATCAAACACTCCCAAACACTTGTCATGTAGCGTCTGTCATGAAGCTGCTGATAACAACAGATGTTTGTTTACCCAGCAGGAGTTAATTGTTCTATTTTAGTTATCATTGGATTTGCTTCTCTTAGCATACGCATCATGTTCAAGTATATAGATACACAGTAACATTGATGGTTTACCATCGTTGCTATCTATGATACAACATGAGAGAGATAGATCAGGTCTAAACTGCCCAGCTCTAATGACCAGCTAATGACATGGCCGTGTGGAGGAGTCTGTCTGTCCGGATGTCGTAGATAGTGACTATAGTGGTAGTGGGTAGATAGTAACTGTAGTGGTGGGGGAAGATAGCGGCTGTAGTGGTGGTGGGTAGATAGTAACTGTAGTGGTGGGGGAAGATAGCGGCTTTAGTGGTGGTGGGTAGATACTGACTGTAGTGGTGGTGGGTAGATAGTGACTATAGTGGTGGTGGGTAGATACTGACTGTAGTGGTGGTGGGTAGATAGTGACTGTAGTGGTGGTGGGTAGATAGTGACTATAGTGGTGGTGGGTAGATACTGACTGTAGTGGTGGGGTAGATACTGACTGTAGTGGTGGGGGTAGATACTGACTGTAGTGGTGGGGGGTAGATACTGACTGTAGTGGTGGATGGTAGATAGTGACTGTAGTGGTGGGGGGTAGATAGTGACTGTAGTGGTGGGGGGTAGATAATGACTGTAGTGGTGGTGGGTAGATAGTGACTGTAGTGGTGGTGGGTAGATAGTAGCTGTAGTGGTGGTTGGTAGATAGTGACTGTAGTGGCGGTGGGTAGATAGTGACTGTAGTGGTGGAGGGTAGATTCTGACTGTAGTGGTTGGGGGTAGATAGTGACTGTAGTGGTGGTGGGTAGATAGTGACTGTAGTGGTGGGGAGTAGATAGTGACTGTAGTGGTGGGGGGTAGATAGTGACTGTAGTGGTGGTGGGTAGATAGTGACTATAGTGGTCGTGGGTAGATAGTGACTGTAGTGGTGGGGGTAGATAGTGACTGTAGTGGTGGTGGGTGGATAGTGACTGTAGTGGTGGTGGGTAGATAGTGACTGTAGTGGTGGAGGGTAGATAGTGACTGTAGTGGTGGAGGGTAGATAGTGACTGTAGTGGTGGGGGGTAGATAGTGACTGTAGTGGTATTGGGTAGATAGTGACTGTAGTGGTGGTGGGTAGATAGTGACTGTAGTGGTGGTGGGTAGAAAGTGACTGTAGCAGTGGGGGGTTAGATACTGACTATAGTGGTAGTGGGTATATAGTGACTGTAGTGGTGGTGGGTAGATAGTGACTATAGTGGTATTGGGAAGATAGTGACTATAGTGGTGGTGGGTAGATAGTGACTATAGTGGTGGGGGTTAGATACTGACTATAGTGGTAGTGGGTATATAGTGACTGTAGTGGTGGTGGGTAGATACTGACTATAGTGGTAGTGGGTATATAGTGACTGTAGTGGTGGTGGGTAGATAGTGACTATAGTGGTATTGGGTAGAAAGTGACTGTAGTGGTGGTGGGTAGATAGTGACTGGAGTTTTGGTGGGTAGATAGTGACTGTAGTTTTGGTGGGTAGATAGTAACTGTAGTTTTGGTGGGTAGATAGTGACTGTAGTGGTGGGGGGTAGATAGTGACTGTAGTGGTGGGGGGTAGATACTGACTGTAGTGGTAGTGGGTAGATAGTGGCTGTAGTGGTGGGGGGTAGATAGTGGCTGTGGTGGTGGTGGGTAGATAGTGACTGTGGTGGTGGGGGGTAGATAGTGACTTTAGTGGTGGGGGTAGATACTGACTAGAGTGGTGGGGGTAGATACTGACTGTAGTTTTGGTGGGTAGATAGTGACTGTAGTGGTGGGGGGTAGATACTGACTGTAGTGGTGGGGGTAGATACTGACTGTAGTGGTGGGGGGTAGATAGTGGCTGTAGTGGTGGTGGGTAGATAGTGACTGTAGTGGTGGTGGGTAGATAGTGGCTGTAGTGGTGGTGGGTAGATAGTGACTGTGGTGGTGGTGGGTAGATAGTGACTGTGGTGGTGGTGGGTAGATAGTGACTGTAGTTTTGGTGGGTAGATAGTGACTGTAGTGGTGGGGGGGTAGATAGTGACTGTTGTGGTAGTGGGTAGATAGTGACTATAGTGGTAGTGGTTAGATAGTAACTGTAGAGGTGGTGGGTAGATAGTGACTATAGTGGTGGTTGGTAGATAGTGACTGTAGTGGTAGTGGGTAGATAGTAACTGTAGTGGTGGGGGGTAGATACTGACTGGAGTGGTGGGGGGTAGATAGTGACTGTAGTGGTGGGGGGTAGATATTGACTGTAGTGGTGGTGGGTAGATAGTGACTGTAGTGGTGGGGGGGTAGATATTGACTGTAGTGGTGGTTGGTAGATTGTTACTGTAGTGGTGGGGGTAGATACTGACTGTAGTGGGGTTGGGTAGATAGTGACTATAGTGGTAGTGGGTAGATAGAGACTGTAGTGTTGGTGGGTAGTGTGGAGGCTAATTTCTGCATTACCAAATAAGGAGAGTTACAAACTTCACACACCAGTCAGAGTTATACTTAAAATTACATCTTTAATAATTAAGATGCTTTTGCAAAAGCACTTGACTTTCAATGATGCTGACTGTAGTGGTGGTGGGTAGATAGTGGGTAGATAGTGACTATAGTGGTAGTGGGTAGATAGAGACTGTAGTGTTGGTGGGTAGTGTGGAGGCTAATTTCTGCATTACCAAATGAGGAGAGTTACAAACTTCACACACCAGTCAGAGTTATACTTAAAACTACATCTTTAATAATTAAGATGCTTTTGCAAAATGCACTTGACTTTCAATGATGCGCTATCTCTAATGAACCATTGAAAAAGTGACTACACAAAAGTACAAAGAGCTTTTATAGCCAAGATGCACCCCTCTCAACGTACATGACGAACCACAGATCTTAGGAACTGTTCACAAAGGTTAAGTTTTGTATGAAAGATATCTATAAAACATAGCAGACAGCAACTGCTGTATCAACAGTGTTCATTGTATAGACCAGTGTCTGGTCCTCCTACCCCAAACTGGAATCGTCTCTCCCTGGTACGGTATAGAACAGAACCATTAGCTCATCCAATGGCATATATCAATTGTCAACTCTAGATACTCCCATCTCAAGTAAACCCCCTCTTGACCCCACTCCTGGACAAGCTCACTGAGGGGAGTGAGCCTCTAGGTTATACACTATCCCAGGATAAGTGCAACATCAGAGGGGACATACAATGTCCAGACACTGCCATACATCTTCCCCCAATGCCAAAGGAGGGAGTGACTTGCGCACAGACATTGTGGAGACAAGTAATTGGTTCCCCATTAATCATGCCATCCATTCACATGGTTTAAGAATAGGTAAAGACACATTCACATATGAAGACAATGTTCCATTCTGACCTCTCCCCTCTCTGGGCCCCAAGTGACTGAGCCCCAGCTGAGGGAAGAAGTACAACTGCCAACACCAGAGTCCAAAGGGATACATTCTAATAACAAGTATAACACATAAGCATATTATGCAAATAAAACATCTTAATTATCTATGTTACCCAACTAATTCTGATTCATCCGCCACAGTAGATAGTGACTGTAGTGGAGGGGGGTAGATACTGACTATAGTGGTGGGGGTAGATAGTGACTGTAGTGGTGGGGGGTAGATATTGACTGTATTGGTAGTGGGTAGATACTGACTATAGTGGTATTGGGTAGATAGAGGCTGTAGTGGTGGGGGGTAGATATGGACTGTAGTGGTGGTGGGTAGATACTGACTGTAGAGGTGGTGGTAGATAGTGACTGTAGAGGTGGGGGGGTAGATACTGAATATAGTGGTGGGGGAAGATAGTGGAAGATAGTGGAAGATAGTGGGTAGATCGAGTCTGTAGTGTTGGTGGGTAGATAGTGACTGTAGTGGTGGGGGGTAGATATTGCCTGTAGTGGTATTGGGTAGACAGTGACTGTAGTGGTAGTGGGTAGATAGAGACTATTGTGTTGGTGGGTAGATAGTGGCTGTAGGTGTGGTGGGTAGATAGTGGCTGTAGTGGTGGAGGTAAATAGTGACTGTAGTGTTGGTGGGTAGATAGTGGCTGTAGTGGTGGAGGTAAATAGTGACTGTAGTGGTGGTGGGAAGATAGCGGCTGTAGTGGTGGGGGGTAGATACTGACTATAATGGTATTGGGTAGATAGAGAATGTAGTGTTGGTGGGTAGATAGTGACTATAGTGGTGGGGGGTAGATACTGACTGTAGTGGTGGGGGGTAGATAGTGGCTGTAGTGGTGGAGGTAAATAGTGACTGTAGTGTTGGTGGGTAGATAGTGGCTGTAGGTGTGGTGGGTTGATAGTGGATGTAGTGGTGGAGGTAAATAGTGACTGTAGTGGTGGTGGGAAGATAGCGGCTGTAGTGGTGGGGGGGTAGATACTGACTATAATGGTATTGGGTAGATAGAGGCTGTAGTGGTAGTGGGTAGATAGTGACTGTAGTGGTGGTGGGTAGATAGTGACTATAGTGGTATTGGGAAGATAGTGACTGTAGTGGTGGTGGGTAGATAGTGACTATAGTGGTGGGGGGTAGATACTGACTGTAGTGGTGGGGGGTAGATAGTGACTATAGTGGTGGTGGGTAGATAGTGACTATAGTGGTATTGGGAAGATAGTGACTGTAGTGGTGGTGGGTAGATAGTGACTATAGTGGTGGGGGGTAGATACTGACTGTAGTGGTGGGGGGTAGATATTGACTGTAGTGGTAATGGGTAGATACTGACTGTAGTGGTGGTGGGTAGATAGTGACTGTAGTTTTGGTGGGTAGATAGAGACTGTAGTGTTGGTGGGTAGATATTGACTGTATTGGTAGTGGGTAGATACTGACTATAGTGGTATTGGTTAGATAGAGGCTGTAGTGGTGGGGGGTAGATAGAGGCTGTAGTGGTGGTGGGTAGATAGAGACTATAGTGTTGGTGGGTAGATAGTGACTGTAGTGGTGTGGGGTAGATAGTGACTGTAGTGTTGGTGGGTAGATAGTGACTGTAGTGGTGGGGGGTAGATAGAGGCTGTAGTGGTGGGGGGGTAGATAGTGACTGTAGTGGTAGTGGGTAGATAGAGACTGTAGTGGTGGGGGGTAGATAGAGGCTGTAGTGGTGGTGGGTAGATAGTGACTGTAGTGGTGGGGGGTAGATAGAGGCTGTAGTGGTGGGGGGTAGATAGTGACTGTAGTGGTAGTGGGTAGATAGAGACTGTAGTGGTGGGGGTAGATAGAGGCTGTAGTGGTGGTGGGTAGATAGAGACTGTAGTGTTGGTGGGTAGATAGTGACTGTAGTGGTGGTGGGTAGATAGTGGCTGTAGTGGTGGGGGGTAGATAGTGACTGTAGTGTTGGTGGGTAGATAGTGACTGTAGTGGTGGTGGGTAGATAGTGACTGTAGTGGTGGTGGGTAGATAGTGACTGTAGTGGTGGTGGGTAGATTCTGACTGTAGTGGTGGTGGGTAGATAGTGACTGTAGTGGTTGGGGGTAGATAGAGACTGAAGTGTTGATGGGTAGATAGTGACTGTAGTGGTGGGGGGTAGATACTGACTGTAGTGGTGGGGGGTAGATTCTGACTATAGTGGTGGTGGGTAGATAGTGACTGTAGTGGTGGTGGGTAGATAGTGACTGTAGTGGTGGTGGGTAGAGTCTGACTATAGTGGTGGTGGGTAGATTGAGGCTGAAGTGGTGGTGGGTAGTTAGTGACTGTAGTGGTGGTGGGTAGATAGTGACTGTAGCAGTGGGGGTGTAGATACTGACTATAGTGGTAGTGGGTAGATAGTGACTGTAGTGGTGGTGGGTAGTTAGTGACTGTAGTGGTGGTGGGTAGATAGTGACTGTAGCAGTGGGGGTGTAGATACTGACTTTAGTGGTAGTGGATAGATAGTGACTGTAGTGGTGGTGGGTAGATAGTGACTATAGTGGTATTGGGAAGATAGTGACTGTAGTGGTGGTGGGTAGATAGTGACTGTAGTGGTGGTGGGTAGATAGAGACTGTAGTGTTGATGGGTAGATAGTGACTGTAGTGGTAGGGTGGTAGATACTGACTATAGTGGTTTTGGGTAGATAGTGACTGTAGTGTTGGTGGGTAGATAGTGACTGTAGTGGTTGGGGGTAGATAGAGACTGAAGGGTTGATGGGTAGATAGTGACTGTAGTGGTGGGGGGTAGATACTGACTGTAGTGGTGGGGGGTAGATAGTGGCTGTAGTGGTGGAGGTAAATAGTGACTGTAGTGTTGGTGGGTAGATAGTGGCTGTAGGTGTGGTGGGTAGATAGTGGCTGTAGTGGTGGTGGGAAGATAGCGGCTGTAGTGGTGGGGGGTAGATACTGACTATAATGGTATTGGGTAGATAGAGAATGTAGTGTTGGTGGGTAGATAGTGACTATAGTGGTGGGGGGTAGATACTGACTGTAGTGGTGGGGGGTAGATATTGACTGTAGTGGTAATGGGTAGATACTGACTGTAGTGGTGGTGGGTAGATAGTGACTGTAGTTTTGGTGGGTAGATAGAGACTGTAGTGTTGGTGGGTAGATACTGACTGTAGTGGTGGGGGTAGATAGTGAATGTTGTGGTGGATGGTAGATAGTAGCTTTAGTGGTGGGGGGTAGATAGTGACTGTAGAGGTGGTGGGTAGACAGTGACTGTAGTGCTGGTGGGTAGATAGAGGCTGTAGTGGTGGTGGGTAGATAGAGGCTGTAGTGGTGGTGGGTAGATAGAGACTGTAGTGTTGGTGGGTAGATAGAGGCTGTAGTGGTGGTGGGTTGATAGAGGCTGTAGTGGTGGGGGGTAGATAGTGACTGTAGCAGTGGGGGTGTAGATACTGACTATAGTGGTAGTGGGTAGATAGTGACTGTAGTGGTGGTGGGTAGTTAGTGACTGTAGTGGTGGTGGGTAGATAGTGACTGTAGCAGTGGGGGTGTAGATACTGACTATAGTGGTAGTGGATAGATAGTGACTGTAGTGGTGGTGGGTAGATAGTGACTATAGTGGTATTGGGAAGATAGTGACTGTAGTGGTGGTGGGTAGATAGTGACTGTAGTGTTGGTGGGTAGATAGAGACTGTAGTGTTGGTGGGTAGATAGTGACTGTAGTGGTAGGGTGGTAGATACTGACTATAGTGGTTTTGGGTAGATAGTGACTGTAGTGTTGGTGGGTAGATAGTGACTGTAGTGGTTGGGGGTAGATAGAGACTGAAGTGTTGATGGGTAGATAGTGACTGTAGTGGTGGGGGGTAGATACTGACTGTAGTGGTGGGGGGTAGATAGTGGCTGTAGTGGTGGAGGTAAATAGTGACTGTAGTGTTGGTGGGTAGATAGTGGCTGTAGGTGTGGTGGTTAGATAGTGGCTGTAGTGGTGGAGGTAAATAGTGACTGTAGTGGTGGTGGGTAGATAGTGGCTGTAGTGGTGGGGGGTAGATAGTGACTGTAGTGGTGGTGGGTAGATAGTGACTGCAGTGGTGGTGGGTAGATAGTGACTATAGTGGTGGTGGGTAGATACTGACTGTAGTGGTGGTGGGTAGATAGTGACTGTAGTTTTGGTGGGTAGATAGAGACTGTAGTGTTGGTGGGTAGATAGTGACTGTAGTGTTGGTGGGTAGATATTGACTGTATTGGTAGTGGGTAGATACTGACTATAGTGGTATTGGGTAGATAGAGGCTGTAGTGGTGGGGGGTAGATATGGACTGTAGTGGTGGTGGGTAGATACTGACTGTAGTGGTGGTGGGTAGATAGTGACTGTAGTTTTGGTGGGTAGATAGAGACTGTAGTGGTGGTGGGTAGATAGTGACTGAAGTGGTAGTGGGTAGATACTGACTGTAGTGGTGGTGGGTAGATAGTGACTGTAGTGGTGGTGGGTAGATACTGACTGTAGTGGTGGGGGTAGATAGTGAATGTTGTGGTGGATGGTAGATAGTAGCTTTAGTGGTGGGGGGTAGATAGTGACTGTAGAGGTGGTGGGTAGACAGTGACTGTAGTGCTGGTGGGTAGATAGAGGCTGTAGTGTTGGTGGGTAGATAGAGGCTGTAGTGGTGGTGGGTAGATAGAGACTGTAGTGTTGGTGGGTAGATAGAGGCTGTAGTGGTGGTGGGTAGATAGAGGCTGTAGTGGTGGGGGGTAGATAGAGGCTGTAGTGGTGGTGGGTAGATAGAGACTGTAGTGTTGGTGGGTAGATAGTGACTGTAGTGCTGGTGGGTAGACAGTGACTGTAGTGCTGGTGGGTAGATAGTGACTGTAGTGGTGGGGGGTAGATAGAGGCTGTAGTGGTGGTGGGTAGATAGTGACTGTAGTGGTAGTGGGTAGATAGAGACTGTAGTGGTGGGGGGTAGATAGAGGCTGTAGTGGTGGGGGTAGATAGTGACTGTAGTGGTAGTGGGTAGATAGAGACTGTAGTGGTGGGGGGTAGATAGAGGCTGTAGTGGTGGTGGGTAGATAGAGACTGTAGTGTTGGTGGGTAGATAGTGACTGTAGTGGTGTGGGGTAGATAGTGACTGTAGTGTTGGTGGGTAGATAGTGACTGTAGTGGTGGGGGGTAGATAGAGGCTGTAGTGGTGGGGGGGTAGATAGTGACTGTAGTGGTAGTGGGTAGATAGAGACTGTAGTGGTGGGGGGTAGATAGAGGCTGTAGTGGTGGTGGGTAGATAGTGACTGTAGTGGTGGGGGGTAGATAGAGGCTGTAGTGGTGGGGGGTAGATAGAGACTGTAGTGTTGGTGGGTAGATAGTGACTGTAGTGGTGGTGGGTAGATAGAGACTATAGTGGTGGTGGGTAGATTCTGACTGTAGTGGTGGTGGGTAGATTGAGGCTGAAGTGGTGGTGGGTAGTTAGTGACTGTAGTGGTGGTGGGTAGATAGTGACTGTAGTGGTGGGGGGTAGATACTGACTATAGTGGTATTTGGTACATAGTGACTGTAGTGGTGGTGGGTAGATAGTGACTATAGTGGTGGTGGATAAATAGAGACTGTAGGTGTGAGGGGTAGATTCTGACTATAGTGGTGGTGGGTAGATAGAGGCTGTAGTGGTGGTGGGTAGATAGAGGCTGTAGTGGTGGTGGGTAGATAGAGACTGTAGTGGTGTGGGGTAGATAGTGACTGAAGTGTTGGTGGGTAGATAGTGACTGTAGTGGTGGTGGGTAGATAGAGACTGTAGTGTTGGTGCGTAGATAGTGACTGTAGTGGTGGGGGGTAGATTCTGACTATAGTGGTGGTGTGTAGATAGAGGCTGTAGTGGTTGGGGGTAGATTCTGACTGTAGTGGTTGGGGGTAGATAGTGACTGTAGTGGTGGTGGGTAGATAGTGACTGTAGCAGTGGGGGTGTGGATCCTGACTATAGTGGTAGTGTGTAGATAGTAACTGTAGTGGTGGTGGGTAGTTAGCGACTGTAGTGGTGGTGGGTAGATAGTGACTGTAGCAGTGGAGGTGTAGATACTGACTGTAGCAGTGGGGGTGTAGATACTGACTTTAGTGGTAGTGGGTATATAGTGACTCTAGTGGTGGGGGGTAGATTCTGACTGTAGTGGTTGGGGGTAGATAGTGACTGTAGTGGTGGTGGGTAGATAGTGACTGTTGCAATAGGGGGGTAGATACTGACTATAGTGGTATTGGGTAGATAGTGACTGTAGTGGTGGTGGGTAGATAGTGACTGTAGTGGTGGTGGGTAGATAGTGACTGTAGTGGTGGTGGGTAGATAGTGACTATAGTGGTATTGGGAAGATAGTGACTGTAGTGGTGGTGGGGAGATACTGACTATAGTGGTATTGGGTAGATAGTGACTGTAGTGGTGGTGGGTAGATAGTGACTGTAGTGGTGGTGGGTAGATAGAGACCGTAGTGTTGGTGGGTAGATAGTGACTGTAGTGGTGGGGGGTAGATAGTAGCTGTAGTGGTGGTTGGTAGATAGTGACTGTAGTGGTGGGGGGTAGATAGTGACTGTAGCAGTGGGGGGTTAGATACTGACTATAGTGGTATTGGGTAGATAGTGACTGTAGTGGTGGTGAGTAGATAGTAGCTGTAGTGGTGGGGGGTAGATAGTAGCTGTAGTGGTGGTGGGTAGATAGTGACTGTAGTGGTGGTGAGTAGATAGTGACTGTATTGGTGGTGGGTAGATAGTGACTATAGTGGTATTGGGAAGATAGTGACTGTAGTGGTGGTGGGTAGATACTGACTGTAGTGGTGGTGGGTAGTTTCTGACTTTAGTGGTGGTGGGTAGATTCTGACTATAGTGGTGGTGGGTAGATTGAGGCTGTAGTGGTGGTGGGTAGTTAGTGACTGTAGTGGTGGTGGGTAGATAGTGACTGTAGCAGTGGGGGTGTCGATACTGACTATAGTGGTAGTGGATAGATAGTGACTGTAGTGGTGGTGGGTAGATAGTGACTATAGTGGTATTGTTAGATAGTGACTGTAGTGGTGGTGGGTAGATAGTGACTGTAGTGGTGGTGGGTAGATAGAGACTGTAGTGTTGATGGGTAGATAGTGACTGTAGTGGTAGGGTGGTAGATACTGACTATAGTGGTTTTGGGTAGATAGTGACTGTAGTGTTGGTGGGTAGATAGTGACTGTAGTGGTTGGGGGTAGATAGAGACTGTAGTGTTGATGGGTAGATAGTGACTGTAGTGGTGGGGGATAGATAGTGACTGTAGTGGTGGTGGGTAGATAGAGACTGTAGTGTTGGTGGGTAGATAGTGACTGTAGTGGTGGGGGGTAGATTCTGACTATAGTGGTGGTGGGTAGATAGTGACTGTAGTGGTGTGGGGTAGATAGTGACTGTAGTGGTGGTGGGTAGATTCTGACTATAGTGGTTGGGGGTAGATAGTGACTGTAGCAGTGGGGGTGTAGATACTGACTATAGTGGTAGTGGGTAGATAGTGACTGTAGTGGTGGTGGGTAGTTAGTGACTGTAGTGGTGGTGGGTAGATAGTGACTGTAGCAGTGGGGGTGTAGATACTGACTATAGTTGTAGTGGGTAGATAGTGACTATAGTGGTGGTGGGTAGATAGTGACTATAGTGGTATTGGGAAGATAGTGACTGTAGTGGTGGTGGGTAGATAGAGACTGTAGTGTTGATGGGTAGATAGTGACTGTAGTGGTGGGGGTAGATACTGACTATAGTGGTATTTGGTACATAGTGACTGTAGTGTTGGTGGGTAGATAGTGACTATAGTGGTGGTGGATAAATAGAGACTGTAGTGTTGGTGGGTAGATAGCGACTGTAGGTGTGGGGGGTAGATTCTGTCTATAGTGGTGGTGGGTAGATAGAGGCTGTAGTGGTGGTGGGTAGATAGGGCTGTAGTGGTGGCGGGTAGATAGGACTGTGTGGTGGGGGTAGATACTGACTGTAGTGGTGGGGGTAGATACTGACTGTAGTGGTGGTGGGTAGATAGTGACTGTAGTGGTGGGGGGTAGATACTGAGCTCTAGTGGTGGGGGGTAGATAGTGACTGTAGTGTTGGTGGGTAGATAGTGACTGTAGTGGTGGGGGGTAGATTCTGACTATAGTGGTGGTGGGTAGATAGAGGCTGTAGTGGTGGTGGGTAGACAGTGACTGTAGTGGTGGGGGGTAGATAGTGACTGTAGTGGTGGTGGGTAGATAGAGACTGTAGTGTTGGTGGGTAGATTCTGACTATAGTGGTGGTGGGTAGATAGTGACTATAGTGGTGTGGGGTAGATAGTGACTGTAGTGGTGGTGGGTAGATACTGACTATAGTGGTGGGGGGTAGATTCTGACTGTAGTGGTTGGGGGTAGATAGTTTCTGTAGTGGTGGTGGGTAGATAGTGACTGTAGCAGTGGGGGGGTAGATACTGACTATAGTGGTAGTGGGTAGATAGTGACTGTAGTGGTGGTGGGTAGATAGTGACTATAGTGGTATTTGGTACATAGTGACTGTAGTGGTGGTGGGTAGATAGAGACTGTTGTGTTGATGGGTAGATAGTGACTGTAGTGGTGGGGGGGTAGATACTGACTATAGTGGTATTTGGTACATAGTGACTGTAGTGGTGGTGGGTAGATAGTGACTATAGTGGTGGTGGGTAGATAGTGACAGTATTGGTGGTGGGTAGATAGTGACTATAGTGGTATTGGGAAGATAGTGACTGTAGTGGTAGTGGGTAGATAGTGACTGTAGAGGTGGTGGGTAGATATTGACTGTATTGGTGGTGGGTAGATAGTGACTATAGTGGTATTGGGAAGATAGTGACTGTAGTGGTAGTGGGTAGATAGTGACTGTAGAGGTGGTGGGTAGATAGTGACTGTAGTGGTAGTGGGTAGATAGTGACTGTAGTGGTGGTGGGTAGATAGTGACTGTAGTGGTGGTGGGTAGATAGTGACTGTAGTGGGGGTGGGTAGATAGTGACTATAGTGGTATTGGGAAGATAGTGACTGTAGTGGTGGTGGGTAGATAGTGACTATAATGGTATTGGGAAGATAGTGACTGTAGTGGTAGTGGGTAGATAATGGCTGTAGTGGTGTGGGGTAGATAGTGACTGTAGTGGTGGTGGGTAGATACTGACTATAGTGGTGGGGGTAGATTCTGACTGTAGTGGTTGGGGGTAGATAGTGACTGCAGTGGTGGTGGGTAGATAGTGACTGTAGTGGTATTGTGGTACATAGTGACTGTAGTGGTGGTGGGTAGATAGAGACTGTTGTGTTGATGGGTAGATAGTGACTGTAGTGGTGGGGGGTAGATACTGACTATAGTGGTATTTGGTACATAGTGACTAGTGGTGGTGGGTAGATAGTGACTATAGTGGTGGTGGATAAATAGAGACTGTAGTGTTGGTGGGTAGATAGTGACTGTAGTGGTGGGGGGTAGATTCTGACTATAGTGGTGGTGGGTAGATAGAGGCTGTAGTGGTGGTGGGTAGATACTGACTGTAGTGGTGGTGGGTAGATAGAGGCTGTAGTGGTGGTCTGACTGTAGCAGTGGGGGTGTAGATACTGACTTTAGTGGTAGTGTGTAGATAGTGACTGTAGTGGTGGTGGGTAGTTAGCGACTGTAGTGGTGGTGGGTATATAGTGACTGTAGTGGTGGGGGGTAGATTCTGACTGTAGTGGTTGGGGGTAGATAGTGACTGTATTGGTGGGGGGTAGATAGTGACTGTAGCAGTGGGGGGTTAGATACTGACTATAGTGGGAGTGGGTATATAGTTACTGTAGTGGTGGGGGGTAGATACTGACTATAGTGGTATTGGGTAGATAGTGACTGTAGTGGTGGTGGGGTAGATAGTGACTGTAGGTGGTGGGGTGGCTGGGTGGGAGATAGTGACTGATAGTGGTATTGGGAAGATAGTGACTTTAGTGGTAGTGGGTAGATAGTGACTGTAGAGGTGGTGGGTAGATAGTGACTGTAGTGGTAGTGGGTAGATAGTGACTGTAGTGGTGGTGGGTAGATAGTGACTGTAGTGGTGGTGGGTAGATAGTGACTGTAGTGGTGGTGGGTAGATAGTGACAATAGTGGTATTGGGAAGATCGTGACTGTAGTGGTAGTGGGCAGATAGTGACTATAGTGGTATTGGGTAGATAGTGACTGTAGAGGTGGTGGGTAGATAGTGACTGTAGTGGTGGTGGGTAGATAGTGACTATAGTGGTATTGGGAAGATAGTGACTGTAGTGGTGGTGGGTAGATAGTGACTATAGTGGTATTGGGAAGATAGTGACTGTAGTGGTAGTGGGTAGATAGTGACAATAGTGGTGGTGGGTAGATAGTGACTGTAGTTTTGGTGGGTAGTTAGAGAATGTAGTGTTGGGGGCTAGATAGTGACTGTAGTTTTGGTGTGTAGATAGTGACTGCAGTTTTGGTGGGTAGATATTGACTGTAGTGGTAGTGGGTAGATAATGGCTGTAGTGGTGGGGGGTAAATAGTGGCTGTGGTGGTGGTGGGTAGATAGTGACTGTGGTGGTGGGGGTTAGATAGTGACTGTAGTGGTGGGGGTAGATACTGACTATAGTGGTGGGGGTAGATACTGACTGTAGTTTTGGTGGGTAGATAGTGACTGTAGTGGTGGGGGGTAGATACTGACTCTAGTGGTGGGGGGTAGATAGTGACTGTAGTGTTGGTGGGTAGATAGTGACTGTAGTGGTGGGGGGTAGATTCTGACTATAGTGGTGGTGGGTAGATAGAGGCTGTAGTGGTGGTGGGTAGATAGTGACTGTAGTGGTGGGGGGTAGATAGTGACTGTAGTGGTGGTGGGTAGATAGAGACTGTAGTGTTGGTGGGTAGATTCTGACTATAGTGGTGGTGGGTAGATAGTGACTATAGTGGTGTGGGGTAGATAGTGACTGTAGTGGTGGTGGGTAGATACTGACTATAGTGGTGGGGGGTAGATTCTGACTGTAGTGGTTGGGGGTAGATAGTTTCTGTAGTGGTGGTGGGTAGATAGTGACTGTAGCAGTGGGGGGGGTAGATACTGACTATAGTGGTAGTGGGTAGATAGTGACTGTAGTGGTGGTGGGTAGATAGTGACTATAGTGGTATTTGGTACATAGTGACTGTAGTGGTGGTGGGTAGATAGAGACTGTTGTGTTGATGGGTAGATAGTGACTGTAGTGGTGGGGGGGTAGATACTGACTATAGTGGTATTTGGTACATAGTGACTGTAGTGGTGGTGGGTAGATAGTGACTATAGTGGTGGTGGGTAGATAGTGACAGTATTGGTGGTGGGTAGATAGTGACTATAGTGGTATTGGGAAGATAGTGACTGTAGTGGTAGTGGGTAGATAGTGACTGTAGAGGTGGTGGGTAGATATTGACTGTATTGGTGGTGGGTAGATAGTGACTATAGTGGTATTGGGAAGATAGTGACTGTAGTGGTAGTGGGTAGATAGTGACTGTAGAGGTGGTGGGTAGATAGTGACTGTAGTGGTAGTGGGTAGATAGTGACTGTAGTGGTGGTGGGTAGATAGTGACTGTAGTGGTGGTGGGTAGATAGTGACTGTAGTGGGGGTGGGTAGATAGTGACAATAGTGGTATTGGGAAGATTGTGACTGTAGTGGTATTGGGTAGATAGTGACTGTAGAGGTGGTGGGTAGATAGTGACTGTAGTGGTGGTGGGTAGATAGTGACTATAGTGGTATTGGGAAGATAGTGACTGTAGTGGTGGTGGGTAGATAATGGCTGTAGTGGTGTGGGGTAGATAGTGACTGTAGTGGTGGTGGGTAGATACTGACTATAGTGGTGGGGGTAGATTCTGACTGTAGTGGTTGGGGGTAGATAGTGACTGCAGTGGTGGTGGGTAGATAGTGACTGTAGCAGTGGGGGTGTAGATACTGACTATAGTGGTGGTGGGTAGATAGTGACTATAGTGGTATTTGGTACATAGTGACTGTAGTGGTGGTGGGTAGATAGAGACTGTTGTGTTGATGGGTAGATAGTGACTGTAGTGGTGGGGGGTAGATACTGACTATAGTGGTATTTGGTACATAGTGACTAGTGGTGGTGGGTAGATAGTGACTATAGTGGTGGTGGATAAATAGAGACTGTAGTGTTGGTGGGTAGATAGTGACTGTAGTGGTGGGGGGTAGATTCTGACTATAGTGGTGGTGGGTAGATAGAGGCTGTAGTGGTGGTGGGTAGATACTGACTGTAGTGGTGGTGGGTAGATAGAGGCTGTAGTGGTGGTGGGTAGATAGAGACTGTAGTGTTGGTGGGTAGATAGTGACTGTAGTGGTGGGGGGTAGATAGAGACTGTAGTGGTGGTGGGTAGATAGAGACTGTAGTGTTGGTGGGTAGATAGTGACTGTAGTGGTGGGGGGTAGATTCTGACTATAGTGGTGGTGGGTAGATAGAGGCTGTAGTGGTTGTCTGTAGATTCTGACTGTAGTGGTTCGGGGAAGACAGTGACTGTAGTGGTGGTGGGTTGATAGTGACAATAGTGGTATTGGGAAGATAGTGACTGTAGTGGTAGTGGGCAGATAGTGACTATAGTGTTTTTGGGTAGATAGTGACTGTAGAGGTGGTGGGTAGATAGTGACTGTAGTGGTGGTGGGTAGATAGTGACTATAGTGGTATTGGGAAGATAGTGACTATAGTGGTATTGGGTAGATAGTGACTGTAGTTTTGGTGGGTAGATAGTGACTGTAGTTTTGGTGGGTAGATAGTGACTGTAGTGGTGGGGGGTAGATAGTGACTGTAGTGGTGGGGGGTAGATACTGACTGTAGTGGTAGTTGGTAGATAATGGCTGTAGTGGTGGGGGGTTGATAGTGGCTGTGGTGGTGGTGGCTAGATAGTGACTGTAGTGGTGGGGGTAGATACTGACTATAGTGGTGGGGGTAGATACTGACTGTAGTTTTGGTGGGTAGATAGTGACTGTAGTGGTGGGAGGTAGATACTGACTGTAGTGGTGGGGGTAGATACTGACTGTAGTGGTGGGGGGTAGATACTGACTGTAGTGGTGGTTGGTAGATAGTGGCTGTAGTGGTTGTGGGTAGATAGTGGCTGTAGTGGTGGTGGGTAGATAGTGGCTGTAGTGGTGGTGGGTAGATATTTACTGTATTGGTGGGGGTAGATACTGACTGTGGTGGTGGTGGTTAGATAGTGACTGTGGTGGTAGTGGGTATATAGTGACTGTAGTGGTGGGGGGTAGATTCTGACTGTAGTGGTTGGGGGTAGATAGTGACTGTAGTGGTGGTGGGTAGATAGTGACTGTTGCAGTGGGGGGGTAGATACTGACTATAGTGGTGGTGGGTAGATAGTGACTGTAGTGGTGGTGGGTAGATAGTGACTGTAGTGGTGGTGGGTAGAGAGTGACTATAGTGGTATTGGGAAGATAGTGACTGTAGTGGTGGTGGGGAGATACTGACTATAGTGTTAGTGGGTAGATAGTGACTGTAGTGGTGGGGGGTAGATAGTAGCTGTAGTGGTGGTTGGTAGATAGTGACTGTAGTGGTGGGGGGTAGATACTGACTATAGTGGTAGTGGGTATATAGTTACTGTAGTGGTGGGGGGTAGATACTGACTATAGTGGTATTGGGAAGATAGTGACTGTAGTGGTGGGGGGTAGATAGTGACTGTAGTGGTGGTGGGTAGATAGTGACTGTAGCAGTGGGGGGTTAGATACTGACTATAGTGGTAGTGGGTATATAGTTACTGTAGTGGTGGGGGGTAGATACTGACTATAGTGGTATTGGGAAGATAGTGACTGTAGTGGTGGTGGGTAGATACTGACTGTCGTGGTGGAGTGTAGATTCTGACTGTAGTGGTGGTGGGTAGATTCTGACTATAGTGGTGGTGGGTAGATTGAGGCTGTAGTGGTGGTGGGTAGTTAGTGACTGTAGTGGTGGTGGGTAGATAGTGACTGTAGCAGTGGGGGTGTAGATACTGACTATAGTGGTAGTGGGTAGATAGTGACTGTAGTGGTGGTGGGTAGTTAGTGACTGTAGTGGTGGTGGGTAGATAGTGACTGTAGCAGTGGGGGTGTAGATACTGACTATAAGGGTAGTGGATAGATAGTGACTGTAGTGGTGGTGGGTAGATAGTGACTATAGTGGTATTGGGAAGATAGTGACTGTAGTGGTGGTGGGTAGATAGTGACTATAGTGGTATTGGGTAGATAGTGACTGTAGTGGTGGTGGGTAGATAGTGACTGTAGTGGTGGGGGTAGATAGTGACTGTAGTGGTGGTGGGTAGATAGAGACTGTAGTGTTGATGGGTAGATAGTGACTGTAGTGGTAGGGTGGTAGATACTGACTATAGTGGTTTTGGGTAGATAGTGACTGTAGTGTTGGTGGGTAGATAGTGACTGTAGTGGTTGGGGGTAGATAGAGACTGTAGTGTTGATGGGTAGATAGTGACTGTAGTGTTGGTGGGTAGATAGTGACTGTAGTGTTGGTGGGTAGATAGTGACTGTAGTGGTGGTGGGTAGATAGAGACTGTAGTGTTGGTGGGTAGATAGTGACTGTAGTGGTGGGGGGTAGATTCTGACTATAGTGGTGGTGGGTAGATAGTGACTGTAGTGGTGGTGGGTAGATTCTGACTGTAGTGGTTGGGGGTAGATAGTGACTGTAGTGGTAGGGGGTAGATACTGACTATAGTGGTTGTGGGTAGATAGTGACTGTAGTGGTGGTGGGTAGTTAGTGACTGTAGTGGTGGTGGGTAGATAGTGACTGTAGCAGTGGGGGTGTAGATACTGACTATAGTGGTAGTGGGTAGATAGTGACTATAGTGGTGGTGGGTAGATAGTGACTATAGTGGTATTGGGAAGATAGTGACTGTAGAGGTGGTGGGTAGATATTGACTGTATTGGTGGTGGGTAGATAGTGACTATAGTGGTATTGGGAAGATAGTGACTGTAGTGGTGGTGGGTAGATAGTGACTGTAGTGGTGGTGGGTAGATAGTGACTGTAGTGGTGGTGGGTAGATAGTGACTGTAGCAGTGGGGGGGGTAGATACTGACTATAGTGGTAGTGGGTAGATAGTGACTGTAGTGGTGGTGGGTAGATAGTGACTATAGTGGTATTTGGTACATAGTGACTGTAGTGGTGGTGGGTAGATAGAGACTGTTGTGTTGATGGGTAGATAGTGACTGTAGTGGTGGGGGGGTAGATACTGACTATAGTGGTATTTGGTACATAGTGACTGTAGTGGTGGTGGGTAGATAGTGACTATAGTGGTGGTGGGTAGATAGTGACAGTATTGGTGGTGGGTAGATAGTGACTATAGTGGTATTGGGAAGATAGTGACTGTAGTGGTAGTGGGTAGATAGTGACTGTAGAGGTGGTGGGTAGATATTGACTGTATTGGTGGTGGGTAGATAGTGACTATAGTGGTATTGGGAAGATAGTGACTGTAGTGGTAGTGGGTAGATAGTGACTGTAGAGGTGGTGGGTAGATAGTGACTGTAGTGGTAGTGGGTAGATAGTGACTGTAGTGGTGGTGGGTAGATAGTGACTGTAGTGGTGGTGGGTAGATAGTGACTGTAGTGGGGGTGGGTAGATAGTGACAATAGTGGTATTGGGAAGATCGTGACTGTAGTGGTATTGGGTAGATAGTGACTGTAGTGGTATTGGGTAGATAGTGACTGTAGTGGTGGTGGGTAGATAGTGACTATAGTGGTATTGGGAAGATAGTGACTGTAGTGGTAGTGGGTAGATAATGGCTGTAGTGGTGTGGGGTAGATAGTGACTGTAGTGGTGGTGGGTAGATACTGACTATAGTGGTGGGGGTAGATTCTGACTGTAGTGGTTGGTGGGTAGATAGTGACTATAGTGGTATTTGGTACATAGTGACTGTAGTGGTGGTGGGTAGATAGAGACTGTTGTGTTGATGGGTAGATAGTGACTGTAGTGGTGGGGGGTAGATACTGACTATAGTGGTATTTGGTACATAGTGACTAGTGGTGGTGGGTAGATAGTGACTGTAGTGGTGGTGGGTAGATAGTGACTGTAGTGGTGGGGGGTAGATTCTGACTATAGTGGTGGTGGGTAGATAGAGGCTGTAGTGGTGGTGGGTAGATACTGACTGTAGTGGTGGTGGGTAGATAGAGGCTGTAGTGGTGGTGGGTAGATAGAGACTGTAGTGTTGGTGGGTAGATAGTGACTGTAGCAGTGGGGGTGTAGATACTGACTATAGTGGTGGTGGGTAGATAGTGACTATAGTGGTATTTGGTACATAGTGACTGTAGTGGTGGTGGGTAGATAGAGACTGTTGTGTTGATGGGTAGATAGTGACTGTAGTGGTGGGGGGTAGATACTGACTATAGTGGTATTTGGTACATAGTGACTAGTGGTGGTGGGTAGATAGTGACTATAGTGGTGGTGGATAAATAGAGACTGTAGTGTTGGTGGGTAGATAGTGACTGTAGTGGTGGGGGGTAGATTCTGACTATAGTGGTGGTGGGTAGATAGAGGCTGTAGTGGTGGTGGGTAGATACTGACTGTAGTGGTGGTGGGTAGATAGAGGCTGTAGTGGTGGTGGGTAGATAGAGACTGTAGTGTTGGTGGGTAGATAGTGACTGTAGTGGTGGGGGGTAGATTCTGACTATAGTGGTGGTGGGTAGATAGAGGCTGTAGTGGTGGTGGGTAGATACTGACTGTAGTGGTGGTGGGTAGATTCTGACTATAATGGTGGTGGGTAGATAGAGGCTGTAGTGGTGGTGGGTAGATAGAGACTGTAGTGTTGGTGGGTAGATAGTGACTGTAGTGGTGGGGGGTAGATAGAGACTGTAGTGGTGGTGGGTAGATAGTGATTGTAGTGTTGGTGGGTAGATAGTGACTGTAGTGGTGGGGGGTAGATTCTGACTATAGTGGTGGTGGGTAGATAGAGGCTGTAGTGGTTGTCTGTAGATTCTGACTGTAGTGGTTCGGGGAAGACAGTGACTGTAGTGGTGGTGGGTTGATAGTGACAATAGTGGTATTGGGAAGATAGTGACTGTAGTGGTAGTGGGCAGATAGTGACTATAGTGTTTTTGGGTAGATAGTGACTGTAGAGGTGGTGGGTAGATAGTGACTGTAGTGGTGGTGGGTAGATAGTGACTATAGTGGTATTGGGAAGATAGTGACTATAGTGGTATTGGGTAGATAGTGACTGTAGTTTTGGTGGGTAGATAGTGACTGTAGTTTTGGTGGGTAGATAGTGACTGTAGTGGTGGGGGGTAGATAGTGACTGTAGTGGTGGGGGGTAGATACTGACTGTAGTGGTAGTTGGTAGATAATGGCTGTAGTGGTGGGGGGTTGATAGTGGCTGTGGTGGTGGTGGCTAGATAGTGACTGTAGTGGTGGGGGTAGATACTGACTATAGTGGTGGGGGTAGATACTGACTGTAGTTTTGGTGGGTAGATAGTGACTGTAGTGGTGGGAGGTAGATACTGACTGTAGTGGTGGGGGTAGATACTGACTGTAGTGGTGGGGGGTAGATACTGACTGTAGTGAAGGTTGGTAGATAGTGGCTGTAGTGGTTGTGGGTAGATAGTGGCTGTAGTGGTGGTGGGTAGATAGTGGCTGTAGTGGTGGTGGGTAGATATTTACTGTATTGGTGGGGGTAGATACTGACTGTAGTGGTGGTGGTTAGATAGTGACTGTGGTGGTAGTGGGTATATAGTGACTGTAGTGGTGGGGGGTAGATTCTGACTGTAGTGGTTGGGGGTAGATAGTGACTGTAGTGGTGGTGGGTAGATAGTGACTGTTGCAGTGGGGGGGTAGATACTGACTATAGTGGTGGTGGGTAGATAGTGACTGTAGTGGTGGTGGGTAGATAGTGACTGTAGTGGTGGTGGGTAGAGAGTGACTATAGTGGTATTGGGAAGATAGTGACTGTAGTGGTGGTGGGGAGATACTGACTATAGTGTTAGTGGGTAGATAGTGACTGTAGTGGTGGGGGGTAGATAGTAGCTGTAGTGGTGGTTGGTAGATAGTGACTGTAGTGGTGGGGGGTAGATACTGACTATAGTGGTAGTGGGTATATAGTTACTGTAGTGGTGGGGGGTAGATACTGACTATAGTGGTATTGGGAAGATAGTGACTGTAGTGGTGGGGGGTAGATAGTGACTGTAGTGGTGGTGGGTAGATAGTGACTGTAGCAGTGGGGGGTTAGATACTGACTATAGTGGTAGTGGGTATATAGTTACTGTAGTGGTGGGGGGTAGATACTGACTATAGTGGTATTGGGAAGATAGTGACTGTAGTGGTGGTGGGTAGATACTGACTGTCGTGGTGGAGTGTAGATTCTGACTGTAGTGGTGGTGGGTAGATTCTGACTATAGTGGTGGTGGGTAGATTGAGGCTGTAGTGGTGGTGGGTAGTTAGTGACTGTAGTGGTGGTGGGTAGATAGTGACTGTAGCAGTGGGGGTGTAGATACTGACTATAGTGGTAGTGGGTAGATAGTGACTGTAGTGGTGGTGGGTAGTTAGTGACTGTAGTGGTGGTGGGTAGATAGTGACTGTAGCAGTGGGGGTGTAGATACTGACTATAAGGGTAGTGGATAGATAGTGACTGTAGTGGTGGTGGGTAGATAGTGACTATAGTGGTATTGGGAAGATAGTGACTGTAGTGGTGGTGGGTAGATAGTGACTATAGTGGTATTGGGTAGATAGTGACTGTAGTGGTGGTGGGTAGATAGTGACTGTAGTGGTGGTGGGTAGATAGAGACTGTAGTGTTGATGGGTAGATAGTGACTGTAGTGGTAGGGTGGTAGATACTGACTATAGTGGTTTTGGGTAGATAGTGACTGTAGTGTTGGTGGGTAGATAGTGACTGTAGTGGTTGGGGGTAGATAGAGACTGTAGTGTTGATGGGTAGATAGTGACTGTAGTGTTGGTGGGTAGATAGTGACTGTAGTGTTGGTGGGTAGATAGTGACTGTAGTGGTGGTGGGTAGATAGAGACTGTAGTGTTGGTGGGTAGATAGTGACTGTAGTGGTGGGGGGTAGATTCTGACTATAGTGGTGGTGGGTAGATAGTGACTGTAGTGGTGGTGGGTAGATTCTGACTATAGTGGTTGGGGGTAGATAGTGACTGTAGCAGTGGGGGTGTAGATACTGACTATAGTGGTAGTGGGTAGATAGTGACTGTAGTGGTGGTGGGTAGTTAGTGACTGTAGTGGTGGTGGGTAGATAGTGACTGTAGCAGTGGGGGTGTAGATACTGACTATAGTGGTAGTGGGTAGATAGTGACTATAGTGGTGGTGGGTAGATAGTGACTATAGTGGTATTGGGAAGATAGTGACTGTAGTGGTAGTGGGTAGATAGTGACTGTAGAGGTGGTGGGTAGATATTGACTGTATTGGTGGTGGGTAGATAGTGACTATAGTGGTATTGGGAAGATAGTGACTGTAGTGGTAGTGGGTAGATAGTGACTGTAGAGGTGGTGGGTAGATAGTGACTGTAGTGGTAGTGGGTAGATAATGACTGTAGTGGTGGTGGGTAGATAGTGACTGTAGTGGTGGTGGGTAGATAGTGACTGTAGTGGTGGTGGGTAGATAGTGACAATAGTGGTATTGGGAAGATCGTGACTGTAGTGGTAGTGGGCAGATAGTGACTATAGTGGTATTGGGTAGATAGTGACTGTAGAGGTGGTGGGTAGATAGAGACTGTAGTGTTGGTGGGTAGATAGTGACTGTAGTGGTGGGGGGTAGATTCTGACTATAGTGGTGGTGGGTAGATAGTGACTGTAGTGGTGGTGGGTAGATTCTGACTATAGTGGTTGGGGGTAGATAGTGACTGTAGCAGTGGGGGTGTAGATACTGACTATAGTGGTAGTGGGTAGATAGTGACTGTAGTGGTGGTGGGTAGTTAGTGACTGTAGTGGTGGTGGGTAGATAGTGACTGTAGCAGTGGGGGTGTAGATACTGACTATAGTGGTAGTGGGTAGATAGTGACTATAGTGGTGGTGGGTAGATAGTGACTATAGTGGTATTGGGAAGATAGTGACTGTAGTGGTAGTGGGTAGATAGTGACTGTAGAGGTGGTGGGTAGATATTGACTGTATTGGTGGTGGGTAGATAGTGACTATAGTGGTATTGGGAAGATAGTGACTGTAGTGGTAGTGGGTAGATAGTGACTGTAGAGGTGGTGGGTAGATAGTGACTTTAGTGGTAGTGGGTAGATAGTGACTGTAGTGGTGGTGGGTAGATAGTGACTGTAGTGGTGGTGGGTAGATAGTGACTGTAGTGGTGGTGGGTAGATAGTGACAATAGTGGTATTGGGAAGATCGTGACTGTAGTGGTAGTGGGCAGATAGTGACTATAGTGGTATTGGGTAGATAGTGACTGTAGAGGTGGTGGGTAGATAGTGACTGTAGTGGTGGTGGGTAGATAGTAACTATAGTGGTGGTGGGTAGATAGAGACTGTAGTGTTGATGGGTAGATAGTGACTGTAGTGGTAGGGTGGTAGATACTGACTATAGTGGTTTTGGGTAGATAGTGACTGTAGTGTTGGTGGGTAGATAGTGACTGTAGCAGTGGGGGTGTAGATACTGACTATAAGGGTAGTGGATAGATAGTGACTGTAGTGGTGGTGGGTAGATAGTGACTATAGTGGTATTGGGAAGATAGTGACTGTAGTGGTGGTGGGTAGATAGTGACTGTAGTGGTGGTGGGTAGATAGAGACTGTAGTGTTGATGGGTAGATAGTGACTGTAGTGGTAGGGTGGTAGATACTGACTATAGTGGTGGTGGGTAGATAGAGGCTGTAGTGGTGGTGGGTAGATAGAGACTGTAGTGTTGGTGGGTAGATAGTGACTGTAGTGGTGGGGGGTAGATTCTGACTATAGTGGTGGTGTGTAGATAGAGGCTGTAGTGGTTTGGGGTAGATTCTGACTGTAGTGGTTGGGTGTAGATAATGACTGTAGTGGTAGTGGGCAGATAGTGACTATAGTGTTTTTGGGTAGATAGTGACTGTAGAGGTGGTGGGTAGATAGTGACTGTAGTGGTGGTGGGTAGATAGTGACTATAGTGGTATTGGGAAGATAGTGACTATAGTGGTATTGGGTAGATAGTGACTGTAGTTTTGGTGGGTAGATAGTGACTGTAGTTTTGGTGGGTAGATAGTGACTGTAGTGGTGGGGGGTAGATTCTGACTATAGTGGTGGTGGGTAGATAGAGGCTGTAGTGGTGGTGGGTAGATACTGACTGTAGTGGTGGTGGGTAGATTCTGACTATAGTGGTGGTGGGTAGATAGAGGCTGTAGTGGTGGTGGGTAGATACTGACTGTAGTGGTGGTGGGTAGATTCTGACTATAGTGGTGGTGGGTAGATAGAGGCTGTAGTGGTGGTGGGTAGATAGAGACTGTAGTGTTGGTGGGTAGATAGTGACTGTAGTGGTGGGGGGTAGATTCTGACTATAGTGGTGGTGGGTAGATAGAGGCTGTAGTGGTGGTGGGTAGATACTGACTGTAGTGGTGGTGGGTAGATTCTGACTATAGTGGTGGTGGGTAGATAGAGGCTGTAGTGGTGGTGGGTAGATACTGACTGTAGTGGTGGTGGGTAGATAGAGGCTGTAGTGGTGGTGGGTAGATAGAGACTGTAGTGTTGGTGGGTAGATAGTGACTGTAGTGGTGGTGGGTAGATAGAGACTGTAGTGTTGGTGGGTAGATAGTGACTGTAGTGGTGGGGGGTAGATTCTGACTATAGTGGTGGTGGGTAGATAGAGGCTGTAGTGGTTGTCTGTAGATTCTGACTGTAGTGGTTCGGGGAAGACAGTGACTGTAGTGGTGGTGGGTTGATAGTGACAATAGTGGTATTGGGAAGATAGTGACTGTAGTGGTAGTGGGCAGATAGTGACTATAGTGGTATTGGGTAGATAGTGACTGTAGAGGTGGTGGGTAGATAGTGACTGTAGTGGTGGTGGGTAGATAGTGACTATAGTGGTATTGGGAAGATAGTGACTATAGTGGTATTGGGTAGATAGTGACTGTAGTTTTGGTGGGTAGATAGTGACTGTAGTTTTGGTGGGTAGATAGTGACTGTAGTGGTGGGGGGTAGATAGTGACTGTAGTGGTGGGGGGTAGATACTGACTGTAGTGGTAGTTGGTAGATAATGGCTGTAGTGGTGGGGGGTTGATAGTGGCTGTGGTGGTGGTGGCTAGATAGTGACTGTAGTGGTGGGGGTAGATACTGTCTATAGTGGTGGGGGTAGATACTGACTGTAGTTTTGGTGGGTAGATAGTGACTGTAGTGGTGGGAGGTAGATACTGACTGTAGTGGTGGGGGTAGATACTGACTGTAGTGGTGGGGGGTAGATACTGACTGTAGTGGTGGTTGGTAGATAGTGGCTGTAGTGGTTGTGGGTAGATAGTGGCTGTAGTGGTGGTGGGTAGATAGTGGCTGTAGTGGTGGTGGGTAGATATTTACTGTATTGGTGGGGGTAGATACTGACTGTAGTGGTGGTGGTTAGATAGTGACTGTGGTGGTAGTGGGTATATAGTGACTGTAGTGGTGGGGGGTAGATTCTGACTGTAGTGGTTGGGGGTAGATAGTGACTGTAGTGGTGGTGGGTAGATAGTGACTGTTGCAGTGGGGGGGTAGATACTGACTATAGTGGTATTGGGTAGATAGTGACTGTAGTGGTGGTGGGTAGATAGTGACTGTAGTGGTGGTGGGTAGATAGTGACTATAGTGGTATTGGGAAGATAGTGACTGTAGTGGTGGTGGGGAGATACTGACTATAGTGTTAGTGGGTAGATAGTGACTGTAGTGGTGGGGGGTAGATAGTAGCTGTAGTGGTGGTTGGTAGATAGTGACTGTAGTGGTGGGGGGTAGATAGTGACTGTAGCAGTGGGGGGTTAGATACTGACTATAGTGGTAGTGGGTATATAGTTACTGTAGTGGTGGGGGGTAGATACTGACTATAGTGGTATTGGGAAGATAGTGACTGTAGTGGTGGTGGGTAGATACTGACTGTCGTGGTGGAGTGTAGATTCTGACTGTAGTGGTGGTGGGTAGATTCTGACTATAGTGGTGGTGGGTAGATTGAGGCTGTAGTGGTGGTGGGTAGTTAGTGACTGTAGTGGTGGTGGGTAGATAGTGACTGTAGCAGTGGGGGTGTAGATACTGACTATAGTGGTAGTGGGTAGATAGTGACTGTAGTGGTGGTGGGTGGTTAGTGACTGTAGTGGTGGTGGGTAGATAGTGACTGTAGCAGTGGGGGTGTAGATACTGACTATAAGGGTAGTGGATAGATAGTGACTGTAGTGGTGGTGGGTAGATAGTGACTATAGTGGTATTGGGAAGATAGTGACTGTAGTGGTGGTGGGTAGATAGTGACTATAGTGGTATTGGGTAGATAGTGACTGTAGTGGTGGTGGGTAGATAGTGACTGTAGTGGTGGTGGGTAGATAGAGACTGTAGTGTTGATGGGTAGATAGTGACTGTAGTGGTAGGGTGGTAGATACTGACTATAGTGGTTTTGGGTAGATAGTGACTGTAGTGTTGGTGGGTAGATAGTGACTGTAGTGTTGATGGGTAGATAGTGACTGTAGTGTTGGTGGGTAGATAGTGACTGTAGTGGTGGTGGGTAGATAGAGACTGTAGTGTTGGTGGGTAGATAGTGACTGTAGTGGTGGGGGGTAGATTCTGACTATAGTGGTGGTGGGTAGATAGTGACTGTAGTGGTGGTGGGTAGATTCTGACTATAGTGGTTGGGGGTAGATAGTGACTGTAGCAGTGGGGGTGTAGATACTGACTATAGTGGTAGTGGGTAGATAGTGACTGTAGTGGTGGTGGGTAGTTAGTGACTGTAGTGGTGGTGGGTAGATAGTGACTGTAGCAGTGGGGGTGTAGATACTGACTATAGTGGTAGTGGGTAGATAGTGACTATAGTGGTGGTGGGTAGATAGTGACTATAGTGGTATTGGGAAGATAGTGACTGTAGTGGTAGTGGGTAGATAGTGACTGTAGAGGTGGTGGGTAGATATTGACTGTATTGGTGGTGGGTAGATAGTGACTATAGTGGTATTGGGAAGATAGTGACTGTAGTGGTAGTGGGTAGATAGTGACTGTAGAGGTGGTGGGTAGATAGTGACTGTAGTGGTAGTGGGTAGATAATGACTGTAGTGGTGGTGGGTAGATAGTGACTGTAGTGGTGGTGGGTAGATAGTGACTGTAGTGGTGGTGGGTAGATAGTGACAATAGTGGTATTGGGAAGATCGTGACTGTAGTGGTAGTGGGCAGATAGTGACTATAGTGGTATTGGGTAGATAGTGACTGTAGAGGTGGTGGGTAGATAGAGACTGTAGTGTTGGTGGGTAGATAGTGACTGTAGTGCTGGGGGGTAGATTCTGACTATAGTGGTGGTGGGTAGATAGTGACTGTAGTGGTGGTGGGTAGATTCTGACTATAGTGGTTGGGGGTAGATAGTGACTGTAGCAGTGGGGGTGTAGATACTGACTATAGTGGTAGTGGGTAGATAGTGACTGTAGTGGTGGTGGGTAGTTAGTGACTGTAGTGGTGGTGGGTAGATAGTGACTGTAGCAGTGGGGGTGTAGATACTGACTATAGTGGTAGTGGGTAGATAGTGACTATAGTGGTATTGGGAAGATAGTGACTGTAGTGGTAGTGGGTAGATAGTGACTGTAGAGGTGGTGGGTAGATATTGACTGTATTGGTGGTGGGTAGATAGTGACTATAGTGGTATTGGGAAGATAGTGACTGTAGTGGTAGTGGGTAGATAGTGACTGTAGTGGTGGTGGGTAGATAGTGACTGTAGTGGTCGTGGGTAGATAGTGACTGTAGTGGTGGTGGGTAGATAGTGACAATAGTGGTATTGGGAAGATCGTGACTGTAGTGGTAGTGGGCAGATAGTGACTATAGTGGTATTGGGTAGATAGTGACTGTAGAGGTGGTGGGTAGATAGAGACTGTAGTGTTGGTGGGTAGATAGTGACTGTAGTGGTGGGGGGAAGATTCTGACTATAGTGGTGGTGGGTAGATAGTGACTGTAGTGGTGGTGGGTAGATTCTGACTATAGTGGTTGGGGGTAGATAGTGACTGTAGCAGTGGGGGTGTAGATACTGACTATAGTGGTAGTGGGTAGATAGTGACTGTAGTGGTGGTGGGTAGTTAGTGACTGTAGTGGTGGTGGGTAGATAGTGACTGTAGCAGTGGGGGTGTAGATACTGACTATAGTGGTAGTGGGTAGATAGTGACTATAGTGGTGGTGGGTAGATAGTGACTATAGTGGTATTGGGAAGATAGTGACTGTAGTGGTAGTGGGTAGATAGTGACTGTAGAGGTGGTGGGTAGATATTTACTGTATTGGTGGTGGGTAGATAGTGACTATAGTGGTATTGGGAAGATAGTGACTGTAGTGGTAGTGGGTAGATAGTGACTGTAGAGGTGGTGGGTAGATAGTGACTGTAGTGGTAGTGGGTAGATAGTGACTGTAGTGGTGGTGGGTAGATAGTGACTGTAGTGGTGGTGGGTTGATAGTGACTGTAGTGGTGGTGAGTAGATAGTGACAATAGTGGTATTGGGAAGATCGTGACTGTAGTGTTAGTGGGCAGATAGTGACTATAGTGGTATTGGGTAGATAGAGACTGTAGTGTTGGTGGGTAGATAGTGACTGTAGTGGTGGGGGGTAGATTCTGACTATAGTGGTGGTGGGTAGATAGTGACTGTAGTGGTGGTGGGTAGATTCTGACTATAGTGGTTGGGGGTAGATAGTGACTGTAGCAGTGGGGGTGTAGATACTGACTATAGTGGTAGTGGGTAGATAGTGACTGTAGTGGTGGTGGGTAGTTAGTGACTGTAGTGGTGGTGGGTAGATAGTGACTGTAGCAGTGGGGGTGTAGATACTGACTATAGTGGTAGTGGGTAGATAGTGACTATAGTGGTGGTGGGTAGATAGTGACTATAGTGGTATTGGGAAGATAGTGACTGTAGTGGTAGTGGGTAGATAGTGACTGTAGAGGTGGTGGGTAGATATTTACTGTATTGGTGGTGGGTAGATAGTGACTATAGTGGTATTGGGAAGATAGTGACTGTAGTGGTAGTGGGTAGATAGTGACTGTAGAGGTGGTGGGTAGATAGTGACTGTAGTGGTAGTGGGTAGATAGTGACTGTAGTGGTGGTGGGTAGATAGTGACTGTAGTGGTGGTGGGTTGATAGTGACTGTAGTGGTGGTGAGTAGATAGTGACAATAGTGGTATTGGGAAGATCGTGACTGTAGTGTTAGTGGGCAGATAGTGACTATAGTGGTATTGGGTAGATAGTGACTGTAGAGGTGGTGGGTAGATAGTGACTGTAGTGGTGGTGGGTAGATAGTAACTATAGTGGTGGTGGGTAGATAGAGACTGTAGTGTTGATGGTGAGTAGATAGTGACAATAGTGGTATTGGGAAGATCGTGACTGTAGTGTTAGTGGGCAGATAGTGACTGTAGAGGTGGTGGGTAGATAGTGACTGTAGTGGTGGTGGGTAGATAGTAACTATAGTGGTGGTGGGTAGATAGAGACTGTAGTGTTGATGGGTAGATAGTGACTGTAGTGGTAGGGTGGTAGATACTGACTATAGTGGTTTTGGTAGATAGTGACTGTAGTGTTGGTGGGTAGATAGTGACTGTTGGTGGGTAGATAGTGACTGTAGTGGTAGTGGGTAGATAGTGACTGTAGTGGTAGTGGGTAGATAGTGACTGTAGAGGTGGTGGGTAGATAGTGACTGTAGTGGTGGTGGGTAGATAGTAACTATAGTGGTGGTGGGTAGATAGAGACTGTAGTGTTGATGGGTAGATAGTGACTGTAGTGGTAGGGTGGTAGATACTGACTATAGTGGTTTTGGGTAGATAGTGACTGTAGTGTTGGTGGGTAGATAGTGACTGTAGCAGTGGGGGTGTAGATACTGACTATAAGGGTAGTGGATAGATAGTGACTGTAGTGGTGGTGGGTAGATAGTGACTATAGTGGTATTGGGAAGATAGTGACTGTAGTGGTGGTGGGTAGATAGTGACTGTAGTGGTGGTGGGTAGATAGAGACTGTAGTGTTGATGGGTAGATAGTGACTGTAGTGGTAGGGTGGTAGATACTGACTATAGTGGGTTTGGGTAGATAGTGACTGTAGTGTTGGTGGGTAGATAGTGACTGTAGTGGTTGGGGGTAGATAGAGACTGTAGTGTTGATGGGTAGATAGTGACTGTAGTGGTGGGGGGAAGATAGTGACTGTAGTGGTGGTGGGTAGATAGAGACTGTAGTGTTGGTGGGTAGATAGTGACTGTAGTGGTGGGGGGTAGATTCTGACTATAGTGGTGGTGGGTAGATAGTGACTGTAGTGGTGTGGGGTAGATAGTGACTGTAGTGGTGGTGGGTAGATTCTGACTATAGTGGTTGGGGGTAGATAGTGACTGTAGCAGTGGGGGTGTAGATACTGACTATAGTGGTAGTGGGTAGATAGTGACTGTAGTGGTGGTGGGTAGTTAGTGACTGTAGTGGTGGTGGGTAGATAGTGACTGTAGCAGTGGGGGTGTAGATACTGACTATAGTGGTAGTGGGTAGATAGTGACTATAGTGGTGGTGGGTAGATAGTGACTATAGTGGTATTGGGAAGATAGTGACTGTAGTGGTAGTGGGTAGATAGTGACTGTAGAGGTGGTGGGTAGATATTGACTGTATTGGTGGTGGGTAGATAGTGACTATAGTGGTATTGGGAAGATAGTGACTGTAGTGGTAGTGGGTAGATAGTGACTGTAGTGGTGGGGGGTAGATAGTGACTGTAGCAGTGGAGGGTTAGATACTGACTACAGTGGTAGTGGGTATATAGTTACTGTAGTGGTGGGGGGTAGATACTGACTATAGTGGTATTGGGTAGATAGTGACTGTAGTGGTGGTGTGTAGATAGTGACTGTATTGGTGGTGGGTAGATAGTGACTATAGTGGTATTGGGTAGATAGTGACTGTAGTGGTGGTGGGTAGATACTGACTATAGTGGTGGTGGGTAGATTCTGACTGTAGTGGTGGTGGGTAGATTCTGACTATAGTGGTGGTGGGTAGATTGAGGCTGTAGTGGTGGTGGGTAGTTAGTGACTGTAGTGGTGGTGGGTAGATAGTGACTGTAGCAGTGGGGGTGTAGATACTGACTATAGTGGTAGTGGGTAGATAGTGACTGTAGTGGTGGTGGGTAGTTAGTGACTGTAGTGGTGGTGGGTAGATAGTGACTGTAGCAGTGGGGGTGTAGATACTGACTATAAGGGTAGTGGATAGATAGTGACTGTAGTGGTGGTGGGTAGATAGTGACTATAGTGGTATTGGGAAGATAGTGACTGTAGTGGTGGTGGGTAGATAGTGACTATAGTGGTATTGGGAAGATAGTGACTGTAGTGGTAGTGGGTAGATAGTGACAATAGTGGTGGTGGGTAGATAGTGACTGTTGTTTTGGTGGGTAGTTAGAGAATGTAGTGTTGGGGGCTAGATAGTGACTGTAGTTTTGGTGGGTAGATTGTGACTGTAGTGGTAGTGGGTAGATAATGGCTGTAGTGGTGGGGGGTAAATAGTGGCTGTGGTGGTGGTGGGTAGATAGTGACTGTGGTGGTGGGGGTTAGATAGTGACTGTAGTGGTGGGGGTAGATACTGACTATAGTGGTGGGGGTAGATATTGACTTTAGTTTTGGTGGGTAGATAGTGACTGTAGTGGTGGGGGGTAGATACTGACTCTAGTGTTGGGGGGTAGATAGTGACTGTAGTGTTGGTGGGTAGATAGTGACTGTAGTGGTGGGGGTTAGATTCTGACTATAGTGGTGGTGGGTAGATAGAGGCTGTAGTGGTGGTGGGTAGATAGTGACTGTAGTGTGTGGTGGGGTAGATTCTGACTATAGTGGTGGTTGGTAGATATTGACTATAGTGGTGTGGGGTAGATAGTGACTGTAGTGGTGGTGGGTAGATACTGACTATAGTGGTGGGGGTAGATTCTGACTGTGGTGGTTGGGGGTAGATAGTGACTGCAGTGGTGGTGGGTAGATAGTGACTGTAGCAGTGGGGGTGTAGATACTGACTATAGTGGTGGTGGGTAGATAGTGACTATAGTGGTATTTGGTACATAGTGACTGTAGTGGTGGTGGGTAGATAGAGACTGTTGTGTTGATGGGTAGATAGTGACTGTAGTGGTGGGGGGTAGATACTGACTATAGTGGTATTTGGTACATAGTGACTGTAGTGGTGGTGGGTAGATAGTGACTATAGTAGTGGTGGATAAATAGAGACTGTAGTGTTGGTGGGTAGATAGTTACTGTAGGTGTGGGGTGTAGATTCTGACTATAGTGGTGGTGGGTAGATAGAGGCTGTAGTGGTGGTGGGTAGATACTGACTGTAGTGGTGGTGGGTAGATTCTGACTATAGTGGTGGTGGGTAGATAGAGGCTGTAGTGGTGGTGGGTAGATAGAGGCTGTAGTGGTTGGGGGTAGATTCTGACTGTAGTGGTTCGGGGAAGACAGTGACTGTAGTGGTGGTGGGTAGATAGTGACAATAGTGGTATTGGGTAGATAGTGACTGTAGTGGTAGTGGGCAGATAGTGACTATAGTGGTATTGGGTAGATAGTGACTGTAGAGGTGGTGGGTAGATAGTGACTGTAGTGGTGGTGGGTAGATAGTGACTATAGTGGTATTGGGAAGATAGTGACTATAGTGGTATTGGGTAGATAGTGACTGTAGTTTTGGTGGGTAGATAGTGACTGTAGTTTTGGTGGGTAGATAGTGACTGTAGTGGTGGGGGGTAGATAGTGACTGTAGTGGTGGGGGGTAGATACTGACTGTAGTGGTAGTTGGTAGATAATGGCTGTAGTGGTGGGGGGTTGATAGTGGCTGTGGTGGTGGTGGCTAGATAGTGACTGTAGTGGTGGGGGTAGATACTGACTATAGTGGTGGGGGTAGATACTGACTGTAGTGGTGGGGGGTAGATACTGACTGTAGTGGTGGTTGGTAGATAGTGGCTGTAGTGGTTGTGGGTAGATAGTGGCTGTAGTGGTGGTGGGTAGATAGTGGCTGTAGTGGTGGTGGGTAGATATTTACTGTATTGGTGGGGGTAGATACTGACTGTAGTGGTGGTGGTTAGATAGTGACTGTGGTGGTAGTGGGTATATAGTGACTGTAGTGGTGGGGGGTAGATTCTGACTGTAGTGGTTGGGGGTAGATAGTGACTGTAGTGGTGGTGGGTAGATAGTGACTGTTGCAGTGGGGGGGTAGATACTGACTATAGTGGTATTGGGTAGATAGTGACTGTAGTGGTGGTGGGTAGATAGTGACTGTAGTGGTGGTGGGTAGATAGTGACTATAGTGGTATTGGGAAGATAGTGACTGTAGTGGTGGTGGGGAGATACTGACTATAGTGTTAGTGGGTAGATAGTGACTGTAGTGGTGGGGGGTAGATAGTAGCTGTAGTGGTGGTTGGTAGATAGTGACTGTAGTGGTGGGGGGTAGATAGTGACTGTAGCAGTGGGGGGTTAGATACTGACTATAGTGGTAGTGGGTATATAGTTACTGTAGTGGTGGGGGGTAGATACTGACTATAGTGGTATTGGGAAGATAGTGACTGTACGTGGTGGGGAGTGTAGATTCTGACTGTAGTGGTGGTGGGTAGATAGTGAGGCTGTAGTGGTGGTGGGTAGTTAGTGACTGTAGTGGTGGTGGGTAGATAGTGACTGTAGCAGTGGGGGTGTAGATACTGACTATAGTGGTAGTGGGTAGATAGTGACTGTAGTGGTGGTGGGTAGTTAGTGACTGTAGTGGTGGTGGGTAGATAGTGACTGTAGCAGTGGGGGTGTAGATACTGACTATAAGGGTAGTGGATAGATAGTGACTGTAGTGGTGGTGGGTAGATAGTGACTATAGTGGTATTGGGAAGATAGTGACTGTAGTGGTGGTGGGTAGATAGTGACTATAGTGGTATTGGGTAGATAGTGACTGTAGTGGTGATGGGTAGATAGTGACTGTAGTGGTGGTGGGTAGATAGAGACTGTAGTGTTGATGGGTAGATAGTGACTGTAGTGGTAGGGTGGTAGATACTGACTATAGTGGTTTTGGGTAGATAGTGACTGTAGTGTTGGTGGGTAGATAGTGACTGTAGTGGTTGGGGGTAGATAGAGACTGTAGTGTTGATGGGTAGATAGTGACTGTAGTGGTGGGGGGTAGATAGTGACTGTAGTGGTGGTGGGTAGATAGAGACTGTAGTGTTGGTGGGTAGATAGTGACTGTAGTGGTGGGGGGTAGATTCTGACTATAGTGGTGGTGGGTAGATAGTGACTGTAGTGGTGGTGGGTAGATTCTGACTATAGTGGTTGGGGGTAGATAGTGACTGTAGCAGTGGGGGTGTAGATACTGACTATAGTGGTAGTGGGTAGATAGTGACTGTAGTGGTGGTGGGTAGTTAGTGACTGTAGTGGTGGTGGGTAGATCGTGACTGTAGCAGTGGGGGTGTAGATACTGACTATAGTGGTAGTGGGTAGATAGTGACTATAGTGGTGGTGGGTAGATAGTGACTATAGTGGTATTGGGAAGATAGTGACTGTAGTGGTAGTGGGTAGATAGTGACTGTAGAGGTGGTGGGTAGATATTGACTGTATTGGTGGTGGGTAGATAGTGACTATAGTGGTATTGGGAAGATAGTGACTGTAGTGGTAGTGGGTAGATAGTGACTGTAGAGGTGGTGGGTAGATAGTGACTGTAGTGGTAGTGGGTAGATAGTGACTGTAGTGGTGGTGGGTAGATAGTGACTGTAGTGGTGGTGGGTAGATAGTGACTGTAGTGGTGGTGGGTAGATAGTGACAATAGTGGTATTGGGAAGATCGTGACTGTAGTGGTAGTGGGCAGATAGTGACTATAGTGGTATTGGGTAGATAGTGACTGTAGAGGTGGTGGGTAGATAGTGACTGTAGTGGTGGTGGGTAGATAGTAACTATAGTGGTGGTGGGTAGATAGAGACTGTAGTGTTGATGGGTAGATAGTGACTGTAGTGGTAGGGTGGTAGATACTGACTATAGTGGTTTTGGGTAGATAGTGACTGTAGTGTTGGTGGGTAGATAGTGACTGTAGCAGTGGGGGTGTAGATACTGACTATAAGGGTAGTGGATAGATAGTGACTGTAGTGGTGGTGGGTAGATAGTGACTATAGTGGTATTGGGAAGATAGTGACTGTAGTGGTGGTGGGTAGATAGTGACTGTAGTGGTGGTGGGTAGATAGAGACTGTAGTGTTGATGGGTAGATAGTGACTGTAGTGGTAGGGTGGTAGATACTGACTATAGTGGGTTTGGGTAGATAGTGACTGTAGTGTTGGTGGGTAGATAGTGACTGTAGTGGTTGGGGGTAGATAGAGACTGTAGTGTTGATGGGTAGATAGTGACTGTAGTGGTGGGGGGAAGATAGTGACTGTAGTGGTGGTGGGTAGATAGAGACTGTAGTGTTGGTGGGTAGATAGTGACTGTAGTGGTGGGGGGTAGATTCTGACTATAGTGGTGGTGGGTAGATAGTGACTGTAGTGGTGTGGGGTAGATAGTGACTGTAGTGGTGGTGGGTAGATTCTGACTATAGTGGTTGGGGGTAGATAGTGACTGTAGCAGTGGGGGTGTAGATACTGACTATAGTGGTAGTGGGTAGATAGTGACTGTAGTGGTGGTGGGTAGTTAGTGACTGTAGTGGTGGTGGGTAGATAGTGACTGTAGCAGTGGGGGTGTAGATACTGACTATAGTGGTAGTGGGTAGATAGTGACTATAGTGGTGGTGGGTAGATAGTGACTATAGTGGTATTGGGAAGATAGTGACTGTAGTGGTAGTGGGTAGATAGTGACTGTAGAGGTGGTGGGTAGATATTGACTGTATTGGTGGTGGGTAGATAGTGACTATAGTGGTATTGGGAAGATAGTGACTGTAGTGGTAGTGGGTAGATAGTGAC
This sequence comes from Salmo salar, assembly GCF_965601325.2. Classification (NCBI taxonomy): domain Eukaryota; kingdom Metazoa; phylum Chordata; class Actinopteri; order Salmoniformes; family Salmonidae; genus Salmo; species Salmo salar. Next base: position 103,833,147 of record NC_138301.1, read on the forward strand.
TGTAGTGGTGGTGGGTAGATAGTGACTGTAGCAGTGGAGGGTTAGATACTGACTACAGTGGTAGTGGGTATATAGTTACTGTAGTGGTGGGGGGTAGATAGTGACTGTAGTGGTATTGGGTAGATAGTGACTGTAGTGGTGGTGGGTAGATAGTGACTGTAGTGGTGGTGGGTAGATAGTGACTATAGTGGTATTGGGTAGATAGTGACTGTAGTGGTGGTGGGTAGATACTGACTATAGTGGTGGTGGGTAGATTCTGACTGTAGTGGTGGTGGGTAGATAGTGAGGCTGTAGTGGTGGTGGGTAGTTAGTGACTGTAGTGGTGGTGGGTAGATAGTGACTGTAGCAGTGGGGGTGTAGATACTGACTATAGTGGTAGTGGGTAGATAGTGACTGTAGTGGTGGTGGGTAGTTAGTGACTGTAGTGGTGGTGGGTAGATAGTGACTGTAGCAGTGGGGGTGTAGATACTGACTATAAGGGTAGTGGATAGATAGTGACTGTAGTGGTGGTGGGTAGATAGTGACTATAGTGGTATTGGGAAGATAGTGACTGTAGTGGTGGTGGGTAGATAGTGACTATAGTGGTATTGGGAAGATAGTGACTGTAGTGGTAGTGAGTAGATAGTGACAATAGTGGTGGTGGGTAGATAGTGACTGTAGTTTTGGTGGGTAGTTAGAGAATGTAGTGTTGGGGGCTAGATAGTGACTGTAGTGTTGGTGGGTAGATAGTGACTGTAGTGTTGGTGGGTAGATAGTGACAGTAGTGGTATTGGGAAGATCGTGACTGTAGTGGTAGTGGGCAGATAGTGACTGTAGTGGTGTTGGGTAGATAGTGACTGTAGAGGTGGTGGGTAGATAGTGACTGTAGTGGTGGTGGGTAGATAGTAACTATAGTGGTGGTGGGTAGATAGAGACTGTAGTGTTGATGGGTAGATAGTGACTGTAGTGGTAGGGTGGTAGATACTGACTATAGTGGTTTTGGGTAGATAGTGACTGTAGTGTTGGTGGGTAGATAGTGACTGTAGCAGTGGGGGTGTAGATACTGACTATAAGGGTAGTGGATAGATAGTGACTGTAGTGGTGGTGGGTAGATAGTGACTATAGTGGTATTGGGAAGATAGTGACTGTAGTGGTGGTGGGTAGATAGTGACTGTAGTGGTGGTGGGTAGATAGAGACTGTAGTGTTGATGGGTAGATAGTGACTGTAGTGGTAGGGTGGTAGATACTGACTATAGTGGGTTTGGGTAGATAGTGACTGTAGTGTTGGTGGGTAGATAGTGACTGTAGTGGTTGGGGGTAGATAGAGACTGTAGTGTTGATGGGTAGATAGTGACTGTAGTGGTGGGGGGAAGATAGTGACTGTAGTGGTGGTGGGTAGATAGAGACTGTAGTGTTGGTGGGTAGATAGTGACTGTAGTGGTGGGGGGTAGATTCTGACTATAGTGGTGGTGGGTAGATAGTGACTGTAGTGGTGTGGGGAAGATAGTGACTGTAGTGGTAGTGGGTAGATAGTGACTGTAGAGGTGGTGGGTAGATATTGACTGTATTGGTGGTGGGTAGATAGTGACTATAGTGGTATTGGGAAGATAGTGACTGTAGTGGTAGTGGGTAGATAGTGACTGTAGTGGTGGGGGGTAGATAGTGACTGTAGCAGTGGAGGGTTAGATACTGACTACAGTGGTAGTGGGTATATAGTTACTGTAGTGGTGGGGGGTAGATACTGACTATAGTGGTATTGGGTAGATAGTGACTGTAGTGGTGGTGTGTAGATAGTGACTGTATTGGTGGTGGGTAGATAGTGACTATAGGGGTATTGGGTAGATAGTGACTGTAGTGGTGGTGGGTAGATACTGACTATAGTGGTGGTGGGTAGATTCTGACTGTAGTGGTGGTGGGTAGATTCTGACTATAGTGGTGGTGGGTAGATTGAGGCTGTAGTGGTGGTGGGTAGTTAGTGACTGTAGTGGTGGTGGGTAGATAGTGACTGTAGCAGTGGGGGTGTAGATACTGACTATAGTGGTAGTGGGTAGATAGTGACTGTAGTGGTGGTGGGTAGTTAGTGACTGTAGTGGTGGTGGGTAGATAGTGACTGTAGCAGTGGGGGTGTAGATACTGACTATAAGGGTAGTGGATAGATAGTGACTGTAGTGGTGGTGGGTAGATAGTGACTATAGTGGTATTGGGAAGATAGTGACTGTAGTGGTGGTGGGTAGATAGTGACTATAGTGGTATTGGGAAGATAGTGACTGTAGTGGTAGTGGGTAGATAGTGACAATAGTGGTGGTGGGTAGATAGTGACTGTTGTTTTGGTGGGTAGTTAGAGAATGTAGTGTTGGGGGCTAGATAGTGACTGTAGTTTTGGTGGGTAGATTGTGACTGTAGTGGTAGTGGGTAGATAATGGCTGTAGTGGTGGGGGGTAAATAGTGGCTGTGGTGGTGGTGGGTAGATAGTGACTGTGGTGGTGGGGGTTAGATAGTGACTGTAGTGGTGGGGGTAGATACTGACTATAGTGGTGGGGGTAGATATTGACTGTAGTTTTGGTGGGTAGATAGTGACTGTAGTGGTGGGGGGTAGATACTGACTCTAGTGTTGGGGGGTAGATAGTGACTGTAGTGTTGGTGGGTAGATAGTGACTGTAGTGGTGGGGGTTAGATTCTGACTATAGTGGTGGTGGGTAGATAGAGGCTGTAGTGGTGGTGGGTAGATAGTGACTGTAGTGGTGGGGGGTAGATTCTGACTATAGTGGTGGTTGGTAGATATTGACTATAGTGGTGTGGGGTAGATAGTGACTGTAGTGGTGGTGGGTAGATACTGACTATAGTGGTGGGGGTAGATTCTGACTGTGGTGGTTGGGGGTAGATAGTGACTGCAGTGGTGGTGGGTAGATAGTGACTGTAGCAGTGGGGGTGTAGATACTGACTATAGTGGTGGTGGGTAGATAGTGACTATAGTGGTATTTGGTACATAGTGACTGTAGTGGTGGTGGGTAGATAGAGACTGTTGTGTTGATGGGTAGATAGTGACTGTAGTGGTGGGGGGTAGATACTGACTATAGTGGTATTTGGTACATAGTGACTGTAGTGGTGGTGGGTAGATAGTGACTATAGTGGTGGTGGATAAATAGAGACTGTAGTGTTGGTGGGTAGATAGTTACTGTAGGTGTGGGGTGTAGATTCTGACTATAGTGGTGGTGGGTAGATAGAGGCTGTAGTGGTGGTGGGTAGATATTGACTGTAGTGGTGGTGGGTAGATTCTGACTATAGTGGTGGTGGGTAGATAGAGGCTGTAGTGGTGGTGGGTAGATAGAGACTGTAGTGTTGGTGGGTAGATAGTGACTGTAGTGGTGGGGGGTAGATTCTGACTATAGTGGTGGTGGGTAGATAGAGGCTGTAGTGGTTGGGGGTAGATTCTGACTGTAGTGGTTCGGGGAAGACAGTGACTGTAGTGGTGGTGGGTAGATAGTGACAATAGTGGTATTGGGTAGATAGTGACTGTAGTGGTAGTGGGCAGATAGTGACTATAGTGGTATTGGGTAGATAGTGACTGTAGAGGTGGTGGGTAGATAGTGACTGTAGTGGTGGTGGGTAGATAGTGACTATAGTGGTATTGGGAAGATAGTGACTATAGTGGTATTGGGTAGATAGTGACTGTAGTTTTGGTGGGTAGATAGTGACTGTAGTTTTGGTGGGTAGATAGTGACTGTAGTGGTGGGGGGTAGATAGTGACTGTAGTGGTGGGGGGTAGATACTGACTGTAGTGGTAGTTGGTAGATAATGGCTGTAGTGGTGGGGGGTTGATAGTGGCTGTGGTGGTGGTGGCTAGATAGTGACTGTAGTGGTGGGGGTAGATACTGACTATAGTGGTGGGGGTAGATACTGACTGTAGTGGTGGGGGGTAGATACTGACTGTAGTGGTGGTTGGTAGATAGTGGCTGTAGTGGTTGTGGGTAGATAGTGGCTGTAGTGGTGGTGGGTAGATAGTGGCTGTAGTGGTGGTGGGTAGATATTTATTGTATTGGTGGGGGTAGATACTGACTGTAGTGGTGGTGGTTAGATAGTGACTGTGGTGGTAGTGGGTATATAGTGACTGTAGTGGTGGGGGGTAGATTCTGACTGTAGTGGTTGGGGGTAGATAGTGACTGTAGTGGTGGTGGGTAGATAGTGACTGTTGCAGTGGGGGGGTAGATACTGACTATAGTGGTATTGGGTAGATAGTGACTGTAGTGGTGGTGGGTAGATAGTGACTGTAGTGGTGGTGGGTAGATAGTGACTATAGTGGTATTGGGAAGATAGTGACTGTAGTGGTGGTGGGGAGATACTGACTATAGTGTTAGTGGGTAGATAGTGACTGTAGTGGTGGGGGGTAGATAGTAGCTGTAGTGGTGGTTGGTAGATAGTGACTGTAGTGGTGGGGGGTAGATAGTGACTGTAGCAGTGGGGGGTTAGATACTGACTATAGTGGTAGTGGGTATATAGTTACTGTAGTGGTGGGGGGTAGATACTGACTATAGTGGTATTGGGAAGATAGTGACTGTAGTGGTGGTGGGTAGATACTGACTGTAGTGGTGGAGTGTAGATTCTGACTGTAGTGGTGGTGGGTAGATTCTGACTATAGTGGTGGTGGGTAGATTGAGGCTGTAGTGGTGGTGGGTAGTTAGTGACTGTAGTGGTGGTGGGTAGATAGTGACTGTAGCAGTGGGGGTGTAGATACTGACTATAGTGGTAGTGGGTAGATAGTGACTGTAGTGGTGGTGGGTAGTTAGTGACTGTAGTGGTGGTGGGTAGATAGTGACTGTAGCAGTGGGGGTGTAGATACTGACTATAAGGGTAGTGGATAGATAGTGACTGTAGTGGTGGTGGGTAGATAGTGACTATAGTGGTATTGGGAAGATAGTGACTGTAGTGGTGGTGGGTAGATAGTGACTATAGTGGTATTGGGTAGATAGTGACTGTAGTGGTGATGGGTAGATAGTGACTGTAGTGGTGGTGGGTAGATAGAGACTGTAGTGTTGATGGGTAGATAGTGACTGTAGTGGTAGGGTGGTAGATACTGACTATAGTGGTTTTGGGTAGATAGTGACTGTAGTGTTGGTGGGTAGATAGTGACTGTAGTGGTTGGGGGTAGATAGAGACTGTAGTGTTGATGGGTAGATAGTGACTGTAGTGGTGGGGGGTAGATAGTGACTGTAGTGGTGGTGGGTAGATAGAGACTGTAGTGTTGGTGGGTAGATAGTGACTGTAGTGGTGGTGGGTAGATTCTGACTATAGTGGTTGGGGGTAGATAGTGACTGTAGCAGTGGGGGTGTAGATACTGACTATAGTGGTAGTGGGTAGATAGTGACTGTAGTGGTGGTGGGTAGTTAGTGACTGTAGTGGTGGTGGGTAGATCGTGACTGTAGCAGTGGGGGTGTAGATACTGACTATAGTGGTAGTGGGTAGATAGTGACTATAGTGGTGGTGGGTAGATAGTGACTATAGTGGTATTGGGAAGATAGTGACTGTAGTGGTAGTGGGTAGATAGTGACTGTAGAGGTGGTGGGTAGATATTGACTGTATTGGTGGTGGGTAGATAGTGACTATAGTGGTATTGGGAAGATAGTGACTGTAGTGGTAGTGGGTAGATAGTGACTGTAGAGGTGGTGGGTAGATAGTGACTGTAGTGGTAGTGGGTAGATAGTGACTGTAGTGGTGGTGGGTAGATAGTGACTGTAGTGGTGGTGGGTAGATAGTGACTGTAGTGGTGGTGGGTAGATAGTGACAATAGTGGTATTGGGAAGATCGTGACTGTAGTGGTAGTGGGCAGATAGTGACTATAGTGGTATTGGGTAGATAGTGACTGTAGAGGTGGTGGGTAGATAGTGACTGTAGTGTTGGTGGGTAGATAGTGACTATAGTGGTGGTGGGTAGATAGAGACTGTAGTGTTGATGGGTAGATAGTGACTGTAGTGGTAGGGTGGTAGATACTGACTATAGTGGTTTTGGGTAGATAGTGACTGTAGTGTTGGTGGGTAGATAGTGACTGTAGCAGTGGGGGTGTAGATACTGACTATAAGGGTAGTGGATAGATAGTGACTGTAGTGGTGGTGGGTAGATAGTGACTATAGTGGTATTGGGAAGATAGTGACTGTAGTGGTGGTGGGTAGATAGTGACTATAGTGGTATTGGGAAGATAGTGACTGTAGTGGTGGGGGGTAGATACTGACTGTAGTGGTGGTGTGTAGATAGTGACTGTAGTGGTGGGGGGTAGATACTGACTGTAGAGGTGGTGGGTAGATAGTGACTGTAGTGGTGGTGGGTAGATAGTGACTGTAGTGGTGGTGGGTAGATAGAGACTGTAGTGTTGATGGGTAGATAGTGACTGTAGTGGTAGGGTGGTAGATACTGACTATAGTGGTTTTGGGTAGATAGTGACTGTAGTGTTGGTGGGTAGATAGTGACTGTAGTGGTTGGGGGTAGATAGAGACTGTAGTGTTGATGGGTAGATAGTGACTGTAGTGGTGGGGGGAAGATAGTGACTGTAGTGGTTGTGGGTAGATAGAGACTGTAGTGTTGGTGGGTAGATAGTGACTGTAGTGGTGGGGGGTAGATTCTGACTATAGTGGTGGTGGGTAGATAGTGACTGTAGTGGTGTGGGGTAGATAGTGACTGTAGTGGTGGTGGGTAGATTCTGACTATTGTGGTTGGGGGTAGATAGTGACTGTAGCAGTGGGGGTGTAGATACTGACTATAGTGGTAGTGGGTAGATAGTGACTGTAGTGGTGGTGGGTAGTTAGTGACTGTAGTGGTGGTGGGTAGATAGTGACTGTAGCAGTGGGGGTGTAGATACTGACTATAGTGGTAGTGGGTAGATAGTGACTATAGTGGTGGTGGGTAGATAGTGACTATAGTGGTATTGGGAAGATAGTGACTGTAGTGGTGGTGGGTAGATATTGACTGTATTGGTGGTGGGTAGATAGTGACTATAGTGGTATTGGGAAGATAGTGACTGTAGTGCTAGTGGGTAGATAGTGACTGTAGAGGTGGTGGGTAGATAGTGACTGTAGTGGTAGTGGGTAGATAGTGACTGTAGTGGTGGTGGGTAGATAGTGACTGTAGTGGTGGTGGGTAGATAGTGACTGTAGTGGTGGTGGGTAGATAGTGACAATAGTGGTATTGGGAAGATCGTGACTGTAGTGGTAGTGGGCAGATAGTGACTATAGTGGTATTGGGTAGATAGTGACTGTAGAGGTGGTGGGTAGATAGTGACTGTAGTGGTGGTGGGTAGATAGTGACTATAGTGGTATTGGGAAGATAGTGACTGTAGTGGTAGTGAGTAGATAGTGACAATAGTGGTGGTGGGTAGATAGTGACTGTAGTTTTGGTGGGTAGTTAGAGAATGTAGTGTTGGGGGGTAGATAGTGACTGTAGTTTTGGTGGGTAGATAGTGACTGTAGTTTTGGTGGGTAGATAGTGACTGTAGTGGTGGGGGGTAGATAGTGACAGTAGTGGTGGTGGGTAGATACTGACTGTAGTGGTAGTGGGTAGATAATGGCTGTAGTGGTGTGGGGTAGATATTGACTGTGGTGGTGGGGGTTAGATAGTGACTGTAGTGGTGGGGGTAGATACTGACTATAGTGGTGGGGGTAGATACTGACTGTAGTTTTGGTGGGTTGATAGTGACTGTAGTGGTGGGGGGTAGATACTGACTCTAGTGGTGGGGGGTAGATAGTGACTGTAGTTTTGGTGGGTAGATAGTGACTGTAGTGGTGGGGGGTAGATTCTGACTATAGTGGTGGTGGGTAGATAGAGGCTGTAGTGGTGGTGGGTAGATAGAGACTGTAGTGTTGGTGGCTAGATTCTGACTATAGTGGTGGTGGGTAGATAGTGACTATAGTGGTGGTGGGTAGATAGTGACTATAGTGGTGGTGGGTAGATACTGACTATAGTGGTGGGGGGTAGATTCTGACTGTAGTGGTTGGGGGTAGATAGTGACTGTAGTGGTGGTGGGTAGATAGTGACTGTAGCAGTGGGGGTGTAGATACTGACTATAGTGGTAGTGGGTAGATAGTGACTGTAGTGGTGGTGGGTAGATAGTGACTATAGTGGTATTTGGTACATAGTGACTGTAGTGGTGGTGGGTAGATAGAGACTGTAGTGTTGATGGGTAGATAGTGACTGTAGTGGTGGGGGGTAGATACTGACAATAGTGGTATTTGGTACATAGTGACTGTAGTGGTGGTGGGTAGATAGTGACTATAGTGGTGGTGGATAAATAGAGACTGTAGTGTTGGTGGGTAGATAGAGACTGTAGTGGTGGTGGGTAGATAGAGGCTGTAGTGGTGGTGGGTAGATACTGACTATAGTGGTGGTGGGTAGATAGAGGCTGTAGTGGTGGTGGGTAGATACTGACTGTAGTGGTGCTGGGTAGATTCTGACTATAGTGGTGGTGGGTAGATAGAGGCTGTAGTGGTGGTGGGTAGATAGAGACTGTAGTGTTGGTGGGTAGATAGTGACTGTAGTGGTGGGGGGTAGATTCTGACTATAGTGGTGGTGGGTAGATAGAGGCTGTAGTGGTTGGGGGTAGATTCTGACTGTAGAGGTTCGGGGTAGATAGTGACTGTAGAGGTGGTGGGTAGATAGAGGCTGTAGTGGTTGGGGGTAGATTCTGACTGTAGTGGTTCGGGGTAGATAGTGACTGTAGAGGTGGTGGGTAGATAGTGACTATAGTGGTATTAGGAAGATAGTGACTATAGTGGTATTGGGTAGATAGTGACTATAGTTTTGATGGGTAGATAGTGACTGTAGTTTTGGTGGGTAGATAGTGACTGTAGTGGTGGGGGGTAGATACTGACTGTAGTGGTGGTGGGTAGATAGTGGCTGTAGTGGTGGGGGGTAGATACTGAATGTAGTGGTGGTGGGTAGATAGTGACTGTATTGGTGGGGGGTAGATACTGACTGTAGTGGTGGGCGGTAGATAGTGGCTGTGGTGGTGGTGGGTAGATAGTGACTGTGGTGGTGGGGGGTAGATAGTGACTGTAGTGGTGGGGGGTAGATAGTGACTGTAGTGGTAGTGGGTAGATATTGACTATAGTGGTAGTGGGTAGATAGTAACTGTAGAGGTGGTGGGTAGATAGTGAATATAGTGGTGGTTGGTAGATAGTGACTGTAGTGGTAGGTGGTAGATAGTAACTGTAGTGGTGGTGGGTAGATAGTGACTGTAGTGGTGGTGGGTAGATAGTGACTGTAGTGGTGGTGGGTAGATAGTGACTGTAGTGGTGGGGGGTAGATACTGACTGTAGTGGTGGTGGGTAGATAGTGGCTGTAGTGGTGGGGGGTAGATACTGACTGTAGTGGTGGGCGGTAGATAGTGGCTGTGGTGGTGGTGGGTAGATAGTGACTGTGGTGGTGGGGGGTAGATAGTGACTGTAGTGGTGGGGGTAGATACTGTCTATAGTGGTGGGGGTAGATACTGACTGTAGTTTTGGTGGGTAGATAGTGACTGTAGTGGTGGGGGGTAGATACTGACTGTAGTGGTTGGGGTAGATACTGACTGTAGTGGTGGGGGTTAGATACGGACTGTAGTGGTGGTTGGTAGATAGTGGCTGTAGTGGTGGTGGGTAGATAGTGGCAGTAGTGGTGGTGGGTAGATAGTGGCTGTAGTGGTGGTGGGTAGATATTGACTGTAGTGCCGGGGGGTAGATACTGACTGTAGTGGTGGGGGGTAGATACTGACTATAGTGGTGGGGGGTAGATAGTGACTGTAGTGGTGGTGGGTAGATAGTGACTGTAGTGGTGGGGGGTAGATAGTGACTGTAGTGGTGGGGGGTAGATACTGACTGAATTGGTGGTGGGTAGTTAGTGACTGTAGTGGTGGTGGGTAGATAGTGACTGTAGTGGTGGTGGGTAGATAGTGACTGTAGAGGTGGTGGGTAGATAGTGACTGTAGTGATGGGGGGTAGATATTGACTGTAGTGGTAGTGGGTAGATACTGACTGTAGTGGTGGTGGGTAGATAGTGACTATAGTGGTAGTGGGTAGATAGAGACTGTAGAGTTGGTGGGTAGATAGTGACTGTAGTGGTGGTGGGTAGATAGTGACTGTAGTGTTGGTGGGTAGATAGTGACTGTAGTTTTGGTGGGTAGATAGTGACTGTAGGGTTGGGGGTAGATATTGACTGTAGTGGTACTGGGTAGATACTGACTATAGTGGTGGTTGGTAGATAGTGACTGTCGTGGTAGTGGGTAGATAGTAACTGTATTGGGGGGGGGTAGATACTGACTGTAGTGGTGGTGGGTAGATAGTGACTGTAGTGGTGGTGGGAAGATAGTGACTGTAGTGGTGGTGGGTAGATACTGACTATAGTGGTGGGGGGTAGATAGTGACTGTAGTGGTGGTGGGAAGATAGTCACTGTAGTGGTGGTGGGTAGATTCTGGCTATAGTGGTGGTGGGTAGATAGAGGCTGAAATGGTGGTGGGTAAATAGAGACTGTAGTGTTGGTGGGTAGATAGTGACTGTAGTGGTGGGGGGTAGATTCTGACTATAGTGGTGGTGGGTAGATAGAGGCTGTAGTGGTTGGGGGTAGATTCTGACTGTAGTGGTTGGGGGTAGATAGTGACTGTAGTGGTGGTGGGTAGATAGTGACTATAGCAGTGGGGGTGTAGATACTGACTATAGTGGTAGTGGGTAGATAGTGACTGTAGTGGTGGTGGGTAGTTAGTGACTGTAGTGGTGGTGGGTAGATAGTGACTGTAGCAGTGGGGGTGTAGAGACTGACTTTTGCAGTTGGGGTGTAGATACTGACTTTAGTGGTAGTGGGTATATAGTGACTGTAGTGGTGGGGGGTAGATTCTGACTGTAGTGGTTGGGGGTAGATAGTGACTGTAGTGGTGGTGGGTAGATAGTGACTGTTGCAGTGGGGGGTAGATAGTGGCTGTAGTGGTGGTGGGTAGATAGTGGCTGTAGTGGTGGTGGGTAGATAGTGGCTGTAGTGGTGGTGGGTAGATATTGACTGTAGTGCTGGGGGGTAGATACTGACTGTAGTGGTGGGGGGTAGATACTGACTATAGTGGTGGGGGGTAGATAGTGACTGTAGTGGTGGTGGGTAGATAGTGACTGTAGTGGTGGGGGGTAGATAGTGACTGTAGTGGTGGGGTGTAGATACTGACTGAATTGGTGGTGGGTAGTTAGTGACTGTAGTGGTGGTGGGTAGATAGTGACTGTAGTGGTGGTGGGTAGATAGTGACTGTAGAGGTGGTGGGTAGATAGTGACTGTAGTGATGGGGGGTAGATTTTGACTGTAGTGGTAGTGGGTAGATACTGACTGTAGTGGTGGTGGGTAGATAGTGACTATAGTGGTAGTGGGTAGATAGAGACTGTAGAGTTGGTGGGTAGATAGTGACTGTAGTGGTGGTGGGTAGATAGTGACTGTAGTGTTGGTGGGTAGATAGTGACTGTAGTGGTGGTGGGTAGATAGAGACTGTAGTGTTGGTGGCTAGATTCTGACTATAGTGGTGGTGGGTAGATAGTGACTGTAGTGGTGGTGGGTAGTTAGTGACTGTAGTGGTGGTGGGTAGATAGTGACTGTAGCAGTGGGGGTGTAGATACTGACTATAGTGGAAGTGGGTAGATAGTGACTATAGTGGTGGTGGGTAGATAGTGACTATAGTGGTATTGGGAAGATAGTGACTGTAGTGGTAGTGGGTAGATAGTGACTGTAGAGGTGGTGGGTAGATATTGACTGTATTGGTGGTGGGTAGATTGTGACTATAGTGGTATTGGGAAGATAGTGACTGTAGTGGTAGTGGGTAGATAGTGACTGTAGAGGTGGTGGGTAGATAGTGACTGTAGTGGTAGTGGGTAGATAGTGACTGTAGTGGTGGTGGGTAGATAGTGACTGTAGTGGTGGTGGGTAGATAGTGACTGTAGTGGTGGTGGGTAGATAGTGACAATAGTGGTATTGGGAAGATCGTGACTGTAGTGGTAGTGGGCAGATAGTGACTATAGTGGTATTGGGTATATAGTGACTGTAGAGGTGGTGGGTAGATAGTGACTGTAGTGGTGGTGGGTAGATAGTAACTATAGTGGTGGTGGGTAGATAGAGACTGTAGTGTTGATGGGTAGATAGTGACTGTAGTGGTGGTGGGTAGATAGTGACTCTAGTGGTGGTGGGTAGATAGTGACTGTAGTGTTGGTGGGTAGATAGTGACTGTAGTGGTGGTGGGTAGATAGAGACTGTAGTGTTGGTGGCTAGATTCTGACTATAGTGGTGGTGGGTAGATAGTGACTGTAGTGGTGGTGGGTAGTTAGTGACTGTATTGGTGGTGGGTAGATAGTGACTGTAGCAGTGGGGGTGTAGATACTGACTATAGTGGTAGTGGGTAGATAGTGACTATATTGGTGGTGGGTAGATAGTGACTATAGTATTATTGGGAAGATAGTGACTGTAGTGGTAGTGGGTAGATAGTGACTGTAGAGGTGGTGGGTAGATATTGACTGTATTGGTGGTGGGTAGATTGTGACTATAGTGGTATTGGGAAGATAGTGACTGTAGTGGTAGTGGGTAGATAGTGACTGTAGAGGTGGTGGGTAGATAGTGACTGTAGTGGTAGTGGGTAGATAGTGACTGTAGTGGTGGTGGGTAGATAGTGACTGTAGTGGTGGTGGGTAGATAGTGACTGTAGTGGTGGTGGGTAGATAGTGACAATAGTGGTATTGGGAAGATCGTGACTGTAGTGGTAGTGGGCAGATAGTGACTATAGTGGTATTGGGTAGATAGTGACTGTAGAGGTGGTGGGTAGATAGTGACTGTAGTGGTGGTGGGTAGATAGTAACTATAGTGGTGGTGGGTAGATAGAGACTGTAGTGTTGATGGGTAGATAGTGACTGTAGTGGTAGGGTGGTAGATACTGACTATAGTGGTTTTGGGTAGATAGTGACTGTAGTGTTGGTGGGTAGATAGTGACTGTAGCAGTGGGGGTGTAGATACTGACTATAAGGGTAGTGGATAGATAGTGACTGTAGTGGTGGTGGGTAGATAGTGACAATAGTGGTATTGGGAAGATTGTGACTGTAGTGGTAGTGGGCAGATAGTGACTATAGTGGTATTGGGTAGATAGTGACTGTAGAGGTGGTGGGTAGATAGTGACTGTAGTGGTGGTGGGTAGATAGTGACTGTAGTGTTGGTGGGTAGATAGTGACTGTAGTGGTGGTGGGTAGATAGAGACTGTAGTGTTGGTGGCTAGATTCTGACTATAGTGGTGGTGGGTAGATAGTGACTGTAGTGGTGGTGGGTAGTTAGTGACTGTAGTGGTGGTGGGTAGATAGTGACTGTAGCAGTGGGGGTGTAGATACTGACTATAGTGGAAGTGGGTAGATAGTGACTATAGTGGTGGTGGGTAGATAGTGACTATAGTGGTATTGGGAAGATAGTGACTGTAGTGGTAGTGGGTAGATAGTGACTGTAGAGGTGGTGGGTAGATATTGACTGTATTGGTGGTGGGTAGATTGTGACTATAGTGGTATTGGGAAGATAGTGACTGTAGTGGTAGTGGGTAGATAGTGACTGTAGAGGTGGTGGGTAGATAGTGACTGTAGTGGTAGTGGGTAGATAGTGACTGTAGTGGTGGTGGGTAGATAGTGACTGTAGTGGTGGTGGGTAGATAGTGACTGTAGTGGTGGTGGGTAGATAGTGACAATAGTGGTATTGGGAAGATCGTGACTGTAGTGGTAGTGGGCAGATAGTGACTATAGTGGTATTGGGTATATAGTGACTGTAGAGGTGGTGGGTAGATAGTGACTGTAGTGGTGGTGGGTAGATAGTAACTATAGTGGTGGTGGGTAGATAGAGACTGTAGTGTTGATGGGTAGATAGTGACTGTAGTGGTGGTGGGTAGATAGTGACTATAGTGGTAGTGGGTAGATAGAGACTGTAGAGTTGGTGGGTAGATAGTGACTGTAGTGGTGGTGGGTAGATAGTGACTGTAGTGTTGGTGGGTAGATAGTGACTGTAGTGGTGGTGGGTAGATAGAGACTGTAGTGTTGGTGGCTAGATTCTGACTATAGTGGTGGTGGGTAGATAGTGACTGTAGTGGTGGTGGGTAGTTAGTGACTGTATTGGTGGTGGGTAGATAGTGACTGTAGCAGTGGGGGTGTAGATACTGACTATAGTGGTAGTGGGTAGATAGTGACTATATTGGTGGTGGGTAGATAGTGACTATAGTATTATTGGGAAGATAGTGACTGTAGTGGTAGTGGGTAGATAGTGACTGTAGAGGTGGTGGGTAGATATTGACTGTATTGGTGGTGGGTAGATTGTGACTATAGTGGTATTGGGAAGATAGTGACTGTAGTGGTAGTGGGTAGATAGTGACTGTAGAGGTGGTGGGTAGATAGTGACTGTAGTGGTAGTGGGTAGATAGTGACTGTAGTGGTGGTGGGTAGATAGTGACTGTAGTGGTGGTGGGTAGATAGTGACTGTAGTGGTGGTGGGTAGATAGTGACAATAGTGGTATTGGGAAGATCGTGACTGTAGTGGTAGTGGGCAGATAGTGACTATAGTGGTATTGGGTAGATAGTGACTGTAGAGGTGGTGGGTAGATAGTGACTGTAGTGGTGGTGGGTAGATAGTAACTATAGTGGTGGTGGGTAGATAGAGACTGTAGTGTTGATGGGTAGATAGTGACTGTAGTGGTAGGGTGGTAGATACTGACTATAGTGGTTTTGGGTAGATAGTGACTGTAGTGTTGGTGGGTAGATAGTGACTGTAGCAGTGGGGGTGTAGATACTGACTATAAGGGTAGTGGATAGATAGTGACTGTAGTGGTGGTGGGTAGATAGTGACAATAGTGGTATTGGGAAGATTGTGACTGTAGTGGTAGTGGGCAGATAGTGACTATAGTGGTATTGGGTAGATAGTGACTGTAGAGGTGGTGGGTAGATAGTGAATGTAGTGGTGGTGGGTAGATAGTGACTGTAGTGTTGGTGGGTAGATAGTGACTGTAGTGGTGGTGGGTAGATAGAGACTGTAGTGTTGGTGGCTAGATTCTGACTATAGTGGTGGTGGGTAGATAGTGACTGTAGTGGTGGTGGGTAGTTAGTGACTGTAGTGGTGGTGGGTAGATAGTGACTGTAGCAGTGGGGGTGTAGATACTGACTATAGTGGAAGTGGGTAGATAGTGACTATAGTGGTGGTGGGTAGATAGTGACTATAGTGGTATTGGGAAGATAGTGACTGTAGTGGTAGTGGGTAGATAGTGACTGTAGAGGTGGTGGGTAGATATTGACTGTATTGGTGGTGGGTAGATTGTGACTATAGTGGTATTGGGAAGATAGTGACTGTAGTGGTAGTGGGTAGATAGTGACTGTAGAGGTGGTGGGTAGATAGTGACTGTAGTGGTAGTGGGTAGATAGTGACTGTAGTGGTGGTGGGTAGATAGTGACTGTAGTGGTGGTGGGTAGATAGTGACTGTAGTGGTGGTGGGTAGATAGTGACAATAGTGGTATTGGGAAGATCGTGACTGTAGTGGTAGTGGGCAGATAGTGACTATAGTGGTATTGGGTATATAGTGACTGTAGAGGTGGTGGGTAGATAGTGACTGTAGTGGTGGTGGGTAGATAGTAACTATAGTGGTGGTGGGTAGATAGAGACTGTAGTGTTGATGGGTAGATAGTGACTGTAGTGGTGGTGGGTAGATAGTGACTATAGTGGTATTGGGAAGATCGTGACTGTAGTGGTAGTGGGCAGATAGTGACTATAGTGGTATTGGGTAGATAGTGACTGTAGAGGTGGTGGGTAGATAGTGACTGTAGTGGTGGTGGGTAGATAGTAACTATAGTGGTGGTGGGTAGATAGAGACTGTAGTGTTGATGGGTAGATAGTGACTGTAGTGGTAGGGTGGTAGATACTGACTATAGTGGTTTTGGGTAGATAGTGACTGTAGTGTTGGTGGGTAGATAGTGACTGTAGCAGTGGGGGTGTAGATACTGACTATAAGGGTAGTGGATAGATAGTGACTGTAGTGGTGGTGGGTAGATAGTGACAATAGTGGTATTGGGAAGATTGTGACTGTAGTGGTAGTGGGCAGATAGTGACTATAGTGGTATTGGGTAGATAGTGACTGTAGAGGTGGTGGGTAGATAGTGAATGTAGTGGTGGTGGGTAGATAGTGACTGTAGTGTTGGTGGGTAGATAGTGACTGTAGTGGTGGTGGGTAGATAGAGACTGTAGTGTTGGTGGCTAGATTCTGACTATAGTGGTGGTGGGTAGATAGTGACTGTAGTGGTGGTGGGTAGTTAGTGACTGTAGTGGTGGTGGGTAGATAGTGACTGTAGCAGTGGGGGTGTAGATACTGACTATAGTGGAAGTGGGTAGATAGTGACTATAGTGGTGGTGGGTAGATAGTGACTATAGTGGTATTGGGAAGATAGTGACTGTAGTGGTAGTGGGTAGATAGTGACTGTAGAGGTGGTGGGTAGATATTGACTGTATTGGTGGTGGGTAGATTGTGACTATAGTGGTATTGGGAAGATAGTGACTGTAGTGGTAGTGGGTAGATAGTGACTGTAGAGGTGGTGGGTAGATAGTGACTGTAGTGGTAGTGGGTAGATAGTGACTGTAGTGGTGGTGGGTAGATAGTGACTGTAGTGGTGGTGGGTAGATAGTGACTGTAGTGGTGGTGGGTAGATAGTGACAATAGTGGTATTGGGAAGATCGTGACTGTAGTGGTAGTGGGCAGATAGTGACTATAGTGGTATTGGGTATATAGTGACTGTAGAGGTGGTGGGTAGATAGTGACTGTAGTGGTGGTGGGTAGATAGTAACTATAGTGGTGGTGGGTAGATAGAGACTGTAGTGTTGATGGGTAGATAGTGACTGTAGTGGTGGTGGGTAGATAGTGACTATAGTGGTAGTGGGTAGATAGAGACTGTAGAGTTGGTGGGTAGATAGTGACTGTAGTGGTGGTGGGTAGATAGTGACTGTAGTGTTGGTGGGTAGATAGTGACTGTAGTGGTGGTGGGTAGATAGAGACTGTAGTGTTGGTGGCTAGATTCTGACTATAGTGGTGGTGGGTAGATAGTGACTGTAGTGGTGGTGGGTAGTTAGTGACTGTATTGGTGGTGGGTAGATAGTGACTGTAGCAGTGGGGGTGTAGATACTGACTATAGTGGTAGTGGGTAGATAGTGACTATATTGGTGGTGGGTAGATAGTGACTATAGTATTATTGGGAAGATAGTGACTGTAGTGGTAGTGGGTAGATAGTGACTGTAGAGGTGGTGGGTAGATATTGACTGTATTGGTGGTGGGTAGATTGTGACTATAGTGTTATTGGGAAGATAGTGACTGTAGTGGTAGTGGGTAGATAGTGACTGTAGAGGTGGTGGGTAGATAGTGACTGTAGTGGTAGTGGGTAGATAGTGACTGTAGTGGTGGTGGGTAGATAGTGACTGTAGTGGTGGTGGGTAGATAGTGACTGTAGTGGTGGTGGGTAGATAGTGACAATAGTGGTATTGGGAAGATCGTGACTGTAGTGGTAGTGGGCAGATAGTGACTATAGTGGTATTGGGTAGATAGTGACTGTAGAGGTGGTGGGTAGATAGTGACTGTAGTGGTGGTGGGTAGATAGTAACTATAGTGGTGGTGGGTAGATAGAGACTGTAGTGTTGATGGGTAGATAGTGACTGTAGTGGTAGGGTGGTAGATACTGACTATAGTGGTTTTGGGTAGATAGTGACTGTAGTGTTGGTGGGTAGATAGTGACTGTAGCAGTGGGGGTGTAGATACTGACTATAAGGGTAGTGGATAGATAGTGACTGTAGTGGTGGTGGGTAGATAGTGACAATAGTGGTATTGGGAAGATTGTGACTGTAGTGGTAGTGGGCAGATAGTGACTATAGTGGTATTGGGTAGATAGTGACTGTAGAGGTGGTGGGTAGATAGTGACTGTAGTGGTGGTGGGTAGATAGTAACTATAGTGGTGGTGGGTAGATAGAGACTGTAGTGTTGATGGGTAGATAGTGACTGTAGTGGTAGGGTGGTAGATACTGACTATAGTGGTTTTGGGTAGATAGTGACTGTAGTGTTGGTGGGTAGATAGTGACTGTAGCCGTGGGGGTGTAGATACTGACTATAAGGGTAGTGGATAGATAGTGACTGTAGTGGTGGTGGGTAGATAGTGACTATAGTGGTATTGGGAAGATAGTGACTGTAGTGGTGGTGGGTAGATAGTGACTGTAGTGGTGGTGGGTAGATAGAGACTGTAGTGTTGATGGGTAGATAGTGACTGTAGTGGTAAGGTGGTAGATACTGACTATAGTGGGTTTGGGTAGATATTGACTGTAGTGTTGGTGGGTAGATAGTGACTGTAGTGGTTGGGGGTAGATAGAGACTGTAGTGTTGATGGGTAGATAGTGACTGTAGTGGTGGGGGGAAGATAGTGACTGTAGTGGTGGTGGGTAGATAGAGACTGTAGTGTTGGTGGGTAGATAGTGACTGTAGTGGTGGGGGGTAGATTCTGACTATAGTGGTGGTGGGTAGATAGTGACTGTAGTGGTGTGGGGTAGATAGTGACTGTAGTGGTGGTGGGTAGATTCTGACTATAGTGGTTGGGGGTAGATAGTGACTGTAGCAGTGGGGGTGTAGATACTGACTATAGTGGTAGTGGGTAGATAGTGACTGTAGTGGTGCTGGGTAGTTAGTGACTGTAGTGGTGGTGGGTAGATAGTGACTGTAGCAGTGGGGGTGTAGATACTGACTATAGTGGTAGTGGGTAGATAGTGACTATAGTGGTGGTGGGTAGATAGTGACTATAGTGGTATTGGGAAGATAGTGACTGTAGTGGTAGTGGGTAGATAGTGACTGTAGAGGTGGTGGGTAGATATTGACTGTATTGGTGGTGGGTAGATAGTGACTATAGTGGTATTGGGAAGATAGTGACTGTAGTGGTAGTGGGTAGATAGTGACTGTAGTGGTGGGGGGTAGATAGTGACTGTAGCAGTGGAGGGTTAGATACTGACTACAGTGGTAGTGGGTATATAGTTACTGTAGTGGTGGGGGGTAGATACTGACTATAGTGGTATTGGGTAGATAGTGACTGTAGTGGTGGTGTGTAGATAGTGACTGTATTGGTGGTGGGTAGATAGTGACTATAGTGGTATTGGGAAGATAGTGACTGTAGTGGTGGTGGGTAGATACTGACTATAGTGGTGGTGGGTAGATTCTGACTGTAGTGGTGGTGGGTAGATTCTGACTATAGTGGTGGTGGGTAGATTGAGGCTGTAGTGGTGGTGGGTAGTTAGTGACTGTAGTGGTGGTGGGTAGATAGTGACTGTAGCAGTGGGGGTGTAGATACTGACTATAGTGGTAGTGGGTAGATAGTGACTGTAGTGGTGGTGGGTAGTTAGTGACTGTAGTGGTGGTGGGTAGATAGTGACTGTAGCAGTGGGGGTGTAGATACTGACTATAAGGGTAGTGGATAGATAGTGACTGTAGTGGTGGTGGGTAGATTCTGACTATAGTGGTGGTGGGTAGATAGAGGCTGTAGTGGTGGTGGGTAGATACTGACTGTAGTGGTGGTGGGTAGATTCTGACTACAGTGGTGGTGGGTAGATAGAGGCTGTAGTGGTGGTGGGTAGATACTGACTGTAGTGGTGGTGGGTAGATTCTGACTATAGTGGTGGTGGGTAGATAGAGGCTGTAGTGGTGGTGGGTAGATAGAGACTGTAGTGTTGGTGGGTAGATAGTGACTGTAGTGGTGGGGGGTAGATTCTGACTATAGTGGTGGTGGGTAGATAGAGGCTGTAGTGGTTGGGGTAGATTCTGACTGTAGTGGTTCGGGGTAGATAGTGACTGTAGTGGTGGTGGGTAGATAGTGACTATAGTGGTATTGGGAAGATAGTGACTGTAGTGGTAGTGGGTAGATAGTGACTATAGTGTTGGTGGGTAGATAGTGACTGTAGTGGTGGTGGGGTAGATAGTGACTGTAGTGGTGGTGGGTAGATACTGACTATAGTGGTGGGGGTAGATAGTGACTGTAGTGGTGGGGGGTAGATAGTGACTGTAGTGGTGGTGGGTAGATAGTGACTGTAGTGGTGGGGGGTAGATACTGACTGTAGTGGTGGTGGGTAGATAGTGACTGTAGTGGTAGTGGGTAGATAGTGACTGTAGTGGTGGTGGGTAGATAGTGACTGTAGTGGTGGTGGGTAGATAGTGACTGTAGTGGTGGGGGGTAGATACTGACTATAGTGGTAGTTGGTAGATAGTGACTGTAGTGGTGGTGGGTAGATAGTGACTATAGTGGTGGTGGGTAGATAGTGACTGTAGTGTTGGTGGGTAGATAGTGACTGTAGTGGTGGTGGGTAGATAGTGACTGTAGTGGTGGTGGGTAGATAGTGACTGTAGTGGTGGTGGGTAGATAGTGACTGTAGTGGTGGTGGGTAGATAGTGACTGTAGTGGTGGTGGGTAGATAGTGACTGTAGTGGTGGTGGGTAGATAATGACTGTAGTGGTGGGGGGTAGATAGTGGCTGTGGTGGTGGTGGGTAGATAGTGACTGTGGTGGTGGGGGGTAGATAGTGACTGTAGTGGTGGGGGTAGATACTGACTATAGTGGTGGGGGTAGATACTGACTGTAGTTTTGGTGGGTAGATAGTGACTGTAGTGGTGGGGGGTAGATACTGACTGTAGTGGTTGGGGTAGATACTGACTGTAGTGGTGGGGGTTAGATATGGACTGTAGTGGTGGTTGGTAGATAGTGGCTGTAGTGGTGGTGGGTAGATAGTGGCTGTAGTGGTGGTGGGTAGATAGTGGCTGTAGTGGTCGGTGGGACGATAGTGACTGTAGTGGTGGTGGGTAGATACTGACTATAGTGGTGGGGGGTAGATAGTGACTGTAGTGGTGGTGGGTAGATACTGACTGTAGTGGTTGGGGGGTAGATAGTGACTGTAGTGGTGGTGGGTAGATTCTGCTATAGTGGTGGTGGGTAGATAGAGGCTGAAATGGTGGTGGGTAAATAGAGACTGTAGTGTTGGTGGGTAGATAGTGACTGTAGTGGTGGGGGGTAGATTCTGACTATAGTGGTGGTGGGTAGATAGAGGCTGTAGTGGTTGGGGGTAGATTCTGACTGTAGTGGTTGGGGGTAGATAGTGACTGTAGTGGTGGTGGGTAGATAGTGACTATAGCAGTGGGGGTGTAGATACTGACTATAGTGGTAGTGGGTAGATAGTGACTGTAGTGGTGGTGGGTAGTTAGTGACTGTAGTGGTGGTGGGTAGATAGTGACTGTAGCAGTGGGGGTGTAGAGACTGACTTTTGCAGTGGGGGTGTAGATACTGACTTTAGTGGTAGTGGGTATATAGTGACTGTAGTGGTGGGGGGTAGATTCTGACTGTAGTGGTTGGGGGTAGATAGTGACTGTAGTGGTGGTGGGTAGATAGTGACTGTTGCAGTGGGGGGTAGATAGTGGCTGTAGTGGTGGTGGGTAGATAGTGGCTGTAGTGGTGGTGGGTAGATAGTGGCTGTAGTGGTGGTGGGTAGATATTGACTGTAGTGCTGGGGGGTAGATACTGACTGTAGTGGTGGGGGGTAGATACTGACTATAGTGGTGGGGGGTAGATAGTGACTGTAGTGGTGGTGGGTAGATAGTGACTGTAGTGGTGGGGGGTAGATAGTGACTGTAGTGGTGGGGTGTAGATACTGACTGAATTGGTGGTGGGTAGTTAGTGACTGTAGTGGTGGTGGGTAGATAGTGACTGTAGTGGTGGTGGGTAGATAGTGACTGTAGAGGTGGTGGGTAGATAGTGACTGTAGTGATGGGGGGTAGATTTTGACTGTAGTGGTAGTGGGTAGATACTGACTGTAGTGGTGGTGGGTAGATAGTGACTATAGTGGTAGTGGGTAGATAGAGACTGTAGAGTTGGTGGGTAGATAGTGACTGTAGTGGTGGTGGGTAGATAGTGACTGTAGTGTTGGTGGGTAGATAGTGACTGTAGTGGTGGTGGGTAGATAGAGACTGTAGTGTTGGTGGCTAGATTCTGACTATAGTGGTGGTGGGTAGATAGTGACTGTAGTGGTGGTGGGGTAGTTAGTGACTGTAGTGGTTGGGGGTAGATTCTGACTGTAATGGTTCGGGGAAGACAGTGACTGTAGTGGTGGTGGGTAGATAGTGACAATAGTGGTATTGGGAAGATAGTGACTGTAGTGGTAGTGGGCAGATAGTGACTATAGTGGTATTGGGTAGATAGTGACTGTAGAGGTGGTGGGTAGATAGTGACTGTAGTGGTGGTGGGTAGATAGTGACTATAGTGGTGGTGGGTAGATAGAGACTGTAGTGTTGATGGGTAGATAGTGACTGTAGTGGTGGTGGGTAGATAGTGACTCTAGTGGTAGTGGGTAGATAGAGACTGTAGAGTTGGTGGGTAGATAGTGACTGTAGTGGTGGGGGGTAGATAGTGACTGTAGTGGTGGGGGGTAGATACTGACTGAATTGGTGGTGGGTAGTTAGTGACTGTAGTGGTGGTGGGTAGATAGTGACTGTAGTGGTGGTGGGTAGATAGTGACTGTAGAGGTGGTGGGTAGATAGTGACTGTAGTGATGGGGGGTAGATATTGACTGTAGTGGTAGTGGGTAGATACTGACTGTAGTGGTGGTGGGTAGATAGTGACTATAGTGGTAGTGGGTAGATAGAGACTGTAGAGTTGGTGGGTAGATAGTGACTGTAGTGGTGGTGGGTAGATAGTGACTGTAGTGTTGGTGGGTAGATAGTGACTGTAGTTTTGGTGGGTAGATAGTGACTGTAGGGTTGGGGGTAGATATTGACTGTAGTGGTACTGGGTAGATACTGACTATAGTGGTGGTTGGTAGATAGTGACTGTCGTGGTAGTGGGTAGATAGTAACTGTATTGGGGGGGGGTAGATACTGACTGTAGTGGTGGTGGGTAGATAGTGACTGTAGTGGTGGTGGGAAGATAGTGACTGTAGTGGTGGTGGGTAGATACTGACTATAGTGGTGGGGGGTAGATAGTGACTGTAGTGGTGGTGGGAAGATAGTCACTGTAGTGGTGGTGGGTAGATTCTGGCTATAGTGGTGGTGGGTAGATAGAGGCTGAAATGGTGGTGGGTAAATAGAGACTGTAGTGTTGGTGGGTAGATAGTGACTGTAGTGGTGGGGGGTAGATTCTGACTATAGTGGTGGTGGGTAGATAGAGGCTGTAGTGGTTGGGGGTAGATTCTGACTGTAGTGGTTGGGGGTAGATAGTGACTGTAGTGGTGGTGGGTAGATAGTGACTATAGCAGTGGGGGTGTAGATACTGACTATAGTGGTAGTGGGTAGATAGTGACTGTAGTGGTGGTGGGTAGTTAGTGACTGTAGTGGTGGTGGGTAGATAGTGACTGTAGCAGTGGGGGTGTAGAGACTGACTTTTGCAGTGGGGGTGTAGATACTGACTTTAGTGGTAGTGGGTATATAGTGACTGTAGTGGTGGGGGGTAGATTCTGACTGTAGTGGTTGGGGGTAGATAGTGACTGTAGTGGTGGTGGGTAGATAGTGACTGTTGCAGTGGGGGGTAGATAGTGGCTGTAGTGGTGGTGGGTAGATAGTGGCTGTAGTGGTGGTGGGTAGATAGTGGCTGTAGTGGTGGTGGGTAGATATTGACTGTAGTGCTGGGGGGTAGATACTGACTGTAGTGGTGGGGGGTAGATACTGACTATAGTGGTGGGGGGTAGATAGTGACTGTAGTGGTGGTGGGTAGATAGTGACTGTAGTGGTGGGGGGTAGATAGTGACTGTAGTGGTGGGGTGTAGATACTGACTGAATTGGTGGTGGGTAGTTAGTGACTGTAGTGGTGGTGGGTAGATAGTGACTGTAGTGGTGGTGGGTAGATAGTGACTGTAGAGGTGGTGGGTAGATAGTGACTGTAGTGATGGGGGGTAGATTTTGACTGTAGTGGTAGTGGGTAGATACTGACTGTAGTGGTGGTGGGTAGATAGTGACTATAGTGGTAGTGGGTAGATAGAGACTGTAGAGTTGGTGGGTAGATAGTGACTGTAGTGGTGGTGGGTAGATAGTGACTGTAGTGTTGGTGGGTAGATAGTGACTGTAGTGGTGGTGGGTAGATAGAGACTGTAGTGTTGGTGGCTAGATTCTGACTATAGTGGTGGTGGGTAGATAGTGACTGTAGTGGTGGTGGGTAGTTAGTGACTGTAGTGGTTGTGGGTAGATAGTGACTGTAGCAGTGGGGGTGTAGATACTGACTATAGTGGAAGTGGGTAGATAGTGACTATAGTGGTGGTGGGTAGATAGTGACTATAGTGGTATTGGGAAGATAGTGACTGTAGTGGTAGTGGGTAGATAGTGACTGTAGAGGTGGTGGGTAGATATTGACTGTATTGGTGGTGGGTAGATTGTGACTATAGTGGTATTGGGAAGATAGTGACTGTAGTGGTAGTGGGTAGATAGTGACTGTAGAGGTGGTGGGTAGATAGTGACTGTAGTGGTAGTGGGTAGATAGTGACTGTAGTGGTGGTGGGTAGATAGTGACTGTAGTGGTGGTGGGTAGATAGTGACTGTAGTGGTGGTGGGTAGATAGTGACAATAGTGGTATTGGGAAGATCGTGACTGTAGTGGTAGTGGGCAGATAGTGACTATAGTGGTATTGGGTATATAGTGACTGTAGAGGTGGTGGGTAGATAGTGACTGTAGTGGTGGTGGGTAGATAGTAACTATAGTGGTGGTGGGTAGATAGAGACTGTAGTGTTGATGGGTAGATAGTGACTGTAGTGGTGGTGGGTAGATAGTGACTCTAGTGGTAGTGGGTAGATAGAGACTGTAGAGTTGGTGGGTAGATAGTGACTGTAGTGGTGGTGGGTAGATAGTGACTGTAGTGTTGGTGGGTAGATAGTGACTGTAGTGGTGGTGGGTAGATAGAGACTGTAGTGTTGGTGGCTAGATTCTGACTATAGTGGTGGTGGGTAGATAGTGACTGTAGTGGTGGTGGGTAGTTAGTGACTGTATTGGTGGTGGGTAGATAGTGACTGTAGCAGTGGGGGTGTAGATACTGACTATAGTGGTAGTGGGTAGATAGTGACTATATTGGTGGTGGGTAGATAGTGACTATAGTATTATTGGGAAGATAGTGACTGTAGTGGTAGTGGGTAGATAGTGACTGTAGAGGTGGTGGGTAGATATTGACTGTATTGGTGGTGGGTAGATTGTGACTATAGTGGTATTGGGAAGATAGTGACTGTAGTGGTAGTGGGTAGATAGTGACTGTAGAGGTGGTGGGTAGATAGTGACTGTAGTGGTAGTGGGTAGATAGTGACTGTAGTGGTGGTGGGTAGATAGTGACTGTAGTGGTGGTGGGTAGATAGTGACTGTAGTGGTGGTGGGTAGATAGTGACAATAGTGGTATTGGGAAGATCGTGACTGTAGTGGTAGTGGGCAGATAGTGACTATAGTGGTATTGGGTAGATAGTGACTGTAGAGGTGGTGGGTAGATAGTGACTGTAGTGGTGGTGGGTAGATAGTAACTATAGTGGTGGTGGGTAGATAGAGACTGTAGTGTTGATGGGTAGATAGTGACTGTAGTGGTAGGGTGGTAGATACTGACTATAGTGGTTTTGGGTAGATAGTGACTGTAGTGTTGGTGGGTAGATAGTGACTGTAGCAGTGGGGGTGTAGATACTGACTATAAGGGTAGTGGATAGATAGTGACTGTAGTGGTGGTGGGTAGATAGTGACAATAGTGGTATTGGGAAGATTGTGACTGTAGTGGTAGTGGGCAGATAGTGACTATAGTGGTATTGGGTAGATAGTGACTGTAGAGGTGGTGGGTAGATAGTGACTGTAGTGGTGGTGGGTAGATAGTGACTGTAGTGTTGGTGGGTAGATAGTGACTGTAGTGGTGGTGGGTAGATAGAGACTGTAGTGTTGGTGGCTAGATTCTGACTATAGTGGTGGTGGGTAGATAGTGACTGTAGTGGTGGTGGGTAGTTAGTGACTGTAGTGGTGGTGGGTAGATAGTGACTGTAGCAGTGGGGGTGTAGATACTGACTATAGTGGAAGTGGGTAGATAGTGACTATAGTGGTGGTGGGTAGATAGTGACTATAGTGGTATTGGGAAGATAGTGACTGTAGTGGTAGTGGGTAGATAGTGACTGTAGAGGTGGTGGGTAGATATTGACTGTATTGGTGGTGGGTAGATTGTGACTATAGTGGTATTGGGAAGATAGTGACTGTAGTGGTAGTGGGTAGATAGTGACTGTAGAGGTGGTGGGTAGATAGTGACTGTAGTGGTAGTGGGTAGATAGTGACTGTAGTGGTGGTGGGTAGATAGTGACTGTAGTGGTGGTGGGTAGATAGTGACTGTAGTGGTGGTGGGTAGATAGTGACAATAGTGGTATTGGGAAGATCGTGACTGTAGTGGTAGTGGGCAGATAGTGACTATAGTGGTATTGGGTATATAGTGACTGTAGAGGTGGTGGGTAGATAGTGACTGTAGTGGTGGTGGGTAGATAGTAACTATAGTGGTGGTGGGTAGATAGAGACTGTAGTGTTGATGGGTAGATAGTGACTGTAGTGGTGGTGGGTAGATAGTGACTATAGTGGTAGTGGGTAGATAGAGACTGTAGAGTTGGTGGGTAGATAGTGACTGTAGTGGTGGTGGGTAGATAGTGACTGTAGTGTTGGTGGGTAGATAGTGACTGTAGTGGTGGTGGGTAGATAGAGACTGTAGTGTTGGTGGCTAGATTCTGACTATAGTGGTGGTGGGTAGATAGTGACTGTAGTGGTGGTGGGTAGTTAGTGACTGTATTGGTGGTGGGTAGATAGTGACTGTAGCAGTGGGGGTGTAGATACTGACTATAGTGGTAGTGGGTAGATAGTGACTATATTGGTGGTGGGTAGATAGTGACTATAGTATTATTGGGAAGATAGTGACTGTAGTGGTAGTGGGTAGATAGTGACTGTAGAGGTGGTGGGTAGATATTGACTGTATTGGTGGTGGGTAGATTGTGACTATAGTGGTATTGGGAAGATAGTGACTGTAGTGGTAGTGGGTAGATAGTGACTGTAGAGGTGGTGGGTAGATAGTGACTGTAGTGGTAGTGGGTAGATAGTGACTGTAGTGGTGGTGGGTAGATAGTGACTGTAGTGGTGGTGGGTAGATAGTGACTGTAGTGGTGGTGGGTAGATAGTGACAATAGTGGTATTGGGAAGATCGTGACTGTAGTGGTAGTGGGCAGATAGTGACTATAGTGGTATTGGGTAGATAGTGACTGTAGAGGTGGTGGGTAGATAGTGACTGTAGTGGTGGTGGGTAGATAGTAACTATAGTGGTGGTGGGTAGATAGAGACTGTAGTGTTGATGGGTAGATAGTGACTGTAGTGGTAGGGTGGTAGATACTGACTATAGTGGTTTTGGGTAGATAGTGACTGTAGTGTTGGTGGGTAGATAGTGACTGTAGCAGTGGGGGTGTAGATACTGACTATAAGGGTAGTGGATAGATAGTGACTGTAGTGGTGGTGGGTAGATAGTGACAATAGTGGTATTGGGAAGATTGTGACTGTAGTGGTAGTGGGCAGATAGTGACTATAGTGGTATTGGGTAGATAGTGACTGTAGAGGTGGTGGGTAGATAGTGACTGTAGTGGTGGTGGGTAGATAGTAACTATAGTGGTGGTGGGTAGATAGAGACTGTAGTGTTGATGGGTAGATAGTGACTGTAGTGGTAGGGTGGTAGATACTGACTATAGTGGTTTTGGGTAGATAGTGACTGTAGTGTTGGTGGGTAGATAGTGACTGTAGCCGTGGGGGTGTAGATACTGACTATAAGGGTAGTGGATAGATAGTGACTGTAGTGGTGGTGGGTAGATAGTGACTATAGTGGTATTGGGAAGATAGTGACTGTAGTGGTGGTGGGTAGATAGTGACTGTAGTGGTGGTGGGTAGATAGAGACTGTAGTGTTGATGGGTAGATAGTGACTGTAGTGGTAGGGTGGTAGATACTGACTATAGTGGGTTTGGGTAGATATTGACTGTAGTGTTGGTGGGTAGATAGTGACTGTAGTGGTTGGGGGTAGATAGAGACTGTAGTGTTGATGGGTAGATAGTGACTGTAGTGGTGGGGGGAAGATAGTGACTGTAGTGGTGGTGGGTAGATAGAGACTGTAGTGTTGGTGGGTAGATAGTGACTGTAGTGGTGGGGGGTAGATTCTGACTATAGTGGTGGTGGGTAGATAGTGACTGTAGTGGTGTGGGGTAGATAGTGACTGTAGTGGTGGTGGGTAGATTCTGACTATAGTGGTTGGGGGTAGATAGTGACTGTAGCAGTGGGGGTGTAGATACTGACTATAGTGGTAGTGGGTAGATAGTGACTGTAGTGGTGCTGGGTAGTTAGTGACTGTAGTGGTGGTGGGTAGATAGTGACTGTAGCAGTGGGGGTGTAGATACTGACTATAGTGGTAGTGGGTAGATAGTGACTATAGTGGTGGTGGGTAGATAGTGACTATAGTGGTATTGGGAAGATAGTGACTGTAGTGGTAGTGGGTAGATAGTGACTGTAGAGGTGGTGGGTAGATATTGACTGTATTGGTGGTGGGTAGATAGTGACTATAGTGGTATTGGGAAGATAGTGACTGTAGTGGTAGTGGGTAGATAGTGACTGTAGTGGTGGGGGGTAGATAGTGACTGTAGCAGTGGAGGGTTAGATACTGACTACAGTGGTAGTGGGTATATAGTTACTGTAGTGGTGGGGGGTAGATACTGACTATAGTGGTATTGGGTAGATAGTGACTGTAGTGGTGGTGTGTAGATAGTGACTGTATTGGTGGTGGGTAGATAGTGACTATAGTGGTATTGGGAAGATAGTGACTGTAGTGGTGGTGGGTAGATACTGACTATAGTGGTGGTGGGTAGATTCTGACTGTAGTGGTGGTGGGTAGATTCTGACTATAGTGGTGGTGGGTAGATTGAGGCTGTAGTGGTGGTGGGTAGTTAGTGACTGTAGTGGTGGTGGGTAGATAGTGACTGTAGCAGTGGGGGTGTAGATACTGACTATAGTGGTAGTGGGTAGATAGTGACTGTAGTGGTGGTGGGTAGTTAGTGACTGTAGTGGTGGTGGGTAGATAGTGACTGTAGCAGTGGGGGTGTAGATACTGACTATAAGGGTAGTGGATAGATAGTGACTGTAGTGGTGGTGGGTAGATAGTGACTATAGTGGTATTGGGAAGATAGTGACTGTAGTGGTGGTGGGTAGATAGTGACTATAGTGGTATTGGGAAGATAGTGACTGTAGTGGTAGTGGGTAGATAGTGACAATAGTGGTGGTGGGTAGATAGTGACTGTTGTTTTGGTGGGTAGTTAGAGAATGTAGTGTTGGGGGCTAGATAGTGACTGTAGTTTTGGTGGGTAGATAGTGACTGCAGTTTTGGTGGGTAGATTGTGACTGTAGTGGTAGTGGGTAGATAATGGCTGTAGTGGTGGGGGGTAAATAGTGGCTGTGGTGGTGGTGGGTAGATAGTGACTGTGGTGGTGGGGGTTAGATAGTGACTGTAGTGGTGGGGGTAGATACTGACTATAGTGGTGGGGGTAGATATTGACTGTAGTTTTGGTGGGTAGATAGTGACTGTAGTGGTGGGGGGTAGATACTGACTCTAGTGTTGGGGGGTAGATAGTGACTGTAGTGTTGGTGGGTAGATAGTGACTGTAGTGGTGGGGGTTAGATTCTGACTATAGTGGTGGTGGGTAGATAGAGGCTGTAGTGGTGGTGGGTAGATAGTGACTGTAGTGGTGGGGGGTAGATAGTGACTGTAGTGGTGGTGGGTAGATAGAGACTGTAGTGTTGGTGGGTAGATTCTGACTATAGTTTTGGTTGGTAGATATTGACTATAGTGGTGTGGGGTAGATAGTGACTGTAGTGGTGGTGGGTAGATTCTGACTATAGTGGTGGTGGGTAGATAGAGGCTGTAGTGGTGGTGGGTAGATACTGACTGTAGTGGTGGTGGGTAGATTCTGACTATAGTGGTGGTGGGTAGATAGAGGCTGTAGTGGTGGTGGGTAGATAGAGACTGTAGTGTTGGTGGGTAGATAGTGACTGTAGTGGTGGGGGGTAGATTCTGACTATAGTGGTGGTGGGTAGATAGAGGCTGTAGTGGTTGGGGGTAGATTCTGACTGTAATGGTTCGGGGAAGACAGTGACTGTAGTGGTGGTGGGTAGATAGTGACAATAGTGGTATTGGGAAGATAGTGACTGTAGTGGTAGTGGGCAGATAGTGACTATAGTGGTATTGGGTAGATAGTGACTGTAGAGGTGGTGGGTAGATAGTGACTGTAGTGGTGGTGGGTAGATAGTGACTATAGTGGTATTGGGAAGATAGTGACTATAGTGGTATTGGGTAGATAGTGACTGTAGTTTTGGTGTGTAGATAGTGACTGTAGTTTTGGTGGGTAGATAGTGACTGTAGTGGTGGGGGGTAGATAGTGACTGTAGTGGTGGGGGGTAGATACTGACTGTAGTGGTAGTTGGTAGATAATGGCTGTAGTGGTGGGGGGTTGATAGTGGCTGTGGTGGTGGTGGCTAGATAGTGACTGTAGTGGTGGGGGTAGATACTGACTATAGTGGTGGGGGTAGATACTGACTGTAGTGGTGGGGGGTAGATACTGACTGTAGTGGTGGTTGGTAGATAGTGGCTGTAGTGGTTGTGGGTAGATAGTGGCTGTAGTGGTGGTGGGTAGATAGTGGCTGTAGTGGTGGTGGGTAGATATTTACTGTATTGGTGGGGGTAGATACTGACTGTAGTGGTGGTGGTTAGATAGTGACTGTGGTGGTGGTGGGTATATAGTGACTGTAGTGGTGGGGGGTAGATTCTGACTGTAGTGGTTGGGGGTAGATAGTGACTGTAGTGGTGGTGGGTAGATAGTGACTGTTGCAGTGGGGGGGTAGATACTGACTATAGTGGTATTGGGTAGATAGTGACTGTAGTGGTGGTGGGTAGATAGTGACTGTAGTGGTGGTGGGTAGATAGTGACTATAGTGGTATTGGGAAGATAGTGACTGTAGTGGTGGTGGGGAGATACTGACTATAGTGTTAGTGGGTAGATAGTGACTGTAGTGGTGGGGGGTAGATAGTAGCTGTAGTGGTGGTTGGTAGATAGTGACTGTAGTGGTGGGGGGTAGATAGTGACTGTAGCAGTGGGGGGTTAGATACTGACTATAGTGGTAGTGGGTATATAGTTACTGTAGTGGTGGGGGGTAGATACTGACTATAGTGGTATTGGGAAGATAGTGACTGTAGTGGTGGTGGGTAGATACTGACTGTAGTGGTGGAGTGTAGATTCTGACTGTAGTGGTGGTGGGTAGATTCTGACTATAGTGGTGGTGGGTAGATTGAGGCTGTAGTGGTGGTGGGTAGTTAGTGACTGTAGTGGTGGTGGGTAGATAGTGACTGTAGCAGTGGGGGTGTAGATACTGACTATAGTGGTAGTGGGTAGATAGTGACTGTAGTGGTGGTGGGTAGTTAGTGACTGTAGTGGTGGTGGGTAGATAGTGACTGTAGCAGTGGGGGTGTAGATACTGACTATAAGGGTAGTGGATAGATAGTGACTGTAGTGGTGGTGGGTAGATAGTGACTGTAGTGGTATTGGGAAGATAGTGACTGTAGTGGTGGTGGGTAGATAGTGACTATAGTGGTATTGGGTAGATAGTGACTGTAGTGGTGATGGGTAGATAGTGACTGTAGTGGTGGTGGGTAGATAGAGACTGTAGTGTTGATGGGTAGATAGTGACTGTAGTGGTAGGGTGGTAGATACTGACTATAGTGGTTTTGGGTAGATAGTGACTGTAGTGTTGGTGGGTAGATAGTGACTGTAGTGGTTGGGGGTAGATAGAGACTGTAGTGTTGATGGGTAGATAGTGACTGTAGTGGTGGGGGGTAGATAGTGACTGTAGTGGTGGTGGGTAGATAGAGACTGTAGTGTTGGTGGGTAGATAGTGACTGTAGTGGTGGGGGGTAGATTCTGACTATAGTGGTGGTGGGTAGATAGTGACTGTAGTGGTGGTGGGTAGATTCTGACTATAGTGGTTGGGGGTAGATAGTGACTGTAGCAGTGGGTGTGTAGATACTGACTATAGTGGTAGTGGGTAGATAGTGACTGTAGTGGTGGTGGGTAGTTAGTGACTGTAGTGGTGGTGGGTAGATCGTGACTGTAGCAGTGGGGGTGTAGATACAGACTATAGATGTAGTGGGTAGATAGTGACTATAGTGGTGGTGGGTAGATAGTGACTATAGTGGTATTGGGAAGATAGTGACTGTAGTGGTAGTGGGTAGATAGTGACTGTAGAGGTGGTGGGTAGATATTGACTGTATTGGTGGTGGGTAGATAGTGACTATAGTGGTATTGGGAAGATAGTGACTGTAGTGGTAGTGGGTAGATAGTGACTGTAGAGGTGGTGGGTAGATAGTGACTGTAGTGGTAGTGGGTAGATAGTGACTGTAGTGGTGGTGGGTAGATAGTGACTGTAGTGGTGGTGGGTAGATAGTGACTGTAGTGGTGGTGGGTAGATAGTGACAATAGTGGTATTGGGAAGATCGTGACTGTAGTGGTAGTGGGCAGATAGTGACTATAGTGGTATTGGGTAGATAGTGACTGTAGAGGTGGTGGGTAGATAGTGACTGTAGTGGTGGTGGGTAGATAGTGACTATAGTGGTGGTGGGTAGATAGAGACTGTAGTGTTGATGGGTAGATAGTGACTGTAGTGGTAGGGTGGTAGATACTGACTATAGTGGTTTTGGGTAGATAGTGACTGTAGTGTTGGTGGGTAGATAGTGACTGTAGCAGTGGGGGTGTAGATACTGACTATAAGGGTAGTGGATAGATAGTGACTGTAGTGGTGGTGGGTAGATAGTGACTATAGTGGTATTGGGAAGATAGTGACTGTAGTGGTGGTGGGTAGATAGTGACTATAGTGGTATTGGGTAGATAGTGACTGTAGTGGTGGTGGGTAGATAGTGACTGTAGTGGTGGTGGGTAGATAGAGACTGTAGTGTTGATGGGTAGATAGTGACTGTAGTGGTAGGGTGGTAGATACTGACTATAGTGGTTTTGGGTAGATAGTGACTGTAGTGTTGGTGGGTAGATAGTGACTGTAGTGGTTGGGGGTAGATAGAGACTGTAGTGTTGATGGGTAGATAGTGACTGTAGTGGTGAGGGGAAGATAGTGACTGTAGTGGTTGTGGGTAGATAGAGACTGTAGTGTTGGTGGGTAGATAGTGACTGTAGTGGTGGGGGGTAGATTCTGACTATAGTGGTGGTGGGTAGATAGTGACTGTAGTGGTGTGGGGTAGATAGTGACTGTAGTGGTGGTGGGTAGATTCTGACTATAGTGGTTGGGGGTAGATAGTGACTGTAGCAGTGGGGGTGTAGATACTGACTATAGTGGTAGTGGGTAGATAGTGACTGTAGTGGTGGTGGGTAGTTAGTGACTGTAGTGGTGGTGGGTAGATAGTGACTGTAGCAGTGGGGGTGTAGATACTGACTATAGTGGTAGTGGGTAGATAGTGACTATAGTGGTGGTGGGTAGATAGTGACTATAGTGGTATTGGGAAGATAGTGACTGTAGTGGTAGTGGGTAGATAGTGACTGTAGAGGTGGTGGGTAGATATTGACTGTATTGGTGGTGGGTAGATAGTGACTATAGTGGTATTGGGAAGATAGTGACTGTAGTGCTAGTGGGTAGATAGTGACAATAGTGGTGGTGGGTAGATAGTGACTGTAGTTTTGGTGGGTAGTTAGAGAATGTAGTGTTGGGGGGTAGATAGTGACTGTAGTTTTGGTGGGTAGATAGTGACTGTAGTTTTGGTGGGTAGATAGTGACTGTAGTGGTGGGGGGTAGATAGTGACAGTAGTGGTGGTGGGTAGATACTGACTGTAGTGGTAGTGGGTAGATAATGGCTGTAGTGGTGTGGGGTAAATAGTGGCTGTGGTGGTGGTGGGTAGATATTGACTGTGGTGGTGGGGGTTAGATAGTGACTGTAGTGGTGGGGGTAGATACTGACTATAGTGGTGGGGGTAGATACTGACTGTAGTTTTGGTGGGTTGATAGTGACTGTAGTGGTGGGGGGTAGATACTGACTCTAGTGGTGGGGGGTAGATAGTGACTGTAGTTTTGGTGGGTAGATAGTGACTGTAGTGGTGGGGGGTAGATTCTGACTATAGTGGTGGTGGGTAGATAGAGGCTGTAGTGGTGGTGGGTAGATAGTGACTGTAGTGGTGGGGGGTAGATAGTGACTGTAGTGGTGGTGGGTAGATAGTGACTATAGTGGTGGTGGGTAGATAGTGACTGTAGTGGTGGTGGGTAGATACTGACTATAGTGGTGGGGGGTAGATTCTGACTGTAGTGGTTGGGTGTAGATAGTGACTGTAGTGGTGGTGGGTAGATAGTGACTGTAGCAGTGGGGGTGTAGATACTGACTATAGTGGTAGTGGGTAGATAGTGACTGTAGTGGTGGGGGGTAGATTCTGACTATAGTGGTGGTGGGTAGATAGAGGCTGTAGTGGTGGTGGGTAGATACTGACTGTAGTGGTGGTGGGTAGATTCTGACTACAGTGGTGGTGGGTAGATAGAGGCTGTAGTGGTGGTGGGTAGATACTGACTGTAGTGGTGGTGGGTAGATTCTGACTATAGTGGTGGTGGGTAGATAGAGGCTGTAGTGGTGGTGGGTAGATAGAGACTGTAGTGTTGGTGGGTAGATAGTGACTGTAGTGGTGGGGGGTAGATTCTGACTATAGTGGTGGTGGGTAGATAGAGGCTGTAGTGGTTGGGGGTAGATTCTGACTGTAGTGGTTCGGGGTAGATAGTGACTGTAGAGGTGGTGGGTAGATAGTGACTATAGTGGTATTAGGAAGATAGTGACTATAGTGGTATTGGGTAGATAGTGACTATAGTTTTGATGGGTAGATAGTGACTGTAGTTTTGGTGGGTAGATAGTGACTGTAGTGGTGGGGGGTAGATACTGACTGTAGTGGTGGTGGGTAGATAGTGGCTGTAGTGGTGGGGGGTAGATAGTGACTGTAGTGGTGGGGGGTAGATAGTGACTGTAGTGGTAGTGGGTAGATAGTGACTATAGTGGTAGTGGGTAGATAGTAACTGTAGAGGTGGTGGGTAGATAGTGAATATAGTGGTGGTTGGTAGATAGTGACTGTAGTGGTAGTTGGTAGATAGTAACTGTAGTGGTGGGGGGTAGAAACTGACTGTAGTGGTGGGGGGGTAGATAGTTACTGTAGTGTTGGGGGGTAGATATTGACTGTAGTGGTGGTGGGTAGATAGTGACTGTAGTGGTGGTGGGTAGATAGTGACTGTAGTGGTGGTGGGTAGATAGTGACTGTAGTGGTGGGGGGTAGATACTGACTGTAGTGGTGGTGGGTAGATAGTGGCTGTAGTGGTGGGGGGTAGATACTGACTGTAGTGGTGGGCGGTAGATAGTGGCTGTGGTGGTGGTGGGTAGATAGTGACTGTGGTGGTGGGGGGTAGATAGTGACTGTAGTGGTGGGGGTAGATACTGTCTATTGTGGTGGGGGTAGATACTGACTGTAGTTTTGGTGGGTAGATAGTGACTGTAGTGGTGGGGGGTAGATACTGACTGTAGTGGTTGGGGTAGATACTGACTGTAGTGGTGGGGGTTAGATACGGACTGTAGTGGTGGTTGGTAGATAGTGGCTGTAGTGGTGGTGGGTAGATAGTGGCTGTAGTGGTGGTGGGTAGATAGTGGCTGTAGTGGTGGTGGGTAGATATTGACTGTAGTGCTGGGGGGTAGATACTGACTGTAGTGGTGGGGGGTAGATACTGACTATAGTGGTGGGGGGTAGATAGTGACTGTAGTGGTGGGGGGTAGATACTGACTGAATTGGTGGTGGGTAGTTAGTGACTGTAGTGGTGGTGGGTAGATAGTGACTGTAGTGGTGGTGGGTAGATAGTGACTGTAGAGGTGGTGGGTAGATAGTGACTGTAGTGATGGGGGGTAGATATTGACTGTAGTGGTAGTGGGTAGATACTGACTGTAGTGGTGGTGGGTAGATAGTGACTATAGTGGTAGTGGGTAGATAGAGACTGTAGAGTTGGTGGGTAGATAGTGACTGTAGTGGTGGTGGGTAGATAGTGACTGTAGTGTTGGTGGGTAGATAGTGACTGTAGTTTTGGTGGGTAGATAGTGACTGTAGGGTTGGGGGGTAGATATTGACTGTAGTGGTACTGGGTAGATACTGACTATAGTGGTGGTTGGTAGATAGTGACTGTCGTGGTAGTGGGTAGATAGTAACTGTATTGGGGGGGGGTAGATACTGACTGTAGTGGTGGTGGGTAGATAGTGACTGTAGTGGTGGTGGGACGATAGTGACTGTAGTGGTGGTGGGTAGATACTGACTATAGTGGTGGGGGGTAGATAGTGACTGTAGTGGTGGTGGGAAGATAGTGACTGTAGTGGTGGTGGGTAGATTCTGGCTATAGTGGTGGTGGGTAGATAGAGGCTGAAATGGTGGTGGGTAAATAGAGACTGTAGTGTTGGTGGGTAGATAGTGACTGTAGTGGTGGGGGGTAGATTCTGACTATAGTGGTGGTGGGTAGATAGAGGCTGTAGTGGTTGGGGGTAGATTCTGACTGTAGTGGTTGGGGGTAGATAGTGACTGTAGTGGTGGTGGGTAGATAGTGACTGTAGCAGTGGGGGTGTAGATACTGACTATAGTGGTAGTGGGTAGATAGTGACTGTAGTGGTGGTGGGTAGTTAGTGACTGTAGTGGTGGTGGGTAGATAGTGACTGTAGCAGTGGGGGTGTAGAGACTGACTTTTGCAGTGGGGGTGTAGATACTGACTTTAGTGGTAGTGGGTATATAGTGACTGTAGTGGTGGGGGGTAGATTCTGACTGTAGTGGTTGGGGGTAGATAGTGACTGTAGTGGTGGTGGGTAGATAGTGACTGTTGCAGTGGGGGGGTAGATACTGACTATAGTGGTATTGGGTAGATAGTGACTGTAGTGGTGGTGGGTAGATAGTGACTGTAGTGGTGGTGGGTAGATAGTGGCTGTAGTGGTGGTGGGTAGATATTGACTGTAGTGCTGGGGGGTAGATACTGACTGTAGTGGTGGGGGGTAGATACTGACTATAGTGGTGGGGGGTAGATAGTGACTGTAGTGGTGGTGGGTAGATAGTGACTGTAGTGGTGGGGGGTAGATAGTGACTGTAGTGGTGGGGTGTAGATACTGACTGAATTTGTGGTGGGTAGTTAGTGACTGTAGTGGTGGTGGGTAGATAGTGACTGTAGTGGTGGTGGGTAGATAGTGACTGTAGAGGTGGTGGGTAGATAGTGACTGTAGTGATGGGGGGTAGATATTGACTGTAGTGGTAGTGGGTAGATACTGACTGTAGTGGTGGTGGGTAGATAGTGACTATAGTGGTAGTGGGTAGATAGAGACTGTAGAGTTGGTGGGTAGATAGTGACTGTAGTGGTGGTGGGTAGATAGTGACTGTAGTGTTGGTGGGTAGATAGTGACTGTAGTTTTGGTGGGTAGATAGTGACTGTAGGGTTGGGGGGTAGATATTGACTGTAGTGGTACTGGGTAGATACTGACTATAGTGGTGGTTGGTAGATAGTGACTGTCGTGGTAGTGGGTAGATAGTAACTGTATTGGGGGGGGGGGGGTAGATACTGACTGTAGTGGTGGTTGGTAGATAGTGACTGTAGTGGTGGTGGGAAGATAGTGACTGTAGTGGTGGTGGGTAGATACTGACTATAGTGGTGGGGGGTAGATAGTGACTGTAGTGGTGGTGGGAAGATAGTGACTGTAGTGGTGGTGGGTAGATTCTGGCTATAGTGGTGGTGGGTAGATAGAGGCTGAAATGGTGGTGGGTAAATAGAGACTGTAGTGTTGGTGGGTAGATAGTGACTGTAGTGGTGGGGGGTAGATTCTGACTATAGTGGTGGTGGGTAGATAGAGGCTGTAGTGGTTGGGGGTAGATTCTGACTGTAGACGTTGGGGGTAGATAGTGACTGTAGGGGTGGTGGGTAGATAGTGACTGTAGCAGTGGGGGTGTAGATACTGACTATAGTGGTAGTGGGTAGATAGTGACTGTAGTGGTGGTGGGTAGTTAGTGACTGTAGTGGTGGTGGGTAGATAGTGACTGTAGCAGTGGGGGTGTAGATACTGACTTTTGCAGTGGGGTTGTAGATACTGACTTTAGTGGTAGTGGGTATATAGTGACTGTAGTGGTGGGGGGTAGATTCTGACTGTAGTGGTTGGGGGTAGATAGTGACTGTTGCAGTGGGGGGGTAGATACTGACTATAGTGGTATTGGGTAGATAGTGACTGTAGTGGTGGTGGGTAGATAGTGACTGTAGTGGTGGTGGGTAGATAGTGACTATAGTGGTATTGGGAAGATAGTGACTGTAGTTGTGGTGGTGAGATACTGACTATAGTGCTGGTGGGTAGATAGAGACTGTAGTGTTGGTGGGTAGATAGTGACTGTAGTGGTGGGGGCTAGATAGTAGCTGTAGTGGTGGTTGGTAGATAGTGACTGTGGTGGTGGGGGGTAGATAGTGACTGTAGTGGTGGGGGGTAGATAGTGACTGTAGTGGTAGTGGGTAGATAGTGACTATAGTGGTAGTGGGTAGATAGTAACTGTAGAGGTGGTGGGTAGATAGTGAATATAGTGGTGGTTGGTAGATAGTGACTGTAGTGGTAGTTGGTAGATAGTGACTGTAGTGGTGGGGGGTAGATACTGACTGTAGTGGTGGTGGGTAGATAGTGGCTGTAGTGGTGGGGGGTAGATACTGACTGTAGTGGTGGTTGGTAGATAGTGACTGTAGTGGTAGTTGGTAGATAGTGACTGTGGTGGGGGGTAGATAGTGACTGTAGTGGTGGGGGTAGATACTGACTATAGTGGTGGGGGTAGATACTGACTGTAGTTTTGGTGGGTAGATAGTGACTGTAGTGGTGGGGGGTAGATACTGACTGTAGTGGTTGGGGTAGATACTGACTGTAGTGGTGGGGGTTAGATACGGACTGTAGTGGTGGTTGGTAGATAGTGGCTGTAGTGGTGGTGGGTAGATAGTGGCTGTAGTGGTGGTGGGTAGATAGTGGCTGTAGTGGTGGTGGGTAGATATTGACTGTAGTGCTGGGGGGTAGATACTGACTGTAGTGGTGGGGGGTAGATACTGACTATAGTGGTGGGGGGTAGATAGTGACTGTAGTGGTGGTGGGTAGATAGTGACTGTAGTGGTGGGGGGTAGATAGTGACTGTAGTGGTGGGGGGTAGATACTGACTGAATTGGTGGTGGGTAGTTAGTGACTGTAGTGGTGGTGGGTAGATAGTGACTGTAGTGGTGGTGGGTAGATAGTGACTGTAGAGGTGGTGGGTAGATAGTGACTGTAGTGATGGGGGATAGATAGTGACTGTAGTGGTGGTGGGTAGATAGTGACTGTAGTGATGGGGGATAGATAGTGACTGTAGTGGTGGTGGGTAGATAGTGACTGTAGTGGTGGTGGGTAGATAGTGACTGTAGAGGTGGTGGGTAGATAGTGACTGTAGTGATGGGGGATAGATAGTGACTGTAGTGGTGGTGGGTAGATACTGACTGTAGTGGTGGTGGGTAGATAGTGACTATAGTGGTAGTGGGTAGATAGAGACTGTAGAGTTGGTGGGTAGATAGTGACTGTAGTGGTGGTGGGTAGATAGTGACTGTAGTGGTGGGGGTAGATACTGTCTATAGTGGTGGGGGTAGATACTGACTGTAGTTTTGGTGGGTAGATAGTGACTGTAGTGGTGGGGGGTAGATACTGACTGTAGTGGTTGGGGTAGATAGTGACCGTAGTGGTGGTGGGTAGATAGTGACTGTAGTGTTGGTGGGTAGATAGTGACTGTAGTTTTGGTGGGTAGATAGTGACTGTAGGGTTGGGGGGTAGATATTGACTGTAGTGGTACTGGGTAGATACTGACTATAGTGGTGGTTGGTAGATAGTGACTGTCGTGGTAGTGGGTAGATAGTAACTGTATTGGGGGGGGGTAGATACTGACTGTAGTGGTGGTGGGTAGATAGTGACTGTAGTGGTGGTGGGAAGATAGTGACTGTAGTGGTGGTGGGTAGATACTGACTATAGTGGTGGGGGGTAGATAGTGACTGTAGTGGTGGTGGGAAGATAGTGACTGTAGTGGTGGTGGGTAGATTCTGGCTATAGTGGTGGTGGGTAGATAGAGGCTGAAATGGTGGTGGGTAAATAGAGACTGTAGTGTTGGTGGGTAGATAGTGACTGTAGTGGTGGGGGGTAGATTCTGACTATAGTGGTGGTGGGTAGATAGTGACTGTAGTGGTGTGGGGTAGATAGTGACTGTAGTGGTGGTGGGTAGATTCTGACTATAGTGGTTGGGGGTAGATAGTGACTGTAGCAGTGGGGGTGTAGATACTGACTATAGTGGTAGTGGGTAGATAGTGACTGTAGTGGTGGTGGGTAGTTAGTGACTGTAGTGGTGGTGGGTAGATAGTGACTGTAGCAGTGGGGGTGTAGATACTGACTATAGTGGTAGTGGGTAGATAGTGACTATAGTGGTGGTGGGTAGATAGTGACTATAGTGGTATTGGGAAGATAGTGACTGTAGTGGTAGTGGGTAGATAGTGACTGTAGAGGTGGTGGGTAGATATTGACTGTATTGGTGGTGGGTAGATAGTGACTATAGTGGTATTGGGAAGATAGTGACTGTAGTGCTAGTGGGTAGATAGTGACAATAGTGGTGGTGGGTAGATAGTGACTGTAGTTTTGGTGGGTAGTTAGAGAATGTAGTGTTGGGGGGTAGATAGTGACTGTAGTTTTGGTGGGTAGATAGTGACTGTAGTTTTGGTGGGTAGATAGTGACTGTAGTGGTGGGGGGTAGATAGTGACAGTAGTGGTGGTGGGTAGATACTGACTGTAGTGGTAGTGGGTAGATAATGGCTGTAGTGGTGTGGGGTAAATAGTGGCTGTGGTGGTGGTGGGTAGATATTGACTGTGGTGGTGGGGGTTAGATAGTGACTGTAGTGGTGGGGGTAGATACTGACTATAGTGGTGGGGGTAGATACTGACTGTAGTTTTGGTGGGTTGATAGTGACTGTAGTGGTGGGGGGTAGATACTGACTCTAGTGGTGGGGGGTAGATAGTGACTGTAGTTTTGGTGGGTAGATAGTGACTGTAGTGGTGGGGGGTAGATTCTGACTATAGTGGTGGTGGGTAGATAGAGGCTGTAGTGGTGGTGGGTAGATAGTGACTGTAGTGGTGGGGGGTAGATAGTGACTGTAGTGGTGGTGGGTAGATAGTGACTATAGTGGTGGTGGGTAGATAGTGACTGTAGTGGTTGTGGGTAGATATGCTTAGTGGTGAGTGACTGTAGTGGTGGTGGGTAGATAGTGACTGTAGTGGTGGTGGGTAGATACTGACTGTAGTGGTGGGGGGTAGATAGCTGACTGTAGTGGTGGTGGGTAGATAGTGACTGTAGTGGTGGTGGGTAGATAGTGACTGTAGTGTTGGTGGGTAGATAGTGACTGTAGTGGTGGGGGGTAGATACTGACTGTAGTGGTGGTGGGTAGATAGAGGCTGTAGTGGTGGTGGGTAGATAGTGACTGTAGTGGTGGTGGGTAGATTCTGACTATAGTGGTGGTGGGTAGATAGTGACTGTAGTGGTGGGGGTAGATAGTGACTGTAGTGTTGGTGGGGGTAGATACTGACTGTAGTGGTTGGGGGTAGATAGTGACTGTAGTGGTGGTGGGTAGATAGTGACTGTAGTGGTGGGGGGGTAGATACTGACTATAGTGGTAGTGGGTAGATAGTGACTGTAGTGGTGGTGGGTAGATAGTGACTATAGTGGTGGTGGATAAATAGAGACTGTAGTGTTGGTGGGTAGATAGTGACTGTAGTGGTGGGGGTAGATCTGACTTAGTGGTGGTGGGTAGATAGGGCTGTAGTGGTGGTGGGTAGATACTGACTGTAGTGGTGGTGGGTAGATCTGACTCAGTGGTGGTGGGTAGATAGAGGCTGTAGTGGTGGTGGGTAGATACTGACTGTAGTGGTGGTGGGTAGATTCTGACTATAGTGGTGGTGGGTAGATAGAGGCTGTAGTGGTGGTGGGTAGATAGAGACTGTAGTGTTGGTGGGTAGATAGTGACTGTAGTGGTGGGGGGTAGATTCTGACTATAGTGGTGGTGGGTAGATAGAGGCTGTAGTGGTTGGGGGTAGATTCTGACTGTAGTGGTTCGGGGTAGATAGTGACTGTAGAGGTGGTGGGTAGATAGTGACTATAGTGGTATTAGGAAGATAGTGACTATAGTGGTATCGGGTAGATAGTGACTATAGTTTTGATGGGTAGATAGTGACTGTAGTTTTGGTGGGTAGATAGTGACTGTAGTGGTGGGGGGTAGATACTGACTGTAGTGGTGGTGGGTAGATAGTGGCTGTAGTGGTGGGGGGTAGATAGTGACTGTAGTGGTGGGGGGTAGATAGTGACTGTAGTGGTAGTGGGTAGATAGTGACTATAGTGGTAGTGGGTAGATAGTAACTGTAGAGGTGGTGGGTAGATAGTGAATATAGTGGTGGTTGGTAGATAGTGACTGTAGTGGTAGTTGGTAGATAGTAACTGTAGTGGTGGGGGGTAGAAACTGACTGTAGTGGTGGGGGGGTAGATAGTTACTGTAGTGTTGGGGGGTAGTGACTGTAGTGGTGGTGGGTAGATAGTGACTGTAGTGGTGGTGGGTAGATAGTGACTGTAGTGGTGGTGGGTAGATAGTGACTGTAGTGGTGGGGGGTAGATACTGACTGTAGTGGTGGTGGGTAGATAGTGGCTGTAGTGGTGGGGGGTAGATACTGACTGTAGTGGTGGGCGGTAGATAGTGGCTGTGGTGGTGGTGGGTAGATAGTGACTGTGGTGGTGGGGGGTAGATAGTGACTGTAGTGGTGGGGGTAGATACTGTCTATAGTGGTGGGGGTAGATACTGACTGTAGTTTTGGTGGGTAGATAGTGACTGTAGTGGTGGGGGGTAGATACTGACTGTAGTGGTTGGGGTAGATACTGACTGTAGTGGTGGGGGGTAGATACTGACTGTAGTGGTGGTTGGTAGATAGTGGCTGTAGTGGTTGTGGGTAGATAGTGGCTGTAGTGGTGGTGGGTAGATAGTGGCTGTAGTGGTGGTGGGTAGATAGAGACTGTAGTGTTGATGGGTAGATAGTGACTGTAGTGGTGGGGGGTAGATACTGACTATAGTGGTATTTGGTACATAGTGACTGTAGTGGTGGTGGGTAGATAGTGACTATAGTGGTGGTGGATAAATAGAGACTGTAGTGTTGGTGGGTAGATAGTGACTGTAGTTAGTGACTGTAGGGTTGGGGGGTAGATATTGACTGTAGTGGTACTGGGTAGATACTGACTATAGTGGTGGTTGGTAGATAGTGACTGTCGTGGTAGTGGGTAGATAGTAACTGTATTGGGGGGGGGTAGATACTGACTGTAGTGGTGGTGGGTAGATAGTGACTGTAGTGGTGGTGGGAAGATAGTGACTGTAGTGGTGGTGGGTAGATACTGACTATAGTGGTGGGGGGTAGATAGTGACTGTAGTGGTGGTGGGAAGATAGTGACTGTAGTGGTGGTGGGTAGATTCTGGCTATAGTGGTGGTGGGTAGATAGAGGCTGAAATGGTGGTGGGTAAATAGAGACTGTAGTGTTGGTGGGTAGATAGTGACTGTAGTGGTGGGGGGTAGATTCTGACTATAGTGGTGGTGGGTAGATAGAGGCTGTAGTGGTTGGGGGTAGATTCTGACTGTAGTGGTTGGGGGTAGATAGTGACTGTAGTGGTGGTGGGTAGATAGTGACTGTAGCAGTGGGGGTGTAGATACTGACTATAGTGGTAGTGGGTAGATAGTGACTGTAGTGGTGGTGGGTAGTTAGTGACTGTAGTGGTGGTGGGTAGATAGTGACTGTAGCAGTGGGGGTGTAGAGACTGACTTTTGCAGTGGGGGTGTAGATACTGACTTTAGTGGTAGTGGGTATATAGTGACTGTAGTGGTGGGGGGTAGATTCTGACTGTAGTGGTTGGGGGTAGATAGTGACTGTAGTGGTGGTGGGTAGATAGTGACTGTAGTGTTGGTGGGTAGATAGTGACTGTAGTTTTGGTGGGTAGATAGTGACTGTAGGGTTGGGGGGTAGATATTGACTGTAGTGGTACTGGGTAGATACTGACTATAGTGGTGGTTGGTAGATAGTGACTGTCGTGGTAGTGGGTAGATAGTAACTGTATTGGGGGGGGGGGGGTAGATACTGACTGTAGTGGTGGTTGGTAG
Source organism: Salmo salar (assembly GCF_965601325.2). Lineage (NCBI taxonomy): Eukaryota > Metazoa > Chordata > Actinopteri > Salmoniformes > Salmonidae > Salmo > Salmo salar. The sequence goes on from NC_138301.1 coordinate 103,877,454, forward strand.
ATAGTGACTGTAGTGGTGGTGGGAAGATAGTGACTGTAGTGGTGGTGGGTAGATACTGACTATAGTGGTGGGGGGTAGATAGTGACTGTAGTGGTGGTGGGAAGATAGTGACTGTAGTGGTGGTGGGTAGATTCTGGCTATAGTGGTGGTGGGTAGATAGAGGCTGAAATGGTGGTGGGTAAATAGAGACTGTAGTGTTGGTGGGTAGATAGTGACTGTAGTGGTGGGGGGTAGATTCTGACTATAGTGGTGGTGGGTAGATAGAGGCTGTAGTGGTTGGGGGTAGATTCTGACTGTAGACGTTGGGGGTAGATAGTGACTGTAGTGGTGGTGGGTAGATAGTGACTGTAGCAGTGGGGGTGTAGATACTGACTATAGTGGTAGTGGGTAGATAGTGACTGTAGTGGTGGTGGGTAGTTAGTGACTGTAGTGGTGGTGGGTAGATAGTGACTGTAGCAGTGGGGGTGTAGATACTGACTTTTGCAGTGGGGTTGTAGATACTGACTTTAGTGGTAGTGGGTATATAGTGACTGTAGTGGTGGGGGGTAGATTCTGACTGTAGTGGTTGGGGGTAGATAGTGACTGTAGTGGTGGTGGGTAGATAGTGACTGTTGCAGTGGGGGGGTAGATACTGACTATAGTGGTATTGGGTAGATAGTGACTGTAGTGGTGGTGGGTAGATAGTGACTGTAGTGGTGGTGGGTAGATAGTGACTATAGTGGTATTGGGAAGATAGTGACTGTAGTTGTGGTGGTGAGATACTGACTATAGTGCTGGTGGGTAGATAGAGACTGTAGTGTTGGTGGGTAGATAGTGACTGTAGTGGTGGGGGCTAGATAGTAGCTGTAGTGGTGGTTGGTAGATAGTGACTGTGGTGGTGGGGGGTAGATAGTGACTGTAGTGGTGGGGGGTAGATAGTGACTGTAGTGGTAGTGGGTAGATAGTGACTATAGTGGTAGTGGGTAGATAGTAACTGTAGAGGTGGTGGGTAGATAGTGAATATAGTGGTGGTTGGTAGATAGTGACTGTAGTGGTAGTTGGTAGATAGTGACTGTAGTGGTGGGGGGTAGATACTGACTGTAGTGGTGGTGGGTAGATAGTGGCTGTAGTGGTGGGGGGTAGATACTGACTGTAGTGGTGGGCGGTAGATAGTGGCTGTGGTGGTGGTGGGTAGATAGTGACTGTGGTGGTGGGGGGTAGATAGTGACTGTAGTGGTGGGGGTAGATACTGACTATAGTGGTGGGGGTAGATACTGACTGTAGTTTTGGTGGGTAGATAGTGACTGTAGTGGTGGGGGGTAGATACTGACTGTAGTGGTTGGGGTAGATACTGACTGTAGTGGTGGGGGTTAGATACGGACTGTAGTGGTGGTTGGTAGATAGTGGCTGTAGTGGTGGTGGGTAGATAGTGGCTGTAGTGGTGGTGGGTAGATAGTGGCTGTAGTGGTGGTGGGTAGATATTGACTGTAGTGCTGGGGGGTAGATACTGACTGTAGTGGTGGGGGGTAGATACTGACTATAGTGGTGGGGGGTAGATAGTGACTGTAGTGGTGGTGGGTAGATAGTGACTGTAGTGGTGGGGGGTAGATAGTGACTGTAGTGGTGGGGGGTAGATACTGACTGAATTGGTGGTGGGTAGTTAGTGACTGTAGTGGTGGTGGGTAGATAGTGACTGTAGTGGTGGTGGGTAGATAGTGACTGTAGAGGTGGTGGGTAGATAGTGACTGTAGTGATGGGGGATAGATAGTGACTGTAGTGGTGGTGGGTAGATAGTGACTGTAGTGATGGGGGATAGATAGTGACTGTAGTGGTGGTGGGTAGATAGTGACTGTAGTGGTGGTGGGTAGATAGTGACTGTAGAGGTGGTGGGTAGATAGTGACTGTAGTGATGGGGGATAGATAGTGACTGTAGTGGTGGTGGGTAGATACTGACTGTAGTGGTGGTGGGTAGATAGTGACTATAGTGGTAGTGGGTAGATAGAGACTGTAGAGTTGGTGGGTAGATAGTGACTGTAGTGGTGGTGGGTAGATAGTGACTGTAGTGGTGGGGGTAGATACTGTCTATAGTGGTGGGGGTAGATACTGACTGTAGTTTTGGTGGGTAGATAGTGACTGTAGTGGTGGGGGGTAGATACTGACTGTAGTGGTTGGGGTAGATAGTGACCGTAGTGGTGGTGGGTAGATAGTGACTGTAGTGTTGGTGGGTAGATAGTGACTGTAGTTTTGGTGGGTAGATAGTGACTGTAGGGTTGGGGGGTCGATATTGACTGTAGTGGTACTGGGTAGATACTGACTATAGTGGTGGTTGGTAGATAGTGACTGTCGTGGTAGTGGGTAGATAGTAACTGTATTGGGGGGGGGTAGATACTGACTGTAGTGGTGGTGGGTAGATAGTGACTGTAGTGGTGGTGGGAAGATAGTGACTGTAGTGGTGGTGGGTAGATACTGACTATAGTGGTGGGGGGTAGATAGTGACTGTAGTGGTGGTGGGAAGATAGTGACTGTAGTGGTGGTGGGTAGATTCTGGCTATAGTGGTGGTGGGTAGATAGAGGCTGAAATGGTGGTGGGTAAATAGAGACTGTAGTGTTGGTGGGTAGATAGTGACTGTAGTGGTGGGGGGTAGATTCTGACTATAGTGGTGGTGGGTAGATAGAGGCTGTAGTGGTTGGGGGTAGATTCTGACTGTAGTGGTTGGGGGTAGATAGTGACTGTAGTGGTGGTGGGTAGATAGTGACTGTAGCAGTGGGGGTGTAGATACTGACTATAGTGGTAGTGGGTAGATAGTGACTGTAGTGGTGGTGGGTAGTTAGTGACTGTAGTGGTGGTGGGTAGATAGTGACTGTAGCAGTGGCGGTGTAGATACTGACTTTTGCAGTGGGTGTGTAGATACTGACTTTAGTGGTAGTGGGTATATAGTGACTGTAGTGGTGGGGGGTAGATTCTGACTGTAGTGGTTGGGGGTAGATAGTGACTGTAGTGGTGGTGGGTAGATAGTGACTGTTGCAGTGGGGGGGTAGATACTGACTATAGTGGTATTGGGTAGATAGTGACTGTAGTGGTGGTGGGTAGATAGTGACTGTAGTGGTGGTGGGTAGATAGTGACTATAGTGGTATTGGGAAGATAGTGACTGTAGTTGTGGTGGTGAGATACTGACTATAGTGCTGGTGGGTAGATAGAGACTGTAGTGTTGGTGGGTAGATAGTGACTGTAGTGGTAGTTGGTAGATAGTGACTGTAGTGGTGGGGGGTAGATACTGACTGTAGTGGTGGTGGGTAGATAGTGGCTGTAGTGGTGGGGGGTAGATACTGACTGTAGTGGTGGGCGGTAGATAGTGGCTGTGGTGGTGGTGGGTAGATAGTGACTGTGGTGGTGGGGGGTAGATAGTGACTGTAGTGGTGGGGGTAGATACTGACTATAGTGGTGGGGGTAGATACTGACTGTAGTTTTGGTGGGTAGATAGTGACTGTAGTGGTGGGGGGTAGATACTGACTGTAGTGGTTGGGGTAGATACTGACTGTAGTGGTGGGGGTTAGATACGGACTGTAGTGGTGGTTGGTAGATAGTGGCTGTAGTGGTGGTGGGTAGATAGTGGCTGTAGTGGTGGTGGGTAGATAGTGGCTGTAGTGGTGGTGGGTAGATATTGACTGTAGTGCTGGGGGGTAGATACTGACTGTAGTGGTGGGGGGTAGATACTGACTATAGTGGTGGGGGGTAGATAGTGACTGTAGTGGTGGTGGGTAGATAGTGACTGTAGTGGTGGGGGGTAGATAGTGACTGTAGTGGTGGGGGGTAGATACTGACTGAATTGGTGTTGGGTAGTTAGTGACTGTAGTGGTGGTGGGTAGATAGTGACTGTAGTGGTGGTGGGTAGATAGTGACTGTAGAGGTGGTGGGTAGATAGTGACTGTAGTGATGGGGGGTAGATATTGACTGTAGTGGTGGTGGGTAGATAGTGACTGTAGAGGTGGTGGGTAGATAGTGACTGTAGTGATGGGGGATAGATAGTGACTGTAGTGGTGGTGGGTAGATAGTGACTGTAGTGATGGGGGATAGATAGTGACTGTAGTGGTGGTGGGTAGATAGTGACTGTAGTGGATGGTGGGATAGATAGTGACTGTAGTGGTGGTGGGTAGATACTGACTGTAGTGGTGGTGGGTAGATAGTGACTATAGTGGTAGTGGGTAGATAGAGACTGTAGAGTTGGTGGGTAGATAGTGACTGTAGTGGTGGTGGGTAGATAGTGACTGTAGTGGTGGGGGTAGATACTGTCTATAGTGGTGGGGGTAGATACTGACTGTAGTTTTGGTGGGTAGATAGTGACTGTAGTGGTGGGGGGTAGATACTGACTGTAGTGGTTGGGGTAGATAGTGACCGTAGTGGTGGTGGGTAGATAGTGACTGTAGTGTTGGTGGGTAGATAGTGACTGTAGTTTTGGTGGGTAGATAGTGACTGTAGGGTTGGGGGGTAGATATTGACTGTAGTGGTACTGGGTAGATACTGACTATAGTGGTGGTTGGTAGATAGTGACTGTCGTGGTAGTGGGTAGATAGTAACTGTATTGGGGGGGGGTAGATACTGACTGTAGTGGTGGTGGGTAGATAGTGACTGTAGTGGTGGTGGGAAGATAGTGACTGTAGTGGTGGTGGGTAGATACTGACTATAGTGGTGGGGGGTAGATAGTGACTGTAGTGGTGGTGGGAAGATAGTGACTGTAGTGGTGGTGGGTAGATTCTGGCTATAGTGGTGGTGGGTAGATAGAGGCTGAAATGGTGGTGGGTAAATAGAGACTGTAGTGTTGGTGGGTAGATAATGACTGTAGTGGTGGGGGGTAGATTCTGACTATAGTGGTGGTGGGTAGATAGAGGCTGTAGTGGTTGGGGGTAGATTCTGACTGTAGTGGTTGGGGGTAGATAGTGACTGTAGTGGTGGTGGGTAGATAGTGACTGTAGCAGTGGGGGTGTAGATACTGACTATAGTGGTAGTGGGTAGATAGTGACTGTAGTGGTGGTGGGTAGTTAGTGACTGTAGTGGTGGTGGGTAGATAGTGACTGTAGCAGTGGCGGTGTAGATACTGACTTTTGCAGTGGGGGTGTAGATACTGACTTTAGTGGTAGTGGGTATATAGTGACTGTAGTGGTGGGGGGTAGATTCTGACTGTAGTGGTTGGGGGTAGATAGTGACTGTAGTGGTGGTGGGTAGATAGTGACTGTTGCAGTGGGGGGGTAGATACTGACTATAGTGGTATTGGGTAGATAGTGACTGTAGTGGTGGTGGGTAGATAGTGACTGTAGTGGTGGTGGGTAGATAGTGACTATAGTGGTATTGGGAAGATAGTGACTGTAGTTGTGGTGGTGAGATACTGACTATAGTGCTGGTGGGTAGATAGAGACTGTAGTGTTGGTGGGTAGATAGTGACTGTAGTGGTGGTTGGTAGATAGTGACTGTAGTGGTGGTGGGTAGATAGTGACTGTAGTGGTGGTGGGTAGATAGTGACTATAGTGGTGGTGGGTAGATAGTGAATGTGCTGGTGGTGGGTAGATACTGACTATAGTGGTATTGGGTAGATAGTGACTGTAGTGGTGGTGGGTAGATAGTGACTGTATTGGTGGTGGGTAGATAGTGACTATAGTGGTATTGGGAAGATAGTGACTGTAGTGGTAGTGGGTAGATAGTGACTGTAGAGGTGGTGGGTAGATATTGACTGTATTGGTAGTGGGTAGATAGTGACTGTAGTGGTGGTGGTAGATACTGACTATAGTGGTGGGGGTAGATACTGAATGTAGTTTTGGTGGGTAGATAGTGACTGTAGTGGTGGGGGGTAGATACTGACTGTAGTGGTGGGGGTAGATACTGACTGTAGTGGTGGGGGGTAGATACTGACTGTAGTGGTGGTTGGTAGATAGTGGCTGTAGTGGTTGTGGGTAGATAGTGGCTTTAGTGGTGATGGGTAGATAGTGGCTGTAGTGGTGGTGGGTAGATAGTGGCTGTAGTGGTGGTGGGTAGATACTGACTGTAGTGGTTGGGGGTAGATAGCGGCTGTGGTGGTGGTGGGTAGATAGTGACTGTAGTTTTGGTGGGTAGATAGTGACTGTAGTGGTGGGGGGTAGATAGTGACTGTAGTGGTGGGGGGTAGATAGAGACTGTAGTGTTGGTGGGTAGATAGTGACTGTAGTGGTGGGGGGTAGATAGTGACTGTAGTGGTGGGGGGTAGATAGAGACTGTAGTGTTGGTGGGTAGATACTGACTGTAGTGGTGGTGGGTAGATAGTGACTGTGGTGGTGGTGGGTAGATAGTGACTGTAGTTTTGGTGGGTAGATAGTGACTGTAGTGGTGGGGGGTAGATAGTGACTGTAGTGGTGGGGGGTAGATAGAGACTGTAGTGTTGGTGGGTAGATAGTGACTGTAGTGGTGGGGGGTAGATTCTGACTATAGTGGTGGTGGATAGATAGTGACTATAGTGGTGTGGGGTAGATAGTGACTGTAGTGGTGGTCGGTAGATACTGACTATAGTGGTGGGGGGAAGATTCTGACTGTAGTGGTTGGGGGTAGATAGTGACTGTAGTGGTGGTGGGTAGATAGTGACTGTAGCAGTGGGGGTGTAGATACTGACTATAGTGGTAGTGGGTAGATAGTGACTGTAGTGGTGGTGGGTAGTTAGTGACTGTAGTGGTGGTGGGTAGATTGTGACTGTAGCAGTGGGGGTGTAGATACTGACTATAGTGGTAGTGGGTAGATAGTGACTGTAGTGGTGGTGGGTAGATAGTGACTATAGTGGTATTTGGTACATAGTGACTGTAGTGGTGGTGGGTAGATAGAGACTGTAGTGTTGATGGGTAGATAGTGACTGTAGTGGTGGGGGGTAGATACTGACTATAGTGGTATTTGGTACATAGTGACTGTAGTGGTGGTGGGTAGATAGTGACTATAGTGGTGGTGGATAAATAGAGACTGTAGTGTTGGTGGGTAGATAGTGACTGTAGTGGTGGGGGGTAGATTCTGACTATAGTGGTGGTGGGTAGATACAGGCTCTAGTGGTGGTGGGTAGATAGAGACTGTAGTGGTGGGGGTAGTTTCTGACTATAGTGGTGGTGGGTCGATAGAGGCTGTAGTGGTGGTGGGTAGATAGTGACTGTAGTGGTGGTGGGTAGATATTGACTGTAGTGGTGGTGGGTAGATAGTGACTGTAGTGGTGGTGGGTAGATATTGACTGTAGTGGTGGGGGGTAGATATTGACTGTAGTGGTGGTGGGTAGATAGTGACTGTAGTGGTGGTGGGTAGATAGAGGCTGTAGTGGTGGTGGGTAGATACTGACTGTAGTGGTGGGGGGTAGATTCTGACTATAGTGGTGGTGGGTAGATAGAGGCTGTAGTGGTGGTGGGTAGATAGAGACTGTAGTGGTGGGGGTAGTTTCTGACTATAGTGGTGGTGGGTCGATAGAGGCTGTAGTGGTTGGGGGTAGATTCTGACTGTAGTGGTTCGGGGTAGATAGTGACTGTAGTGGTGGTGGGTGGATAGTGACAATAGTGGTATTGGGAAGATAGTGACTGTAGTGGTAGTGGGTAGATAGTGACTGCAGTTTTGGTGGGTAGATAGTGACTGTAGTTTTGGTGGGTAGATAGTGACTGTAGTGGTGGGGGGTAGATAGTGACTGTAGTGGTGGGGGGTAGATACTGACTGTAGTGGTAGTTGGTAGATAATGGCTGTAGTGGTGGGGGGTAGATAGTGGCTGTGGTGGTGGTGGCTAGATAGTGACTGTAGTGGTGGGGGTAGATACTGACTATAGTGGTGGGGGTAGATACTGACTGTAGTTTTGGTGGGTAGATAGTGACTGTAGTGGTGGGGGGTAGATACTGACTGTAGTGGTGGGGGTAGATACTGACTGTAGTGGTGGGGGGTAGATACTGACTGTAGTGGTGGTTGGTAGATAGTGGCTGTAGTGGTTGTGGGTAGATAGTGGCTGTAGTGGTGGTGGGTAGATAGTGGCTGTAGTGGTGGTGGGTAGATAGAGACTGTAGTGTTGATGGGTAGATAGTGACTGTAGTGGTGGGGGGTAGATACTGACTATAGTGGTATTTGGTACATAGTGACTGTAGTGGTGGTGGGTAGATAGTGACTATAGTGGTGGTGGATAAATAGAGACTGTAGTGTTGGTGGGTAGATAGTGACTGTAGTGGTGGGGGGTAGATTCTGACTATAGTGGTGGTGGGTAGATACAGGCTCTAGTGGTGGTGGGTAGATACTGACTGTAGTGGGTGTGGGTAGATTCTGACTATAGTGGTGGTGGGTAGATAGAGGCTGTAGTGGTGGTGGGTAGATACTGACTGTAGTGGTGGTGGGTAGATTCTGACTATAGTGGTGGTGGGTAGATAGAGGCTGTAGTGGTTGTGGGTAGATAGAGACTGTAGTGGTGGGGGGTAGATTCTGACTATAGTGGTGGTGGGTAGATAGAGGCTGTAGTGGTTGGGGGTAGATTCTGACTGTAGTGGTTCGGGGTAGATAGTGACTGCAGTGGTGGTGGGTAGATAGTGACAATAGTGGTATTGGGAAGATAGTGACTGTAGTGGTAGTGGGCAGATAGTGACTATAGTGGTATTGGGTAGATAGTGACTGTAGAGGTGATGGGTAGATAGTGACTGTAGTGGTGGTGGGTAGATAGTGACTATAGTGGTATTGGGAAGATAGTGACTATAGTGGTATTGGGTAGATAGTGACTGTAGTTTTGGTGGGTAGATAGTGACTGCCAGTTTTGGTGGGTAGATAGTGACTGTAGTTTTGGTGGGTAGATAGTGACTGTAGTGGTGGGGGGTAGATAGTGACTGTAGTGGTGGGGGGTAGATACTGACTGTAGTGGTAGTTGATATATAATGGCTGTAGTGGTGGGGGGTAGATAGTGGCTGTGGTGGTGGTGGCTAGATAGTGACTGTAGTGGTGGGGGTAGATACTAACTATAGTGGTGGGGGTAGATACTGACTGTAGTTTTGGTGGGTAGATAGTGGCTGTAGTGGTGGGGGGTAGATACTGACTGTAGTGGTGGGGGTAGATACTGACTGTAGTGGTGGGGGGTAGATACTGACTGTAGTGGTGGTGGTAGATAGTGGCTGTAGCTGGTTGTGGGTAGATAGTGGCTGTAGTGGTGGTGGGTAGATACTGACTGTAGTGGTGGGGGGTAGATAGTGGCTGTGGTAGTGGTGGGTAGATAGTGACTGTAGTGGTGGTGGGTAGATAGAGACTGTAGTGTTGATGGGTAGATAGTGACTGTAGTGGTGGGGGGTAGATACTGACTATAGTTTTGGTGGGTAGATAGTGACTGCAGTTTTGGTGGGTAGATAGTGACTGTAGTTTTGGTGGGTAGATAGTGACTGTAGTTTTGGTGGGTAGATAGTGACTGTAGTGGTGGGGGGTAGATAGTGACTGTAGTGGTGGGGGGTAGATACTGACTGTAGTGGTAGTTGGTAGATAATGGCTGTAGTGGTGGGGGGTAGATAGTGGCTGTGGTGGTGGTGGCTAGATAGTGACTGTAGTGGTGGGGGTAGATACTGACTATAGTGGTTGGGGTAGATACTGACTGTAGTTTTGGTGGGTAGATAGTGACTGTAGTGGTGGGGGGTAGATACTGACTGTAGTGGTGGGGGTAGATACTGACTGTAGTGGTGGGGGGTAGATACTGACTGTAGTGGTGGTTGGTAGATAGTGGCTGTAGTGGTTGTGGGTAGATAGTGGCTGTAGTGGTGGTGGGTAGATAGTGGCTGTAGTGGTGGTGGGTAGATAGAGACTGTAGTGTTGATGGGTAGATAGTGACTGTAGTGGTGGGGGGTAGATACTGACTATAGTGGTATTTGGTACATAGTGACTGTAGTGGTGGTGGGTAGATAGTGACTATAGTGGTGGTGGATAAATAGAGACTGTAGTGTTGGTGGGTAGATATTGACTGTAGTGGTGGGGGGTAGATTCTGACTATAGTGGTGGTGGGTAGATACAGGCTCTAGTGGAGGTGGGTAGATACTGACTGTAGTGGTGGTGGGTAGATTCTGACTATAGTGGTGGTGGGTAGATAGAGGCTGTAGTGGTGGTGGGTAGATACTGACTGTAGTGGTGGTGGGTAGATTCTGACTATAGTGGTGGTGGGTAGATAGAGGCTGTAGTGGTGGTGGGTAGATAGAGACTGTAGTGGTGGGGGGTAGATTCTGACTATAGTGGTGGTGGGTAGATAGAGGCTGTAGTGGTTGGGGGTAGATTCTGACTGTAGTGGTGGGGGGTAGATTCTGACTATAGTTTTGGTGGGTAGATAGTGACTGCAGTTTTGGTGGGTAGATAGTGACTGTAGTTTTGGTGGGTAGATAGTGACTGTAGTTTTGGTGGGTAGATAGTGACTGTAGTGGTGGGGGGTAGATAGTGACTGTAGTGGTGGGGGGTAGATACTGACTGTAGTGGTAGTTGGTAGATAATGGCTGTAGTGGTGGGGGGTAGATAGTGGCTGTGGTGGTGGTGGCTAGATAGTGACTGTAGTGGTGGGGGTAGATACTGACTATAGTGGTTGGGGTAGATACTGACTGTAGTTTTGGTGGGTAGATAGTGACTGTAGTGGTGGTGGGTAGATAGTGACTATAGTGGTGGTGGGTAGATAGTGACTGCAGTGGTGGTGGGTAGATAGTGACAATAGTGGTATTGGGAAGATAGTGACTGTAGTGGTAGTGGGCAGATAGTGACTATAGTGGTATTGGGTAGATAGTGACGGTAGAGGTGATGGGTAGATAGTGACTGTAGTGGTGGTGGGTAGATAGTGACTATAGTGGTATTGGGAAGATAGTGACTATAGTGGTATTGGGTAGATAGTGACTGTAGTTTTGGTGGGTAGATAGTGACTGCAGTTTTGGTGGGTAGATAGTGACTGTAGTTTTGGTGGGTAGATAGTGACTGTAGTTTTGGTGGGTAGATAGTGACTGTAGTGGTGGGGGGTAGATAGTGACTGTAGTGGTGGGGGGTAGATACTGACTGTAGTGGTAGTTGATAGATAATGGCTGTAGTGGTGGGGGGTAGATAGTGGCTGTGGTGGTGGTGGCTAGATAGTGACTGTAGTGGTGGAGGTAGATACTGACTATAGTGGTGGGGGTAGATACTGACTGTAGTTTTGGTGGGTAGATAGTGGCTGTAGTGGTGGGGGGTAGATACTGACTATAGTGGTGGGGGTAGATACTGACTGTAGTGGTGGGGGGTAGATACTGACTGTAGTGGTGGTTGGTAGATAGTGGCTGTAGTGGTTGTGGGTAGATAGTGGCTGTAGTGGTGGTGGGTAGATAGTGGCTGTAGTGGTGGTGGGTAGATACTGACTGTAGTGGTGGGGGGTAGATAGTGGCTGTGGTGGTGGTGGTTAGATAGTGACTGTGGTGGTGGTGGGTAGTTAGTGACTGTAGTGGTGGTGGGTAGATAGAGACTGTAGTGTTGATGGGTAGATAGTGACTGTAGTGGTGGGGGGTAGATACTGACTATAGTTTTGGTGGGTAGATAGTGACTGCAGTTTTGGTGGGTAGATAGTGACTGTAGTTTTGGTGGGTAGATAGTGACTGTAGTTTTGGTGGGTAGATAGTGACTGTAGTGGTGGGGGGTAGATAGTGACTGTAGTGGTGGGGGGTAGATACTGACTGTAGTGGTAGTTGGTAGATAATGGCTGTAGTGGTGGGGGGTAGATAGTGGCTGTGGTGGTGGTGGCTAGATAGTGACTGTAGTGGTGGGGGTAGATACTGACTATAGTGGTGGGGGTAGATACTGACTGTAGTTTTGGTGGGTAGATAGTGACTGTAGTGGTGGGGGGTAGATACTGACTGTAGTGGTGGGGGTAGATACTGACTGTAGTGGTGGGGGGTAGATACTGACTGTAGTGGTGGTTGGTAGATAGTGGCTGTAGTGGTTGTGGGTAGATAGTGGCTGTAGTGGTGGTGGGTAGATAGTGGCTGTAGTGGTGGTGGGTAGATAGAGACTGTAGTGTTGATGGGTAGATAGTGACTGTAGTGGTGGGGGGTAGATACTGACTATAGTGGTATTTGGTACATAGTGACTGTAGTGGTGGTGGGTAGATAGTGACTATAGTGGTGGTGGATAAATAGAGACTGTAGTGTTGGTGGGTAGATAGTGACTGTAGTGGTGGGGGGTAGATTCTGACTATAGTGGTGGTGGGTAGATACAGGCTCTAGTGGAGGTGGGTAGATACTGACTGTAGTGGTGGTGGGTAGATAGAGGCTGTAGTGGTGGTGGGTAGATACTGACTGTAGTGGTGGTGGGTAGATTCTGACTATAGTGGTGGTGGGTAGATAGAGGCTGTAGTGGTGGTGGGTAGATAGAGACTGTAGTGGTGGGGGGTAGATTCTGACTATAGTGGTGGTGGGTAGATAGAGGCTGTAGTGGTTGGGGGTAGATTCTGACTGTAGTGGTTCGGGGTAGATAGTGACTGCAGTGGTGGTGGGTAGATAGTGACAATAGTGGTATTGGGAAGATAGTGACTGTAGTGGTAGTGGGCAGATAGTGACTATAGTGGTATTGGGTAGATAGTGACTGTAGAGGTGATGGGTAGATAGTGACTGTAGTGGTGGTGGGTAGATAGTGACTATAGTGGTATTGGGAAGATAGTGACTATAGTGGTATTGGGTAGATAGTGACTGTAGTTTTGGTGGGTAGATAGTGACTGCAGTTTTGGTGGGTAGATAGTGACTGTAGTTTTGGTGGGTAGATAGTGACTGTAGTTTTGGTGGGTAGATAGTGACTGTAGTGGTGGGGGGTAGATAGTGACTGTAGTGGTGGGGGGTAGATACTGACTGTAGTGGTAGTTGATAGATAATGGCTGTAGTGGTGGGGGGTAGATAGTGGCTGTGGTGGTGGTGGCTAGATAGTGACTGTAGTGGTGGGGGTAGATACTGACTATAGTGGTGGGGGTAGATACTGACTGTAGTTTTGGTGGGTAGATAGTGACTGTAGTGGTGGGGGGTAGATACTGACTGTAGTGGTGGAGGTAGATACTGACTGTAGTAGTGGGGGGTAGATACTGACTGTAGTGGTGGTTGGTAGATAGTGGCTGTAGTGGTTGTGGGTAGATAGTGGCTGTAGTGGTGGTGGGTAGATAGTGGCTGTAGTGGTGGTGGGTAGATACTGACTGTAGTGGTGGGGGGTAGATAGTGGCTGTGGCGGTGGTGTTTAGATAGTGACTGTGGTGGTGGTGGGTAGATAGTGACTGTAGTGGTGGTGGGTAGATACTGACTATAGTGGTATTTGGTACATAGTGACTGTAGTGGTGGTGGGTAGATAGTGACTATAGTGGTGGTGGATAAATAGAGACTGTAGTGTTGGTGGGTAGATAGTGACTGTAGTGGTGGGGGGTAGATTCTGACTATAGTGGTGGTGGGTAGATACTGACTGTGGTGGTGGTTGGTAGATAGTGGCTGTAGTGGTGGTGGGTAGATAGTGGCTGTAGTGGTGGTGGGTAGATAGTGGCTGTAGTGGTGGTGGGTAGATATTGACTATAGTGCTGGTGGGTAGATAGAGACTGTAGTGTTGGTGGGTAGATAGTGACTGTAGTGGTGGGGGGTAGATAGTAGCTGTAGTGGTGGTTGGTAGATAGTGACTGTAGTGGTGGGGGGTAGACAGTGACTGTAGTGGTGGTGGGTAGATAGTGGCTGTAGTGGTGGGGGGTAGATAGTGGCTGTGGTGGTGGTGGCTAGATAGTGACTGTAGTGGTGGGGGTAGATACTGACTATAGTGGTTGGGGTAGATACTGACTGTAGTTTTGGTGGGTAGATAGTGACTGTAGTGGTGGGGGGTAGATACTGACTGTAGTGGTGGGGGTAGATACTGACTGTAGTGGTGGGGGGTAGATACTGACTGTAGTGGTAGTTGGTAGATAATGGCTGTAGTGGTGGGGGGTAGATAGTGGCTGTGGTGGTGGTGGCTAGATAGTGACTGTAGTGGTGGGGGTAGATACTGACTATAGTGGTTGGGGTAGATACTGACTGTAGTTTTGGTGGGTAGATAGTGACTGTAGTGGTGGGGGGTAGATACTGACTGTAGTGGTGGGGGTAGATACTGACTGTAGTGGTGGGGGGTAGATACTGACTGTAGTGGTGGTTGGTAGATAGTGGCTGTAGTGGTTGTGGGTAGATAGTGGCTGTAGTGGTGGTGGGTAGATAGTGGCTGTAGTGGTGGTGGGTAGATAGAGACTGTAGTGTTGATGGGTAGATAGTGACTGTAGTGGTGGGGGGTAGATACTGACTATAGTGGTATTTGGTACATAGTGACTGTAGTGGTGGTGGGTAGATAGTGACTATAGTGGTGGTGGATAAATAGAGACTGTAGTGTTGGTGGGTAGATAGTGACTGTAGTGGTGGGGGGTAGATTCTGACTATAGTGGTGGTGGGTAGATACAGGCTCTAGTGGAGGTGGGTAGATACTGACTGTAGTGGTGGTGGGTAGATTCTGACTATAGTGGTGGTGGGTAGATAGAGGCTGTAGTGGTGGTGGGTAGATAGAGACTGTAGTGGTGGGGGGTAGATTCTGACTATAGTGGTGGTGGGTAGATAGAGGCTGTAGTGGTTGGGGGTAGATTCTGACTGTAGTGGTGGGGGGTAGATTCTGACTATAGTTTTGGTGGGTAGATAGTGACTGCAGTTTTGGTGGGTAGATAGTGACTGTAGTTTTGGTGGGTAGATAGTGACTGTAGTTTTGGTGGGTAGATAGTGACTGTAGTGGTGGGGGGTAGATAGTGACTGTAGTGGTGGGGGGTAGATACTGACTGTAGTGGTAGTTGGTAGATAATGGCTGTAGTGGTGGGGGGTAGATAGTGGCTGTGGTGGTGGTGGCTAGATAGTGACTGTAGTGGTGGGGGTAGATACTGACTATAGTGGTTGGGGTAGATACTGACTGTAGTTTTGGTGGGTAGATAGTGACTGTAGTGGTGGTGGGTAGATAGTGACTGCAGTGGTGGTGGGTAGATAGTGACAATAGTGGTATTGGGAAGATAGTGACTGTAGTGGTAGTGGGCAGATAGTGACTATAGTGGTATTGGGTAGATAGTGACGGTAGAGGTGATGGGTAGATAGTGACTGTAGTGGTGGTGGGTAGATAGTGACTATAGTGGTATTGGGAAGATAGTGACTATAGTGGTATTGGGTAGATAGTGACTGTAGTTTTGGTGGGTAGATAGTGACTGCAGTTTTGGTGGGTAGATAGTGACTGTAGTTTTGGTGGGTAGATAGTGACTGTAGTTTTGGTGGGTAGATAGTGACTGTAGTGGTGGGGGGTAGATAGTGACTGTAGTGGTGGGGGGTAGATACTGACTGTAGTGGTAGTTGATAGATAATGGCTGTAGTGGTGGGGGGTAGATAGTGGCTGTGGTGGTGGTGGCTAGATAGTGACTGTAGTGGTGGGGGTAGATACTGACTATAGTGGTGGGGGTAGATACTGACTGTAGTTTTGGTGGGTAGATAGTGGCTGTAGTGGTGGGGGGTAGATACTGACTATAGTGGTGGGGGTAGATACTGACTGTAGTGGTGGGGGGTAGATACTGACTGTAGTGGTGGTTGGTAGATAGTGGCTGTAGTGGTTGTGGGTAGATAGTGGCTGTAGTGGTGGTGGGTAGATAGTGGCTGTAGTGGTGGTGGGTAGATACTGACTGTAGTGGTGGGGGGTAGATAGTGGCTGTGGTGGTGGTGGTTAGATAGTGACTGTGGTGGTGGTGGGTAGATAGTGACTGTAGTGGTGGTGGGTAGATAGAGACTGTAGTGTTGATGGGTAGATAGTGACTGTAGTGGTGGGGGGTAGATACTGACTATAGTTTTGGTGGGTAGATAGTGACTGCAGTTTTGGTGGGTAGATAGTGACTGTAGTTTTGGTGGGTAGATAGTGACTGTAGTTTTGGTGGGTAGATAGTGACTGTAGTGGTGGGGGGTAGATAGTGACTGTAGTGGTGGGGGGTAGATACTGACTGTAGTGGTAGTTGGTAGATAATGGCTGTAGTGGTGGGGGGTAGATAGTGGCTGTGGTGGTGGTGGCTAGATAGTGACTGTAGTGGTGGGGGTAGATACTGACTATAGTGGTGGGGGTAGATACTGACTGTAGTTTTGGTGGGTAGATAGTGACTGTAGTGGTGGGGGGTAGATACTGACTGTAGTGGTGGGGGTAGATACTGACTGTAGTGGTGGGGGGTAGATACTGACTGTAGTGGTGGTTGGTAGATAGTGGCTGTAGTGGTTGTGGGTAGATAGTGGCTGTAGTGGTGGTGGGTAGATAGTGGCTGTAGTGGTGGTGGGTAGATAGAGACTGTAGTGTTGATGGGTAGATAGTGACTGTAGTGGTGGGGGGTAGATACTGACTATAGTGGTATTTGGTACATAGTGACTGTAGTGGTGGTGGGTAGATAGTGACTATAGTGGTGGTGGATAAATAGAGACTGTAGTGTTGGTGGGTAGATAGTGACTGTAGTGGTGGGGGGTAGATTCTGACTATAGTGGTGGTGGGTAGATACAGGCTCTAGTGGAGGTGGGTAGATACTGACTGTAGTGGTGGTGGGTAGATACTGACTGTAGTGGTGGTGGGTAGATTCTGACTATAGTGGTGGTGGGTAGATAGAGGCTGTAGTGGTGGTGGGTAGATAGAGACTGTAGTGGTGGGGGGTAGATTCTGACTATAGTGGTGGTGGGTAGATAGAGGCTGTAGTGGTTGGGGGTAGATTCTGACTGTAGTGGTTCGGGGTAGATAGTGACTGCAGTGGTGGTGGGTAGATAGTGACAATAGTGGTATTGGGAAGATAGTGACTGTAGTGGTAGTGGGCAGATAGTGACTATAGTGGTATTGGGTAGATAGTGACTGTAGAGGTGATGGGTAGATAGTGACTGTAGTGGTGGTGGGTAGATAGTGACTATAGTGGTATTGGGAAGATAGTGACTATAGTGGTATTGGGTAGATAGTGACTGTAGTTTTGGTGGGTAGATAGTGACTGCAGTTTTGGTGGGTAGATAGTGACTGTAGTTTTGGTGGGTAGATAGTGACTGTAGTTTTGGTGGGTAGATAGTGACTGTAGTGGTGGGGGGTAGATAGTGACTGTAGTGGTGGGGGGTAGATACTGACTGTAGTGGTAGTTGATAGATAATGGCTGTAGTGGTGGGGGGTAGATAGTGGCTGTGGTGGTGGTGGCTAGATAGTGACTGTAGTGGTGGGGGTAGATACTGACTATAGTGGTGGGGGTAGATACTGACTGTAGTTTTGGTGGGTAGATAGTGACTGTAGTGGTGGGGGGTAGATACTGACTGTAGTGGTGGAGGTAGATACTGACTGTAGTGGTGGGGGGTAGATACTGACTGTAGTGGTGGTTGGTAGATAGTGGCTGTAGTGGTTGTGGGTAGATAGTGGCTGTAGTGGTGGTGGGTAGATAGTGGCTGTAGTGGTGGTGGGTAGATACTGACTGTAGTGGTGGGGGGTAGATAGTGGCTGTGGCGGTGGTGTTTAGATAGTGACTGTGGTGGTGGTGGGTAGATAGTGACTGTAGTGGTGGTGGGTAGATACTGACTATAGTGGTATTTGGTACATAGTGACTGTAGTGGTGGTGGGTAGATAGTGACTATAGTGGTGGTGGATAAATAGAGACTGTAGTGTTGGTGGGTAGATAGTGACTGTAGTGGTGGGGGGTAGATTCTGACTATAGTGGTGGTGGGTAGATACTGACTGTGGTGGTGGTTGGTAGATAGTGGCTGTAGTGGTGGTGGGTAGATAGTGGCTGTAGTGGTGGTGGGTAGATAGTGGCTGTAGTGGTGGTGGGTAGATATTGACTATAGTGCTGGTGGGTAGATAGAGACTGTAGTGTTGGTGGGTAGATAGTGACTGTAGTGGTGGGGGGTAGATAGTAGCTGTAGTGGTGGTTGGTAGATAGTGACTGTAGTGGTGGGGGGTAGACAGTGACTGTAGTGGTGGGGGGTAGATAGTGACTGTAGTGGTGGTGGGTAGATAGTGACTATAGTGGTGGTGGGTAGAGAGTGACTGTAGTGGTGGTGGGTAGATACTGACTATAGTGGTAGTGGGTAGATAGTGACTGTAGTGGTGGTGGGTAGATAGTGACTGTATTGGTGGTGGGTTGATAGTGACTATAGTGGTATTGGGAAGATAGTGACTGTAGTGGTAGTGGGTAGATAGTGACTGTAGAGGTGGTGGGTAGATATTGACTGTATTGGTGGTGGGTAGATAGTGACTATAGTGGTATTGGGAAGATAGTGACTGTAGTGGTAGTGGGTAGATAGTGACTGTAGAGGTGGTGGGTAGATAGTGACTGTAGTGGTAGTGGGTAGATAGTGACTGTAGTGGTGGTGGGTAGATAGTGACTGTAGTGGTGGTGGGTAGATAGTGACTGTAGTGGTGGTGGGTAGATAGTGACAATAGTGGTATTGCGAAGATAGTGACTGTAGTGGTAGTCGGCAGATAGTGACTATATTGGTTTTGGGTAGATAGTGACTGTAGAGGTGGTGGGTAGATAGTGACTGTAGTGGTGGTGGGTAGATAGTGACTATAGTGGTATTGGGAAGATAGTGACTGTAGTGGTAGTGAGTAGATAGTGGCAATAGTGGTGGTGGGTAGATAGTGACTGTAGTTTTGGTGGGTAGTTAGAGAATGTAGTGTTGGGGGGTAGATAGTGACTGTAGTTTTGGTGGGTAGATAGTGACTGCAGTTTTGGTGGGTAGATAGTGACTGTAGTTTTGGTGGGTAGATAGTGACTGTAGTTTTGGTGGGTAGATAGTGACTGTAGTGGTGGGGGGTAGATAGTGACTGTAGTGGTGGGGGGTAGATACTGACTGTAGTGGCAGTTGGTAGATAATGGCTGTAGTGGTGGGGGGTAGATAGTGGCTGTGGTGGTGGTGGCTAGATAGTTACTGTAGTGGTGGGGGTAGATACTGACTATAGTGGTGGGGGGAGATACTGACTGTAGTTTTGGTGGGTAGATAGTGACTGTAGTGGTGGGGGGTAGATACTGACTGTAGTGGTGGGGGTAGATACTGACTGTAGTGGTGGTTGGTAGATAGTGGCTGTAGTGGTTGTGGGTAGATAGTGGCTGTAGTGGTGGTGGGTAGATAGTGGCTGTAGTGGTGGTGGGTAGATATTGACTGTAGTGGTGGGGGGTATTATGTGGCTGTAGTGGTGGTGGGTAGATAGTGACTGTAGTTTTGGTGGGTAGATAGTGACTGTAGTTGTGGGGGGTAGATAGTGACTGTAGTGGTAGTGGGTAGATAGTGACTATAGTGGTAGTGGGTAGATAGTAACTGTAGTAGTGGGGGGTAGATAACTACTGTAGTGGTGGGGGATAGATAGTGACTGTAGTGGTGGGGGGTAGATAGTGACTGTAGTGGTGGTGGGTAGATAGTGACTGTAGTGTTGGTGGGTAGATAGTGACTGTAGTGGTGGGGGGTAGATATAGACTGTAGTGGTAGTGGGTAGATACTGACTATAGTGGTGGTTGGTAGATAGTGACTGTAGTGGTAGTGGGTAGATAGTAACTGTATTGGGGGGGGGTAGATACTGACTGTAGTGGTGGGGAGTAGATACTGACTGTAGTGGTGGGGGTAGATATTGACTGTAGTGGTGGTTGGTAGATAGTGGCTGTAGTGGTGGTGGGTAGATAGTGGCTGTAGTGGTGGTGGGTAGATAGTGGCTGTAGTGGTGGTGGGTAGATATTGACTGTAGTGGTGGGGGGTAGATAGTGGCTGTGGTGGTTGTGGGTAGATAGTGACTGTGGTGGTGGTGGGTAGATAGTGACTGTAGTTTTGGTGGGTAGATAGTGACTGTAGTGGTGGGGGGTAGATAGTGACATTAGTGGTAGTGGGTAGATAGTGACTAAATTGGTAGTGGGTAGATAGTAACTGTAGAGGTAGTGGGTAGATAGTGACTATAGTGGTGGTTGGTAGATAGTGACTGTAGTGGTAGTGGGTAGATAGTGGCTGTAGTGGTGGGGGGTAGATATTGACGGGGGGGGTGTAGGCTGGTGGTGTGGGTAGATAGTGACTGTAGTTTTGGTGGGTAGATAGTGACTGTATTGGTATTGGGTAGATAGTGACTGTAGTGGTGGTGGGTAGTTAGTGACTGTAGTGGTGGTGGGTAGATAGTGACTGTAGCAGTGGGGGTGTAGATACTGACTATAGTGGTAGTGGGTAGATAGTGACTGTAGTGGTGGTGGGTAGATAGTGACTATAGTGGTATTTGGTACATAGTGACTGTAGTGGTGGTGGGTAGATAGAGACTGTAGTGTTGATGGGTAGATAGTGACTGTAGTGGTGGGGGGTAGATACTGACTATAGTGGTATTTGGTACATAGTGACTGTAGTGGTGGTGGGTAGATAGTGACTATAGTGGTGGTGGATAAATAGAGACTGTAGTGTTGGTGGGTAGATAGTGACTGTAGTGGGGGGGGTAGATAGTGACTGTAGTGGTGGGGGGTAGATTCTGACTATAGTGGTGGTGGGTAGATACAGGCTCTAGTGGTGGTGGGTAGATACTGACTGTAGTGGTGGTGGGTAGATTCTGACTATAGTGGTGGTGGGTAGATAGAGGCTGTAGTGGTGGTGGGTAGATACTGACTGTAGTGGTGGGTGTAGATTCTGACTATAGTGGTGGTGGGTAGATAGAGGCTGTAGTGGTGGTGGGTAGATAGAGACTGTAGTGGTGGGGGGTAGATTCTGTCTATAGTGGTGGTGGGTAGATAGAGGCTGTAGTGGTTGGGGGTAGATTCTGACTTTAGTGGTTCGGGGTAGATAGTGACTGTAGTGGTGGTGGGTAGATAGTGACAATAGTGGTATTGGGAAGATAGTGACTGTAGTTGTAGTGCGCAGATAGTGACTATAGTGGTATTGGGTAGATAGTGACTGTAGAGGTGATGGGTAGATAGTGACTGTAGTGGTGGTGGGTAGATAGTGACTATAGTGGTATTGGGAAGATAGTGACTATAGTGGTATTGGGTAGATAGTGACTGTAGTTTTGGTGGGTAGATAGTGACTGCAGTTTTGGTGGGTAGATAGTGACTGTAGTTTTGGTGGGTAGATAGTGACTGTAGTTTTGGTGGGTAGATAGTGACTGTAGTGGTGGGGGGTAGATAGTGACTGTAGTGGTGGGGGGTAGATACTGACTGTAGTGGCAGTTGGTAGATAATGGCTGTAGTGGTGGGGGGTAGATAGTGGCTGTGGTGGTGGTGACTAGATAGTTACTGTAGTGGTGGGGGTAGATACTGACTATAGTGGTGGGGGGAGATACTGACTGTAGTTTTGGTGGGTAGATAGTGACTGTAGTGGTGGGGGGTAGATACTGACTGTAGTGGTGGGGGTAGATACTGACTGTAGTGGTGGTTGGTAGATAGTGGCTGTAGTGGTTGTGGGTAGATAGTGGCTGTAGTGGTGGTGGGTAGATAGTGGCTGTAGTGGTGGTGGGTAGATATTGACTGTAGTGGTGGGGGGTATTATGTGGCTGTAGTGGTGGTGGGTAGATAGTGACTGTAGTTTTGGTGGGTAGATAGTGACTGTAGTTGTGGGGGGTAGATAGTGACTGTAGTGGTAGTGGGTAGATAGTGACTATAGTGGTAGTGGGTAGATAGTAACTGTAGTAGTGGGGGGTAGATAACTACTGTAGTGGTGGGGGATAGATAGTGACTGTAGTGGTGGGGGGTAGATAGTGACTGTAGTGGTGGTGGGTAGATAGTGACTGTAGTGTTGGTGGGTAGATAGTGACTGTAGTGGTGGGGGGTAGATATAGACTGTAGTGGTAGTGGGTAGATACTGACTATAGTGGTGGTTGGTAGATAGTGACTGTAGTGGTAGTGGGTAGATAGTAACTGTATTGGGGGGGGGTAGATACTGACTGTAGTGGTGGGGGGTAGATACTGACTGTAGTGGTGGGGGTAGATATTGACTGTAGTGGTGGTTGGTAGATAGTGGCTGTAGTGGTGGTGGGTAGATAGTGGCTGTAGTGGTGGTGGGTAGATAGTGGCTGTAGTGGTGGTGGGTAGATATTGACTGTAGTGGTGGGGGGTAGATAGTGGCTGTGGTGGTTGTGGGTAGATAGTGACTGTGGTGGTGGTGGGTAGATAGTGACTGTAGTTTTGGTGGGTAGATAGTGACTGTAGTGGTGGGGGGTAGATAGTGACATTTAGTGGTAGTGGGTAGATAGTGACTAAATTGGTAGTGGGTAGATAGTAACTGTAGAGGTCGTGGGTAGATAGTGACTATAGTGGTGGTTGGTAGATAGTGACTGTAGTGGTAGTGGGTAGATAGTGGCTGTAGTGGTGGGGGGTAGATATTGACTGTAGTGGTGGTTGGTAGATAGTGACTGTAGTGGTAGTGGGTAGATAGTGACTGTAGTTTTGGTGGGTAGATAGTGACTGTATTGGTATTGGGTAGATAGTGACTGTAGTGGTGGTGGGTAGTTAGTGACTGTAGTGGTGGTGGGTAGATAGTGACTGTAGCAGTGGGGGTGTAGATACTGACTATAGTGGTAGTGGGTAGATAGTGACTGTAGTGGTGGTGGGTAGATAGTGACTATAGTGGTATTTGGTACATAGTGACTGTAGTGGTGGTGGGTAGATAGAGACTGTAGTGTTGATGGGTAGATAGTGACTGTAGTGGTGGGGGGTAGATACTGACTATAGTGGTATTTGGTACATAGTGACTGTAGTGGTGGTGGGTAGATAGTGACTATAGTGGTGGTGGATAAATAGAGACTGTAGTGTTGGTGGGTAGATAGTGACTGTAGTGGTGGGGGGTAGATTCTGACTATAGTGGTGGTGGGTAGATACAGGCTCTAGTGGTGGTGGGTAGATACTGACTGTAGTGGTGGTGGGTAGATTCTGACTATAGTGGTGGTGGGTAGATAGAGGCTGTAGTGGTGGTGGGTAGATACTGACTGTAGTGGTGGGTGTAGATTCTGACTATAGTGGTGGTGGGTAGATAGAGGCTGTAGTGGTGGTGGG
This sequence comes from Salmo salar, assembly GCF_965601325.2. Taxonomy (NCBI): domain Eukaryota; kingdom Metazoa; phylum Chordata; class Actinopteri; order Salmoniformes; family Salmonidae; genus Salmo; species Salmo salar. The sequence goes on from NC_138301.1 coordinate 103,900,428, forward strand.
TAGATAGAGACTGTAGTGGTGGGGGGTAGATTCTGTCTATAGTGGTGGTGGGTAGATAGAGGCTGTAGTGGTTGGGGGTAGATTCTGACTTTAGTGGTTCGGGGTAGATAGTGACTGTAGTGGTGGTGGGTAGATAGTGACAATAGTGGTATTGGGAAGATAGTGACTGTAGTTGTAGTGCGCAGATAGTGACTATAGTGGTATTGGGTAGATAGTGACTGTAGAGGTGATGGGTAGATAGTGACTGTAGTGGTGGTGGGTAGATAGTGACTATAGTGGTATTGGGAAGATAGTGACTATAGTGGTATTGGGTAGATAGTGACTGTAGTTTTGGTGGGTAGATAGTGACTGCAGTTTTGGTGGGTAGATAGTGACTGTAGTTTTGGTGGGTAGATAGTGACTGTAGTTTTGGTGGGTAGATAGTGACTGTAGTGGTGGGGGGTAGATAGTGACTGTAGTGGTGGGGGGTAGATACTGACTGTAGTGGCAGTTGGTAGATAATGGCTGTAGTGGTGGGGGGTAGATAGTGGCTGTGGTGGTGGTGACTAGATAGTTACTGTAGTGGTGGGGGTAGATACTGACTATAGTGGTGGGGGGAGATACTGACTGTAGTTTTGGTGGGTAGATAGTGACTGTAGTGGTGGGGGGTAGATACTGACTGTAGTGGTGGGGGTAGATACTGACTGTAGTGGTGGTTGGTAGATAGTGGCTGTAGTGGTTGTGGGTAGATAGTGGCTGTAGTGGTGGTGGGTAGATAGTGGCTGTAGTGGTGGTGGGTAGATATTGACTGTAGTGGTGGGGGGTATATGTGACTGTAGTGGTGGTGGGTAGATAGTGACTGTAGTTTTGGTGGGTAGATAGTGGCTGTAGTGGTGGTGGGTAGATAGTGACTGTAGTTTTGGTGGGTAGATAGTGACTGTAGTTGTGGGGGGTAGATAGTGACTGTAGTGGTAGTGGGTAGATAGTGACTATAGTGGTAGTGGGTAGATAGTAACTGTAGTAGTGGGGGGTAGATAACTACTGTAGTGGTGGGGGATAGATAGTGACTGTAGTGGTGGGGGGTAGATAGTGACTGTAGTGGTGGTGGGTAGATAGTGACTGTAGTGTTGGTGGGTAGATAGTGACTGTAGTGGTGGGGGGTAGATATAGACTGTAGTGGTAGTGGGTAGATACTGACTATAGTGGTGGTTGGTAGATAGTGACTGTAGTGGTAGTGGGTAGATAGTAACTGTATTGGGGGGGGGTAGATACTGACTGTAGTGGTGGGGGGTAGATACTGACTGTAGTGGTGGGGGTAGATATTGACTGTAGTGGTGGTTGGTAGATAGTGGCTGTAGTGGTGGTGGGTAGATAGTGGCTGTAGTGGTGGTGGGTAGATAGTGGCTGTAGTGGTGGTGGGTAGATATTGACTGTAGTGGTGGGGGGTAGATAGTGGCTGTGGTGGTTGTGGGTAGATAGTGACTGTGGTGGTGGTGGGTAGATAGTGACTGTAGTTTTGGTGGGTAGATAGTGACTGTAGTGGTGGGGGGTAGATAGTGACATTTAGTGGTAGTGGGTAGATAGTGACTAAATTGGTAGTGGGTAGATAGTAACTGTAGAGGTCGTGGGTAGATAGTGACTATAGTGGTGGTTGGTAGATAGTGACTGTAGTGGTAGTGGGTAGATAGTGGCTGTAGTGGTGGGGGGTAGATATTGACTGTAGTGGTGGTTGGTAGATAGTGACTGTAGTGGTAGTGGGTAGATAGTGACTGTAGTTTTGGTGGGTAGATAGTGACTGTATTGGTATTGGGTAGATAGTGACTGTAGTGGTGGTGGGTAGTTAGTGACTGTAGTGGTGGTGGGTAGATAGTGACTGTAGCAGTGGGGGTGTAGATACTGACTATAGTGGTAGTGGGTAGATAGTGACTGTAGTGGTGGTGGGTAGATAGTGACTATAGTGGTATTTGGTACATAGTGACTGTAGTGGTGGTGGGTAGATAGAGACTGTAGTGTTGATGGGTAGATAGTGACTGTAGTGGTGGGGGGTAGATACTGACTATAGTGGTATTTGGTACATAGTGACTGTAGTGGTGGTGGGTAGATAGTGACTATAGTGGTGGTGGATAAATAGAGACTGTAGTGTTGGTGGGTAGATAGTGACTGTAGTGGTGGGGGGTAGATTCTGACTATAGTGGTGGTGGGTAGATACAGGCTCTAGTGGTGGTGGGTAGATACTGACTGTAGTGGTGGTGGGTAGATTCTGACTATAGTGGTGGTGGGTAGATAGAGGCTGTAGTGGTGGTGGGTAGATACTGACTGTAGTGGTGGGTGTAGATTCTGACTATAGTGGTGGTGGGTAGATAGAGGCTGTAGTGGTGGTGGGTAGATAGAGACTGTAGTGGTGGGGGGTAGATTCTGTCTATAGTGGTGGTGGGTAGATAGAGGCTGTAGTGGTTGGGGGTAGATTCTGACTTTAGTGGTTCGGGGTAGATAGTGACTGTAGTGGTGGTGGGTAGATAGTGACAATAGTGGTATTGGGAAGATAGTGACTGTAGTTGTAGTGCGCAGATAGTGACTATAGTGGTATTGGGTAGATAGTGACTGTAGAGGTGATGGGTAGATAGTGACTGTAGTGGTGGTGGGTAGATAGTGACTATAGTGGTATTGGGAAGATAGTGACTATAGTGGTATTGGGTAGATAGTGACTGTAGTTTTGGTGGGTAGATAGTGACTGCAGTTTTGGTGGGTAGATAGTGACTGTAGTTTTGGTGGGTAGATAGTGACTGTAGTTTTGGTGGGTAGATAGTGACTGTAGTGGTGGGGGGTAGATAGTGACTGTAGTGGTGGGGGGTAGATACTGACTGTAGTGGCAGTTGGTAGATAATGGCTGTAGTGGTGGGGGGTAGATAGTGGCTGTGGTGGTGGTGACTAGATAGTTACTGTAGTGGTGGGGGTAGATACTGACTATAGTGGTGGGGGGAGATACTGACTGTAGTTTTGGTGGGTAGATAGTGACTGTAGTGGTGGGGGGTAGATACTGACTGTAGTGGTGGGGGTAGATACTGACTGTAGTGGTGGTTGGTAGATAGTGGCTGTAGTGGTTGTGGGTAGATAGTGGCTGTAGTGGTGGTGGGTAGATAGTGGCTGTAGTGGTGGTGGGTAGATATTGACTGTAGTGGTGGGGGGTATTATGTGGCTGTAGTGGTGGTGGGTAGATAGTGACTGTAGTTTTGGTGGGTAGATAGTGACTGTAGTTGTGGGGGGTAGATAGTGACTGTAGTGGTAGTGGGTAGATAGTGACTATAGTGGTAGTGGGTAGATAGTAACTGTAGTAGTGGGGGGTAGATAACTACTGTAGTGGTGGGGGATAGATAGTGACTGTAGTGGTGGGGGGTAGATAGTGACTGTAGTGGTGGTGGGTAGATAGTGACTGTAGTGTTGGTGGGTAGATAGTGACTGTAGTGGTGGGGGGTAGATATAGACTGTAGTGGTAGTGGGTAGATACTGACTATAGTGGTGGTTGGCTAGATAGTGACTGTAGTGGTAGTGGGTAGATAGTAACTGTATTGGGGGGGGGTAGATACTGACTGTAGTGGTGGGGGGTAGATACTGACTGTAGTGGTGGGGGTAGATATTGACTGTAGTGGTGGTTGGTAGATAGTGGCTGTAGTGGTGGTGGGTAGATAGTGGCTGTAGTGGTGGTGGGTAGATAGTGGCTGTAGTGGTGGTGGGTAGATATTGACTGTAGTGGTGGGGGGTAGATAGTGGCTGTGGTGGTTGTGGGTAGATAGTGACTGTGGTGGTGGTGGGTAGATAGTGACTGTAGTTTTGGTGGGTAGATAGTGACTGTAGTGGTGGGGGGTAGATAGTGACATTTAGTGGTAGTGGGTAGATAGTGACTAAATTGGTAGTGGGTAGATAGTAACTGTAGAGGTCGTGGGTAGATAGTGACTATAGTGGTGGTTGGTAGATAGTGACTGTAGTGGTAGTGGGTAGATAGTGGCTGTAGTGGTGGGGGGTAGATATTGACTGTAGTGGTGGTTGGTAGATAGTGACTGTAGTGGTAGTGGGTAGATAGTGACTGTAGTTTTGGTGGGTAGATAGTGACTGTATTGGTATTGGGTAGATAGTGACTGTAGTGGTGGTGGGTAGTTAGTGACTGTAGTGGTGGTGGGTAGATAGTGACTGTAGCAGTGGGGGTGTAGATACTGACTATAGTGGTAGTGGGTAGATAGTGACTGTAGTGGTGGTGGGTAGATAGTGACTATAGTGGTATTTGGTACATAGTGACTGTAGTGGTGGTGGGTAGATAGAGACTGTAGTGTTGATGGGTAGATAGTGACTGTAGTGGTGGGGGGTAGATACTGACTATAGTGGTATTTGGTACATAGTGACTGTAGTGGTGGTGGGTAGATAGTGACTATAGTGGTGGTGGATAAATAGAGACTGTAGGGGTGGGGTGTGCGGGGTGGGGGGTAGACTGACGGGGGGGTGCAGGCCGGGGGGGGTGTACGCTGGTGGTGGGGGTAGATTCTGACTATAGTGGTGGTGGGTAGATAGAGGCTGTAGTGGTGGTGGGTAGATACTGACTGTAGTGGTGGGTGTAGATTCTGACTATAGTGGTGGTGGGTAGATAGAGGCTGTAGTGGTGGTGGGTAGATAGAGACTGTAGTGGTGGGGGGTAGATTCTGTCTATAGTGGTGGTGGGTAGATAGAGGCTGTAGTGGTTGGGGGTAGATTCTGACTTTAGTGGTTCGGGGTAGATAGTGACTGTAGTGGTGGTGGGTAGATAGTGACAATAGTGGTATTGGGAAGATAGTGACTGTAGTGGTAGTGCGCAGATAGTGACTATAGTGGTATTGGGTAGATAGTGACTGTAGAGGTGATGGGTAGATAGTGACTGTAGTGGTGGTGGGTAGATAGTGACTATAGTGGTATTGGGAAGATAGTGACTATAGTGGTATTGGGTAGATAGTGACTGTAGTTTTGGTGGGTAGATAGTGACTGCAGTTTTGGTGGGTAGATAGTGACTGTAGTTTTGGTGGGTAGATAGTGACTGTAGTTTTGGTGGGTAGATAGTGACTGTAGTGGTGGGGGGTAGATAGTGACTGTAGTGGTGGGGGGTAGATACTGACTGTAATGGTAGTTGGTAGATAATGGCTGTAGTGGTGGGGGGTAGATAGTGGCTGTGGTGGTGGTGGCTAGATAGTGACTGTAGTGGTGGGGGTAGATACTGACTATAGTGGTGGGGGTAGATACTGACTGTAGTTTTGGTGGGTAGATAGTGACTGTAGTGGTGGGGGGTAGATACTGACTGTAGTGGTGGGGGTAGATACTGACTGTAGTGGTGGGGGGTAGATAGTGACTATAGTGGTATTGGGAAGATAGTGACTGTAGTGGTAGTGGGTAGATAGTGACTGTAGAGGTGGTGGGTAGATAGTGACTGTAGTGGTAGTGGGTAGATAGTGACTGTAGTGGTGGGGGGTAGATAGTGGCTGTGGTGGTGGTGGGTAGATAGTGACTGTGGTGGTGGTGGGTAGATAGTGACTGTAGTTTTGGTGGGTAGATAGTGACTGTAGTGGTGGTGGGTAGATAGTGACTGTAGTGGTGGGGGGTAGATATTGACTGTAGTGGTGGTTGGTAGATAGTGACTGTAGTGGTGGTGGGTAGATAGTGACTGTATTGGTGGGTGTTAGATACTGACTGTAGTGGATGGGGGTAGATACTGACTATAGTGGTGGGGGGTAGATAGTGACTGTAGTGGTGGGGGGAGATACTGACTGTAGTTTTGGTGGGTAGATAGTGACTGTAGTGGTGGGGGGTAGATACTGACTGTAGTGGTGGGGGTAGATACTGACTGTAGTGGTGGGGGGTAGATACTGACTGTAGTGGTGGTTGGTAGATAGTGGCTGTAGTGGTTGTGGGTAGATAGTGGCTGTAGTGGTGGTGGGTAGATAGTGGCTGTAGTGGTGGTGGGTAGATAGTGACTGCAGTTTTGGTGGGTAGATAGTGACTGTAGTTTTGGTGGGTAGATAGTGACTGTAGTTTTGGTGGGTAGATAGTGACTGTAGTGGTGGGGGGTAGATAGTGACTGTAGTGGTGGGGGGTAGATACTGACTATAGTGGTGGGGGGAGATACTGACTGTAGTTTTGGTGGGTAGATAGTGACTGTAGTGGTGGGGGGTAGATACTGACTGTAGTGGTGGGGGTAGATACTGACTGTAGTGGTGGGGGGTATTATGTGGCTGCAGTGGTGGTGGGTAGATAGTGACTGTAGTTTTGGTGGGTAGATAGTGACTATAGTTGTGGGGGGTAGATAGTGACTGTAGTGGTAGTGGGTAGATAGTGACTATAGTGGTAGTGGGTAGATAGTAACTGTAGTAGTGGGGGGTAGATAACTACTGTAGTGGTGGGGGATAGATAGTGACTGTAGTGGTGGGGGGTAGATAGTGACTGTAGTGGTGGTGGGTAGATAGTGACTGTAGTGTTGGTGGGTAGATAGTGACTGTAGTGGTGGGGGGTAGATATAGACTGTAGTGGTAGTGGGTAGATACTGACTATAGTGGTGGTTGGTAGATAGTGACTGTAGTGGTAGTGGGTAGATAGTAACTGTATTGGGGGGGGGGTAGATACTGACTGTAGTGGTGGGGGGTAGATACTGACTGTAGTGGTGGGGGTAGATATTGACTGTAGTGGTGGTTGGTAGATAGTGGCTGTAGTGGTGGTGGGTAGATAGTGGCTGTAGTGGTGGTGGGTAGATAGTGGCTGTAGTGGTGGTGGGTAGATTTTGACTGTAGTGGTGGGGGGTAGATAGTGGCTGTGGTGGTTGTGGGTAGATAGTGACTGTGGTGGTGGTGGGTAGATAGTGACTGTAGTTTTGGTGGGTAGATAGTGACAGTAGTGGTGGGGGGTAGATAGTGACATTAGTGGTAGTGGGTAGATAGTGACTAAATTGGTAGTGGGTAGATAGTAACTGTAGAGGTCGTGGGTAGATAGTGACTATAGTGGTGGTTGGTAGATAGTGACTGTAGTGGTAGTGGGTAGATAGTGGCTGTAGTGGTGGGGGGTAGATATTGACTGTAGTGGTGGTTGGTAGATAGTGACTGTAGTGGTAGTGGGTAGATAGTGACTGTAGTTTTGGTGGGTAGATAGTGACTGTATTGGTATTGGGTAGATAGTGACTGTAGTGGTGGTGGGTAGTTAGTGACTGTAGTGGTGGTGGGTAGATAGTGACTGTAGCAGTGGGGGTGTAGATACTGACTATAGTGGTAGTGGGTAGATAGTGACTGTAGTGGTGGTGGGTAGATAGTGACTATAGTGGTATTTGGTACATAGTGACTGTAGTGGTGGTGGGTAGATAGAGACTGTAGTGTTGATGGGTAGATAGTGACTGTAGTGGTGGGGGGTAGATACTGACTATAGTGGTATTTGGTACATAGTGACTGTAGTGGTGGTGGGTAGATAGTGACTATAGTGGTGGTGGATAAATAGAGATTGTAGTGTTGGTGGGTAGATAGTGACTGTAGTGGTGGGGGGTAGATTCTGACTATAGTGGTGGTGGGTAGATACAGGCTCTAGTGGTGGTGGGTAGATACTGACTGTAGTG